>NC_044031.1:596455557-597123710 GCF_901765095.1 Microcaecilia unicolor
CAGAGAGTGAAAGACTGTGTGTGTGTGTGTGTGTGTGTGTGTATGTGTGCATGTCCCCCTCCTGTGTGAAGTGCAGTCCCCCCCTTTCTGTTAGAAGTTTTCCCCCCTTCCCTCCTGTGAGTGGCAATGTAAGGATGCCCCCCCCCCCCCCCCCGTGTTTCGTTTTTGAATTCCTTTTCTTTCTTTTATCCAGCGATTGTGCTCTCTTTCTCATGCCCTCCATTCATCCATGTGCATCATTTTTCCTCTCCCCTTCTGTTCTCTCACCCCCTCTCTGTGTGTTTGTCTGTCTCCCCTTCAAGTTCCATGGCCTCTCCCTTAAAGTTTCTGCCCCCTTAATTGTACCTGTTCATTTACGTTGCACTGCTGTCTGCAGGATCGGTGTCTGTGAACCTCGTCCAGCTTGCCCTGTTGTTAGTGCTGCAGTATCGGGAGGGCAGTTCAGGGCGGTGTGAACCTCGTCCAGAGAAGGCTGCAGTTTGTTTTATCTTCTTGCGCAGCCTGCTGAAGTCTTTTTGCTTTTTTTGACGTCCCCTGTTGAGGCGGCTGGAGGCTGTCTGTTGACCTTGTTTTTTTTTGTTAGTGTGGGTCCGGAGGGCACCTGGAGGCTGTTTCTTCACCTTTTTTTGTTTGTTGGTGCGGGTCCGGACAGCGGTATTCTCCTCAGCTGGGCGGCAGTCTCGTGCGGTGCGAGCATTGTGGATGGCGGTTGTTGATTTCCTTAGAGCATGGCAGGGTCGGGAGTGCTTCTCGAGCCTTTTTTTTTCACCTTTTCTTTTTTTTTTTGCACGTGCCAGCAGCCAGTTCCTGCGATCTGCTGGGTTTGGTGACTTTTTTTTTTTGCGCATGCCAGCAGCCAGTTCCTGCGATCAGCTGGGTTTGCTCACGTCATTGAGTTCGATGCTGCCTCGCAGACCACCTCCGTGCTGAGGAAGCCACGGTCCCAAGCACTTTAGAACGTTGGAGGTGAGTTTTATTATATAGGATGAGGTCTCACCAGAGTCTTATACAGGGGTATCATCGTCTCCTTTTTCCTACTGGCCATTCCTCTTCCTATATACCCAAGTATCCTTCTAACTTTCTCCATCACTTTTTCTACCTGTTTGACCACTTTAAGATCATCATATACAATCACACCCAAGTCCTGTTCCTCTTTCATGCACAAAGGTTCTTCTCCCTCTAAACTTTACTGTTCCCTCAGGTTTTGCAGCCCAAATGCATGACCCTGTATTTTTTTAGCATTAAATCTTAGCTGCCAAATTCCAGACCATTCTTCAAGCTTTGCTAGATCCTCATGTTATCCACAACATCAGGGGTGTCTATCCTCTTATAGATTTTGGTATCATCTGCAAAGAGGCAAACCTTACCAGACAACCCTTCAGCAATATCGCTTACAAAATTGTTAAAGAAAACTAGCCCAAGAACTGAATCCTGCGGCATACCACTGGTAACATCCCTTTCCTCAGCGTGAGCTCCATTTAGCACTACCCTCTGTCGCCATCTACTCGACTAGTTATTAACCCAGCAGTCACTTTAGGGCCTATACTGAGGGCACTCAGTTTATTTATTAGTTGTCTATGTGGAGCCATATGAAAGATTTTAAATCTAAATATACCACATCTAGCACTGTCTCTCTATCCAACTCTCAAGTCAACAAGTCAAAGAAATTAATCAGATTTGTCTGACAAGATTTGCCTCTAGTAAAGCCTCAGGTCCTGTAATTTATTCTCTGTTTTAAAAGTGTTTCTATTAATTTACTTACCACAGAAGTCAGACTTACTGGCCTGTAGTTCTCAAACTCTTCTTACCTCCTCTTTTATGGAGAGGGACCATATCTGCCCTTCTCCAGTCCTCCGGGACAAATCCCAACTCTAGAGAAGCATTGCAAATGTCAGTCAGGGGAGCTGCCAGAACATTCCTTCAGTACCCTTGGATGTATGCCATCCAGCCCCATCGCTTTTTCCACCTTTAGTTTAGCTAGCTCCTCATGAACACAATCCTCTGAAAATCATGCGGGACCTACCACACCTCTATTCCTATTTATGTTTGTCTTCTGCCGTCCTCCTCCTGGCCCTTCAGCTGTGAGCACAACAGAAATATCAATAAGCAATTCCACCTTATCTTTATCAGCTTCTACATGTTCCTCCCATTCACCTTTGAGTCTCACAATGCCACTTTTAAAAGTCCTCCTATCACTAATATATCAAAAAAATGTCTTCTCCCCTCATTTTACCATATTGGCTATTTTGTCTTCTATTTGCATCTTTGCTTTCCTGACTACTCTACCAGCTTCTCTTAGTTTTTCCAGGTATTGTCGTCTGTCTTCCTCTTTCTGCGATCTCTTATAGTTTATAAAGGCCAACCTCTTTTTCCCTACTTTTCCAGCTACTGCTTTTGAGAACCAAAGCTGCCTTCTATTCTTCTTACTTTTATTTACTTTCCTTACAAAAAGGTTTGTTTCCCTTACAATAGCTCCTTTCAGTTTTGCCCACTACTTTCTTACTTCTTCCAGATGTTCCCATCCAGACAACAACTTCTTGAGGTAAACCCCCATCTGAACAAAATTAGTTCTTTTTTAACATCTAGAACTTTACTTTTGAATGAACCCTCTCCATGCCTATCTTAATATTAAACCACACCATCTGGTAATCACTACATGCCAGATAATCAACCATTATAACATCAGAAACATTCTCTCCATTTGTAAGCCCTAAGTCCAGTATAGCCCCATCCTGTGTGGTTTCCATTACCAACTGCTGGAATAATTTTCCCTGTAGAGAATCAAGAATCTCCCTACTTCTAGAGGACCCCACAATAGGGATACCCAGTCAACATCTGGCATATTAAAATCACCTATTAGTAGTCACAAAGTCAAGGAAAATGAGCCCGTGGGCCACCTCCGGATACCAGCTAGCAGCAGGCGAATGACCCAGGCAAAACTCAGGCCAGGCAGAGCTGGAGCTGGAGAGAAGCAGGGTTGGAACTGGAGCTGAAGGCAAGCAAGGCTGAAACTGGAGCTGAAGGCATGCAGGGCTGGAACTGAAGCTGAAGACAAGCAGAGATGGAACAAGCAGGGCTGTAACAGGAGCTGAAGATAAGCAGGGCCAGAACTGGAGCTGAAGATAAGCAGGGCTGGAACTGGAGCTGATGGGAAGCAGGACTGGAAATTTTGCTGAAGGCAAGCAGGGCCGGAACTGGAGCTGAAGGCAAGTAGGGCCGGAACAAGCAGGGCTGGGATTGGAGCTGAGGTTAGGAAAAAAAAGGTCAAATCCAAATAGGAGATAACACAAGACCAGGCACGCACAACTAGACTGGAAACCTTGTTGCGAAGGCAATGCATGAGAGTCCCATGAGTATCTTAATTGGAGGAGGGATTTAGTTGGGGCTTACAATTATCCTATAATTTCCTGGGGTAGTTAGTTTTCACAGCTGATTAGAAATTAATTCTGATGAACACAAAAGGAAGATTTTTTAACAATAGAGAATAGATGCTACCATCATCACCTCCACTGCAGACTGGAACTATTTCCACAAGGTACCCAGCTCAAGCAAGGAGAAGATCTGAATCCTAGAAAGAGAATGACCCAAGTAAAGATAAGCGACTTTTTTAGACACAGTAGAAAAACTCAAGTGAAATTGAAAAAAAGAAAAGAAACATTTGAGTAAAAGCGGAAAGAAAAATTAATCAGTTCTTCGGTATTTATTATTGAGATTTATTTACTGCCTTTTTGAAGGAATTCACTCAAGGCAGTATAAAGTAAGAATAAATCAAACATGAACAATAGACAAGTACAGCAGTAAAAATATTCAAATAACAATACAAAGTATGGCTTGGAGGGGCATAATCGAATGGAAACGCCTATCTCCATGGGCGTTTATCTCCGAGAACGGGTCCGTGAAGGGGTGGGCCGAACCGAATTTTCGAAAAAATGGACTTTTTTGAGCGTTTGTTTTTTTTAGTGATAATGGAAACTAAAAACGCCCAGCTCAAAAACGTCCTAATCCGAGCCATTTGGTCGTGGGAGGGGCCAGGATTGGTAGTACACTCGCCCCCCTGATATGCTAGGACACCAACTGGGCACCCTAGGTCAGTGCGGTGGACTTCAGAAAAAGCTCCCACATGCATAGCTCCCTTACCACGGGTGCTGAGCTCCCAACCCCCAACCCCCCTCCCCCAAAACCCACTACCCACAAATGTACAACACTACCATAGCTCTTAGGGGTGAAGGGGGCACATACATGTGGGTACAGTGGGTTTTGGAGGCCTCCCATTTACCAGCACAAGTGTTACAGGTGGGGGGGGATGGGCCTGGGGCCACCTGGCTGAAGTGCACTGCGGTACCCACTAAAAGTGCTCCAGGGACCTGCATACACGCAGGCCTCTAGGACTGGTTGTTGCTATATAACATTGGCACACCAGTTGACACCTGAAGACTAATCTCTACGAAAATATCCTTTATTGGAATAACCGCCTTTACTCACAGTTAACTGCAGATCAGAGGTTGTGCCCCACTGGCAACGAGTCTCCCTGGTACTGAGATGAGCAGTAGGTCAGAGCTGGCAGAATGCTGTACAATGCCCTCTTTCAGCCACATTCAAGGGAAGAACTAAGTTGTCTAACGTGGCTAACACAGGAAAGGGAACTAAAACTGGCTTACAAAAATGGCCACTACCGCATGGACTACAACAGGAAACACAACAGGGCACACTCTGACCCAGTAGGCAGGGGGAAAAGCACCATGGGAGAAGAGCCTACCAACTACCAACATCGTGAGACTGTAACACAAGCTAATGAAATCACGGAGCCCAATACCCTACACCCACCACAATGCAATGCTGATGTAACCCTGTACTGCACCCGAGAGCCACATCTGATCCACGGAAAGGCTGTGACAGGATTGAACACATTCTGTTGTCATGGAGGTGGGTACGGCATTTGAGGCTGGCATAGAGGCTGGAAAAAAGTTTGTAAAGTGGGGTTTTTTTGGTGGGAGGGGGTTAGTGACCACTGGGGGAGTCCGGGGAGGTCATCCCCGATTCCCTCCAGTGGTCATCTGGGCAGTTGGAGCACTTTTTTGGGACTTGTTCGTGGAAAAAAAGGGTCCATAAAAGTGACCTAAAATCGCAGTAAAAACGCTAAAGACACCCATCTCTCCTTGGCTGATAACCACGCCCCAGTTCCGCCTCCACCACGCCTCTGACACGCCCCCATCAACTTTATTCGTTTCCGCGACGGAGTGCAGTTGGAAACGCCCAAAATCAGCTTTCGATTATACCGATTTGGGCGCCTTTGTGAGACAAACGTCTATCTCTCGATTTAGGTCGCACTATAGGCGTTTTTCTCTTTCAAAAATAAGCAGGATAGTATACTACCTACAATGTCAGCACAATACGTAATAGAACATTTTAATTGACAGTGTAGGGTATAAGCAAAGATGGAACATATAAATAGGAAAGAGAGTAAGAGGAGTTAGAAAATATGGTGACTAATTTAAAGAAAGGTGCACATGAGATCAGAGAGATGGTTAAATATTATCTCAGCTAGGGTAGGAGTGGATAAACATGTCCCGCTGCAGTATGTGCAGCCCGTGTCACTCCTTGTGTTTGTGTGAATTAGACTAGCAAGTTAGTTACTTCTTCCATTAAAGGCCTGGTTGAAGAGCCAAGCTTTCACCTGTTTCCTGAAGTAGAAATAATTTTGTGTTAAGCGGAACCTTTCATGGAGTGCATTCCAGAGCATAGTGGCTACACCGGAGAAGACTCACTTACGAGTATCACATCGTGTAATGTCTTTTGGAGAGGGTGTGGTTAGTGATAGTCCTTGAGAGGACCTTAGTGTCCTTGGAGGTGTGTAGAGAACCATCCTATTCTTCAAGTACTCGGGGCCATTTATTTTAAGGGCCTTGAAGATCAGACATAGAGTTTTAATTTAGCTCTGTATCGTACTGGTAACCAGTAAAAATTTTGCAAAAATGTGGTCACGTTGCTTGAAACCATCTATTACTCTTGCTGCAGCATTCTGAATCAATTGGAGTTGGTGCAGGCCCTTTGTAATCAGACCATTTTAGAGTGCATTACAGTAATCCAATCTTGATGTTATCATGGCATGCACAACTGGGATAAGTTTGACCTTCTCAATGTAAGGAGAGAGGCAGCATAGCTGTCGTACATAGTAGAAGCAGCTCTTGAAGGTTGCTTGGATTTGGGGAATCAGAGTAAGTATTGAGTCTAACTGTATTCCAAGGTTCCTGACTTGTGATTTGAGGGAGAGATTTTGACATCAGGTACATGTTAGGAACCCATAAAGCCCAGTTTTATTTGGGTTCGGGCACAATTAGTTGTATTTAGCCCATTTTTGAATTAATGTTAGAGAGGTAATCAGTTTATTCAGGGCTGTAGGTAAGTCAGGTTCAATGGGTATGAGTGGCTTGAGGTAGATATTGAACAGAATGGGTAACAGTAGCAATGCATGTAGTACCCCACAGGTCAGTGCCCATGATGGCGATGAGTTGCCTGTCTGATAGATAGGATTTGAACCAAGCAAGTACTGTTCCATTGATACCTGTTTCTGTCAGTCATACTAGCTCATGATCCACAGTGTCAAAAGCTGCTGAAAAATCTAGCAGTACAACACTGAGATGAATCCCCTGTCTCGGTTTCTATAAAGATCATCTAGTAGGGAAATGAGAACAGTTTCTGTTCCATCACTGGGCCTGAATCCAGATTGACATGGATCTAGCCAGTTTCTCTCTTCTAGCTAGTCATTGAGTTGAATACAGACTGGTTATTATCCAACATCCCTAGAAATGGGATGTTGGATACTGGTCAGTAACTTTCAGGTTTGTGCTGGTCAAGGTTGTTTTTCTTTAGCTAAGGGTGAACCACTGCCCTTTTTAATGCTGTTGATAGTTGCCCATTAGAAAGCGGGGAGTTCACAATTTTTGTAGCGCCTTCTATGAGGCCCATACTTGCCTGCTGCACTATCTTTGATGGAGGGGTTGAGGGAGCAGGTAGTTGGTCGAAGGTCTCTTAGGATTTTGTCAAGGCTCTCCTTTGTCATTGGGTTAAAAGTGTCCCTTCTGTCTCTGTCAGGAGGGGGTGAGTTTGTGTACTCCTGGTTAACTGATTGGAGACTGAGTGGGATTGCCTATAAATCTTGGTGGAGACTTTAATTTTGTTGGCAAAGTATGCAGCAAAATCATTGCAGTTCAGTTAAGACTGGGCAGGCTGGTTCTATTGTGGAGGTTGCAGTAGGCTGACCAAAAATACACACAAGCTCAAATAAATTCAATCAGAAAATCAATCAAAAACAAGTAGTTACAATAACCAATGCATTGAGAGAAATATTGTTTTTTTGGTTGTTGTTAAGGCTTGGCAGTACTTTGTTGTGTGCTTCCTACAGTTTAGCCTGTCTTCATCCAGGCAAGATTTAAGACATCTCCTTTCCAGTTCCTGTCCTCTGCATTTAAGGATCAGAAGTTCTGGAGAAAATCAAGGTGAGCGTTTGTTAGTGGGGCATAAGACCTTTTTTAGTGGTGCTGTTTTCTCTAAGGTCTTGACTAAGTGTGTATTCGAAAAGTCAACCTGTTCTGACACTGTAGTTATCTTTTCATCCACATGTGGATAGTCCAAGACCTCTAGGAAATTCTCAACGGTCAGCTTTTTTTTGTCTCTGATCTCTTTCCAAACTCTGGGAGGTGCCATTTGTTTCAGGTGGTAACTTTGGAAAAATTTAATTAAATTTTTCCTTCAATGAAGTCCCGGTGTTGTGGATGCTCTGACGCTCTGGTGGTGCATCTTGATGGTGCATCCCATGCGTCTTCCCAATGTGTGCTGGTTGTGTCTCGTTGTCTCCCTCTCTCCCTCTTGCACGCCTCTTTATACTGTCTCCCCACTGCCTTGAGTAACCTGAGCAAAGAGAGCAAGCAGTAGCAGCAGCTCCCGCAGTTCTTCCCTTTCCTGGCTCGGTAACTGCCCTGTGACTCCCCTCTTGCTGCTGCACATTCAAGTAAGTTTATTCAGTTTTGAGAGACTGGTTATTATAGGGACACCTTGCACGTGTTGTGGGCAAAATTCAGAGTTTCTATCTATTTATTTACTTACTTATTTAGAAGAATGTAAAATCTTTTTTTTTATAGTTTACATGTAGGCAGGGTGCAGTTAGGAGGGGTGTGGGGGCACTGCCCCCCCCCCCCTCCCAAATGAACTGCATGTCTGGAAGTGGAAAAGGGATACGTACAAGAGGGTTGAGATCACATGTCCTAGTATGTGTTGTGTTTTTGATGTTGTTGTTGTTGGGTTTTCTTTAGTTATGGGTGGGAATTGTCCTCCCTGGTGTGGTGGGAATTTGCTCAGTGGGAATTGTCCAGATGGGAACTGTCCGGTTGTGAAATGACCTAGAATTGTGTGCAAGTGTCAAGTGTAAGATGACAACTGCAGCTGTGAAGAACTAAGGCCGGTGCCAGTGTCCCCTACAGTGGGGGAAATAAGTATTTGATCCCTTGCTGATTTTGTAAGTTTGCCCACTGACAAAGACATGAGCAGCCCATAATTGAAGGGTAGGTTATTGGTAACAGTGAGAGATAGCACATCACAAATTAAATCCGGAAAATCACATTGTGGAAAGTATATGAATTTATTTGCATTCTGCAGAGGGAAATAAGTATTTAATCCCTCTGGCAAACAAGACCTAATACTTGGTGGCAAAACCCTTGTTGGCAAGCACAGCGGTCAGACATCTTCTGTAGTTGATGATGAGGTTTGCACACATGTCAGGAGGAATTTTGGTCCACTCCTCTTTGCAGATCATCTCTAAATCATTAAGAGTTCTGGGCTGTCGCTTGGCAACTCGCAGCTTCAGCTCCCTCCATAAGTTTTCAATGGGATTAAGGTCTGGTGACTGGCTAGGCCACTCCATGACCCTAATGTGCTTCTTCCTGAGCCACTCCTTTGTTGCCTTGGCTGTATGTTTTGGGTCATTGTCGTGCTGGAAGACCCAGCCACGACCCATTTTTAAGGCCCTGGCGGAGGGAAGGAGGTTGTCACTCAGAATTGTACGGTACATGGCCCCATCCATTCTCCCATTGATGCGGTGAAGTAGTCCTGTGCCCTTAGCAGAGAAACACCCCCAAAACATAACATTTCCACCTCCATGCTTGACAGTGGGGACGGTGTTCTTTGGGTCATAGGCAGCATTTCTCTTCCTCCAAACACGGCGAGTTGAGTTCATGCCAAAGAGCTCAATTTTTGTCTCATCTGACCACAGCACCTTCTCCCAATCACTCTCGGCATCATCCAGGTGTTCACTGGCAAACTTCAGACGGGCCGTCACATGTGCCTTCCGGAGCAGGGGGACCTTGCGGGCACTGCAGGATTGCAATCCGTTATGTCGTAATGTGTTACCAATGGTTTTCGTGGTGACAGTGGTCCCAGCTGCCTTGAGATCATTGACAAGTTCCCCCCTTGTAGTTGTAGGCTGATTTCTAACCTTCCTCATGATCAAGGATACCCCACGAGGTGAGATTTTGCGTGGAGCCCCAGATCTTTGTCGATTGACAGTCATTTTGTACTTCTTCCATTTTCTTACTATGGCACCAACAGTTGTCTCCTTCTCGCCCAGCGTCTTACTGATGGTTTTGTAGCCCATTCCAGCCTTGTGCAGGTGTATGATCTTGTCCCTGACATCCTTAGACAGCTCCTTGCTCTTGGCCATTTTGTAGAGGTTAGAGTCTGACTGATTCACTGAGTCTGTGGACAGGTGTCTTTCATACAGGTGACCATTGCCGACAGCTGTCTGTCATGCAGGTAACGAGTTGATTTGGAGCATCTACCTGGTCTGTAGGGGCCAGATCTCTTACTGGTTGGTGGGGGATCAAATACTTATTTCCCTCTGCAGAATGCAAATAAATTCATATACTTTCCACAATGTGATTTTCCGGATTTAATTTGTGATGTGCTATCTCTCACTGTTACCAATAACCTACCCTTCAATTATGGGCTGCTCATGTCTTTGTCAGTGGGCAAACTTACAAAATCAGCAAGGGATCAAATACTTATTTCCCCCACTGTATATGGAAATTCAGTTAAGAATCGGCTGGAGAGGGCTTTGAAAGCAACTTAATTAACGGAAACATGATGACAGTGCCGGGCAGACTTTTATGGTCTGTGTCCTGCTAATGACAAGATGGATTCAGATAGGCTGGAGTGGGCTTCGACGGCAACTCCAATAGTTGGAACATAAGAACAGTGCCAGGGGGACTTCTATGGTCTATGCCTCAGAAATGCCAAAGAAAGACCATGATCAAGTATTTTATATCACATTCAGTTTTGGTTTAATCATGAATTGATGATTGTGACTGTTGGGCAGACTGGAAGGACCATTCAGGTCTTTATCTGCCATCATTTACTACATTACTCTTTCAAAAAGTACAAAGACCAGGGTACACTTCATGAAGTTACATGGTAACATTTTCAAAATGAATTGGAAAAAATATTTTTAACTCAATGAATAGTTAAACTTTGGAATTTGTTGCCAGAAGATGTGGTAACAGCAGTTAATGTTAATGGGTTATAAAAAGGATTTGGACAACTTCCAGGAGGAAAAGTCCATAATATGCTATTAAGATAGACATGGGGAAAGCTACTATTTATCCCTGGGATCATGTAGCATGGAATGTTGCTACTCTTTGGGATTCTGCTAGGTACTTGTGACCTAGATTGGCCATGGCTGGATGCAGGATACCGGGCTAGATAGACCATTGGTCTCACCCAGTATGGATATATGTATTTTCTGATATTCTTAAGTGATCCCACTCCACTCCTGCCTTGCTAGCTACTGAGGTCCAAAATGGCACCTATGACCGCTAGCAGTAGTCTCACAGTACTAGTGATCAGCCACAGGGCCGCGCCCCCCTGCAGACTATCAGTTGGCGCCCCCCCTCCCCCCCCCCCCCCCCCCGTGAAAATGATCGCTCACCACTTGCCACACTGACAGGAATTGTCAGCAATATTCTTAGAAACAAATTGCTATACATTGCAAAATAATATAGCAGATGTAAATTCTCAAAGTGGACATATTCCAAACACTAAAATGAAAATAAAATGATTTTTTTCTACCTTTGTTGTCTGGTGACTTTCTTTTTCTGATCATGCTGGCCCAGTATCTGATTCTGCTGCTATCTGTCCTCTTAACTTTGTTTCCAGAGCTTCCTTTCCATTTATTTCTTTACTTTCCTCCTTTCTTCTTCATTTCTTGCTCTATATCCCCTGTCCCCTCCATTCATCCCTATCCAGCAATTCCCCTCTCTCCCTGAGCCCTGCAATCTATATCCATCCATGCCCATCTGTCCCCTGCCCCCTCCATTCATCTCTATCCAGCAATTCCCCTCTCTCCCCTCCCATCCATGCTCCTCTCTCTCCCCTGCCCTCCCTCTCCCTTTCTTTTTCTGATCATGCTGGCCCAGTATCTGATTCTGCTGCTATCTGTCCTCTTAACTTTGTTTCCAGAGCTTCCTTTCCATTTATTTCTTTACTTTCCTCCTTTCTTCTTCATTTCTTGCTCTATATCCCCTGCCCCCTCCATTCATCCCTATCCAGCAATTCTCCTCTCTCCCTGAGCCCTGCAATCTATATCCATCCATGCCCATCTGTCCCCTGCCCCCTCCATTCATCTCTATCCAGCAATTCCCCTCTCTCCCCTCCCATCCATGCTCCTCTCTCTCCCCTGCCCTCCCTCTCCCATGTCCCAACTGCCCACTGGCGCCCTCTTCTCCCTTCCCCCCCAAGATCCCTTTCCTTTTTTTTCTTTTAAATTTACCTCCGTCCGGCAGCGTAGCGTCAGTGAAGGAGGTGGCGCTCCCAACGTCTCTAGCCAGCCTTCCTTTCGCTCAGTGTCCTGCCTTCTTCTGATGTCATTTCCTTGCGCTGCCGGATGGAGGTAAATTTAAAAGGAAAAAAAAGGAAAGGGATCTTGGGGGGGGGGGAGAAGAGAGCGGGCAGTGGGACATGGGAGCGGGAGGGCGAGGTAAGCACGGTGCGGCAGTTCCCCCCAGAGGACGGCACCCCCCTGCCGTACTTACCTCGCTTACCGTGTCAGCAAGGCCCTGATCAGCCATATAAGAAACAGTTGTCCCTGAACATGGGTCATTGTAAAATGGCATGTAAAGAGGATGTACATAGTTTTTGCAAGATACATTGGATCTCTAAGCTTCATCTTTTTGATACAATGTTTTCTAAGCCATAAGTGTTCTAGAGTTGAGTCTTTGGTAGGCTTTCAATCATACCATTTCTATTATTCCCCTCCTTTTCAGGACTGTGTATTTTACAAGATTTACTCACATAACACATGAAAAGTTAAAGCAAAATGTTACTCTGAATACCAGGATATTAGTTTGCCAGGATTGAGAAATATAAGTTCACTAACAAGTGCATGATAATATATTTTTTACCCTGATGACGTTCTATAAAGTCCTGATGTGACTCGAATTAGGGCTGCTTATTTCTCTTTCGTATTGGCTCCACTAAATTATTATTTGCCTTTTACCATAGTATATATCCTTACCCCTAACAGAAATATTTAACTTGACCCTAAGGTAGATCTTTTTGAAAGCATGTTGTGCAAGCTTTGTTTTTCAAGGGTCAGTGAAAGACAGCTATGACATTCTTTTTCCTATATATATATATATGTATTCTGCAGTACCAGCTCAGTGAACAGAAAAGGTTATTTTCTCCAGTTTGTCCTGAAGTACAAAATATCTGTTATCAGGCTGTAGACTTCTTCCTTTCAGCATCAGTGATGGGTGATGAAGAATGAGGACGAGCACTGGCCCAAGGTATTGGAAAGCTGCTGTTGGATCTTTGGGTCAGCTGTCCTTGCAGGGCTGGTGTTAGGGGGTGGCAAACAGGGCAATTGCCCTGGGCCTCAGGGCCACCGAGGGGGGGGGCAGGGGGGACAAAATTCCCTGGGCCTGGGCCTCCAAGGGGCCCGGCGCCACAGTCCCCGGTCTCACCCGCCCGCCCTCGGCTCCGTCGACAGCCCCTCTCCGTCCGTCACCAGGCCCCCTGCACTCAAATCGGCAGCGCCTCGCCTCACCTCACCTCTGTGTGAAAGCGCAGCGGCAGATCGCCTCCCTTCAGGCCTTCCCTCCCTGTGTCCCGCCCTCGTCTGATGTAACTTCCTGTTTCCGAGAGGGCAAAACACAAGGAAGGCCCGAAGGGAGGCGATCTGCCTCTGCGATTTCACACGGAGGTGAGTGCTGCCGATTTGAATGCAGGGGGCCCGGTGGTGGACAGAGGGGGGCTGTCAAGAGGAGGTGGGTGGGTGGAGAACGGGGACTGCGGTGCTGGCGGCCTGAGAAGCGATTGGGGAGGGCGGCGGAGGTGGCCTCAGGGGGGGAGGGGACCCGGGGGCGGCCTTGCCCCAGGCCCGGCTCAGTCTCTTGGCAGCCCTGCTGGGCCCCCATACCATAGGGGACCCCAAACCAGCCTCAAGGAGGCATAGGCTGAAGTCCAGTTTTTGGGCCCCCTTCCGTGGTTTCTGCCCTGGGCCCCTGAGAGCTAGATTCTATACATGGCACCTGAAAATTCCGCATAGAAAAAAAAAACACCTAGATGTATTCTGTAAAGTATGCCTACATTTTATAGAATAAGCTTAAATTTCCACGTGGTATAATAGAATAACACTGAGTGCCTCTCAACGTGACCAAATGTAGTCACAGCCATTTATGTCATGTTTTACTTGGTGTAAATCCCAGCACCTAAATTAGGCACAGAGTAGGTGTATTCTATAACAACATGCATAGATTTTAAAAACACCCACCCCTCGCCCATGGCTCCACCCCGTTTTCAAATATGCAACTTAGAATTTAGGTGCACGACGTTACAGAATACGCTTAGCAAGTTGTGTTTGTAAACCTTAATGCCAATTAGTGCTGATAATTGCTTGTTAACATCCAATTAACAGTGCTTATTAGCTAGTTAAATAAATTAAGTTACATGCATTGTTATAGAATACGCTTCGATTTCCGTGAGGAAATAAAGGCGCCATATATAGAATCCCGGGGTGAATGTCTAACACCAGCCTTGTGTCCTTGTGAAAGCTGTACCTTTTCCAATAGGATCCAAGGAGAACCAGTGTTTTTATTCCATTAAAATTTCAATCCCAACATTTTGCAATTCTAAAATCAAGCTATTCCGCACAGTAGCAGTCAGTTCCATAGCAGTGCTTAAGGATTAGTTTTCTACAAGTATTTTAAGACACTTAAGCATGACATATATTGCTGCTTTTGTAAAGTTTGACAAACTGTCTTCCTTGTTCCCAAATGTATCAAACTGAATTTGATGCTTGCTGGGGCTGTAAAGCAATATGGCAATTTTTTATATATTAAATTTACACTCAGATTTATTTTTTTATTGTCAAGTTATATTCCCTTTGTGCTGTTAACTTTGTTTCACTTACATTCTTTTTTTTATTTTTTTCAACTAAAAAATAGTATCAATTGTTAACATTATTTTTGGCATTCTATTTTAGGTCGAATTTGATGTTTTACATGTCTTATATTCATTCTATTTGATAGCTCATTGGTCTATTCATAGGAATTCTATTTAAGGGTTTAGACAACATGTACAACCACTGCAGTAAGGAAAACTCTATTCCTTCCACTTACACTACAAATAAAAATATATATTTTCATCAGGCCTCCCTCCCAGGGCCGATGTTGCCTCCGCTTTGTCCTGGACAATCCCGCGACTCAACTCCAACGCGCCTGGCTTGGTGAGATTCTCTTTCATAACTCCAAGGTATGGTCCATTTCCAAACATAAATAGTTTATGGGTGCTGCAATTCCCCTAGTTCCTTTAAAACAGGTTTCCAAAATACAGCTTCTCCCTTATAGCTTAGTACAGTCCCTCTGGATCTGGAGTCAAAAGTCACTGACTCCCTCTAGGTGCTGTCTAGGGCATTGATTCCCACAGAATGCAGTTCTTCTGGAGATTTATGTTTTTTTAAATGCCACAGTTCACTGTTTCAAGCTCAAACCTCTTTTCCTTCACCTCTCATACACACAGAGGTTGAAGGGACCCCCTCCCTTATTACCAGCCTCTAGTACCTGGATTCCACCCACATGGGTCAGGTTTGAGCCACTCAGCACAAATACCAGCTTCAGGCATCACTTCTGTAGAGAGAGCTTCACCCAGACTTCCCTTTTCACATGTCCAGAGTTTCTGTTATCAAGCCCTCTTCCACTTCCCACCCAAGCTAGAAAATAGGGCTGTTACAAACCCTTTTAGCCTTTTCCCTTGTACCCTTGTACCTGGGCCAGAGCAGAGATATCCATAGGTTCAATCCCAGTCGCTTCTCCCCCTTGGGACAACTCCTCAACTCCTGCCCCTGGCTGACATGAGACCAAAAGGCAGAGCACAGTGCTGATAGTGATGTTTCCTTATGATGAATCACAGATACAGTGCTTTTTTTGTGCCGGTACGCAACGGTACGGCGTACCGGCACCTTTTTTTTTTTTGCTCCCCCCGCCCAGTGAGTCCATGTCCCGCACGCAGTGCCAGCCCCCATTTCTGGCCGCTGCTGCTTCTCTTGTTGAGCAGCAGCGGCCGCTAAACAAAGAAAAAAATTTAAAAAAAAAATTCAAAACAGGCTGAAACGCGGCACCCCGGCATTGCAGACAGCCATTAGGCATTGGCTGTTGCCCCGCAGCCGCTCCTCCTCTTGCCTCTACATCACTGCGCTCCTCTGGGGTCTTCCTCCAGGGGCAGTGACGTAGAGGCAAGAGGAGGAGCAACTGCGGGGCAACAGCCAATGCCTAATGGCTGTCTACAGTGCCGGGGTGCCGCGTTTCAGCCAGGTTTCAATTTTTTTTTTTAAATCTTCTTTTTCTTTGTGTAGCGGCCGCTGCTGCTCAACAGGATAAGCAGCAGCGGCCGGAAATAGGGGCTGGTGCCGCGTGTGTCGCGACTTCGCGCCGTTCGCGGGAAACTTGGCAGGGAGAGGGAAACCAACAGAGGGAAGGATTGGGGAGAGAGAGAAAGAGGGAAACCAACAGAGGGAAGGATTGGGGAGAAAGAGAAAGAGGGAAAACAATAGAGGGAAGGATTGGGGAGAGAGAGAAAGAGGGAAAACAACAGAGGGAAGGATTGGGGAGAGAGAGAAAGAGGGAAAACAACAGAGGGAGGGATTGGGGAGAGAGGGAAAACAACAGAGGGAGTCAAAAGCAATTTCTCAGACATATTCAATGAACATTAAACACCACAGCTACTTAGCTTAGCTTATTGCTGCTCCCACCAAGGGCTCCCCAACGGTCCCGTTTCGCCACATAGGGCTTCGTCAGGGGAAGAGCACCCTGCAATGTTGCACTGTGGTGGAAATCTAAAAGACAAACACACAACATACATTCAATATCTCGCATAACTCACAATCTACCCTACAAAAGCCAAAAGCGATACTGAACACTTCAATATAACTTACCCGGCAAGCCGATGTAGCCGCCGCCAAAATGTGCGCCAAGGTTACCCACAATCTTATAAGAATTTAAACCCTACTAGAGGGAACAGCTGATTGAACGTAACCCGACATTCTAAGTCTGTGGGAAATCAAACAAGCAAACAAACTCACGCACATAAACCTGTAGGAATGAAAACCCCTAAACAATAACAGCCACACATCCCCACAACCTAGCATGCACGTGTAAGACCCCTACCTATAAAAATGTGTATATGTATAAGTGGACATAAAAAACCAACCCATCCCACCCAACTGAAAATTTCTTTTTAACCGTACAAAAAATAATAACATTGTACTCAAACTGCATGTTACTCTATATTAGAAAAACACAGTCCAGTCAATTTTTGCATTCAAACCAACAGGTTCTACTGCTTGCAAATAAAAAATCCATTTTTGTTCCAATTGTAGCAGATGTCTGTCAATATCGCCCCCTCGTGATTTAGGTGCTACTTGATCGATCACTCTCACTGTAAAATCTTCAAAAGTATGAGACGTTGATAAACAGTGAGGTACCAATCGACATGAAATATCTGCTGTTTTTTGGTTGTTATGTGCTATAATCCAGCGGAGTGATCCCCTTTTGTTTTTGTTACTTGGATACAAATGCAACAAATAAATAAATAAAATTGGGCACAGATCCAGGTGCCAAACACTATTCTATGAATGGCACAAAATTTTATCAGTGCTGATTTTTCGGCGCCATATACAGAATCTATATACAGCCAGATCACCTCAGCACTATCTAGGTAATGCTGAGATGGACCGGGGTCAGTTTGGGTAGAACCTAGAGTTACTCTGTTAGGACAACATTCAGTCTGGTGACATAGTTTGTCCTTGAGACAGTCTAAATCCCTGGTTACTTACTGCACATGTATTAATTTGCTTCTTGAACTTATTGTAATTTGTGTGATATTCTGTACATTATTATGTTTTATTCACTTTATTGTTTGTTTGTAAGTCACAATGAACTTGAATCTATTTTGGGCTAATGTGGGGTATAAATATCATGAATAAATAAATAAATAGGGGGTCTTTTACTAAGCCGTGCTAGGTTTTTTAGATCGCAGTAGAAATCAGCTGGCGGTAAAGACCTAGACAGCCATAGGAATATAATGGGTGTCTTGGCATTTACCACTAGCTGATTTCTACTGTGAGTTAAAAACCCTAGAGTGGCTTAGTAAAAGATACCTCCTCCCCCCCCCCCCCCCCCCCCCGAGTAACTATCTGGGTAAAATTAGGACAGGAAAAAAGCTATCCTAACATTATCCACTAGTTATCCTGGTTGTTACCGTCTGAATATTGCCGGTACACAGATAAGACCCATCAGCCACCTAATAAACCAGGATCCAGCTATGGCCAGACACGAGTTATAAAAAGCCCTCAGCATCCAGGATTTTTTTTCCATATCATTTTATTGATAACATGAACATAGCACATCAAATAATGCAAACAGTACATACAATAATGTCATCAACTTTTTGTATATTCCCTCCCCCCCCCCCCCCCCCCCCCCCCTCTCCCACCCTCAACTATTCCGCTACAAGTTCTGTTAACAATTCAATATCCTACTTCTCACAACGGGTGTCAAGGTATCCCAAAACGGGAGCCAGGTTTTACAGAACTGGTCTCCCTTCCTTGAGGCTAAGTCTCCCACTTTTTTTTTTTCCAACATACAACATTGCATCATAGCACCACGCCATTGTGGTGCTTCGGGTGGGTCTGGTTGTAACCATAGTTGTAATATGGTACGTTTGCCCATCAGAATTACTCTTTTCAAAAACTCTTTGAGTCTCTCTGGTGACTTGCCACCAATTTTAAAGACATCAAATAATTGTCCTGGTGTTGGCTGCCAGTGTATGTTCCACATTTGTGATACTTGATGTCCAAGTTCTATCCAGAAGGGCTTTACCCTTGGGCAGTGCCAGAACATATGTCCCAGAGATGCCCCCCTCGTTCCACATTTTGGGCAGTCGTCTGTTGCTCTCAAAGTCGCCTTGTAGGCCCGGTGTGGTGATATATACATTCTCATGATAAATTTATAATGCATCTCCTGCCAGGTTACATTCTCCGTCACACTGTACACACTCTTTAAGCTCAGTTTTATCTGCTCTGGATCCAGTTTCCATCGGAGCTCCTGATGCCATTGCTGTGACACCTGCGTGTAGTCAGGTGTTTCCTGTAAGTCTCTTAAGTGATGATGAAAGTATTTTAGTGGTACTTTTAATTGTGCTTCTAGGCCCATCATCTCGCTCATTGATTCCCATATTTGTTGGGTGAGAGCCATGGCCGGCAACGTGCATATGTAATGTTTAAGTTGCAAATATTGAAAATAGTCTTTTTGTCCAAGTCCAAATTCTGTACACAGGGCCTGAAATGTTTTAATAATCCCTGTCTCCGACACCACTTGGAATAGATATTTAATGCCACATATTTCCCATTTCCTAAATAGCATAGATTGTCCTCCCTCCGGGAATGCTGAGTTACCTTTAATAGGTAATAATGGGGACACCCCACTATTCCATTTGTGTTTTTTACTCAACCATTTCCATGTTTTCCACAAAGGGTTCAATAGAAATCCATATGAGCCAGGTTTGGGAGTTCCCCTGGAGGGGCTTGCAGCCAATAAGCAAATCCCATTGGGGCCATCAACAGGGTTTCCACTTTCGTACAGGAGAAAAACTCTCTAGAACGAAACCAATCTGATAAATGTCTCAGGTTACAAGCAATTGAAATAAGCTTTAGGTCAAGCAGCCCCAGCCCTCCTTTTAGGCACGGTCTCATAAGTTTATGTAAGCCAATACGTGCGCGCTTTCCTTGCCACAAAAAGGTTGTAAGGGTTTTTTTTAGCCACCTCTCCTCCTTATATCCCAGTACAGCAGGAATCATCTGGAAGGTATATGTCCATTTGGGAAATATAAACATGTTATACATAGTGATTCTTCCCCTTAAAGATAAAGGTAAGCCCTGCCACCCCTGCAGAGCCTCCCCTGTATGTCTCATTAAGGGGTCCATATTTTCCTTATATAGCTTTGTTAGATCTCTCGGTACCTTGACCCCTAGGTACTTAAGTGAGCCCTGCGCCCATTGAAAGGGAAAAGGACCCTCCCACTCCTCCTGCACCGCGTCCTGTACTGAAAGGGCCAGTGATTTTTGCAGGTTTAATTGCAATCCTGAGTAGAACCCAAATTCGTCTATGACTTCTAATAGACGTTGAACTGAGGTTTTTGGTTGAGTGAGTGTGAGAAGCATATCATCGGCAAAAAGCCAGGGTCTTAATTTGTGTCCCATGAAGCGTAACTCCCTGTATGTCTGGGTCCAAAAGCATGGTACGCAACAGCGGTTCTAAATATATGAGAAATAGTAAAGGGGAAAGCGGGCACCCCTGTCTAGTACCACGTTCTACTCCGAATGGCTTAGACCTGGTACCATTTATTAGTAGTTGTGCTGTAGTGTTTTTGTACAGTGTTTTTGTAGCTTTTAAAAACCAGCCATCCAAGCCTGTATATTCAAGTACTTGGAACATATAGTCCCAATTAACTTTGTCAAATGCTTTGGCTGCATCTAGGCTAACCAATATGAGAGGGTCCCCTGTAGCTTGCCCATATGCCACTGCCAATAGTGCTTTCCGTACCTGCTGAACTGCTTGACGGCCTTTTACAAACCCCACCTGGTGTTCTCCAATTAATACTGGTAAGTAACGCATCAATCTATTTGCCAGGATTCGGGATAGAATCTTTACATCGACGTTAATGAGGGAAATAGGCCTATAAGATTCTACTTGATCTTTAGGTTTGCCTGGTTTAGGTATTAGGGTGATCAACGCCTCATTTTCTCTGGGTGAAAAGGCTCCCCTGGCAACCACTGCTTCTAGGTAGTCAGTTAGTGCTCCACATAGTTGTGGCGTTAGCATTTTATAGTACTCATGAGAGAAGCCGTCCAATCCTGGCGCCGACCCTATTTGTAAATTTTTTATTACTTTGAATACTTCTTGTGTTTGCAAAGGTTTAGATAGTATTTGACTGGCTTCCTCTGGCAATCGTGGCATTTTTGCATCCTCTAAGTAATCTTTAGTTAGGGGGCCTTGGACCCTATTTTGTGAAGTATACATCTGTGAAAAGTGCTCATGGAATGCATTTACTATGTCCTGTAGCTGATTGAACTTGTCTCCCCTGGCATTTTCAATCGAGGGGATAAATCGCTGGGTGGTAGTTGCCCTGGCCACTCTTGTCAATAATTTCCCAGACTTGTTCCCAAATCTTTGAAAATTCAAACGTCGCGCTATTAATTGTTTCTTTGTTTGCTCATGTATCAGGGAATTCAATGCTACTAAGGCTGCCGACATTAGGTCTCTATTAAGTATTGTGGGATTACTTAAGTATTTTCTCTTGGCCTTTATATAAGCTGATTCTAGTTGTAGTATGCCGGCTGCCAGGCGTTTTTTCCTAGCACACTGAAATGCTATTATTTCTCCCCGCATGACCGCCTTAGAGGCTTCCCAGTATATTGTAGGAGAATCACATGATAATAGGTTTGTATCTTCATACAATTGCCATTTTTCTTGCATGTGTTCTAATAATTGCTTATCTCGGTATAAGTATGCAGGAAATCTCCATTTGTTGCTTCCTCCACTACCTCCACCCATATTGATCTCCACCCATATCATGTTATGGTCCGATATTTCCATCGGGCCAATAATGGCTTGCTGGACTTTAAAGAACCAGTGTTGTGATATTAGTATGTAGTCAATTCTGGACCAGGAGGAATGTACTTTAGACTGATGTGTGTAGTCTTTTGTTGTGGGATGAAGGGTGCGCCATGGATCAATTAGTTGGAGGTGTTTGCAGAGCATTGGTATCCCCTTTCCTTTACCTAACCCGGGAATGGCGGTTGACGAGGATCTATCTAGATTCGGGTCTAGCACTTGATTAAAATCTCCCGCCCATATCCAGGGAGCATCGCTGTGTTGTAGTCCTAGTGCTATAAGGGACTGGAAAAAAGCTGAGCTATATGTGTTTGGGGCATATATTGCACAAACGTAAAACTTTTGCCCTTGGTAGTTTATTTGTAGAAGTACAAGTCGTCCCTCATTGTCTTTATGGATTAGCTTTACTGTGCAGGGTAATCCCTTACGAATAAGTATTGCTACCCCGCTCCTCCTATTACCCGAAGAGGAGAAGTGGCTTTCCCCCACCCAGCGCTGACATAATTTTTTGTGTTCTGAGTCAGATAACTTTGTTTCCTGTAAACATGCAATGTCTATACCTTGTCTCTTTATCTGTGTCAGAATTTTGTATCGTTTTACAGGTGATGTGACTCCTGAGACATTCCATGACAAAATCTTAAGACTAGTTCGACTGATCTTTTCTGCATTTCATTGAAACTATTTTAAACATCATCAAATTATTCCTCCAGGGGCCCAGCCTCCCCCAGAGGGTATATTCAGAATGTGGGAGATTTTCCATTGTCCCAAATACTCCATTTGTGAGAACAAACATTATTAAGAACTTCTTCGCTATTTTATAACATGGCTCCACTGCTATCTCTGCCCTCCCGTCCTTGCCCACCCCCCTCCCTCCCTCCCTCCCTGTGTCTAACCCCCTTATTCCCCCCCTTTGCTCCAAGATTGGCCCCAAGATGGATAACCCCATCTAGGCAGAATCACAACGTGCCGGTTCCCCACTCACCCCCAGGCCCATCAATGCAATAATAAAACACATAAACTATGACCTCTATGTATCAAGTCTTTACAGTGCTGTTTGTCCCATCAAGACAGTTCAATCAACTGCAGAATGTGCTCACCACCATGTGCTCAGAACTGGTTCAAGCCGGCGCTTCCTGGCTTTTCAGCTCTTGATTAATATGTTGTCGTGCTAAGTGTTCTGATGTAAATGATATCCACTTCCCATTTTCCATAATTTTTAGAGTGGCAGGGTAAAGCAACATAAACCTGGTATTTTGTTCGATCAAAGTTGTACACACCGGGTGAAATTTCCTTCTCCTTTCTTGTATACTGGCTGAGTAATCTTGAAATATGCGAATCTTGGCACCTGCGTAGTTAAGCGAATCTCTTTTCTGGCGGAATCCCTGTAGGATTTCTTCTTTGTGGATATAGTTGTGAATTTTTATAATTACCACTCTAGGTTTAGCTCCATTTAGGCGTGGTTTCCCCAGCCTATGTGCTCTTTCAATGCATAGTGGGCCTCTGCTGTCTGAGATAGCAAATTCTTTAGACATCCAACTTTCAAGCAGCGTGCCCAGATTTTTATCCGGAATTGTTTCAGGCAGTCCCACCAGCCTAAGGTTGCATCGTCTGGCTCTGTTTTCTAGCTCATCCAGCTTCTCCTCTTGGGCGGCCAGGCGTTTTTTTAGGTTGGAAAGTTCTGGTTCTTGTTGTTGCCAAGTTTCTTCGATTTCAGATACTCTCCTTTCCACCTCCGCGGTTCTACTATTGATTTCTCCCAATCGGCTGTCCAGTTTTTCCAGCTTCCCCTCTAATGTGAGGAATCGAGGCTCTAACGCTGTGCCCACCGCCGCTACTAGCTGCGAGAGCTGTCTGGCGGTAAATTCCGCTTCGCCTCGCGGCGACGCGGCCGCCATCTTGGATTCGCCGCTCATTATCAGGATCTTTTCTTTTTCGTTTTTGGAGCTCTTCCTCGTGCTTCCAAGCGGCATGGGTACGAGAAATGGGTCCATGCACCTTCCACCACACTTTGATGGGACGAGGTTAGTATAGTTTGAGGTCAATCAATTTGTAGGGCGCCGGGAGCGAGCGGGGTCCGCGGAGCAGCAGCAAAACGTTGCTATCGCTCCAACTGCATCACGTGACTCCAGCATCCAGGATTTTAAAAAATCACTGATGATTGCAGGCTGAATATTGCCCTCTATGATTTCTGCAATGAGTATAGCAGTGGGGCAGCCTGTAATTTCTTTTCTCTGCAAGAAGTATTGCATTATTTTAGGGAATTGGTGGAACTTTTTCAAATTATTTCTTGTGTGTAAACTGTACAAGACATTCCTTTCAAAATAAATCATGCCTGCAACCTGTAGGGTTTGATATTGTCAATTGCTTGTAAGTGAACCAGGCTAGTTAATATTTTCTCCAGAAACAGTTGCTTAGGGGCTTTTAAAATGTTGAATTGTCTTTTATAATTTACTGTTTCTACCTAGAAATTGAGTTGGGGTTTTTGTGACTATTGTTCAGTGCTTTTTTTGTTATTGCTGGCTCAGCTGTTCACAGACAGACTAACCTGGTTAGCAACCAAGTCATTATAGGAAAAGATGAGTTCAAGAAACTAGGAAAGAGTCTTAGGAGATGGGTATGAATGGTGGTATTTTCTGCAGATTTACTTGTTTATAGCAAGGATGCGTTGACAAGAACTTACAATACCTGTCTTTCACTTCCATTATTTCTTGAAAGAGGAAGAAAGTTCACAGATCCTTGCCTTTGGCTCTGAAGATGGCCCTAATGTACAACCATTCCCTTTGTTGTCAGTTTGGTTCTCTTAACTACCACTGACTCACTCACTGTACTTTCTGGAAACTCAAGTTCTCTAGATATCCTCATATGTCCAGTCCATTTTATGACACACGATAAAAGATGAGTATTTAAAAAGACCACATCATTGGTTCTATCTCCTAAAATATGTGCTTGTAAGTGGCACACGTTCACTAGGGATCCTTTCAGAAGTGCTCACAGTCTAGGAAATATACCCCAGACTTACATGAGCCCCATGAATGAAATATCACCATATCAGGTCACACGGTCTATACAGAAAAGACAAGATAAGCAGAAGATATGGAAGCATATCAGTTGTTTTAAGCTGTCACACCTTGATGCAGTAGCTATATGGTTGGACACTAATCATTAGCCTACTGGATCACTGATAGGCCTCTATGGGGGTACTTTATTAAAGCTTAGCTCGAGTTATCTGCAGTAAGGCCCCATAGGAATAAAATGGGTCCTGCTGCAGAAGACCCCCATGTTTGTCACAATCTCTTACTTTGCTCCTTCTCCTATAAACCTGGTTGACTTCATCAAATATCTAGGTGTAACCATAGATTATCAGTTTGCCTTCAATATGCAAATTTCTACAGTAGTTAAAGCAGGTTTTTGTGCTCTGAGGCAATTTCAGTCTATACATTCTTTCTTGGATGATGCAGCTCAAACTTTGTACCACAGGATTAACAGATAGACTCTAGCAGGCACTGCAGGATCTAGTTTAGTATTAAGGGGGGAATAAAAAGAGAGAGAGAGAAAGCAAGCAAGCATTATTAACTAGTTGCCATGGTGTACATACCCTTTTCCCATAGTTTTAAACTGAAATTTTCTCTATAAAACCTTTTCTAGAGGTAGAAACTAAACAGCCAAAAACTCTTGTTCTAAAAGGCGGTTATTTTCTGTACCTTGGCTGCTGGAGAGGTAGCACATCCAGCGACTTCAATTAAGTATTAATTAAGGTGTGGGGAAATACAATACTTGCATAGGTTGCTGAGTCAGCTTCAAAGAGCCTGTTTTAAAAAGGCCCCTTAGAATCAAAACTATATAAAGAGGAAAGGTCCCACTGAACTTTCTTTCTGAGAAGTTCCGAGAGAAGAGAACATTTCTCTGGTAAGTGAACACTATTTTGCTTTGTGCTTTGGGAACTTAAAGATTGGGGTTTAAAGGAGGAATTGTAGGTTAGTGATAGGCAAAATAAAAATATAAAAAGCAAATTTTATCAACTAATCTCCATAGTCTTTTCCACTTAGTTTTAAAAACTTTGTACCACAGCATTAACAGATAGACTCTAGCAGGCATTGCAGGATCTGGTGGATGTGAGGATCGCCTGGTGACTTGCCTGCCTGGTGCGAAGGTGGCGGACCTCACGCGTCACCTAGACAGGATTTTAGATAATGCTGGGGAGGAGTCTGCTGTCTTGGTACATGTGGGTACCAATGACATAGGAAAATGTGGGAGAGAGGTTCTGGAAGCCAAATTTAAGCTCTTAGGTAGAAGGCTCAAATCCAGATCCTCTAGGGTAGCATTTTCTGAAATGCTACCCATTCCACGTGCAGGGCTAAGAGACCGGCAGAGCTCCGGAGTCTCAATGCGTGGATGAGACAATGGTGCAGGGAGGAGGGTTTTAGGTTTGTTAGGAACTAGGCAACATTCTGGGGAGGAGTGAGCCTATTCCGAAAGGATGGGCTCCATCTTAACCAGGGTGGGACCAGGCTGCTGGCATCGGCATTTAAAAGGAGATAGAGCAGCTTTTAAACTAGAAACGGGGGGAAGGCCGACAGTCGCTCAAAAGCGCATGGTTCGGGATAAGGTATCTTTCAAAGATATCACTAAAACAGGGAAGACAGGGTATCCTGATAGTGAGGTTGCAAAAGAGACCATAGTAGATCAGGTGTCCTTAAATAAAAATAAAAAGCAGACAAAAGATTGCAAATGAATACTGTCAAGTACCGAGCATGATGTAAATAGGAACAACAAACATAGTTTGAAATGTCTATATGCAAATGCCAGGAGCCTAAGAAATAAGATGGGAGAGTTAGAATATATTGCACTAAATGAAAAATTAGATATAATAGGCATCTCTAAGAACAGGTGGAAGGAGGATAACCAGTGGGACACTGTCATACCGGGGTACAAATTATATCATAGTGATAGGGTGGATTGAATTGGTGGAGGGGTAGCATTGTATATTAACGAGAGCCTTAAATCGAATAGATTGAAAATTCTGCAGTAAATAAAACACTTCTTGGAATCACTGTGGATTGAAATTCCAAGTGTAAAGGGGAAAAGGATAGTGATAGGAGTGTACTACCATCTGCCTGGCCAGGATGAAGAGACGGATGCAGAAATGTTAAAGGAAATTAGGGACACAAACAAACTGGGCAACACAATAATAATGGGTGATTTCAATTACCCCAATATTGACTGGGTAAATGTAACATCGAGACACGCTAGGGAGGTAAAACTCCTTGACGAAATCAAGGACAGCTTTATGGAGCAGCTGGTAGAGTAGCCAACAAGAGAAGGAAAAATTCTAGACCTAGTCCTTAGTGGAGCGCATGATCTGGTGCGGGGGGTAATGGTGCTGGGGCCGCTTGATAACAGTGATCATAATATGATCGGATTTCATATTAGCTTTGAAGTAAGTATACATAGAAAATCAAATACGTTAGCGTTTAACTTTAAAAAGGAGACTATGATAAAATTAGAAGAACGGCGAAAAGAAACTTAGAGGCTGCAAGGGTCAAAAAATTACATCAGGCATGAATGCTGTTCATCCTTGAAGCCCAGGCCAAATATATTTTGCGCATTAAAAAAGAAGGACAGAAAAACCAAACGACAGCCGATGTGGTTAAAAAGTGAGGTGAAGGAAGCTATTAGAGCTAAAAGAAAATCCTTCAGAAAATGGAAGAAGGAACCGACTGAAAATAATAAGAAACCAGCATAAAGAATGTCAAGTCAAATGCAAAGCGCTGATAAAGAAGGCTAAGAGGGGACTTTGAAAAAAGATTGCGTTAGAGGCAAAAAACACATAGTAAAAATTTCTATAGGTATACTAAAAGCAGGAAGCAGGCAAAAGAATCGGTTAGACCACTAGATGACCGAGGAGTAAAAGGGGCAATCAGGGAAGACAAAGCCGTAACGGAGAGTTTAAATGAATTCTTTGCTTCGGTTTTCACTGAAGAAGATTTGGGTGGGATACCGGTGCCGGAAATGGTATTCGAAGCTGACGAATCGAAGAAACTTAATGAATTCTCTGTAAACCTGGAGGATGTAATGGAGCAGTTCTACAAAGTGAAAAGTAGCAAATCTCCTGGACCAGATGATATTCATCCCAGAGTACTGATAGAACTGAAAAATGAGCTTGCGGAGCTATTGTTAGTAATATGTAATTTATCTTAAAATTGAGCATGGTACTGGAAGATTGGAGGGTGGCCAATGTAATGCTGATTTTTTAAAAAGGTTCCAGAGGAGATCCGGGAAATTATAGCCGGTGAGTCTGACGTCAGAGCCGGGCAAAATGGTAGAGACTATTATTAAGAACAAAATTACAGAGCATATTCAAAAGCTTGGATTAATGTCAACATGGATTTAGTGAAGGGAAATCTTGCCTCACCAATCTACTACATTTCTTTGAAGGGGTGAACAAATATGAGGATAAAGGTGAGCCGGTTGATATTGTGTATCTGGATTTTCAGAAGGTGTTTGACAAAGTACCTCATGAAAGACTACAGAGGAAATTGGAGAGTCATGGGATAGGAGATAGTGTTCTACTGTGAATTAAAAACTGGTTAAAAGATAGAAAACAGAGTGTAGGGTTAAATGGTCAGTATTCTCAATGGAGAAGGGTAGTCAGTGGGGTTCCGCAGGGGTCTGTGCTGGGAACGCTGCTTTTTTAACATATTTATAAATGACCTAGAGATGGGAGTAACTAGTGAGGTAATTAAATTTGCTGATGACACAAAGTTATTCAAAGTTGTTAAATCGCAGGAGGATTGTGAAAAATTACAAGAGGACCTTTCGAGACTGGGAGACTGGACATCTAAATGGCAGAGGACATTTAATGTGAGCAAGTGCAAAGTGATGCATGTGGGAAAGAGGAACCTGAATTATAGCTATGTCATGCAAGGTTCCACGTTAGGAGTCACAGACCAAGAAAGGGATCTAGGTGTCGTCGTTGATGATACGTTGAAACCTTCTGCTCAGTGTGCTGCTGTGGCTAAGAAAGCAAATAGAATGTTAGGTATTATTAGAAAAGGAATGGAAAACAAAAATGAGGATATTATAATGCCTTTGTATTGCTCCATGGTGTGACCGCACCTCGAACATTGTGTTCAATTCTTGTTGCCGCATCTCAAAAAAATTATAGTAGGAATTAGAAAAAGGTGCGGAGAAGGACGATGAAAATGATAAAGGGGATGGGACGACCTCCCTATGAGGAAAGGCTAAAGCGGCTAGGGCTCTTCAGCTTGGAGAAAAGGCGGTTAAGGGGAGATATGATAGAGGTCTATAAAATAATGAGTGGAGTTGAACGGGTAGATGTGAAGCGTCTCTTTACGCTTTCAAAAATACTAGGACTAGGTTCTTGCGATGAAGCTACAATGTAATAAATTTAAAACGAATCAGAGAAAATGTTCTTCTTCACTCAACGTGTAATTAAACTCTGGAATTTGTTGCCAGAGAATGTGGTAAAGCAGGCTATCTTAGCGGAGTTTAAAAAGGTTTGGACGGCTCCTAATGGAAAGGTCCATAGACCATTATTAAACGGACTTGGGGAAAATCCACTATTTCTGGGATAAGCAGTATAAAATGTTTTGTAAGTTTTTGTGATCTTGTCAGGTATTGTGACCTGGATTGGCCACTGTCGGAAACAGGATGCTGGGCTTGATGGACCTTTGGTCTTTCCCAGTATGGCAATACTTATGTACTTATGTCCATGTGTTATAGACATTAAATTTTCTGTTGGTTAGGTAAAGAAAGGTGATTTAATACAGGACCCTGTAGAATTCATCTTTGATTTCATCAAGAGTCAACATAGTTGAAGAATATGTACTGATAAAAGTAGCACATCTTCCATGGGCCAGGTTAAATTACAATCTCATCATTTGTGTCCTAAGAACATGCAGAGAGGATTATAGTTTATTCACCAATGATGTCTTAATGTCAAAAACTATTTTATGCTTGTTATGAGGAGCGTTCTGGTTGCCCGGCAAAGTATAATCTTTAACTGACTCTGGCCTCAGTAAACTGTGAATTTCCAGATATCTATATTTCATGAATGGATGCTATGGCAATGTTGTAATGATCAGTCCCTTGGGTGTGATGGCAGTATTCATGACAATCAAGATTTTGCAAATTCCAGACTGTGAGACACTGAATCTCTCTGTTATGTTAGTGAATATTGCCCATACGTCTTAAGAGTTATTTTTATTTATATCATGGGCAGCCCCATTTTAGACAGGTACTAAAACAGGAATTGAGACTTGCAGGTCAGTGTATCTCAAGCTTCACCAGTAATTTAGTACACAATCTGCCAACACAGAACCTGTTCTAAAATACAGGAGAAATTGATGTTTTTATGCCAGGTGTGGTGGAGTGTAACATAAATTTAGAGCAATAAACATTTAAAATATTGATGGGTTCAAATCCTTCACGTAACTGGTTATGTTGTATAATGGCAACATAACTATCTTTGTGACCTTAAAAACATAACTGTCAGAATGACCGGTTTCCCTTGCCAATTTGGCATTTAGAGGGGGGAGACAAAAACCACTGGGGCATTAAGGTGCTCCCCCCCCCCCCCATTTCCTCCAGTGGAGTGCTGCACAATAGTACCTGTTTATCAAATTCTAAACATGCTTGGTGGTAGATGTAATGCCCAATATCAATCTTTTAGGATATAGACGTTTAAGGCTAGATTCTATGCATGGCGCCCTGAAAAATCTGCACAGGAAAAAAATACACCTAGGCATTTTCTATAAATACGCTTAAATTCAAGCATACTTTATAGAATAAGCCTAGATTTCTGCACAGATTATAGAATATGCTGAGCGTCTGTCTGCACAACTAAATTTTGTCATGGACAGTTACAACAAGTAAATCTTGGTATAAATGCCAACGCCTAAATTAGGCACAGACTGAGTGTATTCTATAACAACCCGCTTAGTTTGAGAAATGCCCATGACTTGTCCATTTCATGCCCATGATCACATCCTCTTTCAACTATGGCGTCTTAGATATACATGCATCACATTGCAGAACATGTTAGATAGTTGTGCATGTAATTCTAATTATGCCAGTGAACATCAATAATTGTTAAGTGGCAATTATCATCTCTGATTGGCTTGTTAACTAATTAAGTGTGACTGCAAATCCGAACTACGAACCAAATTTGTGCCACACACTTAAGTCACACTATATGAATCCAGGAGTTAGGAGGTTGATTCTACAAAGGGTGCCAAAAATATGGGTGCTAAGTGCCAATTCTATAATGGCAATTGGTGTGCAAAATTGCCATGATAGAATAGGGTGTAAGTCGGCATGCATGCACCTAACTTTAAATGCAAGCATTTATACCATGTCAAAGGCAGGTGTAAAGTTGCCAAATATGTGTGTAAGTGATAGTATTCTATAACTTATATTTGCAACTGCAAAACACGCCCCTGACCTGCCCATGGGCACACCCTGAAACAGCATTTAGGTGCTATGTTATGGAATAGTACCTAAGGGGGTCTTTTACTAAGTGGTGATAAGTCCAACATGGGCTTACCTGCTTGCTAAACTGGAAGTACTGCTGGGCTACCTCAGCAGTCCAGCGATAGTTCCCATCCCAAGCCATGCGCCATTTCCAGCGCTACAAAAATATTTTTCTTTTGTAGTGCCAGTGTTTATCCGGCGGTAATCAGGAAGTGCTGTGCGCTGCCCGGTTACCACTGGGTTAGCGAGGAAGCCCTTCCCACCACCTCAATGGGTGGTGGTAAGTGCTCCCCCCCCAAAAATGGCTGCGCGGCAAATGTTTCACTTGCCACCGCCATTTTTCGAATCGGGTGGTAAGAGCAGCAGGCGAGTGAGATCACTGTGAATTATGTGTTCACTAGAATTGTAATTTTGTGTTGTTAAATGTTCACCAGCTTTGAAGAGTGACTTTCATATTAAAATCTTTTTTAGGCTTTAAGCTCCAATCCCTTGATAAGTGACGGCGAAACAGATGTCCATCGGGATTTGTGGAGCTCTACTCCTTAGTATACTACTGGACACTCAGCACAGTCCCTATAATTAACTAACACTTTCTCACGCTATAACAGTATGTTTTTGGATGGAAGGAGGTTTTTTTGGTCTATGATTACATTAATCACCAAATGTTTTGAATGTGGCTCCTCACATTTTGAATAAGTGGAGTGTCGACCTGGTGACTTATGAGACCTTTTCCCCCCATTCTTTTTCCGTAAGTTTATTTTAATATATGGTGACTTAGGTTGCCATAATCCAAAGCCTTGAATTATTCTGATATTAAGGGCCATTTTGAATTCAAGCATTAATGGGTCAGGACTGTCTAGGGATCACTCCGGTCACATCACCCACTAACCAACAAGGAATCCATTGTAACGTTTTTGCTCATCATCCAGTGTTTCGTAATAAGCATGAAATCAACTCTGGGACTGACATTCAAGCAGGAGGTCAATATTTGGCAAATCAGACAAAACAGAACCTTCCAAGTTGGAGAGGAGAGAATGCTGACATCATCCCCATCACTGTTAAATAAAAGCAGGCATGCACAACACTGAGAGTCCTGGATTGGCCACTGCTGTTCTATGCGTGAAGTTATATGTTCTGTGCATGTAGATCAATCCGTGCAGAATCAAACTGTATTGCTTATGATGCACTGATTATATTTTCCTTTAAAAGACTCCTAGAACTTTGGTCTTTAGAATACTTTGGACCATGGCTTAGTGATGAATTTCTTGAGTTTGATTTTTTGTTTGTTTGTTTGTTTTGTTGCAGATTTGGAAAATGTATTTGGATGCTGCAAGTAGAAGGACACTTTACAAGTTTGCATTATTAATTATGACTGGAGGGATTGAAAACCTGTCCCTCAGTGTCTATAAACATAGAATTTAGTCCTGCAATATCTATCCAAACGTAGTCACTTGTCATTTTTGATCCAATTTTACTTTTATCGTGCTCTGTACAGTTGTTATCCAAGTCAACTATTCAGAGTTATTGCAACTCAATTCTAATTTATATCACACTAGTAAAAGAGGCCCGTTTCAGAGCAAATGAAATGGGCGCTAGCAAGGTTTTTCGTCTCCAACACCCCCCCTCCCTCCCTGGCCAACCCCTTCGTTGTTGTGCCATTGCTCCGCCCCCAAACGTCATGGCATTTGACGCGAGGGCGGGGCCCGGAGCAATTTCCCCCCCCCCCGCCGCCGTCCCTCCCTGCCACCCTTCGATGTTCTGCTATTGCTCCGCCCTCGAGGGCGGGGCCCGGAGCGATTTGGTGGCTTCACCACCACGAAACCTTCGAACCTTTTTGAAGGAAGTCAGGGCTTGGCTTCACTGACGTCAGTGTCCTCAGAACGTTGAGGGTGAGTTTTATTATAGTAGATAATGGAAATCCCAATGCAATGCACAAGGAATTAATATGACTTCATTTAAATGTCTTTAATATTTTTCTTATTTCTTCCAGTTGTCTTTATTCCTAATTTCTAATGGCTCTTGAAAATTAAAAAGAGAGTAGTTTTGCCTGGATGTGCATCTTTATCCTAGTGTGCTACTACTACTACTACTACTACTACTTAACATTTCTAGAGCGCTACTAGGGTTACGCAGCGCTGTACAATTTAACAATGTAGCAACTTATTTTTACTTTATGGAAATATTTGCAGAGACCAGAGAGCTTCCTTTGACCCCCAATTCTTTTCTGATTTATGTACATCTGGCTAATTAGTCAGCTCTAACAAACTTTGAATATAATTGAGAGTTATTTAGGTTTAGAATTACCTAGATTGGCTCACATTGACATGAATACCTGCAGACATCAAACCATTCAATGTATTCAAAGATTATATGATGCTTCAAACGTTTCAAAAAATGACTGAGTGCCCACGTTATTGCCAAGTGATATGACCATAGAGAACATGGAGATGTGTGTTCAACTGTGAATGGTCTGATGTGTTTTAGTCAAGTGGCCAGCGAGGCAGATTTATTCAGGGCTACATTAGGCATGACTAAGGGGTCCCTTTACTAAGGTATGCTGAAAAATGGCTTGCTGCAGTGTAGACACAGGTTTTGGGCATGCGCCAATCCATTTTTCAGCGCACCTGTAAAAAAGCCCTTTTTTTTATTTTTGCCAAAAATGGACGTGCGGCAAAATGAAAATGTGCATTTTGGGTCTGAGACCTTACCACCAGCCATTGACCTAGCGGTAAAGACTCTCGTGGTAACCAGGTGGGTAATGACCTACATGCGTCAAATGCCACTTGACGCGCGTAGCTGATGCGTGCCAGAAGATAAAAAATATTTTTGGGACACACATAGCGGATGCGCGCCAAAAATGAAATTACCGCAAGGGCCACTCAGTAGCCGGGCGATAACTCAGAATTGGCATGCGTTGGGCGCACGTAGGTGCTTATACGGCTTAGTAAAAGGGCCCTTAGGCAGCAGATTCAGAGAAGCGGCAAAGAGCAGAGAAAGGAAACGGTTGATCCTGACAATCACACACACTGAAAAGACCATCAGCACATTCTTTTTCTGCAGGAAGGGGGAACTTATTACACCGAGGGGGTAAAATCTTTACAGGCAAGGCCGGCTCAAGGAACTGTGGCCCCTGAGGAAACTTTTGCTTTGGCGCCCACCAACACTTATAATCTGATATCTCTCCCTCCACCCCCTCCCCCCCCCCCCCCCCCCCCCCGTGTTATGTTATCCAGTAGTTTCCCCACTCTATTTGTCCCCTCTCCTGCTGGACCAGGTGAGGCACTGGCTCAGGATGCTGGTGATAAAGGGCACTGCAATCCCATTCCAGCATATATCCCTCTAGGAGTTTAAAGATAGAGCAGACTGGGATTTTGGCACCCTTTATCACTGGTTACCTGGGCCAGTGCCTCACCTAGTCCATAGGTTGCCTAAGGTTAGGTGCCGGGATGATGTTTACTTTTATTTATTAGGATTTATTTACTGCATTTTTCCAGGAATTCACTCAAGGCAGTGTATAGAAAGAATAAATCAAACATAAGCAATAGACAATTATAGCAGTAAAAATATTCAGATAACAATACAAAGTATGGCGTTGAGGGGCACAATCGAAAAGGGACGCCAAGTTTCATGAGGGCATCCTCGCAGGATGGCCTCGTAAAGGGGTGGGGCAACCTGTATTATCGAAACAAGATGGGCGTCCATCTTTCATTTTGATAATACAGTCGGGGATGCCCAAATCATGAAATTTAGGTCGACCTTAGAGATGGTTGTCCTTAGGTCGTTTTTGAGATTGTCGTCCCTGGTTTTGGGCAATAATGGAAACCGAGGACGCCCATCTCAAAAAACGACCAAATCCAAGCCATTTGGTTGTGGGAGGACCCAGCATTCGTATGCACTGGTCCCCCATGACATGCCAGTACACCACCGGGCACCCTAGGGGGGCACTGCAGTGGAACTTCAGAAATTGCTCCAGCTGCATAGCTCCCTTATCTTCGGTGCTGAGCCCCCCAACCCCCCCCCCAAACCCACTCCCCACACTGTACAACCACTACCATAGCCCTTAGGGGTGAAGGTGGGGCACCTACATTGGGTACAGTGGGTTTTGGGGGGGTTTGGATGGCTCCAACATTCACCACCACAAGTGTAAGAGGTGGGGGGATGGGCCTGGGGTCCACCTGCCTGAAGTGCACTGCACCCACGAAAAAAAAAAAACTGCTCCAGGGACCTGCATACTCCTGTGATGGAGCTAGGTATGACATTTGAGGCTGGCAAAAAAATATTTAAAAATTTTTTTTTTTAGGGTGAGAGGAGATTGGGTGACCACTGGGGGAGTAAGGGGAGGTCATCCCCGATTCTCTCCGGTGGTCATCTGGTCAGTTTTGGGCACCTTTCGAGGCTTGGCCGTGAAAAAAATGGACCAAGTAAAGTCGGCCAATGCTCATCAGGGACGCCCTTCTTTTTTACATTATTGGCCGAGGACGCCCATCTCTTAATCACGCCCCAGTCCCCCTTCAGTACGGTGCCAACAGGCCCCCGTGAATTTGGGCGATCCCCAGCGACGGAAAGCAGTTGGAGGATGCCCAAAATTGGCTTTTGATTATGCCGATTTGGGTGACCCTGAGAGAAGGACGCCCATCTCCCGATTTGTGTCGGAAGATGGGCGCCCTTCTCTTTCGAAAATTCACACTGATAGAATACTACTTACAATGTCAACACAATACGTAATAAAACATTTTCATACACAGAGTATAGCAAAGATGGAACATATAGATAAGTAAGAGAGTAAGAGGAGTTAGAAATAAGGGTACTAATTTAAAGAAAGTTGCTTTGAGGTCAGAGAGGTGATTAATATTAACTCAGGCTAGGATAGGAGTGGATAAACATGTGCACTAAGCACAAATTATGTACTAGCAATTACAAACATAGTTGTATTCTAAAATACTAATAAAGTCCACAGTTATGTGCCTATCTCTGTGTAAGCACTTATAATAGCTCAATGGCTGGTATAAATGCTCACGCCTAACTGTAGATGGATTCTATATAGTGCACCTAGAGATCTGCACCAATATTGACGCAGATTCTCTAATATGCGTAACTTAATAAACTTAACAAGCTAATGAGCACTGATAACAGCACTTAACATGCAATAATAGCATTAATTGGCACTCATTAGAATTTAGGTGCACAGTCGCTAAGCATATTCTGGTAACGATGTGCGCTGAACTTCTTAATGCAAGCAGGCAAAAAGGGCATGGTTATGGGCGGGGGACATGGGCATTTTAAAATTTACATGTCTAGTTATAGAATATGGCCCAGTGTGCCTAAATCTATTCACTGGAATTTATGCCACATTTTTGTTGGTGTAAATGGATGCATGTAGATTTAGGCGCTGAAATATCAACTAAGCATATTCTTTAATCAGCACCTAATTCCAGGCACCAATTTTAGAATACGCTTAGTCGGCACTGATTTCAGTGCCAATTTTTTTAGGTGCCAAATATAGAATCTCCCCATAAGGCCTTATTCTATAAAGGTTATGCTCTTAAAATTATGCTTCTAAATTACAAGCATAATCTGTTTTGGAGCATAGAGTATACTCATAATTTAGGAACATAAATTATGCTCATAAATTTAGGAGCATAAATTTTAGGAGTGTAAATTTAGAAGCATAAACTTTATAGAATAACTCATAGCATTTTGTAAGCCGTGCACATAAATGCTAGGTACGCCCCTGACCCACCCATACCCCTCTCTGGTTTACACCCCCTGCAGTTGTGAACTTTGGATTTTGAATGCACAAATTGCAGAATATTGACTAAGTTACGCATGTAACTGCTAATTTGTGCCAGTTAGCCCATAAAAACATAAGAATAGCCATACTGGGTCAGACAACTGGTCCATCTAACGCAGTATCCTGCTTCCAACAGTGGTCAATCCAGGTTACCAGTACTTGACAGAATCCCAAATAGTAGCAAGATTCATGCTACTGAACCCAATTATAGCCAATTATTGATAATGCCAATTAGCAGCTAATTAAGAAATTAAGCTACTGGCATAACTGACACTATTCTGTAACTTCCACAAGCGACTCTGTAACTGGGCATTAAGATTATATAATTATAGGGATATTGTATATACAACACAAAGTTTAATATTTAAAAGTATGATGTCCACATATGTACTTAAGATGCATTAATTAAAAGGCTTGCCACACGTCAATCCGGAACTACCACCAGGCTACCCCAGGAGCCCAGCGGTCATTCCCTCCCCCAGTGTGTGCCATTTCCAATGCTGCAAAAATATTTTCTATTTTTATAGCGTCGGTGCTTACTTAGCGGTAATCAGTCGGCACTGCGTGCTGCCTGTTTACAGCCGGGTTAGCATAGGAACCCTTCCGCCACCTTAATGGGTGGCAATAAATGCTCCTCCCCGAAATGGCCATGCAGTAAGTGGTTCACTTACCGCATAATTTTTTTTTTTTACAAAAGAGACAGCCTTTTACCCTCTGCGGTAAAGGGGGCCTCAGTGACGTCAAAAACATCCATCAGTTGTAGCCCAGGCTCACTTTTACTTCAGCTTAGTGAAAGGGCCCCTTAATGCATGCTAATGAATGCACATCCGTACTTTTTATACTTTATTGAAATGTCTCAATGTGTATTTTTACTGGATTATTGAGGGAGGGATAGTGTTGGAAAGATTATTGTTGAGTTACATTTTCAGTTCTTGTGGGGGGAGAGAGGAGAGCTAGGGGTCTGAAAGTTAATTGAAGGGGCGAGAGAGGCATAAGACTGAAAGTTCACACAGGGTACCAATACCCTTGTACCATCCCTGGATTTATTTGAACTAATCTGCAAAGTATCCTATTTTGTCTCTGATTAGCCAAACATCTCCCATCCCATTCCCCAATTCTGACAGATCTTGGATTTACTCCAAAGCAGATCAACACTACTTAGTGATGGACAAATCCTTCTCAGAATGTGCAACTAAACACAGATTTTGTAGGTAACACATCCCTTCACATTGCATAAACTTAACACTTAACTTTTAGTATGTGTGATATATCTTCCACTTCCCAGAACATTTGTATAGCTCTGGGAAGATGTAATGAGTGACATGCAGAATAAACGCAGGACACTAATCTCTTTTTTTCCCTCTGCTTTCAGTGATCTAAATTTCTTACATATTTCCAAAAATGCAAATATTATGAAATGCTGTCAGTGCAACTAGTTGTGTGTGTGTGTGTGTGTGTGTGTGTGTGTGTGTGTGTGTGTGTGTGTGTGTGTGTGTGTGTGTGTGTGTGTGTGTGTGTGTGTGTGTGTGTGTGTGTGTGTGTGTGTGTGTGTGTGTGTGTGTGTGTGTGTGTGTGTGTGTGTGTGTGAAGAATTTCACCACTGAATATGTAATATTTTTTGCAGCCTTCACCTCCAAAGCATCTTTAAAAGCATAAATATTAGGCACCACAAGGCTACATAACATTAGATGTATAAAAAAAATAAGTATTATGTTTTTAGTGCTGATGAATGGTGCCAGATCCTAGTAAGTTCATGGTCTTCAGAGAGATAGCTTCTGTAACACTCAAACCCACAAGATTGCAATACTTTTTTAAACCAAAACCTGCAATGTTTACCTAAGCCAAAGACCAAAATATTTCAACCAAACGACTGCTTTTAAATATAACCTTTTCTTGCCTGATGAACATCAGGCTGGTTACAGTTAATACATTTTAATAGTTTTGTTTGTCATTGCTGGGACAGCTAGAACTGGGAGGCTGATGACACCAGAAAATCCATTCACTCTGCACTCTTTCATCCAATAAGTTGGCCCAGGCCAGAATGTAAATTCTGGACCAAAGGGTTTACTTTAACTTGGATTCTTCAAGCAAAACATGACACAGCTTCAGTATAAATTGCATTACAGGCAGAGCCAAACAGAAAAAATAGACTCAAGCAATAACAGTCCTAAGTATGTGGTTTCTTCTTTGATTGGAACTCAGCTACTGGAGGTTCTTTATCCTTGTGGTTGTTCTGGGACTCTCCTCTTGTCCGTTTATGTTCAAGGCTTGTTCTTCCAGCACTTCTTTATTCTTTGGAAAAGCGTGGTGGTGGTGGACTGGTTCCCTGTTCCAGCTCTCAACTATGATCAGCGCAGCAGCTTTATAGGCTTTGTTACAGCTCTCTCTCCTTCTCCAGTGCAGTGGCCAAGCTAGCCAGAGATCCTCTTCCTTGAATGTTTAATGGTACAGTGGCCAAGGAAGCAGAAGCCAAAGACCCTTCCCCTCATTTTCTGGCATGATGTCCAAGGAAGCAGGGACCAAACACAAGGGATTTGAAACGGTGCTGGGTATTTATAACAGCACAGTTTCTCTCCAACAGGTGTCTTCTTCTTCACTGTCAATCACTGGTAGCCGAGCCAGCCCCCTGTTTCAGAAGCTGCAGGGGTATTTACAAGTCAAACTGCATTAAATTAGCAGAACTGTTATAGGTCTCTGCATTTCCTTAAGGGTGCAGAACCTTAGGGTCTCTACAAAAACAGTATGGAGAAATTTCTATAAATAGCGCTCAAAAATCATCACTGAAAAAATTGGTGCTGGATGGCATCCTATAATGGGTGTTCTGGGATCACTTTGATAGAATAGTGTATAGCACTGGGAATTAAGCTCAACTTTGAGCATGAGGTGAGGAGTTACACCAACTGAAACCAGATGTATACCCCAGCGTGCAAGCTGGGCAAGGATCCCCCCAAATACTATAACACTGTGCGCATTTTAAGGGAAGACCCCTGGCCTACCCATGCCCTTCCCACAGCCATGCCCTTTTTGCAGATCAAGATGGAACACTTATGCGCTATAACGGGCATCTAAATGTGTTTTTACATGGAACTGCCATTTCTATCCATTACAATGCTTTTTCATGCCAAAAATTCAGCACCATTTATATAGAACTTCCCCCTATGCTTCAAAGAGCTGTTTAATGCTACATAACAGGATCACTAAAAGAGCAATTCTGTTATTGGTACCCACCTTTATGCACCACTTACATGTGCAAATGTACAGAACACCAGCACTTTTGTGAGAAAGTGTGCATTTACATGAACCCATGTTTATACTGCTATAAGGTATGACATGTGACTTGCCCAGGGACAATATGGACCAGCACCAGAATCTGGGCATTTTTTTAATGGTTCTTCTATTCCACAATAACAGTTCTATGTGGATCACGTGGAGGGGCATTTTCGAAAGAAACATCTATGTTTGGACTTGGTCGTCTTTGTAAAATGTCCAAATCCAGGGGCAGGGAAAACTGTATTTTCGAAACAAGATGGTTGTCCATCTTTCGTTTTGAAAATACAGTAAAAAAACGTCCAAATCCAAGGACGTCCTTAAATTTGGATGTCCCTAGATTTGGACATCCTTGGATATGGATGTCTTTGACTTTCGGCGATTTTCAAAACCAAAGACGTCCAAGTCAAAAACGTCCAAATACAAGCCATTTGGACGTGGGAGGAGCCAGCATTTCTAGTGCACTGGTCCCCCTGACATGCCAGGACACAAACCGGACCCCTAGGGGGCACTGCAGTGGAGTTCATAAAATGCTCCCAGGAACATAGCTCCCTTACCAAAACTGTACACCACTACCAATGCCCTTACGGGTGAAGGGGGGCACCTATATGTGGGTACAGTGGGTTTGTGGTGGGTTTTGGAAAGCTCACTGTTTCCTCTACAAATGTAACAGGTAGGGGGGTATGGGCCTGGGTCCGCCTGTCTGAAGTTCACTGTAGTACCCACTAAAACTGCTCCTGAGACCTTCATGCGCTGTCATGGACCTGAGTATGACATCTGAGGCTGGCATAGAGGCTTGCACAAAATATTTTTAAATATGTTTTTTGAGGGTGGCAGGGTGTTAGTGACTACTGGGGGAGTAATGGAAGGTCATCCTTGATTCCCTCCGGTGGTCATCTGATCATTTTGGACACCTTTTTGTGCCTTATTCGAAAAAAAAAAAATAGGTCCGGGTGAAAACGTCCAAGTGTTTGTCATGGACATCCTTGGTTTTTTTTGATTATGGGTCAAAGATGTCAAGTGTTAGGCATGCCCAAGTCCCGCCTTTGCTATGCCTCTGACATGCCCCCTTGAAATTTGGACATCCTTGCGACGGACTGCAGTTGGAGACGTCCAGAATCGGGTTTCGATTATACTGATTTTGACGTCTCTGGGAGATGGACGTCCATCTTCCGATTTATGTCGAAAGATGAAAGTCCTTCTCTTTCGAAAATGAGCCTGATAATCAATAAAAACAGGAACAATCATCTTCAATTACAATAACATAACTGTGTTAGTCCACTCTTAAGGTTATCAATAGAAATCAAACAAAATAAAACATGGAAAAGAAAATAAGATGATACCAAGTGCAACCTTTGAAAGCTAATCACGAAATGTATTAAGTTATGTCCAATAAAAAAGGTATCATCTTATTTTCTTTTCCATGTTTTATTTTGTTTGATTTCTATTAATAACATAACCTAAATTTGATATATTAAAAATATTTCACAAGTAAGTACATTTTAAGATTCTTCTGAAAGGTACGATAATGTGATATACTGCGAATCGATACTGATAACGAATTCCACACATAATAATATACAGAGGTGTTAAATACCTTAAATGTTTTGGATCGATTTATGCGATGGAAAACAACATTTGATTACAAGTCTTACTATGGACGTCATTAGAAAGAAGTGAAACCCAGTCAACCAAATATAATGGAACCTCAGCATACAAAACGCGATGAACTAAATTACAGAGTTTGAAATGCACTCTGGCATGCACAGGCAAGCAGTAACCTTTCATACAACGGAGAGGCAGAATCTAACTGATTGGCAGAATAAATGAATCTAGCAGCCATATTTTGGACCAACTGCAGTCACTTTAACAGCATTTTAGAACAACTTGTATAGACCACATTACAGTAGTCTAATCTCGACAAAATCAAGCCTACACTACTAACATAAATCTTTCAATATCAAAGTACTTACAAATCACTCTTAATTTTTTTAACATATAGAAAATTTACTAATAAGGGACTTTACTTGATGAGAAAATGTCAAGGAGCAATCGACTTCTACAGCTAAAATTTTTGACCTTGATTCCAAACTGAAAGAAAAACAATAAGAGTTCTATGGAATCAGATGGACCTAAACATAAAAATTTGGTTTCCTCAGGGTTTAATTTTAATCGATTATTAGTAATATAATTTTCAATTGTTTGTACACAGAAGGTGATATTAGATAGAGTAGTTGACCAATCTCCCACAATAGGGAATAGCATTGTAATATCATGTGCATATAAAAAACAACAAAGCAGTGGAATCAAATGCATTTATTGAACAATACCCGACGTGGCCACGTTTCACCCTCAGGCTGCGTCAGGGTTACAAACTATCAAAAGTGTATATAAATATATCATATACACTAATAGTGGGTTATTCCAAAAATCTAGTTTGTTTTTTTTGTTACATTTGTACCCCGTGCTTTCCCACTCATGGCAGGCTCAATGCTGCTTACATGGGGCAATGGAGGGTTAAGTGACTTGCCCAAAGTCACAAGGAGCTGCCTGTACCTGAAGTGGGAACCAAACTCAGTTCCCCAGGACCAAAGTCCACCACCCTAACCACTAGGCCACTCCTCCACTTATCTGCTACTTCCAACTGAACTGATATCAATATCACTCAACCTGGTTAATAAGATGTAATCATAAATCAAATTGAACCACTATTGCTTTATGCCCTTGACATAGAAAAGCTTTGCTGTGCGTAATAATAGAAGCTACCACTGTCTCTGTGCTGTAATTCTTATAAAATCCTGACTGAGATGGATGCAAAATATTATTTTCATACAAATAATCATCTAATTGGTTAGAGATAAAGCCCTCTATAACCTTGGTAAATAATGGAATAGATGCCACTGGACGGTAATTATTAGTTATAGACAGATTACCATTTAAGTGGCCCTTTTACAAAGGCACAATAGGCTCTATGCATGTGCAGCACACACCAAAATGAGACTACCACCAGGCTACCATACTCCCTGGTAGTAATTTCAGATTTATCGTGCGCCCATAATGCCTGGATGATTTCTTTATTTATTTCCTCCCATGTGCAGAATTTCCAGCAGTAATCAGCAGTTGGCGAACACTGACCAGTCACCGTGCATGTAGCTTGTAAACCCTTACCACTACATCAATGGGTGGCATTAAGGGCTCAAGCCAGTTTTAGGCGCACGCTGGTTTCAGTTTTACCAATGCCCTCTTCCTGTCCCATTTTTTAAAAAGCCCTTTTTTTTTTGCAGACGTGGTAAAAACTGACCCGGTGTGCACCCAAAACATGCGCCTACACTACTGTAGGCCACTTTTTTTTACCATGGCTTAGTAGAAGGACCCCTAAGTTCTTAAGGATAGGAGTTAAAACAATTTCATTGATAGTATTCAGAAATCTGCCATTGGTTAAACACAGATTAAACTAAGTAGTTAAGGCAAAAACTCATCATCCATATTATTCAATAAGAATCCTGAGCAAGGGTCTACAATACAATTAGACTTAGAAAATCTTTTTATCAATAAAGTTGTTACTGTGAGTTTTTGTCTCTGTAGCAAGTTTCTATTCAAATGCTCTTTAACCTTCTTTAACAATGCTTCAAATCTAATTTGCCAGTGCTTACATTGTTTCTTATTTTCTTCATTCAAGTCCTTTTTCCATTCTTTGAAGGATGTTCTTTTGGCTCTAATAGCCTCCTTCACTTCACCTTTTAACCATGCTGGCTTTCATTTGCTCTTTGTAAATTCATGAACTAGGCCCTGCTGTGCCTTCTAGAGGTTATCTCTTAATGCTGTAGGCTGTGGTAAAAAGTTCAAGTTTAAAACTAAGGGGAAAAGGTTTTTTACACTATAGAAACTAGTTAAATCATGCTTTATTAAATTCAAGCTGTCTTAATCAATAAACCTGCAATTCGTTTTGTATCCCCAATCTTTAAATCATCAAAGCACAGGGCAGAATTATGTTCACTCAGAAAGAACTTTACTTGGGACCTTTCCTCTCTATACTTTGACTCTTCCTTTGTGACCTTACTGTACCTTAATTAACACCTGATTCAGGTCAGTAGCACTGCTACCTCTCCTCTTCCTGTCAAAGAAGGCAAAGAACAGAAAATAACATTTTCTTCTAAGACATAAGTTTGAGATCTCCTCTGCTATTATCCTTTTTAATGCTCTAGGCTGTTATAGTCAAGTTTCTACATCTGGCAGAAAGTTTCATGTTAAAACTGTAGGAAAAAGTGTTGTAGACTATGGAAATCAGTTATAAAGTTTGCTTTTTTTTTTAATGAAGACTGAACCAGGTTATCTGTTAATACTGTATGCTGTGGCAGAAAGTTTCAAGTTTAAAACTATGGGGAAAAGGGTTTTATAATATGGAAACTATTTAAAGTTTGCTTTTGAAATTCAAATTGTCTTTATCAATAAACCTACAATTCCTTATTACCCCAATCTTTAAAAGCAGCTAAGCACAGAGCAAAATAATGGTCACTTACCTATGGAAAGTTCCTCTTTCGTCATTGATTATCTGGAGCACCAATAAGAGCTATGGAGGGGATTTTATATAATGGCGCCTGGAAAACTGCGAGGAATCATTTTTGCCTAAGCGTATGCTATAAGATTTAGGTACATAGATAGAATACACTTAATTGATATCCTAGCACCAACAACTAACACATAGTTAGAACCATGAAAATGTGGCACAAATCCCTGCACGTAGATTTACATGAACTGGCCAGTCTTCTATAACAACGCATGTAAATTTGGGAACGCCCATAAAATGCCCATTCCCTTCCTATAACCATTGCCCCTTTCTGGATGTGTGCATTAGAATTTTAAGTGCAGTGAGATACAGCATATGCTGAGTGAGTTATGCACATAAATCGTAATTATTGCCAATTAGTGCTCATTATTGCTTTTTAATTGCTGTTAACAATGCTGATTGCTGTTAAGCCAATTAAGATATGTGCTATGGAATCACTCTAGATGGAAAAACTACTCCAAAGTTGTTCCTCTGCACCAACTGCTTGCGCAAGATCAAGTCCTCTGCACCAATACAATGCATCAAAGCAGATAATAAGGTATGAGCAACAAACTGCACTTTGAAGTGTCTGTGGTCTTGGTATTCCTACTCCAAAACACAGATCAAAGTCCTGCTCCTTCTATCTTTAATCCTATACAGTGGTAGTAGAGAACATAGCTCCATTTAGTAATGCACTTACAATTTAGATGATGGCTCATAAGAGGCTCTGGGACTTGGAAGCTCTGTTTGCAGATTTGTCAATACAGGGTTCTTCTGGGAGGTGTGTAGGCTCCTCAAGAACACAGTACACTAAAATGGTAAAGTTTCTCCTTCAGCTGAGTAGATGTTCTTGGAACACCTTATTAGAACAGGCCAGGTCACCTTGCTAGAAAATTACACTTATAGCCCAGTCTCTCCTTTCTCCTTAATATCACAGAAGTGATTCGGAGGGTTCCTCATTCCCTCAGGCATGCTTAGCACTTGCTTAAGCATCTGCTGTCATCTGTATAGTTCTGGACCACTACTTGACTTCTATATACCAGCTGAGCAGCACAACATACAGTCTGACTTCTTTATAGCCTATGACAGTTGGTTAGTTTAGAACCAGGTTTTTTGCTTCCATTGAACATAGCTCTCTTCCTCTGATTATAATGCTTTACTCCCAGCTTCTCTTTCTTTTTGGAAGAGGTCAGAGTAGCTAGTATCAAGTCTTGTTCCGCATGCCTTATGGTCTGACAAAAGGAAAAAGTTCTGTTGGTTAAAGCAAGAAATCTGGAAATGTATATGGGCACCTACATTTCTTCTGAATATGAACCCAAGTGAACATGTATGAGATAGATTTGAATGTACTGCCTCAACTGTCTGCAAATCTATCTCATACATATTCATTGTGGATATCCTGAACATTTGACTGTCTGGGGTATGCACAAAGGACTGGTTAAGAATATATATATGAAGGTCTTTTGGTCTTGCTTATAAATAAAAAGGGTTAAGATACATACTTTAATTTAGGTTTGCCTCATCATTATGCAGGTGCATCATGGAATCGATACCTCACTTAGGGCCCATTTTACCAGAGCTGTGGCCAAAAGGGAGCCTGCGCTGATGGCGGTGTGTGTTTTTTACGCACACCGAGAGCGTGGAAAAGGAAAGTCTCTCTTTCCTGCAGGAAAATGGCATGCAGCAAAGTAAAGCATTTTGCCGCACAGCCATTTTGTGGGAGCTCTTACCTCCACCCATTGAGTGGCGGTAAGTGCTCCTTGCGCTAACCCAGTGGGTACCGGGTTGCACACAGCACTGTCCGATTACCGCCAGGTGCACTTTGGCCTAAAAAAAAATATATATTTTTGTAGTGCCAGATATGACAGTGCACTAGAGGTGGGAAGTACTGCCGGGCTGCTGCAGTAGCCTGGCGGTACTTCCTGCTTAGCCAGTGGTAAGCTCGTGTTGAGGTTACTGACACTTAGTAAAAGGGGGCCCGTAGATCAGATGAATTCAAGAACGCAATACCTTCTGATGAAGTTTGTAAATATCATTAACAAAGCAGACCTATACAATTCACTTTAGTTACCTTTGAGGCAAACCTGCTGCACATTGAAATGTCACCAGCAAATACATATATAAAACTTAAGAGTAGTACTGTCATGTGGTGTGGGTCACTTTAAAATCGTTTACATTCATTCATTCATTTCTATTTTATAGGTGGCTTTTTGCCCAGGTTTCTTTACAGCAATTAAAACTGAGCATTAATGGTAAGGGTACAATGCCCTCAAGGAAGAAGATTCACAGGTTTAAAGGGATGGAGGAAGTAAAGCCTTCTCATACACATGATTCCATAATCAGGTATTTAATCAGCACCTGCTGCCATGTCCTGTTAACATGATAGGGAGTTGTGCCACAGATGAGGAGCAAGGAAGAGGAAGGCATGGAATACAACCCCCACCCCACACACACACACACACACCACCACCACACTGGTGTTCAGACTGCTGCAGTCAGCAGTTTTAAAGTTGCTGTCCATCACAGGTCATGAGCTGAATCTAACCTGGATATTCAATGCCAGCCCATTTCTGGCACCAGGTCAGCCATGGACTCAGAAGTTATGTAGATGCCGTCCAATATTCAATATCATCAAAAGAACTCTCCAAAAAGATCACTGATTGCTAACAGAACCTTTCGAGGACAGGCACTATTCATCCCATAAATGATATAAAAAGATTTTAATAATGTAGGTGAACCTTGAAGATATACTGAGCCAAATCAACATATTAAAGAGTAGTAAATCACCTAGACCAGATGGCATACATCTAAGGGTACTGAAAGAACTCAAACATGAAATTGCTGATCTGCTGTTAGTAATCTGTAATCTGTCATTAAAGTCGTCCATAGTAGCTGAAGATTGGACAGTGTCCAAAGTGATGCTGATTTTTAAAAAAGGGTTCCAGGGGTGATCTGGGAAATTACAGACCGGTAAGCCTGACGGCAGTGCTGGAATGAAATAGCGGAAACTATTATAATGAATAAAATTACTTAAACATATAATAGTCCACAGAACAGCACAGAGAGGGTCCAAACTACAGAACAAACTCAAACAGCGGAAAAAAGCAATCAGGAGCCTTCAAAACGGAACACAATTTCTTTAATCACATAACTTTAACATCAGTTCTTATGACCCGACATGGGCCGTGTTTCGACACATAGTGCCTGCGTCAGGGGTCTGTATTAAACATAGACAACATGCATGTTCACATCATTATTATTCATTTCTAATAGGTTTCACAAGAGATTTGATTATGAACATACATTTATCATTCAACATTTATTTGACATGTTTGATACGGATTGTTATTTATGTTATATAAACTATAATGCTCAAACCTCCAAAGGGTCTGTGAATCAAAAAACATAAAGTGCTTAGTAAAGTGTCCAAATGTGACCAAATCTACCCTAAAGTTCTCTGTCTTGTGCAGGGACTACACAGGTAGACACAAGGCTAGAAATAGAGATGGACAAAACCAAAGCAGTAAGGGAGGGCAGGGGGCAGGATTAAGGTATAGGCAAACTAGGCACAAGTTTATGGCCTAAACATTAAGGAGGGGCCCTCTTAGATGTTTTTGTAGGAGTTTTTAAATATTTTTATATTATGAAGGGGAGCCAATGCACTTGTTTGCCTAGGGTCCACCAAAGAGTTAATCCTGCCCTAAGGGAGAGTGAGCACATGGATGCATTTGAAACTGAATACCAGAAATGACTTGAGGATTGTACAGAAACTCTTATTTACATTGCACAGCAATTTCAATAAAGCCTTTTTACTGTTTCCTAGAGCAACCAATAAAAGATATCAAATGCCACATGGATAAGGATGAGAACACACAGATCCTACCTTCAGCTAAAAACAATGCCTCGGACAACTTATCTTGGAAAGTATTTGAGAGGCTGGTGTGTGTGTGTGTGTGTGGCGCTATGAATAATTCTGCAAGTATTGTATTGCATTGTATCAGTGGTTTTTAACTGTTCTTCATAAATATTTTTGGAGCATGGTGAATTACATTTCTATCGATTCCTCTGCTAAATGCGAGCTGATCAATATTTATGGCATTGAGTCAGGGGAAAAAGTTATGAGCGTGACACTGTGCTTGCATCCCCTCTGCACATTGTGTAAGAGGTTCCTTGAAATATATTGCAGCATGACGGAAGGGACATTGATTTGACAACTTGCTTTCATGAATCAGATGTTTTACTGCAGAAGAAAAAACACAGGAGAGCCTGTGTGCTATTTCAGTGTTATTTAAGGTCCCTGCACCCAGGGTAATCATAGAAAGCAATTTGTCCTTAGCTCCTCTAGTGATTACAGGCAATATTTTTTGAGCTGACTAACCCACAGGCAAACAAGAGTGGGCAACTGGATTGCTGCAAATTGTCTTAGTAGCATACAGGACTGACATTTGTCAGTGGTGCTGTTGTAAACAAGTATGCAGTTTAAATGAGGTATGCATTAAGAAAAGGAGGGCTGATCAAAGCATGTTCATATTGTTAAAGAAAGCCTAGTTTAATTAGGGGATCCTTTTACAAAGCTGCAACATCTAAAAAGTGGCATAAAGCAGATTTGGACGTTTTTCTCATTAAAATGTCCAAATCAGTACTTTTGAAACCTAATTTTCTGAAGTTTTTCTATGCTGTTCATCTGCAGTGCATCCAAATCTCAAGAGGTGTGTAGGGATGTGTTAAGGGTGAGATTTGGGTGTTCCTAAGACTTAGACGTTTTTCAGCCATAATGTAACAAAACAAAGATGTTTTGAGCTAGACCTGTTTTATAAGGAATAAGACACAAAAGGTGCTCTAAATGACCAGATGACCACTGGAGGGAATTAGAAATGACCCCCCCCCCCCAGTGTCACTGACCCACTCCAACCCCCAAATGTTAGTAAAAATATGACTTACCAGTCTCTATGACAGCCTCAGATGTTATAAGCAGGTCTATTAGAGCAGCATGCAGTCCCTGGAGTAGTAGTGGTTGGTGTGGTGCACTATGGAGTGAGGTACTTGAGTCCCTATCTCCCTCTACCTGTCATACTTGTGGTGGAAAATGTGACCCTTCCCAAAGTTACCAAATCCCTACTGTACCCACATATAAGTGCCCCCTTCACCCATAAGGGATATTGTAGTAGTGTAAAAATGGAAGGGGCAGTAGATTTTGGGTGGGTTTTGGAGGGCTCAGGGGATAAGATAAGGATCAAAGGTGAGATGTGTACCTCGGAGCATTTTTATAAAGTGCACAGAAGTGCCCATTAGGTGTCCCATTGCTCTCCTGGGATGTCTGGGGACCATTCGGCTAAAAATGCTGACTCCTCCTATATCTCAATGGCTTGAGTTTCTATATTTCGCACTTATTCTTTTTTTTTTTTTAATGGACCAAACAACAAAAATGTCCAAAACACGCAAAACCTTGTTTGAAACAAGGCAAAATGTCCAAAGTCGAACTTGGATGTCATATTGAAAATGCCCCTCCAGGAAACAAGGACTGTGTCTGAATGTAAGAAAACATGGGACAGGCACTTGAGAATCTCTTAAAATTAAAATGTTATGATGCCTTTGTATCGCTCCATGGTGCAACCACACCTCGAATTCTGTGTGGCCGTTCTGGTCACCATATCTAAAAAAAAAAGATATAATGGAATTAGAAAAGGTACAGAGATGAAAATGATAAAGGGGATGGGAAGACTTCCCTATGAGAAAGACTAAAGCAGCTAGGGCTCTTCAGCTAGAAGAAGAGATGGCTGAGGGGAGGTATGATAGAGGTCTATAAAATAATGAGTGGAATGGAATGGGTAGACGTGAATCGCTTGTTTACTCTTTCTAAAAATACTAGGGTGCATGCAATGAAGCTCCTAAGTACTAAATTTAAAACAACTGAGAAAATATTCTTCACTCAATGAGTAATTAAACTCTGGAATTCATTGCCAGAGAATGTGGTAAAAGCAGTCAGCAAGGTTTAAAAATGGTTTGGATACTTTCCTAAAAGTCCAAACACCATTATTAAGATAGACTTGGGGAAAATCCACTGCTTATTTCTAGGATAACCAACATAAAATCTGTTTTACTGTTCTGGGATCTTGCCAGGTTCTTGTGACTTGGATTGGCCACTGCTGGAAGCAGGATGCTGGGCTTGATGGACCTTTGGTCTGACCCAGTATGGCAATACTTTTGTTCGTATGTATCCAAATTCAAGAAAGCTGGGACAAGTACATAGGATCTCTAAGGAAGAGGAAAAGATAGTGGAAGATATGGATGAAGATATGGATGAGCAGAGTGGATAGGCCATATGGCCTTTTCTATGTTGATCTACAACAGCACTGCTTGCTTGAAAGGAATATAAGGGAAAGGAATTTGACATACTACCTTTCTGTGGTTTCATTCAAGCTGTTTACATACAGGTACTTATTTTGTACCTGGGGCAATAAAGGGTTAGTAACTTGCCCAGAGTCACAAGGAGCTGAGGTGAGAATCAAACCCGGTTCCCTGGCCACTGTACCAACCATTAGGCTACTTCTCCATTCTATAAGCTAAACCAGGAAGAGCTCCTAGCATTTGGAAAACTGACTAATCAATAAGGGTATTCTAAAGCAGAACCATTCAAAAGTACAAGCTATTTTAAACATAATGAATGCTTGAATCAGCAACCAAATGCAGCTGAATCAATAAAGAAGAGGCCCTATCATAATTGTGTGTATTCAATATTAACTTAGCAGTGGTATTTTCAAAACCTGAGGTTTCTTACTAACTTAACAGAAACCCCAGAGTATAACAAGTTACAGTAAGCTAATTGTGGAAGTATTAAAGCTTAAACAAGTGATCTAAAGTGATCCCATGAAAATGAAACCTAATTGAACTCAACTATGTCTCCACACAACCAGGCTAATTTATTTAGGGCCTCTTTGATCAAGCCATGCTAGAGGTTCCTGGTGTGATATTGTCGACAAAGCCCATTCACTTTGAATAGGCTCCGTCGGCACTGCTGCGCAGGAACCGCTATTGTGGCTTGATAAAAGAGGCCCTTAAAGATTTTTATTATTTGAATGTTTCTAGACTCAGGAATTTCTCCTGGGACAGAGAAATATCCAGAGTACCTGAATGTAACTCACCTTGAGCTACAACTGAAAAAGGTGTGAGCAAAATCTAAATAAATAAATAAATAAATTCCCTTGTCTTGGCAGCACATAAAAAGATCTTCCAAAATGTAGCTATAGCTACAGGAGGTCATTTGCTTCCCATAGATACCTTTCTCAAAATGGGTACCCATGAATATTTTTGCTGGCTAGTGTGTGAGGCCCTGGATATATCATATCATAGTGGCTCATAAAAGTTATTGCAAACACACAAAACTCCTCTCCTCATAGTGGTGGCAACCATCATTGGCCAGGGGACTAATATGCAAGTTTAAAAACTTAAATAAGGGTTGAATATTTCCTACAGAATCCACACATCCCACATTTCTAGTTTACTTCATTTGAATGAGTGAAAACAAAAGACTGTTGAAATAAACTGTTTTCATCCAGATCACATTTATTTTACTTGCAAATGTTTTCTTCTGCGTCTTAAAAGCATTTACAGAAAATTCCCTCTAATAAAATCACAGCATTTTTGGCAAAGGTCATCTTTACTATTAAGTTGTACCCATGATACCATTAAAGAATTAAAAAATAATCCACACAGCATTGAATTTAATCAGGAAGTGCAAAAAAAAATATATAAACCAAAAATCTTTTATTGAGACAATATAGCACAGACTAATAAAAACAAACAATACTGAAAAGGCTGGGATTCTTCATGACAGTTGCATTAGATTAAGAATTGACTGCTTGTAATTAGCACTTCTCATAACAAACAGATCAATATGTCTGGAATACACTTTTCAGCTTTCAGCAGCAGGGGAGAAAAAGTAACTCAGGGAGATGTAGCAATAGCGAAAAAGAAAGCTAAGTTTGCTGTATAACATGTACTCAAGAATGACAGTAATACAAAACTATTTTCTAGATAGGAGAATTCAGAAAATTGCTGTGGGCTGAACTATTTGCATATACTGTTTAATCAGTAAAGATAATAGATATTAAAAAATAAAAAAAACATTTTATCATTTCCTGTGACATCTAATATTTTTTTCTAATTTGATAAATTTTCTTTAAACGTTGACCGTTGTTGCTAAATTAGCCCCCGATATTCAGTGCCAGCCATGTCCAGGCACTGGTACTGAACATCCAGGATTAATACACACTGTCCTAGCCACTAGACCTTATGTGGGTCCCAGCTGATATCCAGCCTGGACCCCAATAAGGCACTTATGTGGAGGAGTAGCCTAGTGGTTAGTGCAGTGGACTTTGATCCTGGGAAACTGAGTTTGATTCCCACTGCAGCTCCTTGTGACTCTGGGCAAGTCACGTAACCCTCCATTGCCCCTGGTACAAAATAAGTACCTGAATATATGTAAACCGCTTTGAATGTAGTTGCAAAAACCTCAGAAAGGCGGTATATCAAGTCCCATTCCCCTTTCTAGCTGACTATTGGCCGGGAGCTGCACAAGAAATTCATGCCTAGATCCAAACTGTCCCCTCTTCCCGATCCTCCTCCCACCACAGCATGGAAACAAACATTCCCCCATCCCTCCTATCTACTCCCAAAGAAACAGCAAGGTTGGCCCAGGTTCCAACCCCAGCCAACCCCCCCCCCCCCCCCACCTACCTTGAAGAATTCCTGCTGGCCCAGTAGTAAATAGGCAGGAGTGATGCTCCTGCAAATCCCAAGGCACAAAAAAAATCACTACCATGACCTCTAGCAGCAGACTTGCTATACTTCAGGTACTGCGGAACTTGAAGTAGCATGAGGCTGCCACTAGAGGTCATGACAACCATTTTGTTATGGCCACAGACATTGGTAGGAATGAGTGAGCATCACTCCCACCCACTTACCACTGGATCATCAGGGATTCTTCAAAGTAGGCCTGAGAGGGGGTATCCGCTGGAGGTGGCCTGGGCCTACCTTGCTGTATCTTTGGGAGGAGGGGTAATACGGCCAGAGAGGGGATTCTTTCCATTCTTTGGGTTAGGAGATTGGGTTGGGAGACAGCCAGATCCACTAACCAGAGGGTAACTGAGCATCAGCCAATATTCAGACTGATGCCCGGTTACCTTTACCACATAAAGATAGGACAGCATTTTTTCTTTCCTAACATTATGTAGGTTCCTAGCTGGTAAGTGGACTGAATATTGCCACTAACTGGCTAGGAATATGCTGTACCCAATGTGTAGCCCTGGCCCACCTCTATTCTCACCGGTTAGGGGTTGGCCATTAAGAGGCAATATTCAGTGGCACTGTCTAGTTATGTGCCTCTGAATATTGCCATTTAGCCCCAGACAAATTATTTAAATGGCCAAGAGACTCTCCTGGGGGAACAACACCGCTGACCGGGTATCACTACATCAGAAGAAACCAGCCAAACGAGTAGTGTATTCAACAGGGATCTTCCACAAACGAACAGAAGGACGAGGAGTATAAAGATCAAAAACCATTATTCTTCAAGACCCGACACAGTACTGTGTTTTGTCATAAAGCCTACATCAGTGGTCTGTACCAGGAAAAACGCTAATGAAAATAAAGCAGTCAATATAACAGTCTTTAAAAAGACGAAATCCGAGAAGCGTGTGTTAGGCAAGCAGCATTTAGTTCCTGCACAGCTTGCCTTCTGTTCCTTTGTGGAAGAGCCCTGCTGATTACACTACTACTTTGGAAAGAGCCTCTCCTGGCCATTTAAATCATTTTCAGTAGTGTGCCCCCAGTCACACCTACAATATACATACTGAATTACCAAAAAACATGTGTTTGATTTCTCCTCCTGGTAGACCCATTGTAGCTGCCATCGGGTCTATTTTAGAACCTCTGTCCATATTCCAAAGATTCCATGTAGAGGCCAATCAAATTTCTGTTTTAGTTTTGGTTATGGTGCCAAAACTGACCCCAAAATCCTTTTTTGCCCAGTTTGGTTTTGGCAAAAAGGCTACGGTGTGTTTTGGTAGAAGCCAAAAAGAAATGCTTTGTCCTGTTTGTGTCTCTCCCCCCCCCCCCCCCCCCCCCCACCCCATCTATAGATGCCCTCCTTGGGCCTATTTTACAATCTCTGGTGACCTAAAAATGTAGTCAGGGTAGGAGTGATCCCCAGTCACTCCTGCCCATGCTGGCTCTGCTATCAAAATTGCTGCTATGAACTCTAGTGGCAATCTTGTAAGACTGCGGCAAGAGGTCATGGCAGCCATTTTGAGAATAGAGTTAACATGAGAAGAGCAACTGGGAATCACTCCTGCCTTGACTACACCAGTAGACCACCAGAGATTGTAAGGGAATCTGGGAAGGAGGCTAAGGCATGCGCTGGGCCATCTTTTACAATGGCTGGGGAAAAGGCAATTTTTTAATGGGCCTGCGCTAATATTAAAACTAGCATGCACCTAGTTACAGCCTGAGCCCTTACCACCACCCACTGACATAGCAGTAAGGGTTCACGCGCTACCCACACGGTAACCATGCAGCATACATCAATGTGGGCGCACTGCCAGTTACCGCCAAGAAAGCCCCCACAGTAGAAAATAGAAAATCATTTTCTACTATGAGATTTGGTGCACATCAAAATCAGAATTACTGTCAGGGGCAGGCGTGCACTAGCCACAAGTTAGCCCTCCCGTGCTTTTGTAAAAGGGCCACTAAATTTGGGACAATAAGCTCCTTAGGAACTAGCCTCTCTGCTGTCGCTCCAATGTGTGTCTTTCTGAGAAGTTCTGAGAGAAGAGGACATTTCACTGGGTAAGTGAACATTCTTTTGCTCTGTGCTTTGGCTTTTTAAAGATTGGGGTTTAAAAGAGAAATTGTAGGTTTATTGATAAATACACTTAGAATTTAAAAAAGAGACTTTATTAACTAGTCTCCATACCCTTTTACCCTTAGTTATAAAACTTGAACTTTCTGCCACATCTATGAACAGATAGCTTCTACAAGGCACAGCAGGTGGAAAGAAGAGCAAATGACAGCCAGCATGGTTAAAAAGTGAAATGAAAGAGACTATTAGAGCCAAATGAACGTCCTTCAAAGAATGGAAAAAGGATCCAAATGAAGAAAATAAGAAGCAACAATTCTGGTAACCGTATCTCAAGATATAGTGGAATTAGAAAAGGTTTATAGAAGAACAGCCAAAATGATAAAGGGGATGGAACTTCTCCCATATGAGGAAAAGCTAAAGAGGTTAGGCCTCTTCAGGTTGGAAAAGAGACAGCTGAGGGGGGATATGACTGAGGTCTACAAAATCCTGAGTGGAGTAGAATGGGTAAAATGAATCAAATTTGTACTCTTTCAAAAAAATTACAAAGACCAGGGGACAAGTTCCTGGAGAATAACTCCATAGTCTGTTATTGAGATGGACATTGGGGAAGTCACTGCTTACCCCAGGGCTGGTAGCATGGAATGTTGCTACTCTAGGGTTACCATATGGCTCCAGAAAAAGGAGGACGGATTGAGCCAGCCGGGTTTTACTTCCATTGCTTTCAATGGAAAGCAATTGCGCCAGCCGGGTTTTACTTCCATTGCTTTCAATGGAAAGCAATGGAAATAAAACCCGGCTGGCTCAATCCGTCCTCCTTTTTCTGGAGCCATATGGTAACCCTACTACTAACTGGGTTTCTGCCAGATACTTGTAACCTCGATGTTGCCACTGTTAGAAGCAGGACAGTGAGCTAGATGGACTATTGGTCTGACTCAGTATGGCTATTCTTATTTGGAACAAAGTCAGCCATTGTAAAAGCACAGTGGCTTTTAGTTTCAGTTTTCATTAGCTGAGGTCCATGTGTGCGGAGGCCATTTTCCTTGGAGGTAAAATATGGTATTTTATTATTTAAATTCTTATATATATTCTGGCTTGGATACTATTTGGGTGAGTCTAAAGAATTTTCAGGCTCTGTTGGATATGATGAAAATACAGCGTTTTAATTAAACTTGTGGCCTGCAGAAGCTAAATTCTATGAGAAAGGACCCTGCAGTGATTATTTCCAAGCACTAGTACTAGTCAGCTTATTAGTTTAGTAGGGAAATGATATTACAATGAAATGAAGTTTATGTATTAGAAAATAATTTGAGAAATGTATTCTCTTGCTTCGTAATTTTACATAGCATATAGTCCTCACATTCAGTTACATCAACGTACTTTTTTTTATTCTGGATTGTGCATCAGGTTGATATAATGTCTTTAGTGTAGGCCAGTGTCTGGACTCCTTTATCTATTTTAGTAAGAATTTGTATCATGCTTGCCCTTAATGGGTTTTATAACTAAATACAAAATGGGAAACATCTTAATACTACTTTCTCTTGTTACTTGTGCATAGTTTGGGTAAGCATAAAAAGCTGGTAATCATGTTTTTTTTTTTTTTACATGTTCTCACAAAGTTCCTGTCTCAGAGGATAGTTAACTGCATCTGCATTGATTTGGGAATATAAACATTGCAGACAGTTGTTAGCCTGGGCTTGCAGATCCTGGAACTGGAGGGTAATAAACTCCTGTCAGTTTAGCAGAGGGCTGTCAACAGCAAACTCTGACAATCCCCAGTGGGACTGATTGGTTCACATTCACACTATTTCCATTATTCATTGGTTCTCTCCGGTTCAATCACAATATTTTTACATCACCTCTCTTTTTGCTTTATCCTTACCTACAATAGCACCCGTATTTGAAGTTCTAAGTGTACTATCCTTTCAATATCACCTTTTCCAAAGAGGCACTTACTGTTGGTTGTACATTTATTTACTTCACTGACTATAGTATATATGTCATTTTGTATGTCACTTTTTAACATTTTCAAGTATATATATCATTTTACATTTTTTACATGTTTTCCTATGGTATTTACACCATGTGTGTTTTCTCTGTGTACAATCTGTGCATGTAGATACTCTGACTCCTGAAGCAGGCATACTTTTGCAGAAACATAGGGCCGTGACGAGTCCACTGTATCGGGCTTTTCAATAAATGCTTTTGACTACAATCTACCTGAGTTTTGCATGGTTTGATTGTCCTACATCATTTCCCTACTTCTTTGGGCATTCACATAAGCATACTTTAGGTTCTGGCTGAAACCAGGCAATAAGTTTCAGCAGCAGGTTCTGTTTCAGCCAAAACTGAAAAAAAAAAAACAGTTTCTATCAGCTTCTAATTCCATCTTACTTAGGGGTTCAACTCATTTTTATTTATTCAGCACTTGATATACTGCAAGTGATCTCTCAGGTGATTATGTGGTTTACAATATCTATTACAGGTAATTTGCACTGTCGCTAATGGGCTCACAATCTAAGTTATATATTGTACCTGGGGCAATGGAGGGCTTAGTGACTTGTCCAGGGTCACACAGTGTCACAGAACCCAGGATGGTGAGCCCTTGGGCTGCAGCCAGGTTGCAGCAGACAAGTCCTTTGGGGAGGCGCAGAGCAGAGGCGAAACAGGCACTGAATACAAACAGGATACCAGGCATGGCAAATAGACAGAGCACACTCAAGACAAGCAACAAGCACCACCAGAAAAGGGAGATAGACCACTCAGGTAGGCCTCACAGCTGATCTAGAACCTACTCATACAGAGTCCAAGCGTACGGGTCTCACGGCCGAACTAGAACTGAATCACACCAGAGGGAAGGGGAAAGAAACAGAATGGAATCTCTAGAGCAAGTACTACTCAAGCAGTGCACACACACTAAACAGAGCCACAAAAAAGGGGACAAAAGACCCTACATACAGGCACAAAGAAACTGAATGGGAAAAGACAACCCCACTCAGACTCACATGGTAGAAACCACAAGTAATCACTTGGCGCGCACTGACTGGTCAGAGCGTGTGTAGCGCATGAACCTTTACCGCTAGATGAATGGGTGACGTTAAGGACTCAGGCCAGTTTTGGGTGCGCACTGGTTTCATTTTTACTGCAGGCCCTTTTCCTGTCCCATTAAAAAAAGTCCTTTTTTGTAGGCATGGTAAAAACTGACCTGGCGCGTGCCCAATACACACGCCTACACTACCGCAGGCCACTTTTTACGGCGGCTTAGTAAAAGGGCCCCTATATAAGCAACTTGAGCTCTTTTTGCACAGAACTGGCTCCACACTGTCTGGGCAGCTTGTGTACATTCACAAATATTTCTGTTTGCTAAGATGGCCAAAAACAGTTCCACAAATTTCTGCTTTCTAATACTCTTATGGCAATGCAATGCTTGTCATTACTTTGTATGTGCCTTACATTTAAAACATCCTCTTTCATCAAACACATGTGAGAACTGGAGTAGATGCACTGAGATTTTATTAACTGAAGCCCTGTGCAGTATCCTCAAGTTTTTCACTGCATCCTTGCAGTGTTCCCAAGTTTTTCACTGTTGTGCTCTCTCACCAGGGTGATTAGCATGCAATCTAAACCAGAGTATAGAACATCACTAGGATAAGACTCAAAACTCTTGAACCAAAATCTTCTTTAATGCAGTAATCAAACAAAGAAAGGTAACTTACAGTTCCGATGTGCTGGACAATAGTTTTGCCTTGCAAACTGGGAGTCTGCTCTCAATCAGCTCTCTCTCCATGCATGAGAGAAGCTGGGAATAATTCAACAAGTGATACTGTATATACTATTACACTTTGGTGAAAAACTTGATGGAGTTACGAAGGCTTATAAGGCTCATGCAACAGATACAAATCAACAGTTCAGATCATCAAAGAAGCATGCTGCAGACAGCCCAACAGATCCAATGGAGAGGGTAGAGGGGGGATACTAGCCCACCATGCTTAGAGAATCAGGCAAGCCAATAGAAAGAGTCTCACAAGACACAGGGATCTGGGACATGTGCTCTGAAAGAGCCTATCACAGGGAACTACAGGATTACAGGGATTTGTAGTCTTATCCATTTTAAAGATACAGCACTGCAATCTGTTACAGACAGCTCAACATATTCACATTGTGAAGAGCAAAGAAACTACAAGCCCCAGAAGGCAGTGCAGCACCAGAGAGATTCAGAACCAAGGAACTACAAAGCCCAGAAGGCAGGGCAACGTCAGAGAAGCCAGGAGCTAAGAAACTACAAGCCCCAGAAGGCAGTGCAGCACCAGCAGACAGATCAGGGGAAGGGAGAAGAATCTATGCAAGGGGGGGAGGAGCCGGGGTGTGATTGGGAGATGGAATCAGATGGGGGAAGGGAGGAGCCCCTAGACCGGGAGGAAGGGGAGGAGAGAATGGAACTGGAGGAGGAGAAAGGAAGGGAGAATGAGGAGGAAATGGAAGTGCTGGTGGAGAGCTCTTAAAGTGAGTTATGAACTGAACTGGGGAGAGTGAATGAAGCCTTGGTGAATTGACCCAGTGGGTGGATGTCAGGTGGTTTTGTGCTGACAAATGAGGGAGGTGGGTCATTAGGTCTAAGAGTGAGAAAGTGACTTAGACCATATTGCCATTGAATGGAACTGTTTAATTTCATTTCTAAGATGAACTGTGTTTGAAGGCAATGCTAAACTAAACTGTGTTTGAAAGCAGTGCTAAAACTGAATTGAGGAGGAAAACATTGCTAACTGAACTGAATTGTGAGCAGTGCTCATTAACTGTGGGAAAGAGCAGTGCTACTAAGTACTGGATTAGGAGCAGTGCTGGGGAAAACCATATTGAAAGCAGGGCCAAAGGGAACTGTGTGGAAAGTAGGCCCAAGCTGAACTATATTGCAAGCAGGGCTCCAATGAACTGTGTTTAAAAGTGGAGCTACACTGAGGAGAGGGAAAGGCCTGTGAAGCCTTAAAGCAGAGTAAATGTACTCAGGAGATAATAAAGCACTTCTGGTGATTTGCCTGTTGTCCGGAGACCCTGATTGCAGACTGTCGATTCGGGAGTGAAGGGCGTGCTTGGTAAAGAAAGGAAGAGACTGAGAAGGAGTGGTGCGGATCTGGCGGCTGAGCATGACAACATAAACAATAAACCAACTGCCTCTATGTAAGTGGGTATCCCAGTTATATTAATGAGAGGAACAAAAGGCTGTAAGTGCTCTGGAGAGAACAAACTCACAATAGATATACTACAGAGCAAGGAAATTGATGAATCACACATTCATACACTGCCATATATTATAGAGAATGTTTTGATGTGCTCATAGTTCTTCACAGGACTGTCACAGACTCTAGGCCTTCTGAGGAGTTTGTTGATGTATACAATTATTGGCAGTATTTTAAAGATTTGATAATATATATTTTTTGAAATTGTAATAATCTTATATAATAATACTCACGATGAATCTGGCTGCCTGTGTCTGTAACTTTGGGCTCCGAAGCCCCAGCTGACGTCACTGGACGTGATCACGTTGGAATCTGTTTGTGTGCGTGCGTCAAACGTCAGACGCATGAACACAAACTGATTTCAAATTGATCATTCCTCCAAGACTCCATGCTGCACGGTGGCGAACAGGACTTCGGTTGGCAGGGGTTGGGGTCCCCCGCCAGCACAGGTATGCGACGGCGGCAGGGGAGGTTTGGCAGCGGGAAGGGGGGCTCAAGAGGGTCGCGACAGGGGATCCAGGGGTCAGGAACTCCGAGGGGGGGTCTGGAAATCGGAGGGAGGGGGGTCTGCTAATCGGAGGGAGGAAGGCAGGGAGGTGGGATCTGCAAATCGGAGGGAGGGAGGCAGGGAGGTGGGGTCTGGAACTCGGACAGCAGGAGGGAGGGGTCTGGAACTCGGAGGGGGCTCTGGAACTCAGAGGGGGGGTCTGGAATTTGGATGGAGGGAGGGGGTCTGGACTTTGGAGGAGGGGTCGAGAGGGGAGGAGGGGGGAATGCACCACCTGTACAAAAAGTAAAAAAAAAAAAGAGGGGAAGACCCTGGAACTTAGAGGGAGGGAGAGAGGGGGGATGGATGATGACGACCCTGGAACACAGAGGAAGGGGGGTGACCCTGGAACACGGAGGAATGGGGGACACTGGAACTGGGTGGGAGGGAGGGACCCCAGGCACACACACTCTCTCTCACACACACTCGCACACAGTCTCACTCACTCTGTCACACACACACACACACTCGCAAATTCTCTCTCTCTCTCTCTCACACAGTCACTCTCACACACACTCTCTCAAACATACACACTCCGAGGAAAACCTTGCTAGCACCCGTTTCATTTGTGCCTGAAACGGGCCTTTTCTACTAGTTGTTTTATAATTCACAGGGGCTTTTGTAGATTATTTGGAAGATCGTGCTTTATTGGGTACCTTGAAACTGCAACATGCGAAACATGGTCCATGCCGGGACCCAGTGAACATTATAAGATAAGTGATTTTTTTTCTGGATTCAAGAGTTTTAATATTTGGTGAAATGCTGGATTATTGTCAAGAATACTGGATCCGGTCACAGGCTTTAAAGATTTTTAATGTAAAATTTTAAGTGACACTATATACGTTTTAAGAAACAAAATGTTAACTGATTTTAACTATTTGTATTTAAATACTGTTTATTAAGGGACCCTTTTACAAAGACGCGGGAGGACTAACGTGCGAGTAGCATGCGCCCAATCAGCACTATCACCGGGATAATATATGTGCCAGACAGTAATTCTGAGTTCGACACATGCTGATGCCCACATTGGCGCACGCTGCAGTGGTTGCCACATGGGTAGCGCGTGAGCCCTTACTGCTAGGTCAATGTGTAGCGGTAAGGGCTCAGTCTGTAAATAGGTGCACACTAGTTTCAATATTAGCCCAGGTCCATTTCCTGGCCCATTAAAAATTGCCTTTTTCCCAGCCACGGTAAAAAATGTCCCAGCGCACACCTAAAAGACATGCCCACACTACTGCAGGCCACTTTTTACTGCAGTTTTGTAAAAGGACCCCTGAATAAATTTACATATTTTGCACTTAACCAGGTGTTTATTTTTACAAAAATCCAGAACACTCCAACTAAGAATTTGTAACATCAGAACTGATTTCTCTTATACACCTTTAACCTATATTTAGATTATTTTCCTCTGGATTGGAGAAAAGTCCATCCAGGCATGGTTAGTTTGTTCTGGGAACCCATCTACTGAGTGGAAAACTGGGACCGAGGTCTTATTCAGCAGTAATTTAGACTGCAAATAGGTAAAGTGGGACCTGGTAATTCTTGACTCAGGGGGCGGTGTCACACTAAGTAGCTGTATGTCAGTCACACAATTTTATAAGAGCCTTTTCTGTAGGGAAAGGGGATGGAATTTGTTATTCCACCTTCCTGTGGTTACAATGAAAGTGGTTTACATATTATATGCAAGTGTTTATTTTGTACCTGGGACAATGGAGAGTTAAGGGCTAGATTCTATATTTAGCACCTAAAAAATCAGCACCAAGAAAACTCGTGTAAGCAATATTCTATAAGCCGCTCCTAATATTTGGCACAGTTTATAGAATTAACACTTAAGCGGAGAAGTCGTGTATAAATTTAGGTATGGCCAATTGCACCAAGTAAAACGTTGTGCAAATGCCCACACTTAAATTTACATGCGGAGCACTGTTATTCTAAAATTATACAAGTAAAAACCACACCCTTGATCTGCCCTAAATTGCTTATGACCCTCCGGTTTCCACGCCCCTGTTTTTGAACCGCTCGTAAATGTTAGGCGCAGATCCCATGCCTAACTTTACCTAAGTCCCAATTAAATCTAATTAGTGCCAATAACTGCTTATTAAATAGCCAATTATTGGCACATTATTGTATTAAATTGCACGCAAATCGTGAACGCACCTATATTTGCGCACACAATTTTTGTCGAGCATTATAGACTCAGGGGGTAAATGACTTGCCTGGAGTCACAGGGAGCTACATAAAACAGGCTTTGAACATGAAGAAAACATTATAAAATTATCCCCATACAGTATATTAACAAGTCAACTAGCTAGGTGGGGCCACGGGGGCCTGGGCCCCCACAAATTTCCTCTGGGCCCCTGGTTGGCTGGAGGGGGTCCCCAACCCCGACCAGCTGAAGACTTCATCCAGCGCTGGTCTGTGGCAGCGGCACCACATTGCCTGCCCTGCTCTCTCTTCCCCTCACATCAGGCACGCTTTTTTTAGTGAAATTGAGAGTTTCACTAAAAGGAGCATGCCGGACGTGAGGGGAAGAGAGAGCAGGGAAGGCAATGCAGCGGCGCTGGAGACCAGTGTTGGACGAAGTCTTCAGCTGGCAGGGGTTGGGGACTCCCGCTAGCCAAGGCATTTGTGGCGATGGTGGGCAGCAGAGGGTGGGGCGGCGAGGCGGCGGTGGGGGCGGCGAGGGTGGCGGCGAGGGTGGCGGCAGGGGTGGTCAGTGGTGGGGTGGTGACCAAAATGTGCCCCCCCCCCACCTTGGGCTCTGGCCCCCTCCCACCTCGAGGTCTGGCTACGCCCCTGGCACTCAGACCTCTCTAATATGCACCTTTAGGAAAGGAATACCGTTTGATAGGGATTGTGTCTATGATTTCAGTGAGCATTGTAATAGCTTCTCTCTCTGCTTGTGCAACGAAGATAGTGTGCTATTGTTTATTATTTATCTTCACACTTTAAATAGTGCTTCTTCAAGACAACATATTGAAGGAGTTTACAATATCGAATACAAAAAAAAGATAGAGAGAGATAATAAAGAATAGCAAACATCTGTATAGTGTCCAATTCACTCAATCTAATCCCATCAGAAAAGGCTAGGGAGAAGGAGTGAGTATTTAAGCCTTTTTTGGATTTTTTTTTATATTGCTTTTAACCAGCGACATAACCATGGGATCTTGCCCCCCCCCCCCTCCAATTTGGGGTCAGCCTCCCCAAAATTGAGGCACTGTCTGCTGATTTGGCTGGTGGGATTCCCCAAGCCCTGCCAGAAGAAGTGCTTCTCCACTCTGATAGTCAGCAGTGCTTTCCCTGGGCTGCTACAGCCACACCGCCGCCCCCACCACCACCACCATGCATGCTAGGCTTTTATGAAATGGAGCAAATACAGGGAAGACCGACCTTACTCCACATGCATGTGTGATAGCCAAGCATGCACAGGGGGCAGTCCTCTCCCGCGTATGCTGAATGTTTTGAAAACCGAGCATGTGCGGGGGTGGGGAGGCTTGGTGTGGCAGCAGCCCAGGAAAAGCACCATTGATGGTCAGGGTGCAGGTAGAGGAGCATATCCACTGGCAGGGCTTAGGGACCCCCACCAGCTCAGGTATGTGTAGGTCATAGGGGGAAGGAGTGTAGGGTGGCAGGGCAAGTTTTTTGTATGCCACCAGCTTTGGGCTCAAGCTCCCCCCTCAACCCAAAACCTGAAATCTGGCTATACAGTTGCTTTCACCATGAAGAGGAGTAGGAAGAGTACTCCAAAGAGCTGGGCTAAGATAAAAGAAGGCAACAACAAAGAGAGGGTTCGAAGTACAAATCAAAGTCCAAACAAACAAACAAAAAAAAAGAAGTATTAGGAGCCTTCACAAGCAGGACAAAATCTTTATTGATACTTCATATATCCTATATATAAAACTCATATCATTGACCCGACATGGGCCATGTTTCGGCACAAAGCGCCTGCGTCAGGGGTCTATATTAAACATAAATAAAATAGAAAAATATAAAAGCATAATAAATAAAAATACAAATACAAAATATATATTGGTATATGGTGTAATCATGCATATTAATTAAAATTGTAGATGCGCACAAACCATCAATGTATAATCATGTATAATCTCAATGTACAACAATTTGTTTAACAATCATGAACCATCTTATCACCAGTACAACATCAGGTAAAATTTATGTCAGATCAATTTTAACACAAAAATATGTCAAATGATTAATAGCAGTGTATTGAGCAGTCAATAAACATTGCTTTTGCAACGGATGTGACTTCAAATTTGTAAATAAGAGAATAGTAAAAAGAACTATATGACTCAACTTATTTGAACAGTGTTTGTGACAAGAGATGAAAGATAAAAGAAAACAGAATGACGATTAGAGTCAAGTTGCACAGTGGCCATAGATGGAATAGCCAATTCTAATCCTGAGAGTGATGTAATTGAGGAGGGGAGTAAGGAATTAGTAAATCGGTAGAAATTTTAAGTAGTCTGACTTAGTTGGCAATGAATTCCTAGCAGGACACTACTCTTTTATGAGAAAAGAAGCCATGTGTGTGTTCAGAGACTCTACTTTGCTTACATGTAGTACTATAAAACCCTGGCCTCCAACCACTCGTGACCTGGGATTTTTTTTTTCTTTCAAAAAGTCAATCATGTTAATAGAGAGTCAGGGGAATGGGAGAACCCAGAAGTCTGCAGAACAGAAGATTGTTCTAGCTAGAGTTGAGTTGGCCAGTACTGGTAGCAATGATGAATGTGAGAATAGCCATAGGACGCAGTAGCAGTCCCGTACTAATAGTAAGGGTCAGGCTGCCAAATAAGGGTTCATTTAGGTGAGGGGTTTCAATCACAGTAATTTTAACATTGATGTTTTCAGGCAGGGTTGGACAGGCAATAGACTATAAGGGGGCCAGTGATGTTCTAAGTCTGATGGTTTTAAGTGTGAAATTAGAAGCTAGATATGCAGTGTTGCTAATCAGCAGGAAGAACAGCTCATAACATCAGATCATTAAGGGCTTCTTTTACTAAGCAGCAGGAGCCCTTACCACTACCTCAATGGGTGGCTCCCCCCCGAAATGGCCACACGGCTGTGGTAAAAAGGGGCCTTGGCGCGTGAAAAACACATGCCGACGCCAGCGTCAGCCCCCCTTTTGCCGCAGCTTAGTTAAAGGGGCCCTAATTCTCCAAAAAGAAAGCATATCATAGACTTCAAAATGCTTCAACAATATAATCATTAGTCCATATGAAAAAATGTAGTAGGGAACTTTATGGACAGGAATAGGTGGGGATTTGACTGATTTGTTAGAGGTTCCTATACAAAGTCCTATTGAGGGATCGGTAGGAAGTGGAAAAGAACTTAGGGGTCTTTTACAAAGCCACACTAGCATTATTAGCTCACGGTCAAATCAGCTGAACCTAAATGCTTAGATACCCATTATATTCCTATGGGCGTCTCAGCGTTTACTGCCAGCTGATTTTTACAGTGAGCTAAAAACGCTAGCATGGCTTTGTAAAAGGCCCCCTAAGAGAACTGATCGGATAATAACATAATATAAAAATGCAACTTATATTACACATATATCTTGCGGTTCAATGCGGATTATATCAATAAGAGTCTGGACATATCCAGGAAAGTACAGCAAATAATAACTTCTGATCGTATTAATTCATAATTACATTCTGAGGGAAAGGAGGATTTGGCAGTTTATACCTCATGTAATAAAGTGTGGGGACTGATTAATGCTAGGTCAGGAAAGAGCCAAATTGAAATTTTGAGTATTTTAATTGAAGAAGCAAATTTAAAATAATTGAGGATGAGGGAGACATGGTTGCAGGATGCTGATAGGGTACTGTTAATCAGTAAATGTACTGCAGTTTTTTCTAGGATTAGTGATCCTAGGGATAAGCATAGAATCAGGGTAGTTCTTTATTCTATATGTAGGACAGAGTTATACCTTCAGCAATACAAGCTATAGAGTGTTCAAGGATTAGAATATGTTTTGGTAGGCAGTTAGGTATCATTTTGCTTTATCGTGTACCTAGGAGTAAGGGGGCAAATATGGAAGATCTGTTAAACTTTATAGCTAATATTTTGGTCTGAGGGGATTTTAATTTGGAGAGTGGGTCTCGGGATAAACTGGGTGGTTTTATAGGACATATGGAAGAATGCGGTTTTAGTAAATTTGTGCAGGGGGGCCATTCATACTGCTGGGGAAATGTTAGACTTCAATTTTTGAGAACAGAAAGTGGGAGAGCGACCAAGGATATCAGAGACTGGAGGATGTTCTTAAAATGAAAATTTATTAAGAGTCTTCGAAACTCTTAATAAACTTTCATTTTAAGAACATCCTCCAGTCTCTGATATCCTTGGTCGCTCTCCCACTTTTTGTTCTCTGTTGTCTTTACCGTGGGGCGTTAGAGTTCTCCGCTTGCCAGCGGATTTTCTCTCAGACTTCAATTTTTGCAGTACTCAGAAGATAAATAAAGGCAATATCAGGGTTGTGGAAATTCATCCTGTCCCTTGGCCTGATCATTCTACTTTACTATTTACTTTTCAAAGATATTGGCAGATGCAGGTGGGTGGTCGACAGGTGCCATTGGTTAAATCTAGTCCATATTTAACATGTGGAAAATTTATGGAGACTTTGAGACTGTGGATTGAGCAAGACAGTGTCATGTGACTTGGTCACTGACTGGATTCAAAATTTAAGGGATGATGTGGACAGATTGTGCCTTCGAAAAACTATGTTGTAGGGAGTCAAAATCCAGCCTCTTGGTTTAATGGATCATTTAGGGGCCCTTTTACAAAGCTGCAGTAGGGCTACCGCAGCACTGGCGACTGGCAAATCGGCCCTACCACCAGTAGTGCCGATGTGTGCCACGTACCATTTCTGGTGCTCATAAAATAATTTTACATTTTTTACACTGGGGGCTTACTCAGCAGTAATCGGGCAGCGCCTAAATAGGAGGAGGTAAGGGCACCCCCAGGAAATAGCTGCATGGCAAGTGCTTATCTTACCACACAGCCATTTCCTTAAAAAAAAAAATAATAATTTTAACCACTATGGTAAAAGGGGGCCTCGGTGCATGGCAAACCCACATGCTGATGCCATCTCAGGGGTCCTTTTACCATAGCGTGTAACAGGTAGAGGGGATGGGCCTGGGTCCGCCTGCCTGAAATGCACTGCACCCACTAAAACTGCTCCAGGGACCTGCATACTGCTGCAATGGACCTGAGTATGACATTTGAGGCTGGCATAGAGGCTAGCACAAAATATTTTTAAAGAATTGTTTTGATAGTGGGAGGGGGTTAGTGACCACTGGGAGAGTAAGGGGAGGTGATCCCAGATTCTCTCCGGTGGTCATCTGGTCAGTTCAGGCACCTTTTTGTGCCTTGGTCATAAGAAAAACAGGACCAGGTAAAGTCGTCCAAGTGCTCATCAGGGACGCCCTTTTTTTTCATTATGGGTCGAGGAAGCCCATATGTTAGGCACTCCCAAGTCCCGCCTTCGCTACACCTCTGACATGCCCCCATGAACTTTGGTCGTCCCCGCGATGGAAAGCAGTTAAGGACGCCCAAAATCGGCTTTTGATTATGCCGATTTGGGCGACCCTGTGAGAAGGACACCCATCTTCCGATTTGTGTCGAAAGATGGGCGTCCTTCTCTTTCGAAAATAAGCCTGATAGTGAACATTTGCCATCATGGGTTGCTAACCCATGGATTAGTACTATATATACATTGACTCCTTTATGAAAATCCATATTTCAGCAAATAGAAGAACCATATGCGGCCCCAAAAGCCTTTATCTTATAAAATCCTAAGCATCTCTGTGCCTAAATGTTTCACTCTGATCAACAGATGTGTCATTCTACATTCTTTCCCAAGGGAAAGTGAACTGTCATCACAATCGTGCTTATAAAGGGGGCACTCTGTATACTGTCCACATTCAGACATTTCATCCCCTTCTTCTGCAAATACCTTTGTAAATCTGAAACTGCAGTGTATGTGCACTATTTATGCTTTTATTTTGGAACCGCATGCATTCTTTTAGCTTTGTTCAGGGTGAGCAATTTTCAAGAGTTCTTTACTGGGTAAACTGGTACTTAGACAGATAAAAAAAAAAAAGCTTTTGAACTTTTCTCTAAAAACAAGAAAGGCATGCAAGACAAGTGAAAGGTTAATTTAGCACAGGGGTTCTCAACACATTCTTCGGGATACACCTAACCAGTCTGACCATAAGAACATAAGAATAGCCTTACTAGGTCAGACAAATGGTCCATCTAGCCCAGTATCCTGTACTGAAATCCAAATGGTCCATCTATCCAGTACCTGGCAGAAATCCAAATCGTGGCAACACTCCATACTACAAATCCCAGGCCAAGCAGTTGCTTCCCATGTTTGTCTCAATAGCAGACTATGGACTTTTCCTCCAGGAACTTGTCCAAACCTTTTTTAAACCAGATACGTTACCCGCTGTTCCCATCTCCTCTGGCAAAGAGTTCAGTTCCAGAGCTTAACTCTTCATTGAGTGAAAAAATATTTCCTCCTATTTGTTTTAAAAGTATTTCCATGTTACTTCCTTGAGTGCCTGGTTTACAGGATATCCCCAATGCATGTGCATGAGGTAGATTCACATATAATAAAGGCAGTGCACACAAATCTATCTCATGCATATGTATTGAGGATATCCTGAAAGCTGGACTGGGAAAGTATGACCCAAGGACTGGTTGAGAACCCCTGATATAACAAGACATTCCACTCAGAGCAAAAGGGATCTACTTTCTAGAATGCATGCATGTATAAGTGGATTCCCCCTCCCTAAAATCTCAGCTATCAGAATGTTCATTCCCCTCCCCCTCCCCAATATATCCTGACATTTGGTGTGGATAGGAAACCAGACCAAGGAGATACACACAGATATGGCAATCTGTAGACTTACAAATGGAAATGCAGTGAGGATTAAAACTCATTTAAAATTAAGGTGAAGTTTGTAACATTAAAAATGTGCCAGATACTGCAAGCCAAAGTTATTCGCTTTGTGGAACAGAATATTTTCACGTCTGCATGATGCGTAGGCAGATATGACAGTATTACTAATATTGCAGAGGTACTGGTGCCATGTCAGGTCTTATGATCCTTCTTTTAGCTGTTTGTCACGTACTGAGAATTTTCATGCCTGAAGCTAATTTTTAAGCAGCTGTTGGTGAAAAAGAGTGAACAAAATCTTCTTTTGGAATCACAATAATACATTGGATAGCAAACTGCTGTAAAACATGACTGTATATCTTTTTCTTTCTTCATCTTCTTCACTTGACTTCTTCAAAATACTGACACTGTTCACAGTACTACGTAAGCTAAACATTTCTGGGAGCAATTTTCAGAGTTCTGCAGGTTAATTGATTTTTATCCCTGGAAAACAACTTTTGAATCTCCCCCTTTTCCCCAGGGAAAATAAAAGAACTTGCTGGCCGATATTCAGCCAGCGACAGTCAGCTAAATGCTGACTGCCGCCGGCTAGATTAACCCTGGATATTCAGTGCTGCCCTGGCTACTGGAGCTTATGTGGATCCCAGTTGATATTCAGATGGGGCCCGCATGAGAAAGTAATGCAAGCCGCTGCTGAATATGCGTTTAAAATCCCTCCTGATCCCAATTCTGGCCTCCCAAATAATACTTCAAGCTACCGCGAGAGATCGCAGCAGCCATTTTGCAAGTGCTGCCGCGAGGGGCAGGAGTTAGGGGGCTTCATCCTGTCCTCAATGACCCCCACTAGGACCACTAGGGAGACAGGTAGTGGTGAAGATGTGGGGAGAGGAAGAGAGGGGCTAGGAGGGGTGAAAGGATTTGAAAGGGGTTACTGGCAGGGGAGAGAATGTGGCTGGAAAGGGCTGGAAACAGCCATACGTAGCTCTAAAGGGAAGAAAGGATGGATGATGGGGATAGGGACTGGGAGTGGAGCTGTGTGAGAGAGGAACTCAGAGAAAAAGCATGGGCTGTGATGGGGGAAGGGAGCTGGGAGAAGGAGATATGATCTAGGAGAGGAAAAAAAAGAGTGGGCAGAGGGAACACAAGCTGAAGAGGGAAGAGGAGATAGAGCTTAGCCGAAATTGGGTGGCAGAGCAGGTGGGGGAAGAGAGGTTGGTGGTTGGGAGGCGAGGATAGTGGAGGGCAGACTTATACGGTCCGTGCCAGAGCCGGTGATGGGAGGCGGGACTGGTGGTTGGGAGGCGGGAAATACTGCTGGGCAGACTTGTACTGTCTGTGCCCTGAAAAAGGCAGGTACAAATCAAGGTAAGGTATACACATATGAGTTTATCTTGTTGGGCAGACTGGATGGACCATGCAGGTCTTTTTCTGCCGTCATCTACTATGTTACTATGAGATGGAGAGTAGCTGAGTGGGATTGGGAAAAGAGGGGCTGAGAAAAAAGTGAGAGGAGAGGTAATGATGTAGAGATGGGATAGGAAGCTGAGAAAAGGGTAAGGAGAATGAAAGAAGTGGGAAGAAAATGGAAAATAATTATTAAAAGAGAAGGAACATGTAGTCAGAGAGAAAACATAAAAGACGAGCAATAATAAGCAAGAGAGTGGATGGAAAACTAAATACAAAGGTTAGAAAATTAAGTTTCATAATGATTTCAATGCTATCTGGACAGGGTTAAAGGTGGGGAATAGCTGGTATTTTGCCCTTCTCCTCTAGCCCTATGGTCACTAGGACAAATAAGGGGTCCTTTTACAAAGACGCTCTAGCGTTTATAGCACATACTAAAAATAAGCACGTGCTAAACGTTAGGGAAGCCAATCTATTTCTATGGGCATCTCTAGCATTTAGTGTGTACTAATCATTAGCACACACTAAAAACGCTAGCTTGCCTTTGTAAAAGGACCTTTTAGTTATTTTACTGGAGAGACATAGGGGATTAGGAGAGTCGTGGCTTATGTGATTCCATGGTCTGAAAAGTCTCTTAACGACACAAAAACAGTGGGAAGTATATAATCATGTTTTACTGTATGTTCCAATGTTCGTTTAGACTCCTGAGGGGGGCCCTAGGCTGAAACATGGTACTGTGTCGAGTCTTCAGGGGTGGGATGATCACTGAGGGACCCATTCCAGAATAGCCAGACCCCCTACAACCAGTCACAGAACCTATGACAAGGCAGAATTGGTGTGTACAGCCTGAGCTCTTTCATTACAACTTGGGGACCATGGGTCAATTTTAGCAGACAATGGAAAAGGTGCCAGTACTCAGTACCCCCAAGTACCCCCTCAAAAAAAAAAGCCCTGCCTGGGCAGTTGAGGTTTTGTTTAATTTTTTTTTTAATGTAGTGGCTGGCAGTGGTCTCTTGCTGTCGTCTTCAGCAAAAAGCATAAACTAACATAAGAAATATTACAATACAATTGGAGTGGAGGAGTGGCCTACTTGCTTGAATTTCGATCTCGACTTATTAACAGTATCCTGCTTATAATCAAAATAGAAAAACGCCTATATTGTGACCCAAATCGGGAGATAGACGTTTATCTCACAAAAACGAATAAAGCGGTATAATCGAAAGCCGAATTTGGATGTTTTCAACTGCACTCCGTCGCGGATGCGGACAAAGTTTATGGGGGCGTGTCGAAGGCGTGGTGAAGGCGGAACTGGGGCGTGGTTATCGGGCGATCAGAGATGGGTGCCTTTCGCCGATAATGGAAAAAAAATATGCGTTTTTAGCGAGAATTTAGGGCACTTTTCCTGGACCCTGTTTTTCCATGAATATGGCCCCAAAAAGTGCCCTAAATGACCAGATGACCACTGGAGGGAATCGGGGATGACCTCCCGTGACTCCCCCAGTGGTCACAAACCCCCTCCCACCACAAAATATGCCGTTTCACAACTTTTTATTTTCACCCTCAAATGTCATACCCACCTCCCTGGCAGCAGTATGCAGGTCACTGGAGCAGTGATTAGGGGGTGCAGTGGACTTCAGGCAGGTGGACCCAGGCCCATCCCCCCCACCTGTTACACTTGTGCTGGTAAATGGGAGCCCTCCAAACCGCCCCCCAAACCCACTGTACCCACATGTAGGTGCCCCCCTTCACCCCTTAGGGCTATAGTAATGGTGTAGACTTGTGGGCAGTGGGTTTTGAGGGGGATTTGGGGGGCTCAACACCCAAGGGAATGGTGCTATGCACCTGGGAGCTGTTTTACCTTTTTTTGTTTTGTAAAAGTGCCCCCTAGGGTGCCCGGTTGATGTCCTGGCATGTGAGGGGGACCAGTGCACTACGAATCCTAGCCCCTCCCACGAATAAATGTCTTGGAGTTATTCGTTTTTGAGCTGGGCGCTTTCGGTTTCCATTATCGCTGAAAAACAAAAACGCCCAGCTCAAAAAAAGATAAACGTCCATGTTTTTCGAAAATACGGTTCGGTCCGCCCCTTCACGGACCCGTTCTCGGAGATAAACGCCCATGGAGATAGACGTTTCCGTTCGATTATGCCCCTTCACGTTGTCTACTTATTCTCACTTGCTTAATCTCCGATGATACTACTTTCCATTTAACACTAACAGGTATCTCCTATTCTACTATGTACTAACAATGACACATTGTAAGCCACATTGAGCCTGCAAAGAGGTGGAAAAATGTGGGATACAAATGCAATAAATAAATAAATAGTGGTTAGTGTGGTGGATTTTGGTCCTGGGGAAGTGAGTTCAATTCCCACTGCAGGCACAGGCAGCTCCTTGTGATTCTGGGCAAGTCACTTAACCCTCCATTGCCCCAGGTACAAATAAGTACCTGTATATAATATGTAAGCCGCATTGAACCTGCTATGAGTGGGAAAGCGTGGGGTACAAATGTAACAAAAAAAAAAACAAAAAACCTTGCAATACAACCAACATTAAACTTAACTACACTAGCTGCCTGTCCAGGGTGTCTGCCACCCTGCATGAGGAAACAAGAGTTGCTGCCGCTGTTGCCATCTTCTGCTTTCCATTCTGCCTCTCAACATGTGCCCTGGACTGGATGAGTGCTGACCCCGCCCCTAGTGATGTCATTGGGGTACTCAGGTACTTTTGCCCAAGGCTCGAGGCACCGTGGACTAGAGAAATCATGCTGACTCTGTTGCACTGACAAAGAAGTGCAATTACAGAGCGCTCAAATTTGGGCATGATCCAGAGAAGTGCACACAAACTAATTGATTAATGAGTCAATTAACATCAACCATTGGATGCTAATAATCAATTCTTGTTGTCCATTAGCACCTAAGAAGGGTTGGTCATGCATCCTATAGCGTGCAACCTAAAAGGGAGAATAGCCATGGAAGAGGCATGGGCGGATCAGGGACGTTCACAAAAGGTGCGTGCAGATCCACACTCAACTTGAGTGCTAGGATTTCAGCTGACATAAGTCCTCGCACCTAAAGGTGGCCATAGGAATCCCTGCTAAGTGCTATTCTATAAAGGGCGCTCATCCCAGAGCACTGATTTTTCCCAGTGCCTATTTTTCAGCACCATTTATTGAATCTGGCCCATAATTTGCCTTCAGTTTGATCACCCATCAAAGAAGTTTCACCATATTATATGAGCAGTATTAACATCATAACTATGTTATTTAAACGTTCTTCCATGCTGTCTATCATGTCATTCCTAGTCTGTTGGCATTTATCATATTTTTGTTATATGATTGTTTTACAGTGTTGTTAAATGTTTACATTTCTGATACTGTATCATGCTAGTCCTATTACTAAGATTCAATTTGCCATCTCAGGTTTACCTCACTGATTCTATTTATGCTTTTATTTTGTTCATTTTGCTATTGTTATGCTGTTAACAGAAATGTAAGTTTTATGTCAAGCTGTACCTGCTGTACACCGCCTTGGGTGAATCCCAGTAAATATATAAATCACTCAAATATGCTGCGATGTTTGGAATCCATGGAATTTGCTGGCACAGTTCTGCGACAGTTTTCCTCTTACCTCACTGACAGATTTGCAGGTTCATTTGCAGTACTCACATTCTGCTGCTCATCTTCTTCTCACCTGTGTGCCCCAGGGGTCTGTCCCGTTGGCTTTGTTATTCAATCCGTATCTTGTGCCCCTCTGCCAAATATTTTAGGATCTTAATTAGCAGTATCATATGTAAGCTGATGTTGTGTAACTCATTTCTCTTCTGATCGTTAATTCAACAGTGCTGTGCATAAATCATATGCATGCCTTAGTGCAGTGAAGGCATGGCTGGATTCTAATCGACTTGCCTCGAGCCTCTCAAAGACTGATGGACCGATGATCAAAGGCAGTCGCGGGTGCTAGAGGCCATAAGCGCCGTTCAAGCACCCGCATTTGCCGGTATTAGCGAACGTGCCAATCGGTAGCACAGTGAGAATTCACATTAGATGAAAATGAGATAATTATGTAGACTCCCCTATTAGCTTCGAGAATAAGGGAATTATTTTCGGGCGCTGTTGGGGCAGTAAACTCTGGCGCTGCTCCATTCAGCACAGGAGTTTTGATCATTGGCTCCTGAATGAATTAATGGCTGCCTTGGAGATTTTCTCCTTTGTGATGTTTCAAGATACACAGTTGCTGATTACACAGAAGATCTGTAGTTTGGGTATTGCTCTGGATTTTGTGCTGTCCATGCAGAATCAGGTTACAACTGTCATTCAATCCTTGTTTTTCTGTTTGCTGAGTAAACTTAAACCTATGATTTCAGATCTGTCATTCAAAACCTTGTTCTTTCTTGATTAAATTACTGCAACACCTTAAATTTAATTTTCAGCTGAAAACTTCCACTCATAAATCTGGCTGAAAATATCCCCGGATTCTATATAGCGCGACTTAAGTTGCCGTGCACCGAAGCCCCTTTTAATGCAGCAGGGTTTTTGTAATAAAAAGAAAATGACTGTGCTGTAAATATATAATTACCACGTGGCCATATCCTTTGGATCTGCATGCAACTTAATTACTTAAAATGCCAATCAGCACCAATAATTGCCACTTAACAAGCAATTAGGGACACTGTCATTAATTAGAATTTATGCATAGAATTGTCTAAGCGTATTCTATAACGTGATGTGCATAAATTCTAAGTCGCATGGTTGAAAAGGGGGCGTGGAATGGGCGGGTCATGGGCTTTTCTAAAATCTATGTGCGTAGAGTACAATTGGTCCACGCGTAATTTAGATGTCAGCATTTACATGCATTTACAAATGTGTGCTCGGTGTATTCTATAAATTGTGTGGAAATTTAAGCTTATTCTATAAAGTACACTTAAATTTAGGCACATTTTATAGAATATGCCTAGGTATATCTCGTTTCTGTGCCAATTTTTTAGGTGTAATATATAGAATCTAGTCCACAGAGCTTAAGATAGGAGCAAAAATTTAGGAGCTCAGGCGTAAATATTCAGCCAATGGCGGTCAGTGATTTTTTTGGCCACCACAGGAATTATGTATGGATATTCAATGCCAGGCCATGTTCGGGCACCAGCACTGAATATCAGATTTTGTACATCCAGCTATCCCTTATGCAGTTAAGTGTGACATTCAGCACATAACTGCATAAGGGGCCCTTTTGCAAAGCAGCGGTAGAGATACCACTATTTTGTCGCGTGCCAATCCGGCACTACCACTGGCTCACTGCAAGATGGGAAAGTGCTCCTTTAAACAAAAGGAATTGCCCTTCCTGAGTTATATTGTGTCAGATCAGGGACATAAAATGGACCCTGCAAAACCGTCTGCCATCTGAGACTGGCCTCACCCCCAGGGGCAACGAGCCGTGCAATATTTTCTGGGTTTTGCAAATTACTACCATCAGTTCATACAGGGCTATTCTACTATTACCATGCCCCTTACTGCCCTCACTCGAAAATAGGTGAATATCCAGGATTGGCCTGAGGAGCTGATATCGGCTTTTGACTCCTTGAAGCGAGCTTTCACTTCTGCCCCAGTGCTTTTCCATCCAGACCCAGAGAAACCCTTCTTTGTGGAAGTCGACGCATCATCTTTTGGAGCAAGGCTATTCTTTCCCAACCAGACAGCAAAGGTAAATTGTTGCCATGTGCATACTTTTCTGTTGGCAAAAATTTCTTAGAGAAGAATTATACTATTGGAGATCTGAGTTGCTAACCATCAGGTTGGCCTTGGAAGAATGGCACCTCCTCTTAGAGGGAACCAAATATCCTTTCACGGTGACCATGGACCACCAGACTCAGTGGTCCCTCTTCTTTTCTTGTTTCAACTTCAAGGTGATCTTTCGGCTGGCTGAGAGGAGTGTATGGGCTGACACTCTCTCCTGATCCTTTGAACCCCTCCAATAAGAGTCCTGATTGGCAGCCTATTTTAGATCCAGCCAAAATTATGGTCTCCGCTTATCTACCGGTACCCCCAGGCAAGACCATAGTACATAAGTGACTCAGGGACACTGTACTATGATGGAGGCATGACTCCAAGCTGGCAGGACATCCAGGGATACACCAAACATTGGAACTCATTTTGCAAACTTACTAGTGACCTCAGATAAGAAAAAATGTGTGCGACTTTGTAACCTTTTGCCCGGTTTGCAAGTGTCAAAAGCCCTCTTGTTCACATTCTTAGGAACTACTGCAACCCCTCTCAGTGCCCAAAACTCCATGGATTCATATAGCCATGGAATTTGTGGCTGACCTTCCAGACTGTGGAGGGCTCACCACCATCTGGGTAGTTATTGACTGATTCTCTAAGACGGCTCACTTCATTCCACTGCCTGGCGCACCTTCTGCACCTGTTTTAGCCCAACATTTCTTCAAGGAAGTGTTCTACTTGCATGGCTTACCTGCATCCATTCTCTCAGATCAGATAGTCCTGTTTACTTTGAAATTTTGGCAAAGTCTATGTAAGACCCTGCAAATTGATTTAAACTTTTCATCTGGTTACCATCCTCAAACTAATGGCTAGACAGAAAGAGTCAACCAAATCCTGAAGATCTTTTTATGTAGCTACGTTTCTGCTCAACAAAATGGCTGGTCACAATTAATATCCTGGGCCAAATTTAGCTATCATAACCATGTGAGTGAAGCCTCCAGGTCCTCCCCTTTTTAAATAGTCTTCAGAAGGCACCCACAGGCACTCCTACCAGTACCTCTGATGACCACTGTCTCTGCTGTCGAAGCTATGGCTAGGGACCTCTGTGATTAGTGGAAGAAGACATGAGAACTGCTGCTCCATGCTGCCGCAAGACACAAGAAACAGAAAGATAAGAAGAGGTGACCTTCTCCACAAGTCTGACCTGGAGCTTTGGTCTGGTTATCTACCTAGAATCTCTATTTGAAAACCCCCTCTTCTAAATTTGCTCCTCGATTTGTTGTGCCGTATCCCATTGTTTGCCAAGTGGGGTTTGTGGCTTATCAGATGAAGTTTCCCTGTACTCTGCAGGTTCATAATACCTTTTACATATCCCTCCTCAAGCCCTTGGTACTGAACAAGAGAAGGAGGAAACCTACCGCACCCTTCACTGTAACAACAGATCCAGACCAGAAGTATGAAATCCAGGAGATCCTTGACTCCAGGAGATCACATGGCAAGCTCTAGTATCTCATTGCTTGGAAGGGGTATGGTCCAGAAGAGAATTCCTGGGAGCCTACAGTCCACACTGAAGTTTCCACTGTATGTTTCCCCACAAGCCCAAACCCGAGATGAAAGGGAGGGGGACCCTCAACCCATTTCACCTGAATTTTCTGCTGAGCGATGCTGGTTCCGGCTTGTACTTCTGTGCTTTCTACCACCTCCATAGCATGGCGGCTCTCTGGCACAGACACTTTGGTGTTTTGCAGCTGATCATGGGCCCTGCTGTTTTTCCTCCCAGCGATTCTCCTAGGTGCACATGCACGCACAAGGCCAAGTCTTTGAGCACCGGGAGTGGGAGTTTGGGAGGACATACCTTGAAGACATCGGAGGTCCAGAGGGCTACTTAAAGAGATGGCGCTCTCTGCTTCAGTGCTTCTGCAATAGGTTGGCTAGAGATTCTAGTTTCTAGTTGCAGTTCCAGTATTCCAGCCCTGTCTCCTATCTCAGACCTACCTGCAGTTCCAGTACTCCAGCCTTGTTGCCTGTTCCAGCCCAGCCTATAGTTCCAGTACTCTAGCCTTGTCTTCTCTTCCAGCTCTGCCTGAAGTTCCATTACTCCAGCCTCATCTCCTGCACCAGCTTTCCTCAGTCCATAGCACCCAAACATGCCTTCCAGTTGTCTACTTCGTTCCAGCCCAACCAAGCCAGGGAAACTCATGTACCATCAGTTGGAGCCTATCAGACCCCAGGTCAGGTGGGCAGCACTAATCTGGCCGCGGTCCAAGGGGTCACCTACCCCTAGGCATGACACCTTCTGGGGACAGGATAAGACCTGTTTTATCTGAATGTAACTGACCTTTAGCTACAATGGTATTAACAAATATCTTACTTAAAATTCTATTTGCTTTTTTTGGCTACTGCCACACACAGAGTAGACAAGGTTTTAATAAGAAAGGAGCATAATCAGTGGTGTGCTGGAGCAGGCTCTCACAGGCTCGCAAGAGCCGGTTGTTAAGTTTTTAAGAATTTTGGGAGCCTGTTGTTAAAGTAGGGCCCTCCATGGCTACTTTAACAAATGGCTCCCAAAATGTGGGCTTGGGCCCACTGCTGAATTATCTTTTACTTTGCTGGTGGGGATGCTGAGCCCTGCCAGCCAAGTAAATAGACTACTGCTGCTCCCCAGCTCTGGGCAGCAGGCTGGGACTTCCCGAGCATGTGAGAGAAGTTCCAGCATGCTGCTCAGAGCAAGATGTTGGGAGTGGTGGCAGTCCATTTATTGGCTGCCAGCAAATGTATGCCTAGCGTGCCCGTTCGAAGGGAGGGAGGAGAGAGAGGCAAGTGTTCCTCCCCCCCACCCCCACCCCCGGCCACCCCTGGCCCTTCCAACTGCAGAGCTGGCTATGTCTGGAGAAAGAGCCTGTTGTTAAAAATTCACCAGCACACCCCTGAGCATAATCCTGAAAAGATTTTAATGAATCTGTCTTATGTGCAAGGACAGTGAGCCCTTAGGTCCCGTAAGGCCCCGAGGGACCTCAAGGAACAGCCGTGCAACCCCAAGTCTTCACCCGCGGCGACCACCGTTCACCAAGGGTTGAGCCCCCAGCTGAAGGCGGTCAACGGGACTTCAGGAACTGCGGGGTGCCGAGCTGACCTGGACAGGGACCAGGAGCGCAGAGGGCAGATGGAGAAAGAGAACATCCAATAACGGGCAAAGTTCAGGGCAGGCAGCAGACAACGAAGTCAAGATCCGGCAAAAGGTCGAGGCAGGCAGCGAGCAGGGAAAACCAGGAACAGTCCAAAGGTCAAAACCAGAAGAACAAGGAACGCAGAGGAACACAGGAACCACAGGAAACAGGCCTCGGGAACAGAACCGGAAGCAAAGTTCTAACTTAGTCTCTCCCTTTAAATACTGCACAACATCAGCCGCCCCGCCTCCGCAGGTATAGCCAACCAACCCGAGCCTGGCTATTGACAGAGCCCTTCTGATTGGCTCTGTCTGCCCAATCCAGCACCTCAGAGGCGGAGCTCCAAACCCTCGCGCCAGGGAGAGACGAGGACGCTGGCCAACGCGCCCGGGCACCGCCTCCTCCTCCCGCGCAAACACTGCCTCCACAACCGGTGACCGAGAGACCGGCGGCCGCAATCGCCGGCCTCGGCCCCGGGCCGAGCGGCCATCACCGCGGCAGGCCTCGGCTCCCCGCCGCGGCCCCCAAATTGCTGCCCCTCGCCGCGGTGGACGCCGGTTCCCACCCCCCGCGGCGGAGGCGCCGGAGGGAGCAGCGGACGCGACAGTATCCCCCCCCGGATGCCCCCCTCCTCCTGGGGCCAGGTTTATGAGGATATCGCTCATGGAAGGTCCTTACCAACTCCGGGGCATGTACATTGGTAGCCGGTTCCCAGGAATTGTCTTCGGGACCGAAATGCTTCCATGATAGTAGGTAGAGCAGCTTTCCCCGACACCTCTTGGAATCCATGATTTCCTCCACCTCGTATTCGGGATCGGGGTCCGCCTCCGGAACAACAGACTCTTTATTCTGTGGATGCCATTTGGACCCCCGGAAACTCTTCAGCAGAGAAATATGGAAGGCATTATGGATCCGTAGAGTACTAGGTAGCCGCAGGCGATATGTCACGGCCCCAATCCGAGACTGGATAGCAAATGGCCCGATGTACCGTGGCCCCAACCTCCGAGAGGGTACCCGGAGCCTTAGGTATTTCGTGCTTAACCATACCTTTTGCCCCGGTTGCAATACTGGGGCGGGACGCCGGTGTCGGTCAGCAAACGACTTGTACTTGGCGGCCACTCTCTGTAGTTGCTCTCGGGCCATATTCCAGACTTCCTGCAGGTCCGCCAGGGTTCGAGTAACCATGGGCTTAGCGGAGTCAGAGGGAATGGGTGATGGAAGCCGCAGGTGTTGCCCATATACCATGAAGAACGGAGATTGCCCAGAGGCCGAATGTTCACTGTGGTTATAGGCGAACTCGGCCCACGGAAGAAGGGATGCCCAGTTGTCTTGCCGCTTGTTGACAAAGGCCCGCAAGAACCCCTTCAACGTTTGGTTAATCCGTTCAACCATTCCGTTGGTCTGTGGATGGTAGGCAGAGGAGAAATGAGTAGCAATCCCCAGAGCAGCACACAGGGCTCTCCAGAATCGTGAAGTGAACTGGGCTCCACGGTCACTGATGATCCTTGCTGGTAGCCCATGGAGCTGGAAAATATGTTGGATGAACTGTTGGGCTAACAGTGCTGCCGACGGAAGCCCTGGCAGGGGAACGAAATGTGCCATATGGGAGAACCGGTCTACCACCACCCAGATCACGGTGTGCCCCTGGGAGCGAGGAAGGTCCGTTATGAAATCCATAGACAATTCCTCCCAGGGGGCTGCAGGGATGGGCAAAGGCTGCAGCTCTCCCCACGGGCGCCCCACCACAGACTTGGTCCGGGCACAGGTAGGGCAGGTCGTGACAAACTGAAGGATATCTTGCCTCATATGAGGCCACTGGTACTGTCGTGAAATCAGACGGAGGGTCTTTTGGAACCCAAAGTGCCCGGCCCATACAGAAGAATGTCCCCAACGCATTACTTTTCCTCGGTCTTGTGGAGGCACAAGCTTCCGTAACGGGGTGACCCCCCCCCCCCCCGGGGCCGCACTGAGACAGACTGGGTCCAACATAGGATGAGGCTCTTCAATGTCCTCAGAAGCTTCAAAAGCTCGAGAGAGGGAGTCCGCAGGGGTATTCTGAGCAGCTGACCGGAATACAAGTTGAAACAGGAACCTGGCGAAGAACAGCGACCAGCAGGCTTGACGCGGATTTAGTCTTTGGGCCTCCTGCAGATACAAAAGATTCTTATGGTCAGTAATTACCATAAACCGGTGCTCCGCCCCCTCCAGCAAATGTCTCCACTCTTGCAGAGCTAACTTCAAGGCTAGTAGCTCTCTGTCTCCCACAGTGTAATTGCGTTCCGCTGGGGAGAACGTTCGGGAGAAGAAGAAGCAGGGTTGACGCCGACCCTTGGCATTAACTTGAGAGAGGACTGCCCCGGCACCCAGAGCGTAAGTGTCCACCTCTACCACAAAGGGCTTGTCAGGATCCTGGGCCTGAAGGATGGGAGCAGATTCGAAGGCTTTCTTCAATAGGTCAAATGCTGCTTGCGCCTCGGCTGGCCAGTTCCGGACATCCGAATGCTTCTTCGTGAGCGCTGTCAGTGGAGCGGTCAATTGCAAATAGTGAGGAATAAATTGACGATAGTAATTCGCAAACCCCAGGAACCGTTGCAGCGCCTTCAGGCCCTGGGGTTGAGGCCACTCCTGGATAGTGCGGAGCTTATCTGGATCCATTTGCAGACCTCCCAGTAACAGAATATGTCCCAGAAAAGGCAGAGACCGCTGATGAAAGGAGCATTTGCTGAGCTTAGCAAACAGACGAAATTGTCAGAGGCGCTGAAGCACAGTACGAACGTGAGTCACGTGCTCCAGGGGCTCTTTGGAAAAGATCAGGATGTCATCCAGGTAAACAATTACCGTAGCGTAAAGCAGGTCCTCTAGAGCAAAGTTTATGAACCTCTGGAACACCACGGGAGCATTGCACAGACCGAAGGGCATCACCCGGTACTTGAAGTATCCTTCATGCGTATTAAATGCAGTCTTCCATTCGTCCCCCTGCCGGATACGGACCAAGTGGTAGGCCCCACGGAGATCCAACTTGGTGAAGATCTGGGCCCCCTGCAGCCGATCAAATAACTCGGGAATCAGGGACAGAGGGTAACGGTCTTTCACGGTGATGGCATTTAGGCCCCGGTAGTCAATACAGGGCCTCAAGGAGCCATCTTTCTTGGTCACGAAAAAAATCCCGCCCCGGCAGGGGACGTGGAGGGACGGATGAACCCTTTCTGGAGATTCTCTCGGATATAAGCTTGCATGACCTTCGATTCCTCCCGGGACAATGTATAGAGGCGGCCCCGTGGTGGCATCTTGTCAGCCATCAAATTAATAGCACAATCAAAAGACCGATGAGGCGGTAGTACATCCGCTTCCACGGGACTAAACACATCAGCGAACTCTCGGTACTCCTCTGGCAGAGCCGCTTGACAGGCTGACACAGCTCTAGGGGTGGCTACTACCGCGGGACAGCTGGATTCCCGGCCCTTCAAACAGGCCTCAGTGCAGGCGCTACCCCAAGCCTGTATCTTCCCTGCAGTCCAGTCTATTACAGGAGTGTGGCGCCGTAACCAGGGTAGGCCCAATACCACAGGATGAATGGTGCGGGGTAAGATCAGAAATTGAGCCTCCTCACGATGATCCTCCCCCACCTGAAGCCCCAAAAACGGAGTCACCTCCTTGATAGGCTGGGGTAACGCTGTACCCTGGATGGATGTCACTTGCAGAGCAGGTCGGTAGGGCAGTGTGGGCCATCCCATCTGCCGCAAGAGTTCCTGGCAAATAAAATTTACCCCGGCCCTGGAATCCAAGAGGGCACGGGTGTGAACCATAGTCTCCTGCCACCGCAGAGTCACCGGAAGAGTTATCAGATGGTCGGGTAGGGGAGTAGAGTGCCCCAAGACCCCTCCCCTCAGGGCGCCTTAGGAGTGGCGTTTCCCGGTCATGCGGGGCAAGTGCAAATGAAATGACCAGCCTCGCCGCAATACAGGCAAAGACCGCCCCGAAGACGTTGAGTCCTTTCAGACGGAGTCAGTCGTTGGCGGCCGATAACCATAGGTTCTTCAGAGGTCTCCCTGGGTTCTCTGGAGCCACGGTGGGGAGACGGTCCCCGACTAGACCGAGACACACCCCCGGATCCCTTCCGCCGGTCCGCTCGGGCTCTAGCCCTTTCTTGGAAACGGGTATCTACCCGGACACAGAGCAAGATCAAGGCATCCAATTGCCCCGGGACCTCCCGGCCAGCCAGCTCATCCTTGATTCGATCCTGAAGTCCCTCCAGGAAGATTGCAGATAGGAACTCCTGATTCCAGCGCAACTCGGTTGCCAAAGTCCGAAACCGAATAGCATAGTCTGCCAAAGTCCCTTCGCCCTGTTAAATCCGCAGCAGCTCGGACGCGGCGGAAGATGGCCTCCCTGGAAGATCAAACACCATGCGGAAGCGGCGTTGGAACTCCGCATAGTTGTCCAAGAGTGGATCCTGCTGTTCACATAACGGGGATGCCCAGGCCAAGGCCCGTCCCGTAAGCAAGGAAATAACATAGGCCACTTTTATCTGGTCTGATGCAAAAGCCTCTGGTTGCATCTTGAAGTATAAGTTGCACTGGTTGAGGAAACCCCGGCAGCTTCCGGGAACACCATCAAACCATGCAGGTTCAGGGAACCAAGGTCCCGGGAAGGACCCTCCCGGACGGGGAGCCGCTGCGGCGACCTGATGGACCGCAGCGGCCTGATTCTGTACCTGGACCAAGGATAGCTGAGAGCATATGTTCTGTTGGGCACCCGACAGGGCGTTCAACTGCTCCTGCTGCTGCTGGAGAACTTTAGCCAGGTCCCGTAGATCGGGTTGCGTAGGCGAGCTCATGGCTTCCGGTTTCTGTCTTATGTGCAAGGACGGTGAGCCCTTAGGTCCCGTAAGGCCCCGAGGGACCTCAAGGAACAGCCGTGCAACCCCAAGTCTTCACCCTCGGCGACCACCGTTCACCAAGGGTTGAGCCCCCAGCTGCAGGTGGTCAACGGGACTTCAGGAACCGTGGGGTGCCGAGCTGACCCGGACAGGGACCAGGAGTGCAGAGGGCAGATGGAGAAAGAGAACATCCAATAACGGGCAAAGTTCAGGGCAGGCAGCGAGCAGGGAAAACCAGGAACAGTCCAAAGGTCAAAACCAGAAGAACAAGGAACGCAGAGGAACACAGGAACCACAGGAAACAGGCCTCGGGAACAGAACCGGAAGCAAAGATCTAACTTAGTCTCTCCCTTTAAATACTGCACAGCATCAGCTGCCCCGCCCCCGCAGGTATAGCCAACCAACCCGAGCCTGACTATTGACAGAGCCCTTCTGATTGGCTCTGTCTGCCCAATCCAGCACCTCAGAGGCGGAGCTCCAAACCCTCGCGCCCGGGAGAGACGAGGACGCTGGCCAACGCGCCCGGGCACCGCCTCCTCCTCCCGCGCAAACACTGCCCCCACAACCGGCGACCGAGAGACCGGCGGCCGCAATCGCCGGCCTCTGGCCTTGGCCCCGGGCCGAGCGGCCATCACCGCGGCGGGCCTCGGCTCCCCGCCGCGGCCCCCAAATCGCCGCCCCTTGCCGCGGTGGACACCGGTTCCCGCCCCCCCCGTGGCGGAGGCACCGGAGGGAGCTGCGGACGCGACAGAATCTCCATTTATGCAAATATACCTCGTGCATATTCGTTGTGGATACCTTTAAAACCAGACCGGCTTGGTATGCCCCGAAGACTGGGTTGAGAACCCATGCTTTACTGACAAACAATGTAGTGAGCAATGATTTGGTGGCCCTTTTACTAAGCTGAGTTAAGCAGCTAGAATAGGTTTTCCTATGTGGTAGACATTAGCACAGACCCACACTAATGGCTATTACACATTAAAACCATCACAAATCCACTGGTGAAGGGAAAAGAAGGTTCAGGGAAGGATGCATTCCCACAGGTGCCAAGAAGGACATTTGAAAAGGAACAAGAGGAACAAAGGGGAGAATGCAGAGGAAATGATTCTGCTACCCAAGTCAATGAAGACAACGAAGAAGATTCAGACTAGACAACATTTTCCAGCTAGAATATTTCTGAGTTAATATTCTGTGGCCCCATTATCTGGATAAGTGCCTTAGCCAAGCCTACCTATGGAGAGTCAGTGGGAGTATCTGGATAGTACCAGGGCAGTATTGTCAGCTATCCAGTTAGCAGTGATATTCAATCTACTTACATTTAGATAAAGTTAGGACACCAAAGAAGCTGTCCTAGCTCAAGCTGGGTATCTATCTGAATAGTAGGCTGAATATTATTGCTATGCAGATAGCACCAATGGTCAGTGCTGACTTGGTCAGTGCTGACTTTGAATACTGGTGTTGAATATCTAGATTTAATTCAGCTATGCCAACTGGTGTTAAACAAAATGCTGATTGTCTTGGTTGAATACTGACCCATTTGGTTTTTGTCCTTTTAATTTATAAGCTGATCCTGGCCTTGACTGCTTTGGGGTATCTGCATAAGGTAGAAGGACTGTAAGCACAAGGTGAGGACGTCACAAAGAGGCAGGACCTTGAGAGTTCATCCCCCCCCCCCCCAATCCAATATGGTTGCAGAGCTCAGGAGCCTGGAGTTTTGTCCCAACCCATACTGTGTGAAACTCCCCAGTCACTCAGCAATTTTCAAAATGCTGAAAAAAAGGATAGAGAGTCACTCACAAATCTAATGGTTAGTGCAGTGGCTTGAGAACCAGGGGAACTGAGTTCAATTCCCACTGCAGCTCACTTAACCCTTCATTGACCCAGGTAGAAAATATGTGCCTATATATAATATGCAAACCATTTTTGATTGTAACCATAGAAAGGTAGTATATCAAATCCCATTCCCATAAATCTACCAGTGCTGCTACTCTTGTCACTCAGCTTTATTATAACCATAGGCCCCAATTCGATTTTTAAATAGATTATTATATGCATCAAATCCTTGTGCTTCAATTTCAATGACAATAATAAAGTGCAAATGTGAATACATCATATTTCTTAAAATACTCCCTAAGTAGAACAACATCAACTAATAATGATAAACCAAGTCCTTCCTTCCTCAGTCTTTCTTTGGATGATCTTGGGGAGGGGTAGGAGCTCATCTGATGAGAGAAGTGAGAAAGGAAGAAGTGGAGGGACAATGTGGAGGTGCTCACTAATGGAATGGTACGAGCTCAGGGAGACTCAAGTTGGTGAAGGGGATGAGATCAGAGGTCATGAAGCCCATTTTTCTAGGTATTAGTGGTGGGGAGGGCTTGAGAGCCCCTCGTCCCAACTGTAAACCACTATTGTAATCTCACCAAATGTAAACTATAAGCACCTTTAAAACTAAACATTTTTGGATAAAAATGGGATACAAGAATACATAAAAATAAAATAAATCAGGAATAAGCAGAAAGGAGGTTGTGGCAATCAAGAGGATTGGAGGTTAGGGGAATAAGGAAATAGGAATAGTTGGAGGATATTAAAGAATAAAAAGTAGGCTTTGGAGTAAGAGTATCTGCTATAAGCATTACAATATAAAGAGGTACCACCAAGATGCTCATTCAAGAGTAAAATGAAACAATTTGTTATGTGGTTGAAAAAATGTTTTAGCCTTTCAACAAATAGACACAGGGATCAATAGCCAGCTTCCAATGTTCAGTGGCACTTAACTGGGTAGTGCCACTAAACATCAATACTAACCGGCCATGGGGTGGGTCAGAGGTGGAGTAAGGGCAGAGAAGCAACACAGCCTGTTAGCAACAATATTTAGAAGCCCTTTTACTAAAGCTCCATAGGTGTCTCATGGGAGTTTCCCACTCAGGACACACTAATCATCACACTAGAAAATATTTTATATTTTCCAGCACGGGAGGCATGTCCATGGGCTGAGACTAGGTGTACCTACGCTAATCGGGTAGCTCGGACATATTACCACACACTACCAGATTAGTTCACGAATAGCAAAGGAGCCCTTACTGCTTCCTAAATAGGTGGTGCTAAGGGCTCCCATGGTAATGGCCACAGGCTAATGGAGAAATTAACACATGACTATCACAAGAAAATATGGCAAGGTTGCCATTTTACCACCACACAAAATGGCCACAGTGTGCAGAAAACCACGCTATCAGCGTCGGCCACTTTTTAACATTGTCACAAACCTGAAGTGTTACATGTGGAGCCAAACGCACATGCCCATGATGCTGTTGATCCCTTTCCTTCACAGTGTCTACAGTCTTGGCGTGTCTACAGTCTGGGTGCATTCACACTCTGGGCACATCGACACTCCGAGCGCATCTGCGTCTGGACGCATCTACAATCTGGGCACTTCTACAGTGACGTTGGATGCCTTCAGCTTAAAACCAGGAACCTTGCACTACTTCTTTGCCTCGGTTACTACCTTGTTGGTTGCACTGGTGCATTCTCTCCAGTGCTTGTTGCCTAGCCAGACCTCTGCTTGAACCTGACCTGCTTCCTGACCACCGGCTGCCTAGACCTCTGTCTTGACCTGTCCTTGTTTCCTGACTGCAGCCTGCTTAGACCTCTGCCTGAACTTGACCTTGCTTCCTGACCACCACCTGCCTAGACCTCTGCTTGGTCTTGACCCTTGAACCTGACTGTGCTTCCTGCTTGCTGACTGCCTGGATCTCTGCTGAGACCTGACCCTATCTTCGGTGGCTGTCTGCCTCGCTCCCTTGCTGCCTAGTCTGGTCCCCTTTCTGGTTGTCCTTCCTGTCCAGATCCTCCAGAAGTTCTGTCAGCCGCCTGCATCCAGGGGCTCAACCTCTGGGCAATGGCGGCTATCACAGATGAAGCACTGGGCTTTCCAACTGCCTATTCTAAAGCTGATCCCACATCTTCGGGCCTGGACAGTGGCGTTCCGTGCTTGGCTGACACCCGGGGCAGATTGCTGCTGTGCGCACCCCCCCCCCCCGGGTGCAGTGCAACACGACACCCCCCTTGGCGTTGGCACCCCCCCTGGTGTGGACCCTAACCCCCCTCCCCGGCACAGCGCCTTTCACTCCCCCTGACAGTCCCCACCTGCCTACCAGCTGAGCTCCGGCCGGCACCTCCAATCTGCAGCGCTGCTGACTTTAAATGAAGAAAACCGTCTCATCGTTGGCCCTTCACTACTGAGTCCCGCCCTCGAGGAAATAGGAAGTTATATCAGAGGGTGGGACTCAGTAGTGAAGGGCCAACAACGAAATGGTTTTCTTTATTTAAAGTCAGCAGCGCTGCAGATTGGAGGTGCCGGCCAGAGCTCAGCTGGTAGGCAGGTGGGGACTGTCAGGGGGAGTGAGAGGCGCTGTGCTGGGGGGGGTGGACGGAGCACACACCCCCCCACCCATTGACACCCGGGGCGGACCGCCCCCACCATCCTGCCCTTGCTACGCCACTGAGCCTGGAACTTCTGCTCTAGGATCAGCACAAGGAATCACAACCGGCGGCTGTGCTCAGGTCGCTTGTGACATCCTGGGACAGACCGTGACAAACGTGGCTTGATAAAAGGACCCCTTATAAGTCTGCTAACCGGCTACTTAAATACATACAGTTGTCTTGACTTTATACACCAAGCTAACCAGGCACTGGTCTGAATATCGACCAGTGTCCAGTTAACTTCCAGGTCAGCAGACATCCCCGGTTATTCAATGCTGTGAATCATGCATGCCCCGTCATTGAATATCTGGAGTTAGGCCAGTCCACAGCTGGAAGCAACTTATAAGCCCCTTACCTTCATGAGCTGAAGTCGGCATAGAGATATAACAGAGAAATTTCAGTTTAGGGTAGGCTGCTGAGAGATGAATCAGGCCCTTTATTATGAACCATAAACTGCCGGATTCTATATATCATGCCTTAATTTCTGCTTGGAAATTGAAGCTTATAGTATAACAATGCACATAACTTAATTGTTTAACTAGCTAATGAGCACTGTCATTTGGATGTTAACAAGCAATTATCAGCACTAATTGGCATTAACTAAGATTTACATGCACAACTCGCTAAGCGTATTCTGTAACATGGTGCGCGTAAGTTCTAATTCGCATAGTTGAAAAGGGGTATGGTCATTCTAAAAATATATGGGCATTGTTAAAAAATATACCCGCTCTGCACCTAATCTAGGTATCAGGATTTACGCTAAGTAAAACATGGCATAAATGGCCATGACTAAATTTGGTTGCATGTAGAGGTGCTTAGCGTATTCTATATACCCTGTGGAAATTTAAACCTATCCTATAAAATGTAGGTGTACTTTACAGAATACACCTAGGTGTACTTTTTTCCATGTGAAATTTTCAGGCGCCATATATAGAATCTAGCCCAAAATGTATAGACTGTATCCTACTTTATTTACAACGCTGATCAACAACCTCAGTTAATTATTCTTTCAAGTAGCTAATATCAAGTAAATTGCTACTCAGAACTGATGTATTTTTACAGCAAAAATTACGTTGCCGAAAACATTTACCTACTTCCTCTTTCTCATCTGTTTATAACAGATGGTGTTACTGGTTGGTTTGTGGCTTTTTGTTATTCTATTTTACATTCATTTTGTACACAGCTTTGGAAGGACTGTGTTCAAGGAGGTGATAAATATGTTTTTTTAAATTAAAAAAAAAAAAAAGAATTAAAAGTGAATGAATACATGTTATGAACAAACACAGCTTCATGACTGTCATCCTTTTTATGAAATTCTGAAAAAAATATTTTGCATTTTAATTGCTGTAACATCTCTGCTCAGAGACTGTTGTAACAATGATTAATCTCAGTAGGATCGGGAATATTACCTAGCACTTCATATAACCTCTCACTGTATGCTTTACAATCTTTTTCTTTTTATTTCCCTGTTCTGCAAACTCTGTGCCCTGAACAGAAGAGTCCTGATTACACTTTGTATATAAAAAGTAGCAGAGTCATTAACATTCTGCTGAGCTTCCTGATAACACAAACAAGTCTTCTTTGCCCCATCTTTCTCACAGTACTTTTTTTTTTAATCCCCTCTACTGCAGTTATGATTAGTAGCACTATTGGCTGAATGGGACAGGATTTGATTGAAAAGTTTAAAGTTACTCTCCGGTGCTAAGACTGTCTGAGGAGGTAAAAAGAAAAGGACAAAATGTCTCGGCCACTTTCTGAGGCTGCTGTGTGACTTCTAAATAACTTTCAGAGATGCCAAGTTACCTAGCTCCAGGCTGAAGATTTTGGGACAGTGCTGGATTTCTGACCTCTCCATACTAGTGCATTATGGGACCTATAGTGCTGATTTCAGTAGGCAGGATCAGGCACTACACATCCCACACTGCTTAAGATGTAAGTCCAAAACCAGGACTGGCCAAAAACTCTCCAGCATAGAAAAGGGTAACTTTGGCATCTCTGAACTTTACTAAAAGTGATCCTTTATTTCTTAGAGATATGTTTGAAAGCCACAGTGGCGTACCAAGGGGGGGGCGCTGCGTGTCTGTCTGCAACGTTCGTTCCCTGCTCCCTCTGCCCCGGAACGGGTTACTTCCTGTTCTGGGGCAGAGGGAGCAGGGAACGAGCGAAGCCGACAGGCGCGTGGCACCCCCCCCCCCCCAGCAGGTAAAGATGCACCCGGGGGGTGTCATTTTGCCGGGGGGAGGTGTCTGTCGTTTCGCCAGGGGGAGGTGTCCTTTCGCCGGGGGTGGGGTGTCACGCTGCACCCAGGGGAGGGGGCGCATCGGTGATCCGCCCCGGGTGTCAGCCACCCTAGGAACGCCACTGGAAAGCCACCATCTTGATAAGCTGATTGATGCAAATAATTTGCATATTTGAATCTTTGCGAGCTGCTGTGGCAGAAAATGCAGTGCTTGCATCCAGCTTCCCTGGTTGCTCCATCTTGTTGTTGGAACACAAGACTTCCTGTCTATCATCACAGAATGGCACTGCAGCTGCCCCTGAGGAATGGCAGAACTAAATTTTCTGCATTAGAACTGTAAGTCCAGAGTTGCAAACAGCGACCAATACACAAAGGGGGATCAGTGCTGCTCATTTGCATGTGATCCCCTTTGTGCATTGGTCACTGTTTGTGTCTCACTAAATTTTACCGAGAGCTACCTTTGTGCATAGGGCCCTTAGTCATGACTGAAACAGTCTAGATAAAAACATACTTCTTTTCTGCACTGGCTCTTTTTTTCTGTTCTGTTATTGTAGAGGAACATCCAGATTGTAAGCCTGACTAAGTCCCATCCAAAATATGCCTCCAACAAGCCCCTTTGCTACTTAGATGAACTCAGTGAAAAAAATCCCAATTCTACCTTTTTGAAAATTGTGATTTAGATGTTTTGGTGAGAAAAACGTCCACCTGGCACTTTGTGCCACTTTTCAGACGTTTTTCTCTTTTGAAAATGAATGCCATAGCCTCTAAAACATAATATAGCTCAATCTCCAAGTGAGCATCACTATATATTTTTTCCATCACAGAAGAGGATCACATGCAAATGAGATGCACTGATCCCCCTTTGTGCATTGGTCACTGTTTGCAGCTCTGAGCTGTCATATGCATTTGACAGCTCCCAATGTAGACCCAACCTGACCCTGACACCCCCTATTGACCTCCCTGCACCCCCTCATGCCTCCTGAACCTCCCCCCCCCACCCCCCACACACACACACTTTAACCTACAACCAGTCTAAAGCAAATGTTAACAGCACGGTAAACAGCATCGGGTCCTAAATTAGAAAAGGTGTCCTAACTGACCAGCTGATCACTGAAGGGATTAAGGCATGACCTCCCCCTTTAATCTCTCAGTATTCACTGACCCCCTCTCACCCCCCAAAGATGTGACACTGAGAATAAATACCAGGCTCTGTGACAGCTCCAGATATTATGGCCATTCCTAAGAAAGAAGCAAGCAAGTGGATGGACTAGCCTAGTGGTCAGTGCAGTGTTATGTTACGCTATTTCAGGTCTTCTAGTCTACCCCTACATGGAATAGTTCAGGGCAGATTACAATTAAAAGAGAACCAGATCAGAAAATCTGGGAATTACAATATTACAAAAATATTTTAAGAGTCATATTCAACATATTCATTGCAATATAACTATATCAAATTAGAAGATGTAAGACCAGACCTCTGAAAAGGTTTTCAGGTTTTTCCTAAATCTTACATAATGCTGACAAAACCTTAAAGATAAAGGCAAGGCATTCCAACATGTAACAAGTTGGTACTGTAATGAGGATGTAAACTGTTTGATTGATTTTAGCTTAAGCGTGTCTGAAAAGCCTAACATAAACTGTTATGAGTAGCATGCCAAGAAGCAGCATCTCATAGAGGCAACGCTAGTTTCATCATATAACTAGGAGACTGTCCATAGAGAATGTTAAAAACCGTGATATTCAACTTAAACTGTATATGAGCTAGTAGTGTAACTTTAAATAGTACTTTCTAACAGACTCCTAGTTTGATAGACCAAAAACTAATCTGACTGATGTGTTTTGCATTATCTGTAAACGATTAATTAATGCTTTAGAACAAATAAGACTGTAATAGTTGATCCAAGATAATACAAGAGTTTGAACCAATATTCGAAAGGTTTCCCTTGTAAAGTATGTCCTTACTGCTCTAAGCTTCTTAAGAATATAATAAGTTTTCTCCATAATTTGAGAGACATACTGTTGCATGGATAGAGAGTTATCCAACTCTACACCTAAGATTTTAGATTGCAAGTCTAAGGAGAATGAGTTCCCTCCAGTCATAAAATTCTGCCTGTATCTCACATCAGTACTTATTCCTATCCTATCCAAAGAAACTGTGTTTTCACCTTATTGAGTTTCAGGCGATGAGTTGAAATCCAAGATTCAATTAATTCCATACACTTCTTTATACGAGATAGAGTGTCTGCCCAAGAAGGCAGGCAAAGCAAAAACACAGTAATGTCATCAGCATAGCTAAAATGGATGAATTCAAACTGATCCAATAATCTACCCAAAGATTGCATAAATAGGTTGAAAAGTACTGGTGAGAGAGGAAAGCCCCGTGGACAGTGAACAATGGGATCCAGATTCAGTTCCTACTATAACTCTTTCATTTCAGTACAAATATGTGAGCCCTCCTAGAACTTATAAATACCTCCTGTACCTAAAAACATAAGTGACCTGCAAGCCTGAGGGCTATTGTACTGGTGGACCTTTTAGGTACAGTAGATTTTTCCCTGTTCCTGGAGGGCTCACCATACAATATGAAGGGGTTTAGGTGGGGTTTTTACCTGGATCCCTTTATGTGAAGTCCACTGCACTGACCACTAGGCTGCCCCTCTGCACTGCTGAGATGTCCGTGTGACCAGTTCTCTAGGAATGCTGTCAGATACATATACCTATGGCTTGTTTTTCTTAGTTTTCCCTAGGACTTTTTTTTTTTTTTAACATGGTACTTACAGATGGACATGTTCAACCTGAAAACGTCTGTCTCAAAGGCATAATCAAACCAGAAATGTATACGATTTTCTGGCTGTGTGCTAGACCTTGGATTGAGATGTTTTCAGCTAAACGTCTCAATTTGGATTTAGACGTCATTTATTTATGTGTTTATACCAAACATTATCCTAAGCAAGTTCAATGTGGCTTAGATCAAACTTTTAAGTAAGGTACAATAAGGATAACACAAAAGACAATAAGAGGAATAACATCTGAAAAGGGGTTCGCTTCTTCCACTCTGGGTTGTAGCCGGAAATCCTGTTCCGCGCACAGGTTTCCGGTAAGGTGCAATACTGCAATTAGGACTTGGGGTAAAAAGTTTTATTTCAAGTTCAGTTCCACAAACAGAATCACAATGCAGTTTCAAAAAGTTCAGACCTGGTTCAAAAACCCAGTCAATATTAAGTTCCCAAAAAGTTCAGGCCTGGTTCAAAAAGCACCAGCTCAATTCAGTTGCATCGCTCCCCCACCCCCAAAGGCAGGGTGGGGGTTGCCCTCTTCTGTCCAAGAGGGGACCTTCCCCTCCCTCCCTCCCTCCCTCCCCCCCCCACCCCCCCCCCCCCCCCCCCCCCGCTGCCGCTGCTGCTGCTGCTTTCCTCTATATCAGCACAGTTCAAACAAACTCTCATAGAAAAATCTCTTCAAAAGAAAAATACTTAATTCACCTTTCCTCTTAGCACTGATGGTGCCCTGCAGTGAATAGAGCTGGCAGTTCACCTCCCTCTCCACAGCACCTCAAGGTCTGTGGCCTCCCACACTGCCTTTATGTGCTGGAAAGAGCTGCGTTTGTATTCTCCCACTCCATGGTAGCTTGCTGTTCCAGGCAGGGAAACTCTAGTGGCAAGGCCTTTCCCTCCTCCAAGTACTCCATGGATTCCTTCTCTGGATAAGTCTCCTCTCTCTCCAGGTTGCTCTGACCCTCCCTTCTCACAGCTGGGGGGAATTATATACTGCCTATGCAGCCAAGGGAACTGGACTTCTTCCTTTCTTCTCCCTCTAGTGGGGAAAGGAGTAACTTGCTCACCTTGCACTGAGCCACTTCTCCCCCTGCTGGGGTTAGAAATCCCTTCCACCCTTTTAGATCTACCCTCCTCTTTCCTTCTTGCAAGGAATTCTGGGGATTGTAGTTTGGGATTAGCTGCTTCTCTTTGGGGCCACGGGTGCTAGCCTTATCACAATATGTATACCTGAGTTTGATTTGTCCTTGCTGTTCTCAGGGCACAGATCATAGAAGTCTACCCACCGTTGTTCTTGTACTAAAAGTTCTGAAGCTAACATTGAAGCCCTTTAAAATTTACACTCTAGCCCATCCCTATCTATTCAGTCACAAACAGGTCATAGACAGTAGAAGTCTTCCCAGTCTGCCCACCACTGGTTTTGCTTCCCAATTACCAGTGTTGCCACCCAATCTCCGCTAAGATTCTGTGGATCCATTCCTTTTAAACAGGATTCCTTTATGTTTATCCCACGCATGTTTGAATTCCATTGCTGTTTTCATCTCCACCATGTTCCACAGGAGGGCATTCCACCACCCTTTCCGTGAAAAAAATACTTCCTGACATTTCCTGAGTCTGCCCCCATTCAACCTCAATTCATGTCCTCTAGTTCTACCGCCTTTCTGTCTCTGGAAAAGGTTTGTTTGTGGATTAATACCTTTCAAATATTTGAACGTCTGTATCATGTCACCCCTGTTTCTCCTTTACTCCAAGGTATACATGTTCAGGTCAGCAAGTCTTTCTTCGTACGGTTTGCAACGCAAGTACCATAGCATTTTGTAGCTTTTCTTTGCACCGCTTCCAGTCTTTTTATATCTTTAGCAAGATACGGCCTCCAAAAGATGTGATCAATCTTGGACAACACTAAAGATTGTACTAAACAACAAAATACTGAATTTGAAAAGAAAGGACTCAGTCTTTTTAATCTCCATAGGAATTAATGACACTAGAAACTGCCACAGAAATCTGTGGTTCAAATGATAAATACTGGTCGATAGTTATTCCCAGTATTTTCAAGGTGGCAGAAAAAGGGTAAGACACATTATCAAAGTATTTGTTAATCATTGGGTGAGCATAATTAGTTAGGATTAGGAACTCAGTTTTGTCTCTCTTTAGGTTCAATTTGAAAGCAGAAGTCCAAGATCTCTTCCCAATGAGAGTAAGATCTTGGCATTTGGGTCCAAAGGCTGCAGATACTCTGCTATAGGTTGGAGATGATGATAGTGTTGCACAACCATTGGTGTGGGCATTTGTTCTCAATTACATCAATAAGAGTCAGTAGATGGGTCTTGTTGCTACCATCCATCACTTCTATCATGTATCCACTTGCTCTTCTCCCCTTCCTCTTTCTCATCTCTGTACAAGTCTTGAGGTTGTAGGGATAGCGAGCATCTTGGATGTCAAATAGGTCAAAGAATTTGGTCCTTGCCAGGTACTAGTTACTGAGCTCATCTATGATGGCATACATCCTTACTGCCTTTTCTGGTTGCTCTTTTGGAAATACCTTAACTACACATATCTTGGTATATGGCTGTCCACTGTGGCCTTCTCTGCACATTTGTGTACAGTTTGGAGTAACGTTCTATGGTAACGCATGCTCTACCTCCTTCTCCCTGCTGTGGCTGGACTCTGAGGCTGGAGTTCCTGCAGCAGTAGGCTTACTCTTGTCAGGGTGTAAGGCGCTGAAATGCTGATCACTATTGCATCCCATACACTTGATGGCTGCTTTACAGTCTTTAGCCATGTGCTTGGATGAAGAGTAAGATTTGTAGCAGATTCTGTACTTTTTCAACAGATCTTTACGTTCTCTTAAAGGTTTCTCCCTAAATCCTCTACATTTCCTGAGAGGATGAGGTATTTTTATGCATAGGACACTGTCAGAATCCTCTACTTTCTCAGTAGTAGGATGATTGGATGGTGGGATTGCTGTGGGTGATGCATCTGTCATGTGTACAGCTACAGGCTTTTTGGAGTTGCCGTATTTCTTGACTGGCCTTTCATTCAGGAAGTAGCCTGTCTTGACTGCTTCAGGTACATCAAGCATGAAGCTGGAGTTGTTTCTCCTCTTTGTCAAATCTTGGATGAAATTAAAAGACTGTGAAGGGAGGAAACCTCTTTTGGTGGTCCTCTTTATACTTGGCACCTACTGACACCCATTTTTCTCATATGTCATACAGCAGCTTTGATATAATCTTATTTATGCCTCAAGCTATATCCCAGTAGAATATGCCAGGAAGGTTCGGATCAGCTTTGAGTGCTTCGAGTTCCTGGAGGAGGTCTCCCAATCCCTGTAACTTGTTATTTTCTCTATTTGTGACCTTTGGGAAACCCCTTATTCTCTTCATCAGTGCCTGTTGGATAGCTTCTGGGCTAGTCTCTCCCACATTTCTTTCAATCCTCTGGAGGGGTCATGCAAATATACATATGGTAAACCCTGCACACACTCAGCTGACTCTGTTCCTAGACATTTTATTATCAGGTTCATGTCTTGATTCGGGTTGGGCTTCATAATTTCCATGGCATCTTTAAAGTTAGATTTCTAACTTCTATACTTTTCAGGGCAGTCATTGAGCTGGGTAAGCCCCATATTCACCATCTTTTTGTGAGCCATGTATGTTGCTAGATCGTCTCTCTCTGAAGTCTCTAGTGCACTGGCAGCAGAAACCTGTGGCTTGCTATGTGCAGGGGTTTGTCTGAAGTCAGGCATGGAGTGTGGCTGGTCAGATGGCTTTTGCTTAACCACAGACTGTTTTGCAGAGCATAACTGCTCAACTTTTATCTGAGCCCAGTTCCTGGGTAGCGCCAGAGTCTGTGGTTGAAATGAAGCATTTCCCTTGGTGTGCTTTCCTGGAGCGAGAGCAAGTGGTAGTGCATCCATATGCATGTGAGTGTGTAGATCACTATGGTGGCAGCTCACCTCGGTAGCGTGCTTTGCCTTAGGCTTGCTTCTTTTGGATGAATTAGACTCTGAAGAAGAGGAATGTGCTTGCTCAGAATCTGATGATTCTTTTAAGCCAGACTGTGACTGTGTGCTTTTGTAAGCCAGGGTATGAACCTTCACATATTCTGCTGTTCACTGGGTAGAATCTTCATTGATGATATACAGTGGGGGAAATAAGTATTTGATCCCTTGCTGATTTTGTAAGTTTGCCCACTGACAAAGACATGAGCAGCCCATAATTGAAGGGTAGGTTATTGGTAACAGTGAGAGATAGCACATCACAAATTAAATCCGGAAAATCACATTGTGGAAAGTATATGAATTTATTTGCATTCTGCAGAGGGAAATAAGTATTTAATCCCTCTGGCAAACAAGACCTAATACTTGGTGACAAAACCCTTGTTGGCAAGCACAGCGGTCAGACGTCTTCTGTAGTTGATGATGAGGTTTGCACACATGTCAGGAGGAATTTTGGTCCACTCCTCTTTGCAGATCATCTCTAAATCATTAAGTGTTCTGGGCTGTCGCTTGGCAACTCGCATCTTCAGCTCCCTCCATAAGTTTTCAATGGGATTAAGGTCTGGTGACTGGCTAGGCCACTCCATGACCCTAATGTGCTTCTTCCTGAGCCACTCCTTTGTTGCCTTGGCTGTATGTTTTGGGTCATTGTCGTGCTGGAAGACCCAGCCACGACCCATTTTTAAGGCCCTGGCGGAGGGAAGGAGGTTGTCACTCAGAATTGTACGGTACATGGCCCCATCCATTCTCCCATTGATGCGGTGAAGTAGTCCTGTGCCCTTAGCAGAGAAACACCCCCAAAACATAACATTTCCACCTCCATGCTTGACAGTGGGGACGGTGTTCTTTGGGTCATAGGCAGCATTTCTCTTCCTCCAAACACGGCGAGTTGAGTTCATGCCAAAGAGCTCAATTTTTGTCTCATCTGACCACAGCACCTTCTCCCAATCACTCTCGGCATCATCCAGGTGTTCACTGGCAAACTTCAGACGGGCCGTCACATGTGCCTTCCGGAGCAGGGGGACCTTGCGGGCACTGCAGGATTGCAATCCGTTATGTCGTAATGTGTTACCAATGGTTTTCGTGGTGACAGTGGTCCCAGCTGCCTTGAGATCATTGACAAGTTCCCCCTTGTAGTTGTAGGCTGATTTCTAACCTTCCTCATGATCAAGGATACCCCACGAGGTGAGATTTTGCGTGGAGCCCCAGATCTTTGTCGATTGACAGTCATTTTGTACTTCTTCCATTTTCTTACTATGGCACCAACAGTTGTCTCCTTCTCGCCCAGCGTCTTACTGATGGTTTTGTAGCCCATTCCAGCCTTGTGCAGGTGTATGATCTTGTCCCTGACATCCTTAGACAGCTCCTTGCTCTTGGCCATTTTGTAGAGGTTAGAGTCTGACTGATTCACTGAGTCTGTGGACAGGTGTCTTTCATACAGGTGACCATTGCCGACAGCTGTCTGTCATGCAGGTAACGAGTTGATTTGGAGCATCTACCTGGTCTGTAGGGGCCAGATCTCTTACTGGTTGGTGGGGGATCAAATACTTATTTCCCTCTGCAGAATGCAAATAAATTCATATACTTTCCACAATGTGATTTTCCGGATTTAATTTGTGATGTGCTATCTCTCACTGTTACCAATAACCTACCCTTCAATTATGGGCTGCTCATGTCTTTGTCAGTGGGCAAACTTACAAAATCAGCAAGGGATCAAATACTTATTTCCCCCACTGTAGCTGAGCTGACTCTCCTGCCATCCTGCCTTGTGGCTTCTTCTTGTGCTTTTATTTGAGCCTCAAGGACAACCGCTTCTTTCTCTTGCTGGAGTAGCTTTAAGGCAATGTTCAACTCTACCTTCTTGCATTGAGAGGTGACAGCAGTAGGTAGCGGCAGCATTAGCATTGGTTGTGGTGGCATTAGCATTGCCATGGTAACAGCAGCATTAGCATTGGCAGTGGCAGAATTAGCATTGGCCATGGCAGCAGCAGCCCGGCATGACAGGAGGACCGCCAGAGACTCAGACCAGCTGAAGGACTCGGCCGTTGGGGGCACAGGGTAAGTCGAGGTGCAGAGGCAGCATGGCTGCAGCTGTGACATCTAAGTGCAGCTTTGCTCATTTGATACTTTTGCAGGGTTACTCACAGAGAATATGGAAGGTGTAATTCTGACAGCTGGGGGGCGGGGTGAATAGGCTACCAAACCTATTCGCCCTTGGAAGCTGGAACCCTGGGAAGGAGTTGTGTGGTCTCCTGGGAGGTGTAGTTGGGAGGATTCTCAATTAAAAACAGAAGCCCTCTGAGCTAGTGCTGCAGAGTCAGCTGGGAGAGGATGGGCAGAAACTATGTAAGCAGCTGCAACAGAGGAGATCCTCCAGAGGGGAAAGAAAGGTGAAGCAGCCAGATACAGCTTGCAGACAGACACCAGAAGCTTACCTGGACCTTGGCAGCCCATTGGCTTCTACCTAAGGTATTTCTGGAAATGTGTTTAAATTCTCTGGACAGTAACTGAACTTTGATGGTGAAGGGAGCAATTGTTGAACTGTTTAGGTTTGTTTGGTTGCTTGGTTGCTTGACCACCAAAGGGGAGGGCTCCCTGACATGAAAGGGAAATGGGTGGAGCCGTCCACCTGCTGGAGAAGAGGTATGCAAGGGGCATTAACTATTTAAAGGAGTCTACCAAGAAATACCAATTTCAATTAATTTTTGAACACACGGCCAACCAGGAACTGGAGTTGGGAATTGTAGCAGTATTGTTAATGAAGCGCTACCAAAGTACTGGTGTCAGCCATGCAGCTGATGCGCTTACAAATTGTGACGCTGCATAGCAGAGGCAGTGCAGTGCTTTAAAGGTAAACACCCTGCCTGTAATGAGAATTTAATGGGTGAACTTTGGAGAACTGTTGCTGTGAGTGAGGAATAATTGCCTGAGTAATAGTACCAGAGAAAAGCCCAGTGCCCCATTGATTTTCTCATGATTTTCTTGCCTAGTAAAATGGAAGGGATGGAATAAAAACTGGGAACAGATCTGAACTATTTTATCTGTTTTGAATTCTGCTATAAGCCTAGTTCTCCTTGAAGGGAATTTGCTTTTGGTGATCGAGAGGCCTGGATAAGAGGAGAGATGCCCTTTTCCTCCATGCTGCACCCCTTAGCCTTGACTCCCAGCCTTTGTGTGCCATAGGCTATGGCCTAGTCATCAGAAGACGCTTACATACATACCCCCTCCCTAAAAATGTGATTAAAAACATTACTTACCAGCTTCTATGCCAGCCTCAGATGTTATACTCAGGTCCATTAGAGCAGCAAGCAGGTCCCTGGAGTAGAGTAGTGGTGGGTGCAGTGCACTGCAGACAGGTGGTCCAAGCCCTTACCTCTCCCTACCTGTTACACTTGTGGTGGAAACTGTGAGCCCTCCAAAACTCACCAGAAACCCACTGTACCCACATATAGGTGCCCCCGTAACCCATAACAGCTATTGTAGTGGTGCACAGTTGGGGGTAGTAGTTTTTGGGGGGCTTAGCAGACAAGGAAGCAATGGTGAAATGTGTACCTGGGAGCATTTATTTAAAGTCCACAGCACTGCCCCCTAAGGTGCCCCATTGCTCTCCTGGAATTTCTATGCGGCCAGTCTACTAAGAATGCTGGCTCCTCCTACATCCTAGTGACTTGATTTTGTGCATTTTTCACTTAGCTGTTTTTTTTTTTTTTTTGGGGGGGGGGGGGGGGGTAATGTACCAAAAAGATAAACACATAGAACAAAATAGAATCTAGCAAATAGCCATTTAAAAATAGGGGAATTGAAAATGGCTGTATTGAAAATGGCTATATTCCCCACTTGAATTTTAGACATTTTTAGCAAAGTTAGACTTAGATGTCATATTGAAAATACCCCTCCATGTATATTTATAAAATTATGCCTATCTCACAGGTGTGGCCATTTACTCCTACTCAAGAGCAGTTGTAAATGTCTGTGCCTAAATTATTCCAAGTACATTCATAAATCAGAGTATTTTATAATCTACTAGTAAAACATGCCCGTTTCTTGCGCAAATGAAATGGGCACTAGCAGGGTTTCCTTCCGAACCTCCCCCCCTCCCTACTCACCCCTTCGGCGTTCTGAAGGCACTGACCGCCATTGTTGCGAACCTCGGCAGGCCACCTTCAATCTGCTGTTTCTTTGGTTGTGAAGCCACTGACGCCATTGCTCTGCCCTCGATGTCATAACGTTTGACGCGAGGGCGGGGCCCCAACACAGTGTTTTCGGTGGCTTCACCACCACGAAGGCTTCGAACCGGAAGGAAGTGCCCGGAGGACCTGACAGTGACATCAGTGTCCTCAGAACGTTGAGAGTGAGTTTTATTATATAGGATGTGCATACTAGTGTAAACCCCTCTCCACCTTTTCGGTACACCTAGGAAGATACCTAGTGTCTGCCCAGTAAACTGGGAACAGGGGCACATGCTCTTATTTCTTCATATTGGGACCAGGGCTAGGACTAGGATTTCTCTAGGAGGCTGAACAAGCCAGGGGCGTAGCCAGACAACAGATTTTGGGTGGGCCTAGGCAAAAAGTGGGTGGGCACTAAGTGTTCTCCCTCCCCCTCCACCACCACCAAAAAAATATCTCAGCTGTCAGAAAAATGCTTCTTTCCAACTTGGCAGTCTGCATCATGCATGCGATGAAAACTGAGCATGTGCAGGTGCCAGTATCGTGAAGAATAGCGTTCTCGTTAGCATCAGGGAGAACTCTTCAGCGGTTGGAACTTGGGATCCTCACCAGCTACCACTAAACGTATGCTACTGTTGAGTGGGCCTGTGCCCTAAGTGGGTGGGCCCTGGCCCACCCAGGCCCACCTGTGGCTACGCCACTGGAACAAGCAGGCATCAGATATGATACTCCACTCCACAAAATAATCCAGCCACACCAAAATCTTTGTCTAAATCAAACTCTTTTCTGTTTCCTTTAACTAATAAAGTAGCAAGGGTATTCACTTTAATCAGATGAACAACTATGTACATGTCCTCCTCTCTTCTCCAGCAGTATACAGTTTGTTACTTAATTCACCTCTGCTCACCAGACCTACTCACCAGATAGGTGAAGGACCTGCAAAATACAGTTCTTTATACATGCTGTTTTCATAAAACAGATGTTCAAAGTTATCAGTGCTTAGGTACAGATGATAAACAGTTACAGGCTAACAGGTACCCAGGTGACAGACACTGAGACTCTGTAGTGATTGTGGAACCTTGCCTCTTAGGATTTAGAACAGGGTGTCTGTTTGACATAGCAGGTACATCAGAATGCTAAACACTCCAAACAGGACTAGTGTCCAAACGCAGGGGCTACAGCAATTACAATCACTGGCAAATTAACCATAAAAAAAAAAACAGTGAAGAAAAAAGCACAAGGCAAGAAAAAACCTCCACTCAATATATGGTGTGTGGTGACTACTGAAAAATAAGCTCAACTTACAAAAATTGAATACCTCCAAGAAATGCTATAAGATCTGCCCGCACATCTCTTAACCTGCACTTCCCGAGCTGCAAAGGATTAAAATACAGATGAACACACGCCACCAGCTTTTCCTACATTAGCATGCAGCTGTGGAATGCACTGCCAACAAACCTGAAAACAATTAACGAAATCACTACCTTTCGCAAATCCCTGAAAACCTATCTTTTCAATAAGGTCTACCACGAGAATCCATAGATTAACTGGTACACTTCACCACTTCACCTTACTTTGAATGACGCCTCTCTATAACTGTCTGCTTAATTCCTCTTTGTTATCTTCGATCTCATTGTAATTCCAACTGTATTTCTATATCCTGACATGGCACTGCCATAACAGGTCTTTGTAAGCCACATTGAGCCTGCAAATAGGTGGGAAAATGTGGGATACAAGTGCAATAAATAAATAAAAATGCCCAGCACCAAACAATCAAAAAAGCAATCAAAACCCATATTAATATATCTTGAAATATGCAAAACTTAGATTGCTGGTCAGTCTTATTGCATCTGGTGCTGTGCATACCATAACATAATGAATCTCACTCCCAAGCCAGGGCAGGTGGTGTATGATCTCAGTCTCTCAAATTTACTGCTAATGCTCCCAATAGTACTTGCATTGTACAAAAGAATGCTTCCTTCTGGAGTGTATTTATTTATTTATTTGTTACATTTGTATCCCACATTTTCCCACCTATTTGCAGGCTCAATGTGGTTTACATAGTACCGTAAAGGCGTTCGCCAATTCTGGTATGAACAAATATAGTAATGTTGTGGTAGAATAAGGTTCGTGTGTACAGATACATTAGGGAATCGTAGAGAGGAAGAGAATCATAGAGAGGAAGAGTTATTATATGTCCATTACGAGCTTTGGTCTCATTGTGTTTCAGGGTACAGGCATTTAAGTTGGGTCGGTAGGGTATGCCTTTTTGAACAGATTAGTTTTTAATGATTTCCGGAAGTTTAGGCGATCATAATTTGTTTTCATGGCTTTTGCTAATGCGTTCCATAGTTGTGTGCTTATGTAGGAAAAGCTGGATGTATAGGTTGATTTGTATTTGAGTCCTTTGCAGCTTGGGTAGTGGAGATTTAGGTATGTTCATGTTGATCCTGTTGTGTTTCTGGTTGTTAGGTCTATGAGGTCTATCATGTATCCCGGCGCTTCGCCGTAGATAATTTTATGAACCAGGGTGCAGATTTTGAAAGCAATATGTTCTTTGATTGGGAGCCAGTGCAGTTTTTCTCAGAGGGGTTTGGCGCTTTCGAATCGTGGTTTTCCAAATATAAGCCTGGCTGCCGTGTTTTGAGCAGTCTGAAGTTTCTTTATAATTTGTTCTTTGCATCCCGCATAAATTCCGTTGCAGTAGTTTACATGGCTTAGTACCATTGATTGTATCAAGTTGCGAAATGTTTCCCTCAGGAAGAATGGTTTCACGCGTTTGAGTTTCCACATTGAGTGGAACATTTTCTTTGTTGTAGATTTCACTTGGTTCTCTAGTGTAAGGTTACGGTCGATTGTAACACCGAGAATTTTCAGGCTGTCTGAGATAGGGAGGGTATAATCTGGGGTGTTTATGTTTGTGGGTTTGTTCGTATTGTATTGGGATGAGAGGATGAGACAGTGTGTTTTTTCTGTGTTGAGTTTTAGTTGAAATGCGTTTGCTCATGAGTCCATGATATTCAAGCTGAGCTTGATTTCGTTGGTGATTTCTGTCAGATCACGTTTGTAAGGAATGTATATTGTGACATCGTCTGCATAGATGAAAGGGTTAAGGCCTTGGTTGGATAAGGATTTGGCTAGTGGGGTCATCATTAGGTTGAAAAGGATCGGTGATAGTGGTGATCCTTGAGGTACTCCGCATTCTGCTTTCCACGGTGGTGATATGTTTGAGCTTGATTTCATTGATATGTTCTAATGGTTAGGAAACCCTTGATCCAACTAAGTATGTGTCTGCCAATCCCGAAGTAATCTAGGAGTCTTAGTAGTATTTTATGGTTTACCATGTCGAACGCACTGGACATGTCGAATTGGTGGAGAAATATGCTTTTGCTTGTTGCTATTTCTTACTTGAATTTGGCTAGGAGGTAATTAGTACTGTTTCAGTGCTATGGAGGGGGCAAGATGTAGCATGGATAGGCAATTTATTCAGGTGCGCTTGGAGTGCTTTTTGACCAAGCCCGTGGGACCCAAAATATTTCTGTATCATTCTGCCACATTTTGGACTGCAGTTCATGGTACTTAAGGATCTTCTCTCTCCACGCAATTCACCGAGTAATCGCTTGGGACCAACACCTCTATAATCAATGCTGTTCTGCTGTTTTTCTCTTTTACCAAGATATTCAGTTTTCTTGCATCCAGCTTTTTATTATTCGGGTGGGGATGTCCCAGGTGATCTCTATGAGGATGATTCCGTAAGAGTGCACCCACTATAGCGGCTGCTTATGACCCCTATTTTAAGCCTATTCAGTAATGGAAAGTAGGCACCTACTTGTCTTTATAGAATATTAATGAAGGTGGCTGAAAACATGCATACATTAAGGTGTGAGCACTTATATCAGTTCCCATAGAACTGCCATGATAGAACTCATGCTTAGCATTCATCATCCCACCGCCTATATTTCGGAAACCTTTTGAGAATCTATCCCATAAGAACATAAGAATAGCCATAATGGGTAAGACCAATAGTCCATCTAGCCTAGTATCCTGTTTCCAACAGTAGCCACGTCAGATCACAAGTACCTGGCAGAAAACCAAATAGAAGCAACATTCCATGCTACTAATCCCAGGGCAAGCAGTGACTTCCCCAGGTCTATCTCAATAACAGACTATGGATTTTTCCTCCAGGAACTTCTTCAAACCTTTTTTAAACCCAGATATGCTAACCTCCAGCAAAGAGTTCCAGAATTTAACTATTCTTTGAGTGAAAAAATATCTCCTCCTATTTGTTTTAAAAGTGTTTCCATGTAACTTCATTGAGTGTCTCCTAGTGTTTGTACTTTTTGAAAGACTAAAAAATCAATTCACTTGGATTCTATATAGGTCATCCAAATTTGGACACAGATCCCAGATGTGCACATAAACTAATTATTCCATTAGGTGCTAACAATCATTTGAATTAATTGGAGTTGACTGGCACTTAATTGGCAACAATTAGGAGTTTCGCCTGCATCAGCCCTACACCCTATTATATAACATGTGCTCCTAAATTTTATAGCATGCAACTCAAAAGGGAGTGTGGCCAGGGGAGGGTTATAGAAATGAGGTGCATTGTTATAGAATACTTGGATTTATGTGCCCAACTGTCATCAACTGGGCACAAGGATTTACACCAGGTTTCAACTCACACCCAAACTTGGATGCGAGAATCTGCACTAAGGGCTAGAGTCAATAAATGGTACCTAAAAAATCGGCACTGAAAAAAACCCAGCTTAAGTGGTTTTCTATAAACCATGCCTAAATTCGTCAGGGTCTCTCCTCTTTTACCTCAAACTACACTGGCTGCCCATCGAGGCAAGAGTGCTTTTCAAACTGGCATGCCTCCTTTTCAAAACACTACAAGGACTGATCCCCAGCTACCTGTAAACTCACTTCTGCTTTGCAGCCCCAACCAGAAGTAGAAGACAGGAAGCGGCCAACTTTTTCACTTTCCCCTCATCTAAGAGTAAGAAGAAACTAGCGCTCTTTGACAAATCTCTTGCCATTCAAGCAGCCAGACTTTGGAAAAACATTGCCAGAACGTTCTCCACCTCACAACCATACCTCACTTTTCGAAAGAAGATGAAAATTTTCTTATTCAAGAAATATGTACTTTAGATTTCTGCTTGTCACCAAAATAACCATTGTAATTCTCAGAGGAATGTTCTGATCTCTATATCTCTAGGATACTTGTAAACCCCTAATGTAATTTAAAAGTTGGCACAATTTATAGCATAATGCATAAGTGGATAGGTCACATGCAAATTTAGACACCGCCATTTGCACCAATGAAAATGCGGTACAAATGCCTACACCTAAACTTATGCGCAGAGCACCCATATTCTTTGATTACATGCGTAACTCAAATCCACGCCTAGATCTGCCCCGAAATGCCAATAACCCTCCCATTTCTGTGCCCCCTTTTTTCGAGTCATGCCAAAATGTACGCACATTAGTCCCAATTAAATCTAATTAGTGCCAATAACTGCTTGTTAAAAAGCCAATTATTAGCACTAATTGGCTTGTTTTTCTATTAAATTGTGCATGCCTACATTTGCACACACAATGTTTGGCAACTTTTATCAGGGGGTAAGCGTTATTCTATAAAGGTTGCTTAGCATTCAATGACCTTTATAGAATTGTCGCAAAGTGTGGATCTTAAGGGCACCTAACTTTTGGCAATATTTCCTGAATCTGGTCCTATGTATACTCATTAACAAAGAGCACTATTCCACTCTAACTGCATCTTAAACCACTGTTCCCTCTAAGCTAAGCAGGAGTCCTCCATTTACAGTCCTGCTGTTTCACTATCACATTTTCAATAATGAGGGACAGGCAAGTTCTGCAGACTCCAGGGAACCTGCCTGTCTCTACAGATTTAAAACACAACATTGAAAGACCACACCCTACTGGTAGCAATGCAGCTGGAGGACTCTCGCTCAGATTAGAGGGAACAGTAAGCAATCACAAATCCTAATTTGTTTTTGTTGTTTTCTTGAGTTGGGAGAGGAAAGAGTCCTCAATGTAATTGTCTTCATTCTCTGATCTCTTGAAGCAAAGGAGGGCTGTCTGTAACCTCCTTAATTCTTTAATATACCATATGCGTTGAGTGCCCATTTAAAGTCTGCATTTTAGTTTTGGCAGTCATTTTCTCTGGATTGCTACACCATGGATTATTCACTTTTATACTTTTATTCCATTATGCAAACTATCTTGTCACTTCAGAGCACAGCTCATGCATTTATACAGAAGAAAATGGTTACATTAAAAGAGTAACTAAGAAATCTATAGCACACATTGAAAAGACATGTTAAAAAAATCTAAGACCTCCACAGTGTAGAAAGCTCAATACATGTTGTTCTTTAATCCTAGGTTAGATAGAGACCTTTACATTATCCTCTACTAAAACTCTGGAAGAGGCTGTTGGGAACATTGTCAGGTTCTTAGGAATGCAGCCATGTGAACGATCAGATAAAGTGCCATAAAATAAGAATGCGCATTCATTGTTCTTGGCAGGCATATTTCGAGGTGACCATGACATAATGGCAGGATCCTGAATGATCCTCACAGACACTGTGACAATGCAGGTCACAGCACGGAACAAAGAAGAACTTCCTATGGATGTTGTTCTGTCCTCCGACAGCCTTACACTGGTTTACAGTGTGACCCTAAAATGGGTTTAATGCCTTTATTGTTATTCTCACTTCTAAGGATTTTTACTGCTGCAGTCCTCACTGCAAAGATATGAGCAATGTATTGTGTGTAATGTAGTCTCACATGTAATGCAGTCACTCCTGCTTGTCTGTATAAAGACTATTACTATTGGTCTATTCTGCTGCAAAGACCTCTTCTCTTTCTCAGCCAAGCTTGGCTCTTTTGACTACCTGCTATCATTTCCTGGTCATTCTTACTATCTCTGTCCTGAGAGGTTCAGCTGGGTATGACCTTTCCCCCGAACTGAGGGCTGCCCTCTGGGACCACTCCTGCTACCTGATGATAGGCTCTGTCCCTATTGGTCCCTTTGACTCCTCCTCCTCCTCCTTGGGTCTATGTGAGCCCCTTCTCGGCCTCTCCTTCTCCATGAGGAGGATTCTCCATCTTGCTTCAGACAGCACTTGTCCTGCTAAACCCCACGTAATGAACTTATTTTTTTTACATCGTTAATATTTTCTAATAAGATATGGCACATTCCAGCTACCTAGCTCTGAACTACTTGCACCCATTTAACTATCTTCCCACCTCTGCAATAAAGCTGTCTTTCTTCAGATTCCTCTCCAACCACTGATACAGCTCTCAGAATTATGGAGTCTCTGTTGCCTTGGGGCAATACTTCTGACTATGAGTAAATTATTTTGTTTATTTTATTTTTGTTACATTTGTACCCCGCGCTTTCTCACTCATGGCAGGCTCAATGCGGCTTACATGGGGCAATGGAGGGTTAAGTGACTTGCCCAGAGTCACAAGGAGCTGCCTGTGCCTGAAGTGGGAATCAAACTCAGTTCCTCAGTTCCCCAGGACCAAAGTCCACCACCCTAACCACTAGGCCACTCCAAATTATCTATATTTATTCAATAAAGGAAATTTCAGAAAATAAAGAGGCTTCAGCTGTGTGATGGTGTGCCGAGGCTATACTTCAGGATATTAAGGCTTTACAGATATTAAGTCTTAAGAGGCCTTGACAGATGTTGTCTTTGCTTCTGTTGATTAAACAGGGTTTCTGGTTTCTCAGGAGTTAATGTTCAGCAAGGTGGCTGCCTCTTAAAAAATAAGCTATCTAGATATCTATAAGTGCCTTTTCAGCTTGCTTATCTGTATGGGTCAGATTGCTATGTGGTACTGAATTTGGACAGATACATACAGGGGTGTGCTGGTAAATTTTTAACAACAGGCTCTTTCTCTAGCCAGCTCTGCAGTTGGAAGGGCCAGGGGTGGCCGGGTGGGGTGGGGGGAGCAACACTTGCCTCTCTCTCCTCCCTCCCTTCGTGTGGGCACGCTAGGCATACCTTTGCTGGCAACCAATAAATGGACTGCCACCACTCCCAATGTCTTGCTCTGAGCAGCATGCTGAAACTTCTCACACATAAAGGACAGGAGGGATGTAAATATGTACAGCTATGAATTACTTGGCGAGGGAGGAAGAGAGGTCAAGATTACCACAACTGAATCTTGAATGGAACTGTGTATATGAAGAGTTTGAAGTATAGACTGCTGGTTGCAGAAGTTCCAGTAAAGTTGGTTTGAATTTAAATCAAACTCCTGGAGTGCAGAGTTTTTTTGTTTTTCTTGCAAGAGAGTAAGAACGCTCATTCCTGGACTAAAAGTCAAGCAGTATCAAAGTTCTCAAACTCCCAACACCCCAGATCGCTATCCCAGACCATTAACTAACTCCCATACTCGACTGCAGGGGAACTGGAACTATGGAGGTGGTGTGTATGGTCCCCTGGCACATCTGGTAGTGGTACAGAGAATCTGTGTTTTGTGACCCGGGTGGGACCTGAGCTAGTGGGGACTACGAGACCTGGGTTACATATATATAGTGCCGAAAAAATGAGTGTTGGGTGCTATTTTATGGACGGCGCTCCGATTGTGTGTGTGTGTATTTTATTTATTTATAAAAGTGTTTATATACGGCCTACATGTCGAAAACAATCAAAGCAGTTCAGAAATTAAATTACTATTCAAAACTTTCCCTTTACCACCCTTCTTTTTAAAAAACCTTTAACATTTCCTGGTTACAAACATTTTCCCTAATTCCTGATCTACTCAACCTAACCCATTAATATTATCAAGTAAAACCTAAATGAAAACCCACACACCTACCCCAGTATATCCACAATTCTGACATTATGGATAAAGTCACGTTTTATGAAAACATCCATAATGTTCAGGAGACATTTTGTTCCACAGCATGCTCTTACATACTGTAGAGCACCTTGGGATACTGCAGCAGAGACATACCAAGTGGAGCTTTTAGGAGGAGTGTACCATTTTGCTCCTCCCTCTGTGAAAGGTTGCCACAATTGTTGTGTTCAAACTCTATAACAGCTGGAGCTCGCTTGTGCCCATTTGGACTTTTCAGTTGATTTTAATGTGTTCAGGAGCTCTTCTCTTTTCTCCCCTGAACTTTAGTTTCACTTGCAAAATATGAGTTTAGGATGAAACAGAAATAGAACAAAAAATTCCAAGCAGTGGCTACAGAAAAGAGCTTCCCTTACATAGATTTTTTTTTTTTTTGTAACTATTGAAAGGAGGTTTTTGTCTACCTCTCCTGTCCAAAGGAAAAAGAGAGAACTACCAAGGGGCCTCCCAACTGAGAGACCCAGCCACCAACAAGGTTAAAAAAGAAAAGAGCTGGAGAAATATTGTATAACTAAAAGAGAAAGGTGAAGGAGGTACTAACAAGATACAGCTGAGTAAAGTGCACAAGCAGGCAAAGGTTCCCAGGTCTGGATGGTGAACTCACTAAAGACCCCTTGTACCAAGCTGCGGCGAAAGGGGGCCTGTGCTGGTGTCGGCACATGTTTTTGATGCGCGCTGAGGCCCCCTTTTACCACAGCGGGTAAAAGGTATGTCTTGCTTTTCTGCAGGAAATGACTGAGCGGCAAGTAAAGCACTTATCGCGTGGCCATTGCAGAGGGGGAGGAGCCTTTATCACCACCCATTGAGGTGGCGGTAAGGGCTCCCGCGCTAACCCGGAGGTAACCAGGCAGTGCACAGCACTGCCCGATTACCAAAAATAAATATATTTTTGTAGCGACGGATATGATGGCGCACATGGGGTGGGAAGTACCGCCAGGCTGCTGCAGTAGCCTGGTGGTACTTTCTTTTTGGCACGCAGTAAGCCCTCGTTGGGCTTACCGCCGCTTTGTAAAAGCAGCCCAATGGCCCTGATGCTGAAAAGTAAATGCAGGCGCTAAAAGGCCATTAGTGCCGTACTAGCTCCCACATTTACCTGCACAGAATATTCAGAGGGGTCGAGCGCATAGGAGCCGACTCTGTGGGTGCTGTGGGTGCTTGAGCACTCCCAATATTGAGAAAAATTCCTTGTATGGGTCCAGGGAGGGGTTATTTCCATTGGGCTTAGCATCCCCAATAATTTTGAAAAGTTGGCTCCCTCGAGCGCAGGAAACAACGAGCGCGCCAGGCACTAGCATAGATAGCATGCAAATGTAGCCAAGCTCATGTAAATGAGGTCATTTTGTATTCCTCTCCAATGCTCAGAAAAGAGTGCCCAAAACAAAGTTGTCTTACCGCTGCAAAAAATAACACCAGGTCAAAGCAGACTTTAGGGTGTTGGAAGACAGGATTTCCCATGATTCTCTTGCTTCTCTCATGATTCTTTCTGCAAAATCTGACAGTTTTGATTGCTTTTGGATACAGAAGGAAGCCCGTGCAAGCCCTTAAGTGATGGCCATGAGGAACAACAGACCCAAGCGAAACTTACATGTTCACAGACCAGTGCCATCTCTTCTTTCTGGAATTTTAGTCTCTGATCCAGCTCCTTCATCTGTCACTCACACTCTATTTTCTCCTCAGTGAGTGCCTGGCAGCTCCTCATGAGCTGTCCCTTTTCCATCTGCAGCTCTTCTATGAGGAGGTTCTGCTGCTTGAGCTGGTCACGTGACTGACTAAGCTCAGCCAAATCACTCTTCCATTGCACCTCTATAATCCATGCATGCTTTCTCTCTGAAGCCACAATAGTCCCCATTGCTCTTCCTTCAACCTTGCCACACTCCTGGCCAGGGCCGCCGAGAGACTAAGCTGGGCCCGGGAGAAGGTCGACACCCCCCCCCCCCCCCGCCGCCACCCGTCCCCCCTGCTCTCAGGCCGCCGGCGCCACAGTCCCAAGTCTCGACCCGCCCAGCCCCGTCAACAGCCCTCTTCTGTCCGCCACTGGGCCCCCTGCAATCAAACCGGCAACGCCTCACCTCCGTATGAAAGTGGCAGATCACCTCCTTTCTGGCCTTCCCTTACTGTGTCCCGCCCTCTTCTGATGCAACTTCCGGTTTCTGCGAGGGTGAGACACAGGGAGGGCCCGAAGGGAGGCGATCTGCCGCTTTCATATGGAGGTGAGGTGCTACCGATTTGAATGCAGGGGGCCCAGTAGCGGACGGAGGGGGGCTGTCGACGGAGCTGAGGGCAGGCAAGTGAGACCGGGGACTGCAGCGTCTGCAGCCTGACCCCGGCGCCGCCCCCCCCCCCCCCCATTGGAGGCCCGGGCCTGGGTACTTTTGGCCCCCCTGCCCCCCCCCCCGGCGGCCCTGCTCCTGGCTAGGTGTGGCTTGCACAGCAGCCCTCAAGCAGTATACTAAGGTGCAGTAAAACACAAGCTTTTCTTCCTGTACTTTAGTAAACTCTCACCCCCCTAGCTCTCTCTTTATGTTCTCTTTTTATTTTATTTGCAATTGCTTTGGATATTTTGTGCTTTTTATTAATTGTTGGAGGGTGAGGACGTAAGGTAGCATGTAAGTGTAAAACAGGATAGAATAGAATGAGGTTTATCAAGACCTTTACACACCACTCTTGGCAATATATGATAAAGGAAAAAATATTGAGTTAACTCACCTTTTTGCAAATGAATATAAAAATGTTCATTCTAGGGCACATTTCAAACAAAAATGAATAATGCACAGTGTATAACTTTATATATGGAGACAGAGAGAGAGAGAATACATTTCTATACCTAAACGAACTTTACTAATTACAAACCTGGGAAATACTCATAAAAGCCATAGAAAAGACAGCAACTGAAAATAAATATAAAATAAATAAAAAGGAAAATGAAAAATACCAAACCAGAATTGTAATCTAAGTATATTTAGTGCATTGATATTTTTTGGTATAATCAAGATCTTTTGTTTTCCTCATTTATTTTCTGAAAGATAAGGGGGAAGTGGTAAATTCAGGACCATTAGTTTAAATGCTCAATAATAACCTGTTAAGTGGTTGCAGATGCCACAGGGAGGCAGCATTGCCCCTCCGGAGCTCTCATTTCTCTAGTGTTGTTTGTCCTAAGGGCCTGACTCCAAGCACATCAGTACAGCAGCATTATTGTAAACCGGCCAGCTTACAGACAGGCACATCAGGGTGCAGAAAATATATCACACGTGCATGAGCAGAATGTTTAGAGGCTGATGTATCTGAACCTGTCCAACAGGCTATTGAAAACATCTCCAATAAAAGTGATAAACCACATTGGTGAGCGAACCAATGCTTAACCACAGATGCAGCCTGCTTTTTATCCCTCTTGTGTCTTAATCAGAGACCGCTTTCTGATCATGAGAGCAGAAATTGCACAGAATAAACTGGGCACTCAGAAATAAAAGGCTGCATTTTTTCCAAAATGTTTAACATAATGCTCATAAGAATGTTTCAGGGACATAAAAATAGCCATACTGGGGCAGAATCCTGCTTCTAACAGTGGCCAATCCAGGTCACAAGTACCTGGCAAAAACCCAAACAGTAGCAAGATTCCGGAATCCCAAAGAGTAGCAAGATTCATGCTACCAATCCGAGGCATAACAGTGACTTTCCCCATTTATATCTCAATTGCAGGAACTTGTCCAAACCTTTTTTAAATCTTTTAAAACTTTTTCTTTGGGTATGACAAGACCACAGCTTCCTAACGTCTAGAGCATTATCTGGGGAGTAGCCAGACTTTGCGGTGGAAGGGACCAGAGCAGGGGCGTAGCCAACAGATTTTGGGTGGGCCTAGGCAAGAGGTGGGTGGGCACCAAATGTTCTCCCCCACCACCACCAAAAGATATTTCAGCTGGCAGGAAAATGCTTCTTTCCACCTGGGCAGTCTGCAGCAGGCATGAGCTGAAAACTGAACATGCGCAGGTGCCAGTATCATGGAGAGTAGCGTTTTCATTACTATCAGGGGGAAGCCTTCAGCTGGTAGAGCTTGGGATCTCCACCAGCTACCGCTAAACACGTGCTACTGTTGGGTGGGCCTGAGCCTTAAGTGGATGGGCCCTGGCCCACCCAGGCCCACCTGTGGCTACGCCACTGGGCCAGAGCCTGAGGTGGCGGAAGCCACATTTTGGTCTGCCGCCCCACTGCTGTTACACCAATATTCTATAAAGAATAGGCTCCAAATAGGCACCTAAATAGAGGTACCCTTTTCTAGAATTGCCGTCCACAGGTATATTTAGCTTCAAAGTAGAAGTACTAAATATATGCATTCAGTGGTGGCTGCACCGGCATGGTTAATATTCATCAGGCCTGAACTAAACAGATAATATATCCGTTTACAGGGAAAGTGTGTAAAGGGGCACCTAGATTTGGGCATATGCCCCCGGATTCTATATATGGCAACTACTAAAGCTACGAGTACAATTTTGGCCATGCGGCCCAATTGGGCGCACAACTTAATTGGTTTAACAAGTCATTCAGTGCTGATAATTGGCTACTAACAAGCAATTATCAGCACTAATTAGAATTTATACGCACTACTTGCTAAGTGTATTCTATAAAGTAGTGTGTATAAACTCTATCGCGCAGATCTCAAAAGGGGCGTGGCCATGGGAAAAGCATGGACTGGTTGTGGGCATTCCTAAAATTTACAGGCAGTGTTATAGAATATGCCCAATCCACACCTAAGTTAGGTGTTTTTACACCAGGTTTTAGTTGGTGTAAATGACTGCGCCTAAGTTTTCATTATAGGAATGAGCACTACATGTATTCTATAAACAAAGCCTAACTTTAGGCAGAGTTTAGAGAACAGTGCTAAGTCCACTTTTTTGGCACCAATTTTTTAGGCGCCATATATAGAATTACCCCCAGGAGGCCAGATTGTATAAATGGTGCCTGAAAAATCCACGCGGAACAAATTTCCGCATAAGCATATTCTTAAGAGGCGCCTAGATTTAGGCGCAGTATATAGAATACACTTAGTTGACATCCCAGCACCTAGAACTAAACGCATCCATTTACACCAAAGGACATGTGGCGTAAATACCAGTGTATAGATTTAGGCAGAGGGCCATATTCTATAACAGTGTGCGTAAATTTTAGAACACCCACGAAACACCCATTTCTCTGCTCTTAACCATGCCTCTTTTTGGCTGTGTGCATTAGAATTTAGGTGCTCTGTGTTACAGAATACACTCGGGGCCGTGCTAGAGGCGCATTAGTGTTTTAGGGGATGCTAACCATTAGAGCGCTAACTGTGTAGGTGACCACACTATTCCTATGGGCACCTATATGGCACATGCTAATTTTGTGTACACACTAACAATGCTAGCGCACCTTAGTAAACAGGGCTCTTAGCAAGTTGTGTGTGTAAATTCTAATTATTGCCAATTAGTGCTCATTATTGCTTGTTAAGTGCTGTTACCGAAGCTGATTAGCTTAAGCCAATTAAGTTACGCACACTGTTATAGAATAGACATGGATTTCTGCACAGAACACTAGGCAGGCTATATAGAATCCGGCGGTAATGTGCTAATTAGTGTCAATTAACACCAATTATAACCAAGTTGGTTGTTAATGCCAATTAGCATCTAAATATTCAATGAAGTCATGCGCAAAACTGACATTATTCCTATAACATGAGCTTGCATATTTATGTATTAAGCGTCAAGTTGGGCGCTCAAGATTATAGAGTGAAGGGGCTAGAGGGCACTTGATTGAAGCCTATTCTATAAAGGAAAGTAGATGTCTAGCATATCCAGGTATATATACACATCTGAGATTAGACGTGAACACTTATGCCAGCCATAGAGCTAAACTACGTGTGAGTCCTGCCCATGCTCTGCCCGGACTCCATGGATGTGTATGTCCACCTGTAAAATAAGTACTATGGAAGATATACACATATTTACAGAATAACACATAGCAGGGGCGTAGCTACGTGGGGCCACGCGGGCCTGGGCCCCTGTAGATTTGGCCCTGGACCCCCCTGCCGATGACCCTCTTGATCCCCCCTCCCACCGCCAACCCACCGTTAACCTGTCGTCGCCGTCTGCTACCTTTGCTGGCGGGGGACCCCAACCCCTGCCAGCCGAGGTCCTCTTCTTCCTTCGTTCTGTTTCTGAGTCTGATGTCCTGCACGTCCTCAGGAAAATACTTCAAAGCAAGTTGTGTGCAGGACGTCAGACTCAGAAACAGAACAAAGGAAGAAGAGGAGCTCGGCTGGTGGGGGTTGGGGTCCCCTGACACATAGCTAAAGTTTGAGCATTTATATGAGGGTTAAATGAAAAGTAATGCCTCCTTTCTCCATAATTCAACAGACGGCAGCACTGATGTTCTTTAAAATCTCTTCCTTCACCTCAGTTTGCAGAAGCGTTTGCATGAAAAGGCTGTTTTGCTATTGCTTGTGAAATGGAAGCATGTATTCTATGAGCACTCTATGTGATTTAAGCAATATGCCATGATAGAATTTTTGACTGTTGAAGGAGTTCCTCCGGTTGAAATTCACTGCCACAGTGTTTATGGTGATAACTGTGCTGATGTGAGTATTGTGCATCCCTGGGCCAAAAAATGAAAGGATTGTGAATCAGGAAGAGATGATTCGTGCATTCAAAAAACAAAGTGGATGACCTGTGACAGCAATGGATGTGTCTCGCATGAGAAAGGTTATCAAACTGAAAGGAAAATCAAAGGATCACTCACTGCAATCCTGAAAACGTTGAAAGATTGATTAAGAGTTTGGAAGTACAAGAAGGAAATTTTGTTGCAACACAACAATGCTAAGCCTCATACAGAACGAAACACCATAGACGCAATTGTGAAGATGGGTCTCGCAGTCTTACTCCATCTGCCATACAGCCCAGACTTAGTGCCATGCGATTTCCATCTGTTTCCAAAACTGAAGGAATACCTTTGGGGCATCTGTTCAGCTCAAATGGAGAGATGGAAAGGACTTTAAGCAACTGGTTCAAGAGACAAGATGTACAGATCTTTTGCGAGAGCTTTCAAAAATGTGTCCATGGTTGGCAGAAATGTGTGACGAACAGCAGCAACTATGTAGAAAAGTAAATACATGTAATTAAAAAGCAAGTTTCAAGCAATTTGTTTTGTGTGTTTTACTCATTACAATGTCTTCATTTACGCAAAGGTTATGGAGGTGGAGACATTACTTTTCATTTAACCCTCATATATGTACACGCGTTTTGCCATAATGTTAGCACCTTCTTCACAGAATTACCCCTTTAATCAGAGCTGGTGTTAGATATTCAGGGGCCCAGGGCAGAATCTGTGGAGGGGGTCCAAAAGCTGACCTTCAGCCTAGGCTCTTCTTTTGCTTGAGGCAGGTTTGGAACCCTATTTGCCACCTCCTAATGTCATCCCTGCCTTTAATGGCTGAATATTGCCACTAACTTCTGGTCCAGTATTATCTTTATAACTTTTAAAAATATATGGATCAGCAAGTTATGTGTTTGCTGCCTAATGGAGAGCACAACTTGCTTTGAAGTATTTTCCCGAGGAAAGTAAGGTAGCACAAATCTTGCATGACAGGAAGCTATAAGGCAGTGATTGCATTCATAAAGACATTTATATCCAACAACACCCTCTTTTGTGTTACTTGCCTGACTGTCAAACTAGCTAATATGTGTGCATTTCACATAGTTGTACTTTACAACTGAAATATACACTGTAATCATGCTTCCTAACTGAGATATCCACTGTAATCATGCTTCCTATAGGAATAGAAAACATCTTGTATTCATTTGTGTAAAACATCATGTAGAAATGTAATGCAATCTTAAAATTATGAGCCCAAATTTCAAAAGGTGTGAAGAAGGGGAAGGGTAAAAAAAAAAAGGGGGGGGACAGAATGAAAAGTTTCTCAACATGCATCTCTAAGCTCAGTAACAAAGACCACTTCTCCTTATAATGGATATATTGACATGATTTTTGAGCTAGGAACGTTTCATATTTGTAAGTCTGAAATACTAAATTCCACCAGTCCTGATGTGTGGCTTGCTTCAGAGACTTCCAGTGCCCAAAGACAACTTTCAAAGCCAAACCAAGCAAAGTATTTACAAGCCAGCAGTCATTGTAGCTTAACAGAGAACGAAAACACTGGTCTCTGAGCAACACATACTTGTACAACATAGGACCAGTGAAGTGAAAGACATCTGTTAAAGTAAGCCACACATCAGTCCAAAATGGTGCAAGACACACACTGTCAAAAATAAGGTGTTTGAGAGTGCCCCGCTGAGCATGGCAAGACCAGCAGAGATTGGAAATGGAAGGGGTAATGGTATGTGACCGGAGGGGCGTCCATAGTGACCTGTGCATAAAAAATTTGAAATTTGTTTACTGCTGTATTGACTTGTTCACTGTAATACTGTTTTAAACCAATAAAAATACTACGAAAAAAAATTATGAGCCCAATATTCAAAGGATTTATTCCCCTAACATTGGGAATTATGAGGTCAATATTTAGCCAGTAGTGGTGAGCATATTTTTAGCCATCATCGGAGTTATCCCCAAATATTCATTACTGGGCCATGTCCAGGCAGTGGCATTGAATATCCGGGTCCTTTCGGCCAGCGATCTCTTATGCAGTTAAGTGTGATATTCGGCACTTAGGGGCCCTTTTACAAATGTGTGGGAGGGCCTATGGGCATACAGCGTGTGCCAAATCAGCACTACTGCCCAGCTAATGCGTGGTAATTATGAATTTGGTGCATGCTGAATCCTGTGTGTACGGGCACAAAAATGCCTTGATTAACAGTAAGCCAAGTACCCCATTCCCCCCCCCCCCCCCCCCAATAATGTTACTTTTACAGTGCAAACATTTTTGAACGCGCAAAAATCACTGGGTGGTTACACTAAAAAAGATTAACTTTGCCGTGTTTAAAGATAATCACTTTCTATTCGGCACTGTCATAAACGTAGACTGAAAGAACAAATGACACTGTAAAATTTCATGTTCAAGAAAAAAGCAAAAAACCCTAGGGGGTTACTCTTTTTTTTTTGCCTCACATGTATATGTGGTTGAAGACTGATCCAAGTAATAGTGTGAAGTGCAAACAGCCACTCTGAATTTACTACTGCTAGGAATCAAGCTGCCATATAACAGCCTTTTGAACCTGGCGCTGGGAAGGGCAGGAGCCATTTCTTCTGTCAGAGTGCATCTCAGTGTTCTTTTGACCGGTTATACTTAAATTCATGGATAACAGCCTTCCAGTCATTTCTTCATTTATGAAGGGGCTTCTTCATATCAAACTACCATATATCTCAACTTATAGAAGACAGTTTTCAAAACTGCAGTAACACTCAAATAGATTTGTTTGCCAGGAGCGACATTGTAAAGCTTCTCCTCTCTTCAGCGCACCTATCTCCAGATCACCTAGCTTAGGAGGTGGTAGCTATAGACTAGATTTGGCCCCTCCTCTTTTTTTAAATTGCATTTTCAAATATTTCCATTCAAGACAATTCTTGAGGTTAGGAAATAAAGTGGTATCAAGAAAATATAATAAGTATACTCTGAATAGAAATATACATAGGGGTTAATATTCAGCTGTTGGTGGTGAGCATTTTCCTCACTGCTGATGGCCTTATTCCTGGATATTCAAAGGCAGGACTTGTGTGAACTACAGCTTTGAATATCTGTTTATTTTTAAGCTAGCTAACACACAGCTGCTTATATTGATATTCATCACATAAGTATTACTATTACTACTAATCATTTCTATAGTGCCACTAGACATATACAGCGAAGTACGCATATGCAGGTACTTTCTCTGTCCCTAGAGGGCTCACAATCTAAGTTTTGGTATCTGGGGCAATGGAGGATTAAGTGACTTGCCCAAGGTCACAAGGAGCTGCAGTGGGAATCAAACCCAGTTCCCCAGGATCAAAGTCCGCTGCACTAACCACTAGTGGTTAAGTGGCCATGGATTAGTGCATAAAAGACAGGACAGGCACTTATGCGGTAACCTTGGTCGTTTAAATGCTGCTGAACATTATCAGGTGGCCAAATGCTGACTGTGCTGCTAGAATGCCCCAAAGATAGACAGTTTTGTGTTCTGTGTAAACCACGATATTCAGCAGCACTTACTGGCTGGCTAAATCATTTTGAATATCTGGCAGATAGCAATTTTGCCACTTATACATAGTCCCCTATATTAGGAGGTGGTAAGAGATCAAACAATATAGGAAAGTATCTAAATCCACATAAGGAAATTATTCTCAGAGTACAGACATATATTAATTAATTTCAATCAGAGAGGTTCTTCAAAAGGTACAAATCCCACCACGTGACCCTAAGCCACCATTTTGTCACTCAGAAAGATCAATAGTTGTGAAGCCTCAAAAAACATAAAAGTTTTATTTTTCTATTTTATCATACATTTGCTGGGAAATTTTAACAAGAAAAAAAGCACCTAGGGTAAGAACCTTTGGTATCATAATAAGGAATGGCTTGAGACATTTCTAAATCGCTAGCAACATTTCTGAGTCACCTTTGCCACATCTGGGAAAACACTTTCAAAGTACAGAACGGTGTGTTTCTGTGCCTGAAATATAACTTCAGAAGCCAATCACTGTCATAATCCAAAGTCACAGTAACCGCCAATGTGGCTGGTACCACCACCTCCTCAGATGACTCCAAAAACTCAGTTAAAATCTTCAGATATTGGAGACAGCTGATCAATACCATCGTCACTAGATTTTCTTATATGGAGGAAGATAAAACACAGTCCGACCAATATTCAGAGCTATTTAACCAGTCATAATTGCTGCAGACCGGTTAAATAGTGCTCAACCAGCTATCCACCGATATTCAGCGAGGGATAACATGCTATTCCTAGCTGAACATCCCCGGCTAGTAGACAGCAGGTTATATTGCATGATATAACCGGCTTCCACTGACTTTTAAAGTGGGTTTAGCGGCCATATTTGGCTGCGTCAAACCCTGGAATACCTTTGGCTAGTTTGAGGATAACCAGTTAAGTCTGAATATTGACTTAGACAGTTTTCTTCAAACTAACCAAAAATAATCCAGATAATCGTAAGTACATAAGTATTGCCATACTGTGAAAGACCAAAGGTCCATCGAGCCCAGCATCCTTTTTCCAACAGTGGCCAATCCAGGTCACAAATACCCGGCAAGATCCCAAAAATGTACAAAATATTTTATACTGCCTATCCCAGAAATAGTGGATTTTCCCCAAGTCCATTTAATAACGGTCTACGGACTTTTCCTTTTGGAAGCCGTCCAAACTTTTTTAAAACTCCGCTAAGCTAACTGCCTTTACCACATTCTCTGGCAACGAATTCCAGAGTGAAGAAAAATTTTCTACGATTCGTTTTAAATTTACTACATTGTAGCTTCATCGCATGCCCCCTAGTCCTTGTATTTTTGGAAAGCGTGAACAGACGCTTCACATCTACCCGTTCAACTCCACTCATTATTTTATAGACCTCTATCATATCTCCCCTCAGCCGCCTTTTCTCCAAGCTGAAGAGCCCTAGCCGCTTTAGCCTTTCCTCATAGGGAAGTTGTCCCATCCCCTTTATCATTTTCGTCACCCTTCTCTGCACCTTTTCTAATTCCACTATATCTTTTTTGAGATGCGGCAACCAGAATTGAACACAATATTCGAGGTGCAGTCGCACCATGGAGCGATACAAAGGCATTATAACATCCTCATTTTTGTTTTCCATTCCTTTCCTAATAATACCTAACATTCTATTTGCTTTCTTAGCCGTAGCAGCACACTGAGCAGAAGGTTTCAACGTATCATCAATGATGACACCTAGATCCCTTTCTTGGTCCGTGACTCCTAACGTATAACCTTGCATGACGTAGCTATAATTCGGGTTCCTCTTTCCCACATGCATCACTTTGCACTTGCTCACATTAAACGTTATCTGCCATTTAGATGCCCAGTCTCCCAGTCTCGTAAGGTCCTCTAGTAATTTTTCACAATCATCCCGCGATTTAACAACTTTGAATAACTTTGTGTCATCAGCAAATTTAATTACCTCACTAGTTACTCCTATCTCTAGGTCATTTATAAATATGTTAAAAAGCAGCGGTCCCAGCAAAGACCCCTGGGGAACCCCACTAACTACCCTTCTCCATTGAGAATACTGACCATTTAACCCTACTCTCTGTTGTCTATCTTTTAACCAGTTTTTAATCCACAGTAGAACACTACCTCCTATCCCATGACTCTCCAATTTCCTCTGGAGTCTTTCATGAGGTACTTTGTCAAACGCCTTCTGAAAATCCAACATTTATAGGAATGCGGAACTATCATACATTATTCCATACATCATCTGTATGCTCAGACATCTGCATGCATCACATTCACTTCCTTGTTCTCTTCCAAACAAGTTTATGTGTAATAAAAGTTTCCTGCATCTAGTAAAGATAGCATTTATTAATTTCCCATCTTATTTACTATACTAACATTTAACCTCTAATACTCCTCTCTATGAATGGCAGGTCTATTATTTTCAAATATAACCTTAATATCATCAGGAAAAAATATTTTTTTCACTCAGTACATAGCTGCCAATGCCAATACATCTCTCATATACCCACATATAGGGCGTCTTTTACTAAGGTGCGTTAAAATTGTGGGCACGCTAAATGTTAGAGATGTCCATAGGAATATGTTGGCATCTCTAATATTTAGAGCGCACACAATTTTAGCGTGCTAAAAATGTGAGGGCGCCTCAGTAAAAGGGGACCATACTAGGAACAGATCATTGTGGTTAACAAAAAAAGAGAACTAGGAATACCTAGGAATTACAATACAATCTTTCTCTAAAATAACATGAAATGCCAAACAGACAATCTCAAACTTCACATTTTACATTTCTGTACAACATATTTTTGAAAAAATATAAGTTTTAAGTCTCCCCCCCCCCCAACTCCCACCCCCACACCCACCCACCAAAAGGTCTTAAAGTTTATTTCAGACCTTAAGGGATAAGGTAACCCATTCTATATTTTAGCAGCCTGAAAACCGAAAGTCATTTCTAACATATGTTGAGTAACGTGGAGGGGCATAATCGAACGTTGCCGGCCAAATAGATCGCCGGCGATCTATGTTGGTGGCGGCGCTACAGCTGGCCGGAACCGTATTATCGAAAAAGATGGCTGGCCATCTTTTTTGTCGATAATATGGTTTAGCCCGGCCAAATGCCGTGGAGTTCGCCGGGTTTGAGATGGCCGGGTTTGTTTTTCAGTGATAATGGAAAGTTATGTCGGCCATCTCAAACCACGGCCAAATTCAAGGCATTTGGCTGTGGGAGGAGCCAGCATTTTTAGTGCACTGGCCCCCCCCTGACATGCCAGGACACCAACCAGCCACCCTAGGGGTCACTGCGGTGGACTTCAGAAAAGCTCCCACGTGCATAGCTCCCTTACTTTGGGAGCTGAGCCCCCCAACCCCCCCCCCCCAAACCCACTACCCACAAATGTACTGCACCCACTAAAATTGCTCCAGGGACCTGCATACAGCCTCCAGGACTTATTGCTGCTGTATAACTTTGGCACACCAGTTCACACCTGAAGACTAATCTCTCTAAAAAAAGTCCTTTCTTGAAATAACCACGTTTACTCACAGTTAACTGCAGATCAGAGGTTGTGCCCCACTGGCAAAGAGTCCCCTGGTACTAAGATTAGCAGTAGGTTAGAGCTGGCACAATGGTGTACAATGCCCTCTTTCAGCACCATTCAAGGTAAGAACTACATTCCCTAACGTGGGTAACACAGGAAAGGGAACTAAAACTGGCTTACAAAAATGGCCACTACCACATGGACTACAACAGGAAACAAAACAGGGCACACTCTGACCCAGTTAGCAGGGGGGAAAAGCACCATGGAAGTAGAGCCCAGTACCCTACACCCACCACAATGCATTGCTAATGTGACTCTGCAGGGCACCTAACAGAAAAGGTGTCACACTCACCCGAGGGCCACATCGCAACCAGGGAAAGGCTGTCGGAGGATACAACACATTCTGCTGTCATTGAGGTGGGTACGGCATTTGAGGCTGGCATGCAGGCTGGCAAAAATGGTTTTTAGTTTTATTTTTTTAGTATGGAAGGGGGTTGGTGACCACTGGGGGAGTATGGGGAAGTCATCCCCCATTCCCTCCAGTGGTCATCTGGTCAGTTGGGGCACCTTTTTGAGGCTTGGTCGTGAAAATAAAAGGACCAAGTAAACCCGGCGAAATACTGCTTAACACCGCTTTTTTTTTTCATTATCGGCGAAAGCCGGCCATCTGGTAGCCACGCCCATGCCCGCCCATGTCCCGCCTTCGCTAAACTACCGACACGCCCCTTGAACTTTCGCCGGCAAAGTGACAGAAAAGCGGCGATGTTGTCAAAAATGCCGCTTTCGATTATACCGATTTCGCCGCTTTTAAGAAATCGCCGGCCATCTCCCGATTTGTGTCGGAAGATGGCTGGTGATCACTTTCGATTATAAGCTGGATAATTCTGAATTGCCTGGAAAATGTAATCTAAAATGATCTCTCAGACATATGACCCTGGGCTGACAGAAACTTTAACAATTCACTTATATATGACAGGTTTTCTTCATGAAAATGTTTAAAAATCATTGTATTTAATGTATGTGGTTATTTAAGGCTTTGATGTGTTTAAAGGGATGAAGGGGAAATAATTGTGGATTGTTCAGGGGTTACTCGTTTTTTTATGTAGGGCTGATCTTTTATTAAAATCTTTAATCGTGATTAATCACACAGTTAACAAAAAAAGGAAGCACACAGTCCTGGGGGGGGGGGGGGGGGGGGGGGGGGGGGGAGGAGGGAAGAGAGATGCAGTCACATAGGCTGTGAGTGACTGCATCTGTTTTCCACCCCAGCTAAACTCTGCATGCAGCACAATACCAGAAAAACAGAAAGAAATACATTGCAAAATAAGACAGATGTAAATTCTCAAACTGGACATATTCTAAACACTAAAATGAAAATAAAATGATTTTTCTACCTTTGTTGTCTGGTGACTTTGTTTTTCTAATCATGTTGGTCCCAGTCTCTGATTCTGCTGCTATCTGTTCTCTTAACTCCATTTCCAGGGTTTCCTTTCCATTTATTTCTTTACTTTCCTCAACTTCCGTAAACTACTAAAGACTCATCTCTTTGAAAAGATATACCACAAAGAATAAAATATGTAAAATCTCCAAATACACCCAGAAACGTCGTAACGCGTCTAATGTCTCTGCTACACCATTATCTTGTATTTCTAATGTCTGATAATGTCTTCTGTAATGCCACTATCTTGTACTTCATGACCATCTAACCCTAAATCCTTCTGTAAAACCAAATGTATATCCTTTTCTATTTCCAGTATCCATGATATATTGTAAGCCACATTGAGCCTGCAAAGAGATGGGAAAATGTGGGATACAAATACAATAAATAAATAAATTTCTTGCCCTACATCCATAAGTAAAAGCTGGATCCTCCGCAGACTTGACTGGAGAAGGTATAGAGTGGATCCAGCTTTTGCCTATTTAATCCATCCATATGAGTTTTTCTCCTCTCTTCTTCCCTTTCCCTCATCTCCATCAGTATGCATCTCCTTCCTCTCTCTTCCCTCTCCTCCATCCATGTCCAGCATTTCTACTCTATCCCCTCCCCTCCATCCATGTGCATCTCCTTCCTCTGTCTTCCCTACTCTCCCATCCATGTCTAGCATTTCTCCTCTCTCCGCTCCCTTCCATCCATGTGGATCTCCTTCCTCTGTCTTCCCTCCATCCATGTCCAGAATTTCTCCTCTCTCCCCTCCATCCATGTGCATCTCCTCCTCTGTGTTCTGTCCCCTCCATTCATGTCCAGCATTTCTCCTCTCTCCCCTCTCCTCCACCCATGTGCATCTCCTTCCTCTGTCTTCCCTCCCCCCATCCATGTTGTGATAAAGTCACCTCCAGGATAATTGGGTTAAGGCAGTTTCAGTCTGAAATACAAGTCCCAGAAGGCATTGCAGGCAAGGAGCCAGAGGGTGAGATGAAGAACCCGGACTGGACTCCTAGCTGCAATCGGGGAAGACAGGGGTGTAAGCTGGCAGGTTGTGTAGAGTGGCTGCCACCAGGCGGAAAGAGAGTTAGGAAACCCTTTGTGCAGGAGCTCATCATTGGTCTCATTAGTCTAATGCTTAACTCAGCTGGTTTGGGTGTGAGGAAGTTAATGGAAGGAGAATGATTGGTGGTGGTAGCTGAAGCCAGGGATTGATTAGGCAGGTGGGAGGGGAGGGCAGGGGAGAGAGGAGAAATTCTGGACATGGATAGAGGGGAGGGAAGACAGAGGAAGTAGATGCACATGGGTGGAGGAGAGGGGAGAGAAGAGAAATGCTGGGCATGAATGGAGGGGACGGAAGACAGAGGAGGAGATGCACATGGATGGAGGGGAGAGAGGAGAAATTCTGGACATTGTAACCAGGCACCTCTCTTGTGCAGCCAAGGATAGAACAATCTCCTCCAGCCACAGGCTCCCAGTACAATGAAGAAATAGATGTCACCAGTACCTTCAATCTTAAGGACTTTTATTCCATGAAGGTTTCTAGTACACAGTTCCAACAGCAGCATAGCATATACCAGGATTCAATACAGGCTTACAGGCTTCAGTCTGGGCTCTTTAAAAAGGAGTTAGTTAGTTAGTTAGTTTATTTACTTATTGGGATTTATTAACAGCCTTTATGAAGAGATTCACCCAAGGCGGTGTATAGCAGGTATAGTAAATAGGTACAGTAAAACTATAGCAAAATGACCAAGAATAAATATAGATACAACTAATGAGGTAAACTTGAAAAGAACAAATTGAAACCTAATAACAGAACTACCACAAAATAGTATCAAAAATATGCACATTTTAAAGCACTGAAATTCAAATTCCAGAGATATAATGCAATATTAGCATAATACTAATGAAGCATGCATTAAAACATTCAACTAACATAGATATGATGCTAATGCTTTTCTACAATACAGCTTACCATATAGCTGAGGGACCAAGTGCAGATATATGATGGAGAGAAGATGCGTTGTACAGATTCGGTTCAGATAAATAGATGGTTGGATAAACTCAAGGCATGTTCTTTGTAACAGTGTGGCAAGAAATTAACTGATCTAAGTCTACAGTGTGTGTAGCAAGCTAGTCCAGATGCAGAATGAGTGTATAGTCAGTCACCATCCAGCTTATTTTCGAAGGAGATCGCCGGCCATCTTCCGACACAAATCGGGAGATGGCCGGCGATCTCCTGAACCCGGCCAAATCAGTATAATTGAAAGCTGATTTTGGCCAGCGCCAACTGCTTTCCGTTGTGGAGCGGGCCAAACTTCAAGGGGGCATGTCGGTAGAGTAGCGAAGGCGGGACGGGGCGTGCTCACAAGATGGCCGGCTTCACCCGATAATGGAAAAAAAGAAAGCCGGCCATGACGAGCATTTCACCAGCTTCACTTGGTCCCTTTTTTTTCAGGACCAAGCTTTAAAAAGGTGCCCCAACTGACTAAATGACCACCGGAGGGAATCGGGGATGACCTCCCCTTACTCCCCTTACTCCCCTAGTGGTCACTAACCCCCTCCCACCCAAAAAAAAAATATATCTTTTTTGCCAGCCTCTATGCCAGCCTCAAATGTCATACCCAGCTCCCTGACAGCAGTATGCAGGTCCCTGGAGAAGTATTTAGTGGGTGCAGTGCACTTCAGGCAGGTGGACCCAGGCCCATCCCCCCCACCTGTTACACTTGTGGTGGTAAATGTTAAGCCCTCCGAAACCCTCCAAAACCCACTCTACCCACATGTAGGTGCCCCCCTTCATCACTAAGGGCTATGGTAGTGGTGTACAGTTATGGGGAGTGGGTTTGGGGGGGATTTTGGGGCCTCAGCACCCAAGGTAAGGGAGCTATGCACCTGGCAGGTCAGGGGGACCAGTGCACTACAAATGCTGGCTCCTCCCATGACCAAATGCCTTGGATTTGGCCGGGTTTGAGATTGCCGGCATTAGTTTCCATTATCGGCGAAAACCAATGCCAGCCATCTCTGACATTTGGCCGGCCCCAACCGTATTATCGAAACAAAAGATGGCTGGCTATCTTTTTCGATAATACGGTTCGGAATTGCTGTTTGTGGCGCCGGCCAAATAGATGGCCGGCCATCTATTTGGCCGGCGCCATTCAATTATGCCCCTCCATATGTATCAAAGCCTTGGGAGAAGAGCCAGGCTTTCACCTGCTTCCTGAAATAGATATAGATAGGATTTGTACGTAGCCCCTCTAGGAGTAAATTCCAGAGTGTAGAGCCTACGCCTGAGAAGGCTCGCTGGCAGTTATCACATCATACAATTTCTTTTGATGAGGGTACTGATAGTGATGATCCTTGAGAGGATTTTTGAAGTCTCAAAGGTGTGTAAATGGCTAACTTATTCTTAATTAGAGTTTGAAACTGCGGTTTAAACAATAATGATGAATCCAGAATTACTCCCCGATTTCTTACCTGTGAAAATAAAACATAGAAAGGAAAATAAGATGATACCTTTTTAACTGAACTAACTTAATACATTTTTTATTAGCTTTGGAAGGTAACCCTTCTTCATCAGATCGGAAATAAGCAAATGTTGATAAATAACAGTATATATAAGTGAAGCATCAAAGAATTCCAGTGACAGTCTCACAGGATAAGGGTGGGGTGGGTTAGGTGAGAGCCAGGGAGAGCCAGGTGGATGAGGGACAAGGAGATACGCATGGTGATAAGAGGGTGACAAAGCAGTAGAATTTTATGGTTTACAATGGGCTAGAAACCCCAGATCTTTGTTAAGTCCTGTCTGGTGGGTGTCAAAATATTTAGGGGCCCTTTTACTAAGCCGCGTAAGCGTCTACGTGCACCCATTGCGTGCCAAAATGGAGTTACAGCCAGACTACCATGTGGCTCTTGCGGTAATTTCATTTTTGGCGCACGTCCAATACGCTCGTCTGAAAATATTATTTATTTTTGGGCGCGCATAACGCGAAGTGGTATTTGGCATGCGTGGGTCCTCCTTTTTCTGGAGCCATATGGTAACCCTACAACAAACTGCTACTTCCAGCTTCTGCAGTACTGCTCATAGGAGCCCAGCTCCAGCTCTCCACAACCCTGGGACTATGTTCTTCTTTTCATGTACACAAGGAAAGAAATAAAGTTATTTCCTTTACAAATGAAAGATGCACTCTTCTTTCAAGACGTGGGCAAGCTTAAAGGCTTGATAAGCAGCAACCTCCCTCTGCACACTATTCTCTTGCAGTCAGCCCGCTGCTTCTGAGCATTCTTTCAGTATCAACAAACATATTCATTAAGCATAGTCATGTGCATACCCACTCATGGGATTCAATTCTTCACCCAAACCAATCCATATGTCAACTTTCAGCAATAGTCCAGGGATGTGGGACTTCTCCTCCTCCCCTGGCTATGAGTATCATTTCCAAGAAACAAAAGGGTGAATAGTTTCCTCCTCTGCCTCTCCCAGGGCCCTTCTCTCATATATATTTGGGGAAGTGTGCTTCTGCCTTTGTGCTACCTCCTCCCTCCAGGCATTCCTGATAGGCTTAGGTACCTGGCTCTCTGGAGCTGTAGGTCCCTCCCAGCTACCTCCTGACAGAACTATGAACCCTTGTGGGTGGTACAAGCTTGCTAGAGTCTCAGGCATCCTGTTCTATGCTCCCATACCCCAGCCTTTAAGGGGGCATCCACATGCTCATGATATTTCCTCCTTCATCTTGCTTTGTACTCAGTGTGTACTATGGCAAGCTAAGGGAATGTGTTTTCTCTTGTTCCCTTCCCCCTCAGGTCTCCTTTCATATACTTGGGACTCATTATGAATTCTATAATCCCCCCCTCTCAGAGAAGCCAGTCCAGGCTCTCTCTCTCTCTCTCTCTCTCTCTCTCTCTCTCTCTCTCTCTCTCTCTCTCTCTCTCTCTCTCTCTTATCCTGAGTTTTGTGTCAATCAGGTATGGAGAGAGCAACAAGGACACCAGGATAGTGTCCTAGACACCACCACATACACATTCTGAATATTTATGCATGTAACTGGTGCATAAATGTTAACATCTACTTTATAGAATTGTCCCCTTAAGGGCTCACAACACTAAATTCAGCATGTGCAGAGGCATCATGGTTTTGTATATATTAAATGAAGGAATGATTAAATTGGTCATACCTTAGAAAATATCTAATTAGTTTTCTTCAGTGCAAGGCCTGGGAGCCAATGATGAACCCTGGAGGCCTGTGGGGCAGCCCACATCATCCTGCTTTTTCCTCACTACTCTCTGCCTCTTTTCTATAGCTTGTGTCAGAAAACAGAATGTAGATGGGGACGGGGGGGGGGGGAGCCACATATTTGAAGGACAAGGCATTTCTGAATAGAAGAGACTGCATTTGGAAATGCCCACCTCCTTCAGGATAGGTCCAATCAAGGTTTAATTGACAGGAGACTGCATCATGTGACAAGGCTGAAACCATAGCCGCCATCCTGATACACTCAAACCAAAGCAAACTATTGATCCTGCCAAGCCAAGCGTAGGTAGTCCTTATTTCTAGTAAGCATTTGCTGTTGTTTTGGGTGCCTGAATATGCTTCAGCACAGAAAAAAAAGAAGCAGTAGATCTAAAAAAAAACAAAAACCCTCCAAGATGTGCAAAATGTACAGGGCCTTCAGCAGCTTACAGTGGGATTCAAATCTTTCCTCCCTGGCCCCACTGTAGGCTGCTGAAGTTCCTTTTTCATTATTGTGACCTGGTTGAGTAGTTTAAAACCAGTAGGTGAAGCATTCTGTCAGCACCACTGGGTTCTGTTTCAAGTCCCTGATGCAGCCCTTTGAGAGGGTGAAACATAGCCGTGTCGGGCTTTTAATTATTTATGTATTTATTATTTTAGTGGTGAATAAATTGAACATTTTGTACATTTTGCACATCTTGGAGATTTTTTTAGAGCTACTGCTTCTTTTGTCTGTGCTGGATATTGTAGATTGATTGCCTATTTGTTTTCTTGAATATGCTTCAGGCCAGATAATGGGCCAAGCATGCTCCCACCATCTCATGCCAATTAAATTTCCTTGTGCCCAATAAAATGTTTGAAGGTGGCTTGGTAGGGATGGATGTAATTGATACATACTGGTCAGCAGTGTCACGGCTGTGCATGGGAAGATATTTGGTGGCTCTCCTTCACCTCATGTGGATCCAAAGGGGCCAGAACTTAAAAATTAGTGAAGACCACTGACCTAGAACCTTTTCTGTGCAATTTATAGAGCCTATTAAAAAAGGAAATTCAAGTGGCAATAGCAAAAGCTAATTTAAGATGTGCAATTCCCAGTGTAAACAAGAGATCCAAATTAGAGTCAGCATGCGGTAATAATTTCTAAGCTGTTTTATAATCATGCATTTGTGTAAGGACTCTTGGAAATTTCCTAAAAGAAAAAAATATCCCTAAATAAAGGCATGCTTCATTCTAAAGGTTTAGCAGAGGAATGTTTCCAGGAATATGAAAGACAGTGCCACTAACGTAATCGGGTGGCAAATTGAGTGACTTTGTTTTCCACATGACATGAATATCATTTTCTCCAACTGAAAGAGTATTTAAAAAAGAAAACTGGAAAATGCTATATCAATGCTAGTGTACGACAAAAGAGAGAAAGAAGATTAACAATATAGCAAGATATACAGAAATTCTGTCATATTTATGGGGCAACCGTAGCAGAGGATGGCATAGCAGAGAATGCAGAATAATAAAATGCAGAGCAATTTGCAACCAGGGATTCATTTATTCTTGGTACTACTATGCTAATTTTTGGGACTCGCTGCAACAGCAAAGTCTAGATTTAGGATGAGCTCATCAATTACCAAGTACTAACGCTATAAAGATATCCTTAGCGTCTTAAACTAATTTAAGAGGCTCATTTATATGCCATTTTTCAAGTCTTGCACTTCTACTTGGACTACATGATAGGTAAACTATTCTAAAGTCAATAAAACCTTACAGCTCCTTTAGGAACAGCGTAATTATTTAATTGGGAAGTTGTATTATACACTATTTTCTTGTTAATTAAAAAAAAAAAGAATGTAGAAATGAAGCATTCATAAGGCCAACCACCATAGCACTTTGTCAACTGATTTTCTAGGTGATTTTTAAAGAACTTCTATTTATTTAAACATATCTTTCCATTGATTTCAAAAGAATAAGGGTATCTCATTGCCAACTACTCTCCATTCTGTATACATTACAAAACTAGGGCCCTATTTACTAAGGCGCACTAGCGTTTTTAGCGTGCGCTAAAAATGAGCATGTACTAATACTAGAGACACCCATATATTCTTATGGGTGGCTCTAGTGTTAGTGTGCACTAATTTTTAGCACGCCTACAGCGCAGCCTAGTAAACAGGGCCCTCAGAATGTAGAAGACAAATTTAGAGGGTCTTGTACTAAGCCGCGGTAGCATTTTTAGCTCACAGTAGAAATCAGCTGGCGGTAAATGCCAAGACACCCATTATATTCCTATGGGCATCTCGGTGTTTGCCACCAGCTGATTTTTACCACGAGCAAACAATGCTACCACAGTTTAGTAAAAGACCCCCTTAGTACATAAGATTTAACATGTTTTCATAGTACAGCCTCAGTTAGCTTCCATCCCCTGCCTATGTTTATGTATTAGAGATGTGAATTTGTTAGTGTGCATTCAGTTCATTATTCATTCAGTTTATGCAATAATTTTATATAAAAACCGCCTGCTAGCATAACACATTTATTATCTATATAGAAGGTAAAAGATCATCAGAGGTGAGCTTCCTTTGCTTTTATGGGAATCAATCCAAGGTAAAACCAGAATTTCATCACCATATATCGTCATCGGTCTATACGGACCCTTTTAAACACTTTTTAAGTGGCCCTTTTAGAAAGACGCACTGAAAAATGGCCCGCGATAGTGCAGATGTGTGTTTTAGGTGTGTGCAGAATTTTTCAGCGCACCTGTAAAAAGTGTCTTTCTAAAAGTTTTTGCTGAAAATGGACGTGCGGCAAAATAAAAATTGCCATGCGTCCATTTTGAGTCTGAGACCTTACCGCCAGCCATTGACCTAGTGGTAAGGGCTCACACTATAACCGGGCGGTAATGGTCTACGCAAGTAGAATGACGATTACCACAAAATTACTGCCTGCATGCCAGAAAATAAAAATATTTTCTGGTGCACCTAGCAGATGCACATCAAAAAGGAAATTACCGCAAGGGCCATGCGGTAGCCGGGCGGGAACTCAAAATTGACGCACATTGGGCACACGTAGGCACCTACGTGGCTTAGTTAAAGGGCCCCTACATTCTTTTTTGTTGTGAATTTTGAATTTTATAATATTATTATTATTGTTACTATTATTACTTTTCTGTGTTGTAATTCAAATGCAACAATTACTTATTTTGAGTAATGTAAGGAAATATGTGCTGATACAAATTCATGTTTAATAATAATGATATAATAATATAGTAACAATATTTAAAAAAAAACAACAAAATTCACTAAAAGAGAATTTTAAAAGTATTTAAAAGGATCTTTATGGACTGATGATGATATAAGCTGTTCAATCCACACAGGACCATCTCAGCATAACTCGGAAAGCCTACTCCACGGATTCAACATTCAACCTAAAGTCTTTCATAATAACATTTCCATGGTCCATTTTAGACTCTTTTACCCTTTCCCTTTTTTCTTCTTACCCTGTTCTTTCTATACTCTCTAATTTAATTGTAACTTTCTAGCCACTGATCTGACGATAGCCTTGTCAGTACATTGTAAGCCACTTTGAGCCTGCAAACCTGTGGGAAAAGGTGGAGTATAAATGTGCTAAATAAATAAATAAAATCCTGGTTTAATCTTGGATTATTGTAATAGTGGGTGGTTTTATATATATAACATTATTGTCTCAGAAAGCCTACAGTTATGTTTTTTCATAATAGCCAACTTAATTACATGCAGTATTGAATAATAACTCCAAATATGATACAAGAATTTAAAAAAGAATTTAAGGGCCCTTTTACAAAAATATATTAAACCCTAACACATGTTTAGCATGTGAAATTAAACTCTGGAATTTGTTGCCAGAGAATGTGGTAAAGGTGGTTAGCTTAGCGGAGTTTTAAAAAGGTTTGGATGGCTTCCTAAAGGAAAAGTCCATAGACCATTATTAAATGGACTTGGGGAAAATCCACTATTTCTGGGATAAGCAGTATAAAATGTTTTGTACTTTTTTGGGATCTTGCCAGGTATTTGTGACCTAAATTGGCCACTGTTGGAAACAGGATGCTGGGCTTGATGGACCTTTGGTTTTTCCCAGTATGGCAATACTTATGTACTTATGCTAGCATGTTTGCAATAGTACACAGTAACCAGATAATGCAGACTTAATGCAGGAGCACTTCCATTTTAATTTTTTTATAATCCCCATGTACTAATGGAAACATTCCCCACTCCAAGTAGTAAGGAAAAAGTAAAAATCAGGTAGTTAAAGGTTTAAGGGAGGAAAAAGCCTCAAGGAGTTCTTGATCAACAGATCTACAGAGTTATAAATGATCCTATTGACCTATCTCTTGGTCTCAAAAGGATCTGTTCCTCACCATAGGCAAAAAGCTTCCCAATACCTTCAATATTGATTACTTATGTACTTATGTAATAGGACAAAACTTCCTTCTAATCCATATCAAAATAGTGAAGATAGAATTCTAATAATGGTACTAATTGCTGCTAAGCTCGGTTGCTGCTAAGCTCAAATGGTGTCGAAACTCAAATCTCAAAAATAGACAAGAATGTCACTTAGCTTTTCATGTGATCGTTCAGCTGTGCAGTTTTATCTCCTGCTCAAAAAGCCATCTACCCCCTGGACCGACTGTGGCCAGAGTGTCGGCTGCAAAAAAAGATAAAGGACAACAATTGATATAGCAGTTATACTAATTGAAGCAACACTCACATAGCAGTCACTTCCTCCTCACTTTAACAGTAGCATTGCAGCTTGACGGACCAGCAACACTAGCAGGCTCATTTTCAAAGCACTTAGCCTCCCAAAGTTCCATAGAAACCTATGGACCTTAGCCTCCCAAAGTGCTTTGAAAATATGCCTCTAGGTGCCTCAAAATGGCGGTTTAAATCACCTGTCCCTGTGATTTTTACTTTTTCACTTTTTCCTTACTACTTGGAGTGGGTGGGTTGTTCGTTGTTGGTATTCAATATAGGAGATTCTACCTCCACCACCACTATATTTGCTGTCTAATGGAAAAATTAGCATGGGGCATGCAAGAACAGTTAAATATTTTAAAAGTCTTAAATACAGATGTATTAAAGACTGGGTATCCAAATGGCAGATAAAATTTAATGTGGACAAGTGCAAAGTGGTGCACATTTTTTTTGTTACATTTGTACCCCACACTTTCCCACTCATGGCAGGCTCAATGTGGCTTACATGGGGCAATGGAGGGTTAAGTGACTTGCCCAGTGTCATAAGGAGCTGCCTGTGCCTGAAGTGGAAATTGAACTCAGTTCCTCAGTTCCCCAGGACCAAAGTCCACCACCCTAGCCACTAGGCCACTCCTCCACATTGGGAAGAATAATCCAAATAATATTTCTTTGATGCTAGGTTCCAATAGGAGTCAGCACCCAAGATAGAGATCTAGGTATCATCCTGGACAATATGCTGAAATCTTCTGCCCAGTGTGTGCCAGCGGCCAAAAAAGCAAACAGATTGCTAGGAATTGTTAGGAAAATTATTGAAAATAAGACAAAGAATATTATAATGCCTCTGTATCATTCCATGGTGCCTTATCTCAAAAAGGTACAGCAGAATTAGAAATGGTTCAAAGAAGGGTGAGCAAAATGATTAGAGGAATGGAACTCCTCTCGTATGAGGAAAGACTTAAAAGGTTAGGACTCTTCAGCTTGGAAAAGAGACTGTTGTGGGAGAATATAGAGGTCTTCAAAATACTGAGTAGTGTAGAACAGGTAAACTTAAATCATATTTTACCCTTCCAAAAAGTACAAAGATAGGGAGTTTATATTTAACAAAATGATGGCCCAGTATTTTGGGTCAGGGGCCAATATTTTTATATTAGAGTCCCAGGATACATAATTAAGCTGCTATTCTTTTTGATGAGTATAACCAGCAATTGTAAAGATTTGTTTAATTATGTAAACAAAAAGTTGCTTTAATTTTTGGTTAGAGTAACTGCCTGGCTGGTGTTCTAAACAAATGGAACACCTTTTAGGTTAAACTGGGGGGATTGGGAGAAGGAAGAAAACACCATCTCATTCCTCACCTCAAACAGCAGATTGCTCCAGTCCAGAATTAAAAGTTTCCAAAAAATGATAGTCTCCCTCCCCTGCCTAATCCTGTCCCTGTATGTCTAGCCACACTCCTTCCAAATCGGAAAGATTCCCTGACCCTGGCTCCCCTCTCTTGAATCTCTTGAGCTTCCACTGGACCAATAAGATTGCCTTCCAATAAAGGACTGGAGCAATGCCTATTTGCTTCTATCCACAGTAGTCATTTTAAATAATGGTGTCACCAGCCTGTAATGTCACAGTTTAGCAAGTCAGCTGGCTCTGAGACTTTTTGTCTGCTGTAATTTATCACAGCTTGTGTCACCTAGCTCTTTTTTTTTTATATAGTTAAGCCTTCAAATAGTACAATTAGCACACTGGCCCTTCTGTCACTGAAATCCTGCCTATAAGCCAAGCCCTGAGACACTGTGGTTTAGTATGATGACTCTCCTGTCATCCAAGAAGCTGCAGAAGTGACTTGGGCCAAAACCATTTCATTCAGCCTCTGTTGGCTGTGAGAAGCTGTGATTTGGGACTGTGTTGCTAAGTCTGTCTGTTGGTTATTTGGTTATGGACATTATAGCACAAGAGACATCGATTGCCTGGTGCCTCAAATGCACTAGGGGGACCTTTTACTAAGCCGTGTAGGTGCCTATACGTGTCCAGCACGTGCTAATTTGGAGTTACCGCCTGGCTACCGCATGGCCCATGCGGTAATTTCATTTTTTACACGCGCCCGCTACGTGCACCAGAAAATATGGGTAAGTGATTACCGCACGGTTAATGTGAGAGACCTTACCGCTAAGTCAATGGGTCTCAGACCCAAAATAGATGCACGCCAATTTTTATTTTGCCTTACGTCCATTTTCGGCAAAAATTTTAAAAGGGCCTTTTTTTTACAGGTGCGCTGAAAAATGGATCTGTGTGCCCCCAAAACATGCGCCTACACTAGCGCAGCCCATTTTTCAGTGCACCTTAGTAAAAAGACCCCTCAGTTTCCTGATGCTGCATGTACCTTATGCCTGTTTATAAGTAAACTATTATTAATCTGAGACTTAGTTAATGGAGGTGTGTTTGTTCTTCTTTGTGTGACTCTTTCCTATCCTTAATGGATTTCATTTCTGTTTCCAGTTTTCATGATATTTAGGGGACCTTTTACTAAAGGGTTGCAGCGTGGCAACCCGGAAAAACCACCAGCCCAACGCAGGTACCGGTGGTAGTTCCACTCCCAACATGCTTTATTTCCGGTGCCAGTGGAAATATTTTAAAAAATCTTTTAAATATTTTAAAAAATATTTCCGCAGGACGGAGGAACTGCTAAACTGCTAAACTGCTAAACAAATTCTCTGTAACCTTGGAGGATGTAATGGGTCAGTTCAGCAAGCTGAAGAGTAGTAAATCACCGGGACCTGATGGTATTCATCCCAGAGTATTAATAGAACTAAAAAATGAACTTGCGGAGCTACTGTTAGAAATATGCAATCTGTCCCTAAAATCGAGTGTAGTACCGGAAGACTGGAGGGTAGCCAATGTTACTCCGATTTTTAAGAAGGGTTCCAGAGGAGATCCGGGAAATTATAGACCGGTGAGTCTGACGTCGGTGCCGGGCAAGATGGTGGAGGCTATTATTAAGAATAAAATTGCAGAGCATATACAAAAACATGGACTGATGAGACAAAGTCAGCACGGATTTAGTGAAGGGAAGTCTTGCCTCACCAATCTAATGCATTTTTTTGAGGGGGTAAGCAAACATGTGGACAATGGGGAGCCGGTTGATATTGTATATCTGGATTTTCAGAAGGCGTTTGACAAAGTGCCGCACGAAAGACTCCTGAAGAAATTGCAGAGTCATGGAATCGGAGGTAGGGTATTATTATGGATTAAGAACTGGTTGAAAGATAGGAAGCAGAGAGTAGGATTGCGTGGCCAGTATTCTCAGTGGAGGAGGGTAGTTAGTGGGGTCCCGCAGGGGTCTCTGCTGGGTCCGTTGCTTTTTAATGTATTTATAAATGACCTAGAGATGGGAATAACTAGTGAGGTAATTAAATTCGCCGATGACACAAAATTATTCAGGGTCGTCAAGTCGCAGGAGGAATGTGAACAATTACAGGAGGACCTTGCGAGACTGGGAGAATGGGCGTGCAAGTGGCAGATGAAGTTCAATGTTGACAAGTGCAAAGTGATGCATGTGGGTAAGATGAACCCGAATTATAGCTACGTCTTGCAAGGTTCCGCGTTAGGAGTTACGGATCAAGAAAGGGATCTGGGTGTCGTCGTCGATGATACGCTGAAACCTTCTGCTCAGTGTGCTGCTGCGGCTAGGAAAGCGAATAGAATTATTAGGAAGGGTATGGAGTCCAGGTGTGCGGATGTTATAATGCCGTTGTATCGCTCCATGGTGCGACCGCACCTGGAGTATTGTGTTCAGTACTGGTCTCTGTATCTCAAAAAAGATATAGTAGAATTGGAAAAGGTACAGCGAAGGGCGACGAAAATGATAGTGGGGATGGGACGACTTTCCTATGAAGAGAGGCTGAGAAGGCTAGGGCTTTTCAGCTTGGAGAAGAGACGGCTGAGGGGAGATATGATAGAAGTGTATAAAATAATGAGTGGAATGGATCGGGTGGATGTGAAGCGACTGTTCACGCTATCCAAAAATACTAGGACTAGAGGGCATGAGTTGAAGCTACAGTGTGGTAAATTTAAAACGAATCGGAGAAAATTTTTCTTCACCCAACGTGTAATTAGACTCTGGAATTCGTTGCCGGAGAACGTGGTACGGGCGGTTAGCTTGACGGAGTTTAAAAAGGGGTTAGATAGATTCCTAAAGGACAAGTCCATAGACCGCTATTAAATGGACTTGGAAAAATTCCGCATTTTTAGGTATAACTTGTCTGGAATGTTTTTACGTTTGGGGAGCGTGCCAGGTGCCCTTGACCTGGATTGGCCACTGTCGGTGACAGGATGCTGGGCTAGATGGACCTTTGGTCTTTCCCAGTATGGCACTACTTATGTACTTATGTACTAACACCTCAAGTATTACAGGAATACATTTATTCGACGCAAAAATCATCAAAGATGGTCCAATATTGTGAAATGGAATACAAATTTGCATTAAGAACTTACATTCCACCAAGGAGGGCCTTCCATATGGGAGTCTCTCCAGACGGTGCATGCCCCAAGTGCGGGATGCAGGGCGCGACGCTAGGGCACATGTTCTGGTCTTGCTCAAAAATACAAAGATTTTGGACCAGAGTAATACAAACGACATCCAATATGTGGGGCGCCACATGGAAGAAAGAGCCACTGTTGTTGTTCGGAAGACCAAGGATAGTTCGACCAACTTTAGCAGGCTTCAAGGGATTTACTCATAGAGCCGTAATGACAGCGAAAAAACTTATTCTCACAGAGTGGATTACAAACAAAGAGCCAACCCTGCAGCAGTGGTGTGGATTGTTAATGGATTACATGAAATTTGAAAAGACTAGCAGACTATAGAGGAGAACGGAAATTCACAGACAAAGACTTCTATCGACTTTGGACCCCGTTTTGGCAGACAATCCCCCCAGGGGGTAGAGGATGTATCTTAAATATGTGAGAAATGGTCAATGCTATATTCAAGAAGAATAGACCTTACTAAACAAAGGGTTGAGGGCGGGAGATGGGTGGTGGGGAGGGGGGATGGAGACGGGGATAGAGTGGAGGGTGGGGTGAGGAAGTTCTGATGAGATAAATTGAAAGTTTGTTATTATACAGAATACTGTATTGAGACTGGGAATGAACACTGTTCTTAAATCGGGCCTTTATATAGTTTATAGATTAGAACAGAATTGGAGAATTAGAAGAACTTGTAAGATGTATTTAATCTCATGCAAAATAATAAACAAATTTCAAAATAAAAAAATATTTCCGCAGGGGTTTACCCAACAGTAATTGGGCAGTGTCATGTGCTGCCTGGTCACTTCGGGGTTAACATGGGAGCCCTTACTACCACCTCAATGGGTGGTGGTAGGTGCTCCTCCCAAAAATGGCCACATGGCAAGTGCAAACTTACCACAAGGCATTTCTTAAACAAAGCAGTCCGTTTAGTTTTGTTCATGATCAAAATGGATTCTTCAGAATCAGAGTGGAGTCAGCTCCCAGTGGACCTTTTCTTGTCCATAGGCCTGGGGTAAACTCCATAGTCGAAAGATGGACGTCCTTCTCTTTCAAAAATAAGCCTGATAGTGATCTCTTTAGATCTGACAGCTGCATTTGATGCCATGGACCACAATATTATTCTTAGTAGGATTCCATCTATTGTTATGATAGGTTCAATTCTTAGGTGATTTGCCTCATATTTGGCTGACCGTTCCTTTCAGGTCACATCTGCCCAATAGCATAGCTAGGACTGAATGGGTCCCAGGTAGAAAAATTGAGGTGGGCCCCCTATAACATCATCTCTTCCTAAGTGGTAGGAATGGGGGGGGGGGGGGGGAATGCACATCTCCCAAAAGTGGCATATTACAGTTAAATTAAGAAGAAAATAATTTTTTTCTATCTTTGTTGTCTGAACGTTTTGGTCCTAGTATCTCTCTACTGCTTGTTTATGTTTTTTCTTAACTGTCGGGTCTCTCTCTGTCCAACATCCATGTTTCCTGTATGTCACTATCCATCCTGTCCAGCATCTCCCTTTTGTGTCTCTGTCCCTGTCCCTAACTTTCCACCATGTTCAGCATCTCTCCTCTGTGTCGCCTATCCCTCCCCTTGTGTCCAGTATTACTGCTCTGTGTCCATGTCCCTATGCTTCCTCTACATCCAGCATCTCTTCTGTGTCCCTGCTTCTCTTCTTTCTCTTCTCTTCCTCCTGCACCCCCACTCTCCATGGTGTGGCATCTCTCTCTACCTCCTTCTGTTGGTCCTTTGTCTCTACCCCTCTCTCCCCTGGTCCAGTCTCTCTCTCTCTCTCTCTCTCTCTCTCTCTTCCCTCATCCCCCCCCCCCCAGTCCAGCATCTGTCCCCTCTTTTCTCCCTCCCCTTTGGTCTATCTCTCTCTCTTTCTTCCATCTGTTCTCCACTCCCCAGTCCAGCTTCTGCCACCTCTCTTCTCTGTCCCCTTTGATCTAGATCTCTCTCTTACTCTTCCATCTGTCCCCTCCAAGGTCCAGCATTACTCTCCCTCTTCCCATTCTCCTATGCTCTCTCTCTCTTTCTTCCCTTCTGCTCTCTTAGCATCTCTCCTGTCTGCCATTCCCCTCCCCCATCTCTCTGGCTTTTCCCTGGTGCTGCAGCAGGTGGCTGGCAGTGGCAGAGGCAGCCCTGTGCTTGGGTACATAAGGAGAGGAACAGCCAACAGGAAAAAGGAGGTGATAATGCCTCTGTATAAGTCTTTGGTAAGACCTAATTTATACTGTGCACAATTCTAAAGACTGCACCTTCAGAAAGATATAAACAAAATGGAGTTGGTCCAGAGGGTGGCTACTAAAATGGATGTAAAGCGTATGGGTCAGACTTAAAAATCTCAATATATATTCAGTAGAAGAAAGGCTGGAGAGGGGAGGAGAAATGATAGAGATGTTTAAATACCTCCATTGCATAAATGCAGAGGATATGAGTTTCTTTCAATTGAAAGGAAGCTCTGGAATGAGGGGGCAGAAGATGAGGTTGAAAGAGGACAGACTCAGGAGTAACCTGAGGAAATACTTCTTCATGGAAAGAGTGGTAAATTTATGGAAAGGCCTCTGGTGAAGGTGGTGGAGATGACAAAGAAAACTTGGGACAAGTACACAGGATCAATAAGAGAGAGGGATCGTAGGTGGCATGGATGGACAGACTGGATAGACCATATGGTCTTTATTTGCCTTCATTTTTCTCTGTTTCTGCTGTTGCCAGTCAACTTGTTGATTCCAGTGTCCTGCATTACGGTCTTGGTGTTACTCTGCTGAGGAGACTGCAATCCATTCAGTACACCTTCATCAGGTTTCTCTCACATGTCTGTTGTTTTGATCACATCACCCCACTTTTCCTTTGCCATCTTTGGTTGTTGATCTCATTCAGAATTCAACATAAGATTATGACCTTTATCCACAAAGCTCTTCACATGGAGCTGCCACCATATCTGTCCTCACTGGTAGTTCTTTATGTCCCTTTGAGGGCATCTGTTCTTCCTTAGAACATTGTTCCACCATTCCATCAGTCTCCCAGTCACATCTTGCCACCACAAGACACAGTGGGTTTTTTGTTTTTAAGTTGCTCCTTCACTATGGACCTCATTACCCCCCCCCCCCCCCCCACGCGTTGAGCGGAGTTCTCCTTCATAAAATTTAGATCAGTTCTGAAAACCTTTCTTCTGCAGGCTTTTCATGGCTGTATGAACCAGTAGATGAGCATTTGGCTGCAGTTATCCTTTCCACTTCCCCTTTCTCTCTTCCTATTCCATTTTATCTTTCCTGTCTATGAATTGTAGCTCCTTTCTTTTTTTTAGGTTTTTGATTTCATTTATAAGCCACTTTGATTGTTTAAAATGAAAGGCAGTATATCAAGTACTATTAAACATTCAAAAGCTTCCTGCAGGGAAGACAATAGATGAGGACAAGTTCCCAATAGACTATTATGAACTGCTGAAAGAAGAATTGGCCCCCTGTTTTGACTACTGTCTTTACAAGGCTTTAAGGCTGCTGAAATCTGTGTATAATGCAACTACTGCAGTTATTCATCAACCCCCTAATTCTATATGGTGCGCCAGAAATTAGGCACCAATGTTTTGTTACTAAAATAGATGTTAAGCACCAAAACAGGGGGTGAAATGGCAGTTGGGTGCTTAAATGCACCTATATGCTGTTCTAAATTGTCATCTAAGCATTCTAGCGCATAACTGCAAAAGGGACTTTCACGTGGAATGGGCATAATCGTGTCATGGGCATTACAACTATTTAAGCTCATAAGCACATGCTCTACTGAATATTGCCAGTTAGGTGTCTAACTCCTGTGTTTAGCATGCCCTTTTAAACATGCCATAGAACAAACATAAGTGGTCAAGCCTAAATTGTTCTTCGACATGCCTTGTTGGTAGCAGTGATACTTGTTTGATTATACATTGGATGAGCCTTTGCTCTCTCATACTTAGCAGCACCTCTTTGTAGGTTTGAACCATCAAATTGGTTCTGCACCTACAGTGTTGTGTTACCCCTGAATTAGGCGGCCTTATCCACTGAAACAGTCCTGTATCGGATCCTTCTTCAGTGCTTGTTTATTAAAGCTTGGGATTTCATCTACCTGGCTACTATAAGTCATTTGGCCATCCCTTACTCTTCCTTTTGCACAAGCCTAAATTAAGGCACCTAGTTACTATAATGGATTATTTGCACAATTTGCCATTATAGAATACTAGTTTAGCACTTGGATTTTGGGTTCCAAATTTTTAACACCCTTTACAGAATTGCCCCCAAAATGAGGAAGTCAGAGCAACAGTGTGGAGGCTATAGGCCCACTGAGCTCTTGAACAAGGATATGAAGACCCTTGGCAATGAACTTATCCCCTTGTTTACAAAGCCGCACAGCAATACCGACACAACCCACTCAGAGTGAATGGTCTGTGTCAGCATTACTGCACCGACAGCCACTATTGTGGGTTTGTAAACGGGGGGGGGGGGGGGGGGGGGGGGGTTAGTGTCCAGGGTAGAGATAATTCTGTCCTCAATCATTCATCCTGATCAGGTAGGTTTTATTAAAGGATGGTAGAAATTCTTTAACAGGATACCTACAATTAGGCACCCAGAGGGTGCATGGTACAACTATATTCTATAAAGGAAAGTAGGCACATAGTTTCCATTATAGAATACTAGCATAATCAGGTATATAAGTGCTAAATATTTATGTGTGAGCACTTATACCAGCCACAGAGCTGGTGCTTGAGTACTTAAGTGCAGCAGATACATGTAACTTACAGTATTCTGTAAGTTATGCACATAAGTGGAAGACACTTCCCCATGCTCTGCCTATGTGTTCGCCCTCCTTGCAAATATGTGCTATGTACATTAAGCAGATATTTGCAGAACCACACTTAGGTGGCATGCTGGCATATACACTCAGAAGTGTACACAAATGCATGTATATTCTTTTATTTTAAAGGGTTACGCATATAATAAACACATAAATGCTAGCACCTAGTTTATGAAAGTAACCTCATAGCAAGGAATGTGCAGCGAGCCCTTAACACCATTCACTGGTTAAATACTAAGAAGGAGAAAGCCCTCTGTATCACACTGGATGCCAAAAAGGCCTTTAACTGAGTGGAATGGACCTGCATCTTTTCACTATTATTGAGTCATTTGAAGCTGAGGGAAAATTATATACAGTGGGTTAAAGCTCTGTATTCACACCCCAAAGCAAAAGTGCTAGTCAATGGGATTAGGTTAGAATTGTCTTTGTTAGCCAGCAAGGCCGTCCTCTATCTCCATTATTGTTCACCATAGCGATTGAGCCCTTTGCTGCTCAGGTTCGAAACAATATTCATACTAATCCAGTTCATGTTGGGCTGGGCACATATAAGATCCGTTTTTACACAGAGAAAATTCTAGTATTTATGACCAATCCTAGACATTATTTGCCACATCTGTTAGATTAAATTGTTCAGTTCAAAAATGGTTTAAAGTAAATTTGAGTAAGGCAGAAGCCCTCTTGATTGGGCTGTCTTGGGAAAAAGCCTTCCAGTGAACCTCCCATATACTTGGGCCCAACATGGACTGAAATACGTGGGAGGATACCTGTCAACAAATTTAAAGGAGCTGTTTGAGTTGAATTATATCCTATTACAAATATTAGGAGGGATTTAGAGAGGTAGAAGGACTTGAAAATTTTATGTTTGGGCAACTGCCAATATTTATTCATACATCCTGGCTTAAGAACCGGCAGAAATGGGGAGATTCATTTGAGAAGAAAAACAGTCAAAATTAAGATAGAAAACCTTGGAAAACCTACACCTATACTATAAGGTGACCATTTTGAAGACTCTAACAAGTTGTTATGATTTTTACCAGGCCAGCAATGGGTTGGTCTTGAGAGAGTGTTTCTCAGATTGTAGTCCATTTTTTAAATTGTCTACTTTCAGGATAAGACTGATTTGGTGATTGTGGGTAAGTTGAATAACCACCCCTTATTTAAGCTCCTAGTTATACGTTGGAGGGAAGTCAGGAAAAAGGCATATCTGAATGGTCTTTTGCTCCCTACAAGTTTGATAAGAGACTAAACCCTTTTTGGGCATAGGTTTTATTCAGACTAGCAAGGTTTTTAAAAATAAAGGATCGAATACTGCATGGGGAGCTTTCAATTAGCTTGAAGGACTGGCTGATATGCACATTTCAGTATTTTGAATGTCTTCATTTTGTTTTGAGGTCAGAGAACATTTCCCAATAAAACAGAACCTTGCATAGCTGGATAAAATGCTATTTGCTGGCAGGAACGTCAGAACACTGATCTCAGATTTGTTGGGGTTTTTTTTAGCACTTGCTACATGCCCAGATTATGAACAAATGGTTAACTCCCCCCCCCCCCCCCACCCCATCAAAGAGGGCCGTTCTTTGGCCTTATACTATAGACAGATGCAGTTTAAGACTGTATGCAGATTATATTTGCACTCTTGCCTTGTATAAAATATGGAAGCTTGAATCTTCCAGATGTTGGAAGGGTTGTGGTAGAGGGAAATCTCTTAATCATGTGGTGGGACTGAACATGCGTGCGGTCCTTTTGTGAATATGCCTGCTCACAGATTGCCAATACAATAAACATGCCAGCTCTGCATGATCCTAAATTTGTTTTATTTGGATTCTTGAAGAGCTCTGAATTTACTGTGGACAACTCCAAGTTCATATCACAACTTTTTTTGGCTGACAAGTTAGTAATTGCAAAAGACTGGAACGCTTGGAGGGGCCCATCTATGAATGAGTGATGGATCAAGGTAGAAAAAAAAAATATGTCTTCTGACAAACTGTACTGTACAATGAGGGATAAAAAAGGGGAACAGTTTTCTTCTACATGGGAACCTGTAAACCATATATTTACATGGTAGATAGACACTCAGCCCATTGTTGCAATGTATCAATACACTCATGCTCACGCATTGTACTGGTTTATGTTTTATACATTAGTCAAGAAAAGAAAACAGAAGTAGGGGAGGACCAACAGGAAAGTAAAAAAGAAACCCTTGAAGACAAAGAAAGACAAATGCCAAGTTTACTGTGAAAAAATAATAAAACGTAGACCAACAGGTCTGCATAAAACAAATCGACAAAGTGAGTTCAGAGGAAGGACCCAACATGGGGCCTTGTTTTGGCACAACTGGCTGCCTCAGGAGTCACGGTGATCTGAAAACTTTCTGTAGCTTGGGGGTTAAAAAATCCTCAAAGGAAAATGTTGTTTTAAGTTCTTTCACTGCTAAAAGATCCAAAAAGCTAAATATTTTGCGTGCCTACAAAGCGGCTTAGTAAACAGGGCCCTTAAACTGATAATTTCCTTTCCTCGTTGTTACTCAAGCTTAAGTGACACATTTAGGCATGCCCATTTACACCAGCCATTGACCTAGCATAAGTGAGTACACCTAAATGTCAACACATTGATGCCGACTTACACTAGTATTCTAGTAAGTGTTCTTATCAGTACCTGTGTAAGTGCTAGTATTCTATAAATGTGACCTGCTGAACAAAAAGGTATCAAAAGTGGGGGTTACAAATAACAGAGATAAAGGCTATTAAACTTTGGAGGGCTAAATTTGGCCAACTTTCATGTTTGGAAAGATTTGTGTGCTATAGGATCTGTAGAATGGGAATTTTTTTTCCCACAACTTTGATGTTTTTCATGTTCTACAGTCTAAAACTGCAAATGCCTAAAAGGTGCCTAAATTGAGCTGTGTGATTTCAGGGGTTAATTACTTTATTTTTTATTGATGAACGTTTCTCATATTTTAAAGGCATAATTAGTCTAAAGAGAATCCACGTATGTGGAGAACTCAGTAGATCCCACAGGATAAATAATGAAAATAAAAGAAGTGGGAATAAAAACCAGGCTTATCCAAAAAACTAGAACCAAACCAAATGTTAAAAATCCAACAAACGAGATTTTTCATATCGTCAATTCATTAGTTTTTTTTTTTACTACGGTCACAAGACTCCAGATGTAGGCCACTAGGCCGAAACACAACTTTGTGTCGAGTCATTTTTTAAAGAATATATTAATGAAAAGAAAATTAATAAATATTGTTTGTTGGATTTTTAACATTTGGTTTGGTTCCAGTTTTTTGGATAAGCCTGGTTTTTATTCCCACTTCTTTTATTTTCAAAGGCATAATTAGTCCATACCTGAGACTGAAATTTGGCAGGATTATTCACTCAATATCCCTCTGTCTTCTGGTATAAATAAATCATATACCTCACTTTTGGTACGTTTTCACTCAGTGGGTCACACATTGAAGCATACAAATGGCACTTAAATAGGGTAACTTTCATTGTATAAAGCACACTTTCTGACTGACTCATTATGGCTTTGGAACAGAGTTGTAAATGAAATATATTTTTGTAATGTAATTTTATACACAGGTGACCCACAGACAACCATAATCCAGTAAACAAGCACCCTCCTCCCCCTATTTATACTACAAATAGTCCCAAAAGAAGCCATGAACTTGTTCACCTTACAACAAAATGCATTGATTTAGGGCAGCATTAATTTCCTCAAAGTTCAAACCTGTGTGGAGACTTTTTGTTCTGCTCAACCAATTAAAAAGTTTGATTAATGTCCTTAGAGCAGCATTCTAGTAGTTGTATTGGATCATTACATTACAATATACTTATATACCGCTGATACCTTCTGGTTCGTAGCGGTTTACAATAATTTTAAAAACCCCATGGCAGTCTCTTGGGAAGCAGATTAGAATTAGAAGAATATACATTCTCTGTAGGCTGTGATTGCTGTTATTGGATCAACATATAAATGATGGAAAGATGATACAGTGCAGGAGAAATGGAGACGAGATCGGTCCCTTTTTCAAATGGCAATTAATATCCTTATAGTCATCTAAATGAATAATGCTGGCAAAACTCCTATCTAAACACACCCACACAAAAACATAATTACATGTTTTTCAAGAAGAGCACCATAAAGTATTTCCTCTGCTTGGAATTTTGCACAGCCTGTGAGACTGAGGGTGTGTTTTTTTGCATGCTAATCGATAGCATGCCTCTCAAGTATTTCTAAAGGAAATCTAAAACACAGCTCATATGTTCTAATTTATGTATGCCTAGGACTACTACTTCTAAAACGTTATGTTGTTTTCCATGAAACAGAGGGAAATCTGGGACAGTGGCTGCCTAATAAGAGACAAGGTACATCAGCAGTTTCCCTGAAAGTAGACACTAAACCACTTAAAACAGAAACTGTCATAAGATAAATATTTGTGAGGGAGACTTCACCTGAGTGGTGCAACAGTGTGAGGGCTTTGGATCCCTGCGCTACCTTCCAGAAATAGGGCAGCTCTCAGCGAGAACTGAGGTGCCCTTTTGGGCAGGCACCAGCGAGCCGCCTTCTTAAATCATCGGGGGCTTCAAGCTCTCCTTCAAGATCTGGCGCCATTTGTGATTCTGTGGGAGACTTCACCTGAGTTCTGTGACAGTGTGAGGTCTTTGGATCCCCACACTCATAGGCGGTCGGTGGCCCAACTGTTTGGGGAGGCTAAAGGGGGCGGGGTTAGGGGTGAGGCCAGGGGTGGAGCTTAAATCCATAATTGTCTGATAACACACAGAAAAAAATAAATAAATAAAAATAAAAGTCACAATTAATACCTTTTATTAAATTTAGATATTAGATATGCATCATATGTCAAAGAATAACGTGGTTGCTCAAAGCATATACTAACCACAATCGCTCAACTGCAAAACACTATGCACAACTTTGTGCAAAAACACACTCAGAACCTTACTGTACCATAAATATTACACTGGGCAGAACCTAATACACCAATATACCACCCATACGGAAAATGCAGACCGTCAACAATATGAAACAAGGATCATAATAACACAATTCTCATGTAGAGCCACAAAACATCCTAATTCATGTTTAATGTGGGATAAAATGCCATACATAAGTAAATAAATATAAACATTTAATGTTGAGCACCTGATTCTCAAAGTGGACATATTCCAAACACTATAATGAAAATAAAATGATCTTTTCTACCTTTGTTGTCTGGTGACTTTGTTTTTCTGATCATGCTGGCCCAGTATCCGATTCTGCTGCTATCTGTCCTCTTAATTCCATTTCCAGGGCTTCCTTTCCATTTATTTCTTTACTTTCTGCCTTTCTTCTTCATTTCTTGTCCTCGCTCCCCTGCCCCCCTCCAGCCATCCATACCCACCCATTGATTCTCTCCTCTCCCCTGCCCCCCTCCAGCCATCCACACCCACGCACCCATTGATTTTCTCCTCTCCTCTCTGTTCCCGGGCAGATTTTCTAACAGGAGCTGCTCATCCAATCAGAGAGCTCTATTTGAATGCAGATTAACATGCAGACACTCTAATGGGAATTTTTAGTCAAAAACACTAGCTAAACCCTTAGTTTTTGGATCAAACTTCACATTTTTGATCAGAGCCATGCCCTAACATTAAGGCTGTAAACATTTCCAACAATGTTTTACCCATAAATATGCAAATGAGAACCTCCCAAAAACGGACTAATTTGCATATGGCTTGAGGAAATTTGAGTACATGGCATACCAATCCCACTTCTTAGCACCTAAATTCTACAATTAGATTTAATGCAAATAGAATCCTGTTCAGAAGGAATGGATCCTAAGGAGCTTAGCCGAGATTGGGTGGCAGAGCCGGTGGCGGGAGGCGGGGATAGTGCTGGGCAGACTTATACGGTCTGTGCCAGAGCCGGTGGTGGGAGGCGGGGCTGGTGGTTGGGAGGCAGGGATAGTGCTGGGCAGACTTACACGGTCTGTGCCCTGAAAAGGACAGGTACAAATCAAGGTAAGGTATACACAAAAAGTAGCACATATGATTTTATCTGTAGGGCAGACTGGATGGACCATGCAGGTCTTTTTCTGCCGTCATTTACTATGTATTTTTAGCACTTTTAAAATTTCAGGGATCAGTGCAAGTCTCTTTGGTATGAACTGCTCATGTGCAGGAATTCATCCGAGTTAAATATCTCCCTGACAACCCAGGACACCTCCAGCCAACCCCCCTGCTCTGCTCTCCCAGCAGTAAGGCAATCAAATTACAACTGGTTATACATAAGGCTAGAGACGGCTTTCACTGCAGCTGCTGCTATTTAAACCCCCCAGAGCAGCGGGACTCGCGGGAGAACTACTACTACTACTACTATTTAGCATTTCTATAGAAACAGCTGATCCATCCTGCTGTGGCTGGGGAGGCATAGCCTCCCCAAGCCTCTTATACCGGGCACCTATGCCCACACTACCATTCAGTGGGAGGACAGTTCTCGGCAAAGACTGAGGTGCCCTTTCGGGTAAGCATCAGCGAGCCATCTGCCAGCGTGATTGGGGGCTTGAAGCTCCACTTTAAGATCTGGTGCCATTTGCAGTGTGTGGCCGCAGGGCATGGCCAAAGGGGGGGCACACCTTGAGGCATATTTTCAAAGCACTTTGGGAGGCTAAGTTCCATAGGTTTCTATGGAACTTTGGGAGGCTAAGTGCTTTGAAAATGAGCCTCCTTGTCCATTAGGAGCACCGACGAGCGACAAGGATGGTGTGAGAAATTTTGTGAGTTTGCTGATTCATTTTCTTCTTGAATTTGCTTAGATATGGTAAAAGGGAAAGCTAAACCAAACATTTCTACTTCAAAACCATCAGGCCTGATGGACAGGCATGTGGTTTCTTAAGGGCTGGTGCAACCAATCCCCCCGGAAGCCTCCCTAAGCTCTCCTGAGGGTACTCCTCCTTTATCCCCAGTTACTTCCTGCGATGTGGGGCATCCCATGAAGTTGCTGCAATTCTGATTGGATCTGAGCAAACCCATAAGACCTCTAATTCTATAATATATTCTAAGTTACCTACTCCTTTTCAAGTCTTGGAAGTTGCCCAGACCCATGTTTTGGAAGACAAGCAGGATGATATCTTAAAAGACTTATGGGATATAAACTTTCATATGGAGAGTATGATAAAGGCCGTAATGTCTCAGACTGTTACATTCTCTCAAGAAGTGGTGGAGAAGTTGTCTAATGTGGATTCAAATGTTAAGGTTTGGGGTAAAAGATTTCCGGTTGTTGAAACTCAAGTTTCTTCCCTCCAGGCTTCACACGTCTCTGTAATTAAGTATTCCTTAAATATTCACCTTAAACTAGAAATGCTAGGAATGCAAAGAGGGTGAGGAATTTGCATTTTTTTTAAATTTCCTGTGTACCTATTTACTTTCTCCAGAGGTTCTCCTGAGGAAGTACCTCAAGGAAATCCTAGTATTACCCACAGCCAATACAATGCATATAGCAAATTGTTATTACATTCCTGATAAAAAGAAAGTTGAATCTGATCAACAACAAGGGGTTGGCCAATTGACAACATCTGAGGTGGACCTTACTGCTTTTTTGGAAGATTTTCAAGATACTATTACAACTAAATCTACTTTACTTGTTTCATTTGGTCATGAAATGGATAAGTCCTTGATCCTGAAGAATTATTTATAGAAGAAAGAAGTGAAGTTTTGTGGAAAAAGGATTTATATATTTCCTGATGTAGCTAGGGCTACACAGTTGAGATGGCCGAGACTCAAGGCCTCTTTAGCCTTGAAGCCCAGGTTGTTGACTCTGGGTGCATCTTTCTTTTTAAAATACCCCTGTAAATGTCTTCTTACTTTTCAAGGTACTAACTTTACTTTTTTTTTTTGATTCACTACAACTTGAGAATTTCTTGAAGGATTATGAGAAACAGTGCTGCCTTAATTTGAGGGTATATAATTATTATACACACTATAATAGCAGTTAGTATTACTAACTTTTCCTTTGTACTTTTCTTTATCTTTATGGGTATTTTTCTCCCTGTAATGTGGGCTAGTTGGATTTGTATTGTTTAAATTTCTTTGTTTGAAATGTCCTTGATTTCATTTTCTTTGCATGCTCTTTTGATGGATATTTAATCTTTATAAAATTAAATTATAAAAAATATAAATATTTGTGTTTTTATAACTTTTACAATGTATCAATTGTGCATGAGTGGTTTATATGTGCATGACTGGCTTATATGTGACTTGTGGCTTGCTGCAGGACTTCATAGAAATGTGGCACAGACAGACACACACAGGAGGCAGGTAAATGTAAAAAGTACTTTATTTATGCCCACCAAAAGGGCTGTAGTCAGTTCTGTTACATCACAGGCTTAGTCCTTTTAAGTAGTCTCTCTTTCTCTCAATACAGTCCCAGTCAATACTCTTCTTGGGACTGGCTTCTAACCAAGCTCAAACACTCTGGAAACTAATGCCACCTCAGGTCCCTACTGGACAAACATCAAATTCATATACTTTAGGAACATCCTGCAAGATTTTCTCCTACCTTGGCAGTCTTCTGTCCATGTATTATTCACTCTTGGAGGCTGATGACTGCTTACAGTTTCCCATCCCAGCAAAACACTTAGTTAGCTCTGGCTACTTTTCTTCCCTGGCACTCTTCTCAGGTACTGTGGCTTCAGTTGCCACTCCCTTATAGAACTCTTGATTCAGGAACTTTTCCTGGAAACCTCTTCACTGGGGGCCTCTATAACCTGTTCTGCATTTAACCCCTTCCCTGCCTGAGCCCCACTCCTCTGACTCAGCAGGTTAGCACCACTTGCTGTAAGGTGGTTCACTTCAGCCTCATTGAGGGAGTGATCCTATGGAAACCCAGTTCTGTACTACCCACTCCCTCACAAGCACCCTTGCTTCCATATCTCATCTTAATAATTGCTTGTCTCATGTTTCTCCTTTTTCTTAACTGCAAAATATGAATCTATCCTTTTTCCCCCTTACGCTAATAGCTTTCTCCCACCTCCTTCCATCAATGGCCATACCCTTCAGTATAAACTCCATAGTGCTAGAGGTGACCCCCAACCAGCTCTATATGGTTATATGTAAGCCACATTGAGCCTGCAAAAAGGTGGGAAAATGTGGGATACAAATGTAACAAATAAATAAATATTAGAGGACCCATATCCCTTCATTGAGAAGGCCTATAGTCCTTTAAAGAGCCAGAGCTGCTGGACTTTAGTCTCCAAGCACCCTGAAAGGACTGCCCCAAGTACATCAGTGGTAGGACTGGATCCCAGAGGATCTACCAGCCCAGAAACACCTGGAATCCCTCAGAAGACAGCAGCTCTTGAATCCTTGCACAGATGCCCAGGTCCTATCTTCTGGCAATCCCTGAGACATATTCCTCCTTCACTAGATTCTTCAACTTGTCTCTGAAGAGACAACAACCCTTAAAGAAGCCTACAAGTTGTCACTACCAAAGCCACCGACTGGACCAAGGGCTGGATCAAATCATAAATGGCATCTGCCAAGAAGGTCATGCCTGATTCCAAAGAGAGGACATCTCTAAACTCTCCTGAAGCTGCAGACACCAGCACAGCAATGCATGAGTCACGTGGAGGGGAATAATCGAACAGGGCTCCCAAGTTTTCATGAGGGCGTCCTTGCAGGACGGCCCTGTAAAGGGGTGGGGCAACCTGTATTATCGAAACAAGATGGGTGTCCATCTTTCGTTTCGATAATATGGTTGGAGACGCCCAAATCATGAAATTTAGGTCAACCTTAGAGATGGTCGTCCTTAGGTCGTTTTTGAGATGGGATGTTTTCAGCGATAATGGAAACCGAGGACACCCATCTCAAAAACGACCAAATCCAAGCCATTTGGTCGTGGGAGGAGCCAGCATTCGTAGTGCACTGGTTCCCCTGACATGCCAGGACACCAATCGGGCACCCTAGGGGGCAGTGCAGTGGACTTCAGAAAAAGGTCCCAGATGCATAGCTCCCTTACCTTGGGTGCTGAGCCCCCCAACCCCCCCTCAAAACCCAAAACTGTACACCACCATAGCCCCTAGGGATGAAGGGGGGCACCTACATGTAGGTACAGTGGGTTACATGTAGGTACAGTGGGTTTCTGGTGGGTTTTGGAGGGCTCACATTTACCACCACAAGTGTAACAGGTAGGGGGGGGATGGGCCTGTGCCCACCTGCCTGAAGTACACTGCACCCATTACAACTGCTCCAGGTACCTGCATACTGCTGTGATGGACCTAAGTATGGCATTTGAGGCTGGCATAGAGGCTGGCAAAAAGTATTTTTAAAGATTTTTTTGAGGGTGAGGGGGTTAGTGACCACTGGGGGAGTAAGGGGAGGTCATCCCCAATTCCCTCCAGTGGTCATCTGGTCAGTTTGGACACCTTTTTGATGCTTGGTCGTGAAAAAAAATGGACCAGGTAAAGTCACCCAAGTGTTCGTCCAGGACACCCTTTTTTTTCCATTATGGGTCGAGGACGGCCATGTGTTAGGCACTCTCAAGTCCTGCCTTCGCTACACTGCCGACATGCCCCCGTGAACTTTGGTTGTCCCTGCGACGGAAAGCAGTTGAGAACGCCCAAAATCGGCTTTTGATTATGCCGATTTGGGCGACCTTGCGAGAAGGACGCCCATCTCCCGATTTGTGTCAGAAGATGGGCGCCCTTCTCTTTCGAAAATTCACCTGATTGTAACCACAGACCACTGCCTGGACAGCCCACACTAAGAAGTAAAGAACTACTGCAGGAGGGCCACAATCTGATGGTCTTGCAAATCCTTCAAGGCTGTCCTGCTCTCCTTGGGGATAATAGTCTTGCAAGTTAACTGCCATTACCAGGTGTCCACCTTGGGAACCTGAAAAAGTTCCTCTCGGGCTGGAGCTGGAAGCAGGTAAAGCCTAGCCAGAGCCTTGGTACTTATGAGCCCAAGGACCAGAGACTCCACTTAGCCAAGATCATGGACACAAGGGCCTTATGTAATAGAAAAGCTTTGGGGGCTTGTGGAGACCTTCAAGGTAGGGTCACCTCCACTGGCTCCTGTCTCACTAATGCCAAAATCCACAGGATTTCCAGAACCTTAGAAATAGATGAAACACAGAGGACTCATCCCTGTCCAAAGACAGTTTGCCCTCTTCCAGCAATCCCAGCAGACAGATTTCATCCTACATAAGTACCTAAGTGTTGCCATACTGGGACAGACCAAAGGTCCATCAAGCCCAGCATTCTGTTTCCAACAGTGGCCAATCCAGGTTACAAGTACCTGATAAGATCTCAAAACAGTACAATACATTTTATGCCGCTTATCCTAGAAATAAGAGTGGATTTTCCCCACGTCCATCCTCCAGATCCCTGCCAGACTTGGCCCCATAGCCTGATGGGGGCTCATGTCCCCGATCTTTGGCCCACAGCTTCCTCCTGCTGACACCCCTGCTATAGCCAATGAAACAGCTAGGTCAGCAGCTAGCTTCTGCATCCTGCAGAAGGCTTGGTGCATCACCATGACAAATTCCGGGGACCCCCCCCCCCGGAATCCCCAGGACTAGAGGACTTGGGGATCACCCTCCCCACCTACAATTTATTCCTGGGAGGAGACGGTGATCCAGAGAAATATGCAGCTCCTTCAAAATAGTTACCACCTCATTCTCCACTGACTCCTCCCTACAGGGATATCAGCATTTTCTCACTCAATTTACCATTCGTGAACAGGGAACTATAAGCCCAATTTCTCTGCTGCAGTCTGTGATGAACTGGGTAGATCCCGATTGCAATTGGGATACATCCTGGTAAGGTGGCTCCTCCCTTGTGCTGCAGATACTGCAGCAGAGGCCATTATCAGATCCATGATAAGAGTCATCCGACAAACCAAAAAAGCCTTCTGTCTCTGTCTTTGAGAAATGCTGCATGCCTCACTACTCAAGGCTAGGCCCGCAAATTCAAGACTTTGATGGCTTCTTCACAAGCTCCTGTTCACACAAGTATCTGACAAGGCTGAAGCACTGCCCTGTCTGCTCAAAGCAAATGCTCCATCTCTTTGCTCTTCTTTTAAAAAGTACTATTGAATTGCCAGATTGGGGAGGGGGGAGGGGTCACACACACACACACACACACACACACACACACACACACACCCCCCCCCCCCCCAAAAAAAAAGCCAATGTCTGTCTATCTCTGGATCCTTGCAACTGGGGGCCTACATGACTCTTCTGCTCAACGGACCCAGAAGAAAAGGGAGCATGGTGCCCTGGGCGTTCTTGACCAGGGTTAGATGGCTTGAAAATCACTGTCCTGACAGATGGACTGGAGAAAGGTGGGAGGAGCACTCAAACTGGAAATCAACCAGGCCCAGGGAGACTAATTCTACTAGATCAGACTAGCATGTCACCATCTGCTAGAGACAGAAAATACTGGCAGCTAACTACTGACACACTCAATTTGCTAGTGAGATAGACATGGGAGAAGCCCCAGCTTGCCCTGGGATTGGTAGCGTGGAACTTGCTACTATTTAGGATTCTGCCAGGTACTTGTGGCCTGGATTGACCACTGTTATAAGCAGGATACTGGGCTAGAAGGACCATCGGTCTGACCCAGTATGGATATTCTTATGTCCATATATACATCCTCTTATAGGCAGCAATGTCACTTCAAAGCTGCATTCTCTGTCTCCACTATCTGCTGGCTGGGAAGGCACAACCCACGTATTTGGATTGGTCTAGCAGGATGCTAAGTAAGGAACAAATTCTCTTCTTTTTTGCTGTTCCTCTAGACTTTGATTTCAGTCACTAAGTGTTAACTGCCCAGGATTAGGATATGTTTGTTTGGTGGTACAATAATAATATGGCTTAAAATAAAACTGCACCTTTCGTAGTGTGCAGTGTTTCAAAAAAGACACACAGCAAGCAGTTTAAGATGTTACTAGTTTTCAATTGCTTCACTTTGGTTCCCTGCAAATTCCCCTGACACCACTGGGAGCATCTATGTTCAAAACAACATTGCAGGTTACCTTCTCTGCGTTAGTTCATGCAGTGTATATGTTATCATTTGTGACACTGCAGTCAATATGAACCAGCTGGGTCCAGTGGGTCTGAAGTAATTTGTGAGTATCTCGTTCAACTGTATATCCCTGGGGAATTGCAGAACAGGAGAATAAATAATTAAAAAGAACAATATCTCAGCAACAGCATTTTCCATTGATGCACAGTGAATATTAGTGCTGGTCAGGTGCACGCTTGAATTACTGCAGATTGATCAGAAGATAGTTCTATCTTTTAATTAGAAGACTGGCTGCTAGGTGTTATTTCTATCAGGATAAATGATGCATGGTTAACCAGGGCTCACATTTGACTGACTGCAAAACTTTAGCACTAAGCATCCTGCAGAGAGATTGCTTCATTCTTCACCATATAACTGCACTTTCCAAATTATGTTAGTAAAAGGCTGTTCTTCTCCATGTATGCATGCAATTTTCCATCACAGCTGTTTCTGGAGTCTGTTTCAGAGAAGCAGTGACTGACATTAAGGCAGTGTGTTATTGTGTATACTAGTCCTAGTTTTATAGAACATGTGGAGGAGGAGTGGGCTTGAAAAGTAGGAAAGCTAGAGTTTAGTTCCTACTTCCTCCACTAATGTCACTTGGGGTAAATTGCTTCCCCTTCCATTGCTCCAGGTCCAGATTAAATTGTAAGCCCTCCCCCCCTCCCAAGGCAGGAAAATAACCACAGCTGTGAACATATTGGCTTTGTTTTCAAGTTGATAAAAGGCACTTGGGGGGATTTTATAATGCATTTTAAGGTTCCTAAAGTTTCCTGGATTTGGATTTTAGATTTATTTGCCCTTGCAAATCCAAACTCCAGGCAAGCTATATTACTGGTGGGGCAGTACCCTTACACATTCTGGGTGTTGATGCTGAATTGGTCTCCTCCCCCCACCATTCATCCTTAGAACTTGCCTTCCATTCCTATTCTAAGCAGGTGAACTGCTCTGCTTACAATCTAAATATTTATTTATTGGGATTTATTAACCACCTTTATGAAGAGATTCACCCAAGATGTGTACAGTAGGTAAAGTTTAATAAAAAAAACTTAAAATTTTGTTAACAAAAGTATTGTACCTGAGGCTGTAGAGGGTTAAGAGAGGAGAGGAATCTGTTCACTACTCAGATTGAGGATGAAAAGACTTATGGTAGCTTTGCCCTCTTTTATCACCAGACCTTAACAGTCGAAGAGACACCACATATTTCAAATACTAAAAAAGTCATATAGCCTTATAAACACATCACAACACACTGCCATATTGTGGATGCCTCATGCAGCAGAACAGCTGTGTAATAAAGTACTAATCTTATGAAAACCAACCACAAAGCAGCATTTTAATTTTAAAGTGAAACATTTCCTAAAATTGAAGGTGCTTGGAGTATTTTAATAATATTGTAGAATAAAGTCTCTATATACAATTTTGGAATAAATCATTTTTTTACAAGTATCTGAATAGTCTCCAAAACAGCAGCTGAAAGAGAATGAGCTGTACAATAATTTAGTCAAATAGCTAGGTCTTATACTATAACAGTTACAGGAGTAAGAGCCTAAAGCTTTTCCAAAGAGTATATTAACTACTTCTTAATTTTAAGGCTCTAATGACATTGCATGTGGTTCTAATGACAACATAACCATGACACCAAAATAGTCCAGTGTAAGTAGAAATTGCTGATGGACACGAGCCAGGTTAAATAATCTCCTTGTGCGTTATCAGAACTGCATAAACTTTAAGAAAATAAGGGGGTATTTTACAAAGGCGTGATAGCATTTTTAGTGTGCGCTAATGATTAGCATGTGCTAAATGCTAGAGATGCCCATAAGATTATATGGGCATCTCTAGCGTTTAGTGTGTGCTTATTTTTAGCGTGCACTAAAAATGCTAGCACAACTTTGTAAAAGGACCACTAACCACTTTATAATTGAAAGAGAAAAACGCCTAGATTTCGACCCAAATCGGGAGATAGACGTTTATCTCACAAAAACGAATAAATCGGTATAATGGAAAGCCGATTTTGGACGTTTTCAACTGCACTCCATCGCGGAAGCGTACAAAGTTGATGGGGGCGTGTCAGAGGCGTGGCGAAGGTGGAACTGGGGCGTGGTTATCGGCCGAGGAGAGATGGGCGCCTTCGCCGATAATGGAAAAAAAGTATGCGTTTGTAGCTAGAATTTAGGGCACTTTTCCTGGACCCTGTTTTTTCACGAATAAGGCCCCAAAAAGTGCCCTAAATGACCAGATTACCACCAGAGAGAACCGGGGATGACCTCCCCTGACTCCCCCAGTGGTCACTAACCCCCTCCCACCACAAAAAATGATGTTTCACAACTTTTTATTTTCACCCTCAAATGTCATACCCACCTCCCTGGCAGCAGTATGCAGGTCCCTGGAGCAGTTGTTAGGGGGTGCAGTGGACTTCAGGCAGGTGGACCCAGGCCCATCCCCACCCCTACCTGTTACAATTGTGCTGCTTAATGCTTAGTCGTCCAACCCCCCCAAACCCACTGTACCCACATGTAGGTGCCCCCCTTCACCCCTTAGGGCTATAGTAATGGTGTAGACTTGTGGGCAGTGGGTTTTAAGGGGGATTTGGGGGGCTCCTCACACAAGGGAAGGGTGCACCTGGGAGCTCTTTTACCTTTTTTTTTGTTTTTGTAAAAGTGCCCCCTAGGGTGCCCAGTTGGTGTTCTGGCATGTGAGGGGGACCAGTGCACTACGAATCCTGGCCCCTCCCACGAACAAATGCCTTGGATTTATTCGTTTTTGAGCTGGGCGCTTTCATTTTCCATTATCACTGAAAAACAAAAACGCCCAGCTCACAAATTGTCGAATAAAACATGGACGTCTATTTTTTTCGAAAATACGGTTCGGTCCGCCCCTTCACGGATCCGTTGTCGGAGATAAACGCCCATGGAGATAGATGTTTTCGTTCAATTATGCCCCTCCACGTATTTTGTAAAAATTACGTTGTAACAACAATATAGATCTTCCTCCCCCAGGCTTTCTCAACACAGGGATTCCTGAGGTGAAATCTTCACTCTTCCCCTGACTCTCTGTGCTGGAAGATTGAACCAGTAGCTTATATTCAATTCAGTTCACCTCACTCAGGTCTTATATACCGCTAATATCCCCTGTTTAGGATTCAGTGCGGTTTACATCATCTGTGGGACAGAGGTTGGTACAATATTATAGGTAGGACATTGGGTGAATACAATCTTGTTGGTTATATTTGGTTGGTACAGTATTATTAGTGGGATGTTGGGTGGATACAATCATGTGCTTTGCTTTACTCAGCTATAATTGTGTAATAACAAAAATATTGTTATTTTTCCTCATGTCCTTCTTAAATGCTGTCAGAAGCTGCAGAGCACACTGAAAGTTACAAAACAAGCTATGCTTGTAAAATGTGCTGAGAGCTCTTGTTTAGATGAAAGGTGCTAGACACTAGTGTAAATTATTCATTCATGGGAATTACATCACCACCCTGAGTAAGGAAAGGAGGGGGCAGATAGGTGTCCAAGGAGGTGTTTAGCTTCCAGCTTTCCAAGAAAACAAGTTCCAGTTTAAAGGAGACTATGCTCAGCAAAAAGGGTAAAGCATAAGACTGAAGGGATATCCGGGACTTAGCTGTTGGAAGTCATACAATTCCTGGTAAAGGTCCTGCCTATGCATTACAGAATTGTGTGGTCAGACATCTGTGTAAATTACTACCTATATGGGACAAGAGCTTGAAGAATAATGCTCTTTTAAAACAGATTTTGTAAAGTCATTCTACTACCAAGAAACAATTTATCAAATAATTGGCTTAATAATACCAACATCAATATTGTTCATGTTTCCTTTTTCGCTTGGAAAGTTGTCATGCAAGTTGGGAGCCAGCAATGAACGCTGATTAGCAGGTTTGAGAATGCTGGCTTTCAGCAGAGAATATCAAAAGCACTTTAGAAGCAGGAAACTCATCACCACGGTACAAAATCTAGAAATTTTTTGTATCACTTTTACTAAGCGCGGTCAGCACTGTTAGCAGCATTTCCAGTCCTCCATCCTCTTCAGAGCCTGGCGCAAGCAGGAGGACTTACTTTCTTTGCTGTTGTGCTCTAGCTTTACAGGCAGAGAGGGAGAATCAGTACAGAAGCCAGCAGAAACACCGGCACTGTAAAGAAAAGAAGAAGCCCCATATTCACAGACCTTATTTCCACCCACAGCGACAAAACCTTTTATTTACATATAAATCAGAGACTTGATCTGGGGTTTTACAGCCAGGGTTCCTCACACTGTTAAACCACCCTGACAACAAAGATCTAGCGGCTAAAGTTAGCCAGAGGGAAGAAAAGTAAACGTCAAACCTAAGCTGTCCTTCAGATAACTGGCACGACTGCCAAAGAAAGGAAGAGAGCGGTTGCATAAGGGAAACTCACCCTCAGGTACCAATGAAGGGCATGAGTTAAATCCAAATAAAATAATTATAGAGTAACAATAAACGGTAACATAAAATTACTGTGGAGGACAAGCCCCGCAAAGATGGTTTTTCAAAAAGGACTAGCAGAGACTTCGGTATGTACACCGTTTGCATATTTCCCTTTCCAAAGGTGAGGGTGGGGAAGAATTATTAAGGAACGGAAATCTGTTGTGACAGAAGGGCGAGCCATTGAAATTATTGGAAGGCGGTGATGCATCAAGGAGAGTAGTGAAGTGAGCCAAAGGAAAGGCAATGGGACTTGATATACTGCCTTTCTGTGGTATTTGCAACTACATTCAAAGTAGTTTACATAGTATACAGGTACTTATTTGTACCGCTGGGGCAATGGAGGGTTAAGTGACTTGTCCAGACTCACAAAGAGCTGCGAGTTGTGTGTGATGTGTATAACCATCGGTCAAAAAATACAAGCCGGAAGCGCAGGAGACCTTTGAAGGGGGCCCCCCCCCAAAAAAAATAAACCAGCTGGAGGGGGGGTGGGGCGCACTAAGCGATCCATTCAGCAAAACCGAAGACCCCGATCATCGCAGCTGTCATATTCACAGTCCAATAGGAACCAACAACAGCGGACTATTTCTCGTCCAATCCATCGTCTTTCTCCCCACATTCGCCCAGCCCCTTCTTTCTTCCGCTGCTGCTAGGCCACATTTCGGGGGGAGGGCGGGGCTAGCTTTGGAGCAAGAAGGTTAGGTTGACGGTTGGGCGGGGTTAAAGGCGGGACTGCGGAGGGATACGCGGCCGCGAGCTGAGGCGTGGGGGAGGGTGGTTACCGTTTAACTGGTTTATCTTTTTGAAAGCTGAGTGGCCAATGTGCGGAGTAAAGAGAGCGAAAGGGGGATAGGTGATCAGTTCGCTGGCTGTCAGCATGTGGAGTGGTTGTGCGTAGTTGCTGCTGACGCCTTTTTTTTTTTAGGGGGGGGGTTTGTTGTTGTTGTTTGGATAATCGAAGCCAAACGGTTTCTACGAACAGCGGAGCTACGTTGCTTGTACACGTTCAAAAGCACACACGTATCTAGAACTACTACACATACACACGCGTTTCTAAAGTGAGCCGAGCAGGTCTATAACTTCGCTGCTGTAACCCGGGGGGGAAAAACAAAAGCAAGATTTGTTTTGGGTTGGAGGGGCGGAAATAAGCCCGTGTGATCCTGGGTCACGTTGATGACAGCCAGAGGACAAGAACTTGTTTCGGAGAGAAAAGCGACGTGAGGAAAACCAGCTGTTCTGTAAGAACTCGCTTCTGCTTTCCTTCGCACAGACTTTTGGGCTCGTTTTTGGTTTGATTGCCCCTAGCTCCGTTTTCCTTCTTCCCCCCCGCACCCAGTTGCCAGCGGTGATATTTGGGAGGGGGGAGATGATGGACGAGAAGTACCTACCCGAGCTGTTGGCGGAGAAGGATTCGTTGGACTTTTCCTTCACTCACGCCTTGAGGATGATTAACCGAGGTAAGAGGGGAGAGAGCGGGGGGTGATGCCGCCCGGACCTGGGCCTTTGCCTTTCGCTCTTCGTGGCGGCTGGGGTTGGGCCACTTCTCCCCACTGATTTCACACTTCTGATCCGGAAGGTTGGAAATGGCTTGTATTCTGGTGCGGCTCCTCCTGGGGTATAGACTAGATTTCGGTCCCCGAATAAAAAGGTGGCTGTTGCTGTTGAAAGATGTGTGGGGGAATGGGACTGGTTACTCAACCTGACCCATTGGCACCTAGCAAATTTAGAAGTGATGTTATGATAAGGAGAGAATGGCATGGGCTCTGCGCTGCTCAACACCAGACTCTGTTTTTCCAGAAATATTGGGGGGAGGGGGATCGAGGAGGCTCCTAGCACGAAGGCGCTATTTATAGATGTTTGGGAGGGGGGGGGGGGGGGGGCTCCTGAGGAGCCGCATGCATGTATGTGCCTGACTTAATTCCAGGTTTACAGGTAGATTTAGGGGGTGGGAGTGGGACATCGGGTGCTGGGGATAACTTCCTCAGGGAGGGTGCCGTGGGGAGAAGTGGCAATTGCACTGTCAGACTCAGTCCCAACTGTTTTTTGCATGCAGGTGAGGGTTAAGGCTCATCTGAAATCGGGAGGAGGGCATGTTCATCCCCAGCGCCTCAGGCAGGGAAGGTTTTTTGGCATCGGATCGTGCTCGAACTGTTAATAAAACCTCTGGACAACACTACAGATGGTTCGCTCTCGTCTTCAGTCAGCCCGAGCTGGTGCATTTCTGTGAAATATTTCTGCACCTTTTTGGTAGCTGGCAGGATTTTTAAGCCCTAAACGCTTGCTCCCAGAGCATATTTCCTGGTGATGATTGGTTTCATGGTACTGATCGTGGGTTTTTTTTTTTTCAGGATTAATGGCTAGGTTAAAAGTTCACGACCTTAATTAGTTTTAAAATAACGTTGGGTCATTGTTGGGCTTTAGCTCAAAGGTATCTTTTTTTTTTTTTTTGTACAATAAATTCAGTATAGTGATAATCACCTCCTGCTAAATGATGGTTGCATTGGCAGAGTCAGATGCTTTATTGTTTGGATTTCTAATCTGAACCTGTGTGTCGGCATTAAAGTTTCCGTTGACACTTGCCAGGTAGTGCTGTGGTAGCAGCTTTTAGGATATAGTATGTGATCAGCAGCAAAGATTATAAGGCAAGATTCATTCTTTTTTTTTGTGTGTGCATTTTTCTAAAATAAATGTCTGTCACTATATGACAAAGCGCCTGGACCTCATTCATATTTTAGTGTTCTGAAAACAGCTTGAAGTTTTATTCTGTGAGAACAGAAACACATGATAAAAATGGATTCCAATCTGAAGTGATTTCTATTAAAGACTTCTGTGGGGTTGAAACCTGTAGACTCGTGGTGGCCCTGTTGCACATAATGGTTCAGAAACATCATCTCTGCATTTGTAAATTTGGCTTGCAAGTTGAATGTTGGTACTTAGTGTGTATCTGGTTAATTCACATCTAAAATACCAGTTCATTTCTTTGATAAGTCTTGTTTGTGTAAAGATCTTCATAGCCACAGAGTGAATATTGTGCGTTTTTTTTCTCATTATGTTGTTGTAGCAGTCTTTAGCCGTCATTTATGTTTGCAGTTTTTCTACCTTACAGCTGATGCCTTAAAATAATACAGAACTTCATCATTTTTTTTACTTCCATCTCAATGTTTTTTTTTTTTTCATTTAGCCAGGGAGAAAATAACTCTCAAAATCTTATCAATAATTCAGTGTTTCAAGTTATATATACTTGTAATCATGGGCCCTTGTAAAACAATGTTTAGTGATTTAAAACCTAGTGGATCTGTTTGGAAAACCCTTGTGTATGTGCCTAGTTAGCAGCATATCTTTCCATTCAGTACCCAATATCTGCTTTTGCTTTGACAAACTCGGGGTCCAACTCTGCCTGCATTTTTCACATACATCTGTGAAAGAAACATATCTGTCACAATGATCAGCTGGATCCTAAACTGACCTCCACAAGATGCCCAAAAGACTTGCATGTTTTTTTTCTTTAGTTTTGGGATGTAAATGTACTTAAACAATTCCAATATCAAGTAAAATGTGTTTGGAAATTTTGAAAAAAAATAATCCAACTGTTGCAATGACACCATACTTTAAATGTTCATCAATTAAGTTGGTTTCTCCTTACTTTCAAACTTAAAATGAGCATGAGAAACTGTGTGGAGAAATGACCAAACTGCTCACACACAGGACCTCTTGATTAAAACTCATTAAAGTGTGTAATTCTGAGAAATATATATGAAAGGGACACACATATAGTAGTGAATGGATGATACCAGTGAGATAGAAAGCTGAAGTTAAATATTTGGTGTGAAACTAAATAGTTCATCTAAAGCAGTAGGCAAACCTGCCAAAGCCTGGTTGTGCTTTGCCATAACTTTTTATTATTCTGAACAAAATAGGAACACAAGTTTAACTGTGTGAAATCATTTGCTGCCTAGCCTGGGAGAGAGCTGCATTGAATGGTTGAGAAGCTGCGTTTTGATTGGCTCGAAACACACCTTAACTTTGGCCAATCAGCCATCTTTCTGATAAAGTACCCTTTGAAAAGCATTATTTGTTGTTGATAAGAGTGGAGGAATGGCCTAATGGTTAGTGCATGGGCTGAGAACCTGGGGAACTGGGTTTGATTCCCACTGCAGCACTCAGTGCTCTAGGCACAAAGATTGTGAGCCCACTAAGGACAGAGAAAACTACCTTCATATATCAACCACACCACAGAAAAGCGATATATCAAATCCACGACCCTTTGCCTTTCCTTTCTCCAGTTGTTCTAGTTGTCTTTTAGTTTTGCAAGAGGAATATTTTCTGGGGATCTAAAGTGAAGCATAGCTTTATGAGCTGGCTGTTTCTGCTTTTCTCCTAGTGAACACATTTCTCACCAGTGATGCCTGCCAAGGACTTAGGGGGTCTTTTTCTAAGCTGTGGTAGAGATCAGTTGGCGGTAAATGCTGAGATGCCCATTCTGTTCCTATGAGCGTCTTGGTGTTTACCGCCAGTTGATTGCTACCATGAGCTAAAAACGCTACCACGGCTTAGTAAAAGACCCCCTTAGAAAAGTTTAATGTGGAGAGCACAAAACTGATCAAACATCAGGGGCTTCTATTTTAAGGGTAATTTCTCCTTCTGGCAGTAAAATGATAATTAGGTTAGGGAAAATGGTTTCAAATCTATATATTGAAAAGAAAAACAATAATAAAATTTAAAAATAAAACAAGAAAAGTGAAACAGTAGCTATAAACAAATTAAAGATTTTTTTAAACTTATTTTGCACTGATACCTTTGAGCATAGATGTCAGCTGTGTGGATGCTTGAGTACCTCTATTGAGGGAACTTCTTCAGTGTGTCCAGTGAATGGGCAATTTGGTTTAAGTTTTCCACCCCCAATCATTTTGAAAAGTTGGCTCCTATGCATTTGAGTGTGTTTATATTGTTTTTTTTAAGTATGGGTTTTTAAAATGTTTGTTGTTTTTGTCAGGATTAATGTGGTTTTACACTTTTTGTAATTGTATGTTAATTGCTTTGCATAATAATGGTAAAAGCAGATGATTAGAATAAACTGTATTCTAATAGTACTACTGTTTCTGTAGCACTACTAGATATATTCAGCACTGTACACCCCCCCCCTTACAATTGAGTCACAACAGGGTGAAAGAGACTTGGGAATTTTGTTGATGGAGAAAATTGTTATAAAACAACCAGATTATGACCAGCAGAACCAGTGGTTAAATATTTAAAAACAGCTTCCAAAAGTTGAGTTTTGGAGATTGGATTTGAGAAAGAAAAGTGTTTTTTTGTAGGGAAGTTCAAGAAAAGGAGAAGGTTAATTGGATAATGACGATCATTTTTAAGTTCTTTAGACCCAATAAGGTAATAAATAGGAATAAAACAAAATAACACGATACCTTTTTTTTAATTGGACTAACAATACATTTTGATTAATATTTCCTTCAAAAGCTATCTTTAGATCAGAAATGAGCAAATGATATATATCAGAATATATACGTGAAACATAAAAGTATTCCAATGACAGTCTCATGGGGAGAGAAACAGGGAGAGATGGATGAGTGCTAAGAGGGTGGCAAAGCAGTATAATTTCTTTAAGTCCGGTCTAGTGGGTGTCAAAATATTTAATCTTTTAACTTTAAAGGTTTTACATTCCTGGTTGGTTTTGAAATTTCCTATTAGAATTCTCACCATAAAGCCGTTCATGCAGTGCTCTGGTCTGGCAAAATGCTGTTCTACAGAGGTGTCACCTTGGTCAGCATTGTAGTGTTTAATGTGGTGCTAATGTAAATTGAACCTAGTTTTAAGCATTTGGACTGTCTCTCCAACATATCATCCTTTTTCACATTTTTTTGCATTTAATAATATACACTTCATTTGAAGATGGTAGGATCCCCTTATGGTGAATGTTTTTCCCATGTGAGCGACTGTGTCGTATGATATACGTTGGCATAGTGTGCAGCTTGGTATATTGCAAGGATGTGCACTGTTCTATTTTTCACTTTTTCCTGGGAGCCTGATTTTCACAAATTTTTGTTTCAGATTAAGTGGTTGTCAGAAGGTCAGCATAGGTGGAGCTGAGAATATCTCTTTTCAGTAATTCATCCTCCTGGGGTAGTAGCTATAGATCTTTTATTCTTCTTATTGGTTTTTCCACTTTGGATTGGTATGTTGCTACAAGGGGCTCGCTCTGTGGTTTTCTTTTCTTTGTACTGCAGTCGTTTTTCCCTGGATATTTTGAAGGAAGAGGCAGTCTTCTTTGAGATTATTTTGGGAGGGTTGTATCTTTTTGTTTGAAGGATTCAGTCAGAATTTTGAGGTGTTTATCTCTGTCTCTTGGAGCAGATGCAGAGGTATCAAATGGCTTGGCTGTGAATAATGGACTTTTTTTTTTTGTATGTGAAGGGTGGAAGCTAGAGTTGTGGAGGTAGCTGCATCTGCCAGTTGGTGTCTTGTATTTAGATGTTTGTATATAGCCATTGTGGATAGAAACAGTGGTGTCTAGAAAGTTGACTTGTTCTGTGGAGTAGTCAATTTTGAATTGGATTAAAGGATGGTATTAATTAGAAAGTGTGCCCAAGTTGTTTAGATCTGCTCCATCAGGTGTCGCGCTGGTGGTCCGAACTGACCCTGTAACAACCTTTAAATGTTGGTGATATTTTGTAGGACATGCAAGGAGATGTACATGTATATCAATTTATAGCACAGGAAAATCATGACAATGCAAAGCAAAATTTGTACAACCAAATAAAATTTCCCATACACACGCGCACACACACATACATACACACACACACGAGCCTTGCATTTTTATAAGCAATGGTATGATTCACTTCATTAGAGATTGCCTTCAGGTCATCAGGATGGGCATGGAGTCCTGGAAAGTTTAGCAGTTTATATAAAGTCTCTTTTCCATGCCAAGAGGTAATGGATTCACAACATGTGAGATGAGCCTGGAATGTCATTAGTCATTGGTAACCAGAGGTGTGTGGAATAGGTTGTCTCATTAATGGTGATTTGAGATCAGTGGTGTAGGACTGCACCAGGTATTGTTCAGTAAATAGTTTGAACTGTAGAGCAGTGTTCTTAAGAAGGCAGATGCCATACACTCTGGGAGCAATGGAAAAAAGAAATGTTTTGGGGGAAAGAACAGATAAAAACAACAATGCCAAGTATAATATATGTGAGGTAGTCGGTGAGTATGAGAGCTTGGCAGACAAGGAGCAAGAGGAAAAATTGTTCCAGCAACAAGAGGTGTCAGCACTGTTCCCTCTAAGCTGAGCGGGAGTCCTCCAACTGCATTGCTGCCAGAAGGGGTGGCGCTTCAAGCACTAGGGACAGGCAAGTTCCTTGGAGTTCTGCAGAGCTTGCCTTCCCTCACTATTGAAAATGTGATAGTGAAACAGTGCTCCCCACTGACAGGACTATAGGTAGAGGATTACTTCTGAGCTTAGATGGAACAGTGAATGTCAGCCTCTTTAAACTGATTAGGTCCACAATTAAAATGAAAAGGGATCCATAGGCTTGAATGAAGTCCAGTTATCATCCAGTGGCTGCACCCAGAAGGCAAAAGGATATATTAGCATATTAAATTGCACACCTCTGTTAACAATAGGGTAAATAAGTGTGTTGTCCTTAGCATGGGATCAGCGTATAGATAGAGCATCCTTGCGGTGAACAGATTGGAACGCTAAGGACTCAGTTCTATAAATAGTGGCCAAATTTGGGTGCAGATTAAAAAGAAATTAGCAAAATTAGCTTTAAGCGCTGTTCTATATAAACGGTACTTAGAGTTGGGCACTGTTGGTGCCGGGATCTACAGATTTATATCAAGTAAAACCTGGTGTAAATTCTTATGCGTAAGCTAGTTGCGGATCTCCCTTATTCTATAAAATTGTGCATAAATTCCAGGAATGCCCCTGGTCCACCCATGTTCCTCACATAGCCACACCCCATTTTGGATTGGCATAAAATGTATATGCGGATCCTGACGCCTAAAGATGTGTGTGCCAATTTTAATTCTAGTTAATGCCATAATAGCACCTAATTATTGGTGCTAATTGGCTCATTTATCAAATTCTGTAGACAAATTGGGTACATGCCCTTATTTGTGTGCACAATTTTGAGCACCATATATAGAATTAGGGCATAACTGTTCACCAATCAAGTGAACTATAGCAAATTCAGGCAATCTGGATGAGATATGGTGGCCAGAGATCAAACTTTGCAGTGATCAGAATTTCCTTTAATATAGTAATAAGCTCTCTCTGTACCTGATCACAAGCAATAAGGTACTGCCTTTGAAAGTCTAATAAAAAAGGTATTATCTTTTTTTTTTTGCTTTGTTTTACTTCTATTTATTGCATAAGTACATAAGCACATAAGTATTGCCATACTGGGAAAGACCAAAGGTCCATCAAGCCCAGCATCCTGTTTCCAACAGTGGCCAATCCAGGTCACAAATACCTGACAAGATCCCAAAAAAGTACAAAACATTTTATACTGCTTATCCCAGAAATAGTGGATTTTCCCCAAGTCCATTTAATAATGGTCTATGGACTTTTCCTTTAGGAAGCTGTCCAAACCTTTTTTACACTCCGCTAAGCTAACCGTCTTTACCACATTCTCTGGCAACGAATTCCAGAGTTTAATTACACGTTGAGTGAAGAAACATTTTCTCAGATTCGTTTTAAATTTACTACATCGTAGCTTCATTGCATGCCCCCTAATCCTAGTATTTTTGGAAAGCGTAAAGAGACGCTTCACATCTACCCATTCAACTCCACTCATTATTTTATAGACCTCTATCATATCTCCCCTCAGCCGCCTTTTCTCCAAGCTGAAGAGCCATAGCCGCTTTAGCCTCATAGGGGAGTCATCCCATCCCCTTTATCATTTTTGTCGCCCTTCTCTGCAACTTTTCTAATTCCACTGTATCTTTTTTGAGATGCGGCAACCAGAATTGAACACAATATTCGAGGTACGGTCACACCATGGAGTGATACAAAGGCATTATAACATCCTCATTTTTGTTTTCCATTCCTTTCCTAATAATACCTAACATTCTATTTGCTTTCTTAGCCGTAGCAGCACACTGAGCAGAAGGTTTCAACGTATCATCAATGACAACACCTAGATCCCTTTCTTGGTCCGTGACTCCTAACGTGGAACCTTGCATGACATAGCTATAATTCGGGTTCCTCTGTCCCACATGCATCACTTTGCACTTGCTCACATTAAACGTCATCTGCCATTTAGACTCCCAGTCTCGTAAGGTCCTCTTGTAATTTTTCTCAATCCTCCCGTGATTTAATGACTTTGAATAACTTTGTGTCTTCAGCAAATTTAATTACCTCATTAGTTACTCCCATCTCTAGGTCATTTATAAAGAGCAGCGGTCCCAGCACAGACCTCTGGAGAACCCCACTAACTACCCTTCTCCATTGAGAATACTGACCATTTAACTCTACTCTCTGTTTTCTATCTTTTAACCAGTTTTTAATCCACAATAGAACACTACCTCCTATCCCATGACTCTCCAATTTCCTCTGGAGTCTTTCATGAGATACTTTGTCAAATGCCTTCTGAAAATCCAGATACACAATATCGACCGGCTCACCTTTATCCACATGTTTGTTCACCCCTTCAAAGATGATGTAGTAGATTAGTGAGGCACGATTTCCCTTCACTAAATCCATGTTGACTTTGTCTCATTAATCCATGCTTTTGAATATGCTCTGTAATTTTGTTCTTAATAATAGTGTCTACTATTTTGCCAGGCACCGAAGTCAGACTCACCGGTCTATAATTTCCCGGATCTCTTCTGGAACCTTTTTTAAAAATCGGCATTACATTGGCCACCCTCCAATCTTCCGGTACCACGCTGGATTTTAAGGATAAATTACATATTACTAACAATAGCTCCGCAAGCTCATTTTTCAGTTCTGTCAGTACTCTGGGATGAATACCATCTGGTCCAGGAGATTTGCTACTCTTCAGTTTGTAGAACTGCCCCATTACATCCTCCAGGTTTATAGAGAATTCATTAAGTTTCTCCGACTGGTCAGCTTTGAATACCATTTTGGCATCGGTATCGCACCCAAATTTTCCTCGGTGAAGACCGAAGCAAAGAATTCATTTAATCTCTCAACTACTGCTTTGTCTTTCCTGATTGCCCCTTTTACTCCTTGGTCATCTAGCGGTCCAACTGATTTATTTGCCAGCTTCCTGCTTTTAATATACCTAAAAAAAATTTACTATGTGTTTTTGCCTCCAACACAGTCTTTTTTTCAAAGTCCCTCTTAGCCTTCCTTATCAGCGCTTTGAATTTGACTTGACATTCCTTATGCTGTTTCTTATTATTTTCAGTCGGTTCCTTCTTCCATTTTTTGAAGGATTTTTTTTTAGCTCTAATAGCTTCCTTCACCTCACTTTTTAACCATGCCGCCTGTCACTTGGTCTTCTGTCTTCCTTTCTTAATACGTGGAATATATTTGGCCTGGGCTTCCAGGATGGTGTTTTTGAACAGCATCCACGCCTGATGTAAATTTTTGACCCTCGAAGTCGCTCCTCCAAGTTTTTTTTTCACCGTTCTTCTCATTTTATCATAGTCTCCTTTTTTAAAGTTAAACGCTAACGTATTTGATTTCCTATTAGGCATATTTTCAAAGCACTTAGCCTTCCAAAGTTCCATAGGTTTCTATGGAACTTTGGAAGGCTAAGTGCTTTGAAAATATGTCTCTGTGTATACTTACTTCAAAGCTAATATCAAATCCGATCATATTATGATCACTGTTATCACGCGGCCCCAGCACCATTACCTCCCGCACCAGATCATGCGCTCCACTAAGGACTAGGTCTAGAATTTTTCCTTCTCTCGTCGGCTCCTGTACCAGCAGCTCCATAAAGCTGTCCTTGATTTCATCAAGAAATTTTACTTCCCCGATGTTGCCCCGATGTTACATTTACCCAGTCAATATCGGGGAAATTGAAATCACCCATTATTATTGTGTTTGTTTGCGTCCCTACGTCCCTAATTTCCTTTAACATTTCTGCATCCGTATGTTCATCCTTGCCAGGCGGACGGTATTACACTTCTATCATTATCCTTTTCCCCCTTTACACATGGAATTTCAATCCACATGGATTCCAAGATGTGTTTTGTTTTCTGTAGAAGTTTCAATCTATTTGATTCAAGGCTCTCGTTAATGTACAATGCTACCCCTCCACCAATTCGATCCACCCTATCACTACGATATAATTTGTACCCCGGTATGACAGTGTCCCACTGGTTATCCTTCTTCCACCAGTTCTCAGAGATGCCTATTATATCTAATTTTTCATTTAGTGCAATATATTCTAACTTTTCCATCTTATTTCTTAGGCTCCTGGCATGCACATATAGACATTTCAAAGTTACGTTTGTTGTTCCTATTTACATGATGCTTAGTACTTGACAGTATTAATTTGCAATCATTTGTCTGATTTTTATTTAAGGACATCTGATCTACTACGGTCTCTTTTGCAACCTCACTATCAAGATACCCTATCTTTCCTGTTTTGGTGATATCTTTGAAAGATACATTATCCCGAACCATGCGCTTTTGAGCGACTGTCGGCCTTCCCCCGAAAGCTGCTCTATCTCCTTTTTAAATGCTGACGCCAGCAGCCTGGTCCTACCCTGGTTAAGGTGGAGCCCATCCTTTCGGAATAGGCTCCCCCTTCCCCAGAATGTTGCCCAGTTCCTAACAAATCTAAAACCCTCCTCCTTGCACCATCGTCTCATCCATGCATTGAGACTCCGGAGCTCTGCCTGTCTCTTGGGCCCTGCGCGTGGAACGGGTAGCATTTCAGAAAATGCTACCCTAGAGGATCTGGATTTGAGCTTTCCACCTAAGAGCCTAAATTTGGCTTCCAGAACCTCTCTCCCACATTTTCCTATGTCATTGGTACACACATGTACCAAGATAGCCGGCTTCTCCCCAGCACTATCTAAAATCCTATCTAGGTGACGTGTGAGGTCCGCCACCTTCGCACAAGGCAGGCAAGTCACCAGGCGATCCTCACGTCCACCAGCCACCCAGCTATCTATAGGCCTAATGATCGAATCACCAACTACAACAGCTGTCCTAACCTTTCCATCCCGGTCAGCACTTGGAGACATATCCTCGGAGCGAGAGGATAGAACGTCCCCTGGTGGGCAGGTCCCTGCTACAGGAGTACTTCCTACTTCACCAGGGTAATGCTCTCCTTCTAGGAGACCTCCCTCCTCCAAGGTAGCACAAGGGCTACCAAACTGGAGGTGGGACTGCTCTACAACATCCCTGTAGGTTTCCTCTATGTACCTCTCTGTCTCCCTCAGCTCCACCAAGTCTGCTACTCTAGCCTCAAGAGAACAGACACGTTCTCTGAGAGCTAGGAGCTCTTTGCATCGGACACACACATATGACATCTCACCAACTGGGAGATAATCATACATGTGACACTCAATGCAAAAGACTGGATAGCACCCCTCTCACTGCTGGACTGCTGACTCCATCTTAGCGTTTCTGAGTTTTTCAATAATTTAAAACTTGCTATAGTATTAAGGATATTAGCCTAATATAAAAGCGTCTTTTAGTTTATATAGTATGTTGTATGATTTATTTACTGTTTCCTTCTTAGATGGAAATGAAATGTATTTAAAACTATGTAAGAGCACTCCTTGCTTGTTCCCCTAATTACAATAACTGACTATAAATGAAAAGTTGTCCTAGGGGTGGGCGGGAAGACAGAATCTAGCAGGCATTGCAGGATCTAGTTTAATCTGTTAATGCTGTGGTACAGAGTTTTTAAAACTAAGTGGAAAAGACTAGGGAGATTAGTTGATAAAATTTGCTTTTTATGTTTTTTTTTATTTTGCCTAATACAAACCTACAATTCCTCCTTTAAACCCCAATCTTTAAGTTCCCAAAGCACAAAGCAAAATAGCGTTCACTTACCAGAGAAATGTCCTCTTCTCTTTATTACCTTCAGATCAATCAAGACCAATTGTTACATCTACTCCGTGAGATAGTTAGAATTTCCTGGAACTCTCCCCCCCCCCTTAAACCTAGTTTCCTAAGGAAAAAAATGTGTATTAGTATTTCTTGGACCTTGTGACAGGCCTCCCGAGTTGTGGACTATAGATGAATAATATGGAAATATTTTCATTTTATATTGCAAATCATTAACATAATTACTTTGATCCTTTTTTCCTTTTGTTTATGACAAGTTATTTGTCAATATAAGATGGAAAATGTATAGAATTATTATTAATTCTTTTTCTTTCTCCTGTAAATCATCTTTACTAAATCAAGAAGTATCTTGAAATTATTGTAAAACTTTAAAAAAAAAAGTGGACTAACAGCTACCACACCACTTCACTCAGACCCAATAAGAAATCAACCTTTAACAAAAATGCTACATAAACTAAACCAGGTTTCTTTCATAAGTTATAAATATTCTTCTTACACTGTGAACACCTGAGTCCCCCATTTCTGATGGCAGGACTCCAAAACTGTGTGTAAACCCACCAAACTGCTGAACTCTAAAGCCTTGTTCACACATTACAATAGACCATTCTTTCTTGGAAACGCTGTAGTATCCAACCATTATTATGTATATTTATAGCTTCACTTTTTATTCTGCTCTAAGCAGTGTACATTACAGAATAAAACTAAGAAACAGTATGAAAATGTAAAAAAAAATAGGAAGTGCATGAATTTTCATTAGTCAATGCGGCTCATTTTCAAAGCACTTAGACTTACAAATTCCATAGGTTACTATGGGGCTCATTTTCAAAAGAGAAAAAAGTTTAAAAGTGGCATAAAGCAGCATTCGGACGTTTTTCTCACAAAACATTCAAGTCAGTATTTTTGAAACCCAGACATTTGTCTATGCTGTTCGCCTGCAGTTCGTCAAGGGGGAGTGCCAAGGACATGTTAAGGGCGGAATATGGACATTCCTAAGACCTGGACTAAAACAATAAGTTTTGAGCTAGACCTGTTTTTAGGACGAATACCCTACATGACCAGATAACCCACTGGAGGAATAAAAGAATGGCCCCCCTCCCATTCTTCAAAGATATAAAAGAGACGGTGCATACCAGCCTCTATGACGTCCTCAGATGTTATAGTCAGACCTGCTAGAGCAGCCAGCAGGTCCCTGGAGTAGCCTAGTAGTTAGCCCCCCCAACCCCCCCCCAAAAACGTACTGTACCCATGTAAAGGTGACACCTGCAGCCATAAGAGCTATTATTGTGCTTTACAGTAGGTTTTTGGTGAGTTTTGGAGGGTTCACTGTAAAATATAAGGAAGCACTGATGAGATGTGTACCTGGGTCCTTTTATGTGAAGTCCACTGCAGTTGCCCCCTAAGGTCCCCCACTACTTGGATGTTTGTGTGGCCAGTCAACTGAGAATGAGGGCTCCTTCTACATTCCAGTGGCTTGATTTTGTGCTTTTTTTTTCATGTGGATTTTTTTTTTTCGAAAATGGACCAAAAAAGATAAACACACTAGGAAATACCTTTTTTTTTTTTTTTTTGAAAATGGCTAAGATGTTCTTCTGTTTAGAAAATGGCTATGTACCCACTTGAATTTTGGACGCTTTGAGCAAAACGTCCAAAGTTGGACTTGGACATCATGTCGAAAATGCCTCTCCATGTAACTTTGTAATTGTAAGTGCTTTGAAAATACGCCTGTATGTGTACTTTTTACTATGCATATCTTGATAAAAACTTCTCTTATTGCAATTATTCCAAACTTATGTTGTATAAGTTCTTTGCTAGATTTGTATTTAAATGCAACAGTCTTTATGAGTGAAACATTACGAAGTGTTAGACTTAAAGTAAGGGAAATTGGATACACTTTGTTTCCAGTCCTATTCAATTGTCTTTTCTTAAACCAGTGACTTTTTACTATGGCGGAACCCCTAAATTAACTTTTCATGCACAGAGGAACCCTCAATTTATGTAAACATATGTTCATGCAATCAGATTCTAAAATCCAATTTCTTGAGGAATCCCTGAAGAGAATTTGGGGAATGCTAGGGTTCTATGGAACCCAGTTTGGGAATCACTGGCTTAGAGTCTGCAATTCATCAGACCTGTAATAGATTACAACGTAATATGCAGTGTGAAGCTTTCATAATGTAGACAGGTGGAAATATGTACCAAAATTGTAGCAACATTGTGATTTGATCACATTACTCGTTCTGCAGAATAGAATGCATAACAATAGGAATTGCAAATTCAAGCTGAATATTGTCGATTTTGTATTTTCTACAGGTAGAAAAATCACTTTCTATTCAGCACTTAGAGGCCAGATACATATGGGGCACTCTCTGTCCTTGTTATACATGCACTAGGCAGACTGGTATCTGGTGGCATTGTTAGTAATTCATACATAAAGGTTGCAAAATTAATGTAAAAATAAATGATACAATTTTTATTTTATAGCCTTTCTTGTACGAGTTTGAGGTTTTGGTTGCTTTACTGATTTTACCCCACAAGTTTTTTTTTCTTTTTTACTCTTTCATGGATTGTGTACATCTTATTGAACTTAAAGATTATGGAATGCTATGTTGTCATGAGCTGAACATTGTTACTTTAGTTTTAACATCTGGTCTGTCTCACCAACATAGCATCTCTCAATGTTTTCTGCATTGAAAAATGTATACTACATTTGAGGAAGAGCACGAGTAGGATTCCCTTATGCTGAAAATAGTGAATAATTTTAGAGTAAAAAGACAAATTTTACATGAGGGAAAACAGAAAATATTATGGCATGAAGGTGATAACTTTATTTATTTATTCTCCCCTTCTGGGTTTCTTATATTGCAACTGCTTTGCTAGGCACAAGGAAATTTTAATATACTGATGTAATTCATGAATAAGTAGACAGATTTTAATTTGTTGTGTTTTGTTTTTCAATTATGAACTTTGCTACTGAATATGCAGGACTATGAAGCCAAAGGATTTTAGCAGAAGCATTAAAGAAATCAAGGGCTCCTTGTACAAAACTGTACTAGCAGTTCTAGTGCGGCAAATGTGTCGAAGCTCATTCAATTCCTGTGGGCTTTGTCATGTTTTCTGTGCCGGAATTTCTAGTGCAGCTTTGTGTAAGGAGCCTCAAGTGTTTCTGTGGTTAAGCATTGAGCATGGAAATACTAACCAGTGCTACATAATTCTGTGAAAGCACAGAAATACTTCATCAGCTAATTAAAAGAACATTGACAAGTCTCTCTTTTTGGTTTATTAACATCATTTCCTGTTCTGAAGACATATTACTACGTATTTACGGATTCCTTTTTTAAATGTATGCTGACATACACCTGTCTTTGCACACTCATGCCCAGTTTCTTTCCTTATTAATGTTAGCAGACTTGACTCTGAAAGTACATTGCCTGTGCTGTTCATTCTTCCTAAGTGCACTTCTCTACATTTCTGTACTAAATTTCATTAGCACATTCTCTGCTCATTTTCTTAAGCTATCACTCTTAAAAACCATTCTTGCGCTGTGTGACATTGTTTAATGTCATCAGCAAAAATGGCTATAGGACTGCTTTTAAAACATGTGAATTTAAAGACTGATTTACTAAAATGTGCGACCACATTACTGTGCATTTAATGTTCTGAAATTGAGTGTCAGTGAGCAGCTTAATTTAAATGCTGACCTTTAATATGTATAGTCAGTGTCACTGTAAATATAGGCAGCAGTGCTGAACAGATTAATTGAATAGGGGTGCAATATCGCTGTTATCTGTATAATGTCACAGCTCCTCCTTCATTAGGCCCTCTTTCTACCCTTTCATTATATGCATAGTGTTGGGTAGTTAAAGGGATTTTTTGACTTGATACAGTCTGTATAGTGACTGAAAATATGCAGATAGTGGAGTTATACATTCATTAGTTACCAGTAAATTATAACTCCATTTGAATATTGACTACAAACTTGCTAACCACTAAGGTATATTTATTATGTTGTATAAATCCCTTTTTATCCTGCTATACGAGTCCAGACCAGTGGGTTATGCCACTCTACCAGCAGATGGAGGCAGAGAAGCTGAACTCTTCCGGTGTCTTTAGTGATATAAAGAGTGTTGCAGCCTGGAATTTGTCAGTTGTTTGAAGTCTGTGACAAAGAAGGCCACAGTTGAGGGGGCCACTGTGGGCTTCAGGCTTCAATGGCATCTCCAGCAGTTGGAACATAAGGATAGGGCCAGATAGACTTCTATGGTCTATGTTCCAGAAACATGAAAGACTATAATCAAGTATATAGTATTACACTTGTTGATCTAATCATGAATTGATAATGAGTGTGACTATTGGGCAGACTGGATTGGACCATTCAGGTCTTTATTTGCTGTCACTTACTATGTTACAGTTAATCCTCTTTGCTCCCGGGCTGATGCGCTGACCTCAGCTCTGACACAGGCATGAGCATCGGATGTCACCTGACCTACTGGCGCATGCATGTGGTGACCTCTCAGCACATAGTGCCAGTAAATCAGAGACAAATCTTAGATGTGCATACCAGAGCGTTCCAAGTTTCAACTTCCATTCCTTCTTTGTCTGTAGTGCTGTGGCTCAAATCCAGAGAGAGACTGAGGGAGCTGACCGAAATTTTCTTTTATGTACCATTAAATTCTTACGGGGATGGGTGGGGATGGGTTAAATTCTTGCGGGGACGGGTTGGGATGGGTTAAAAATTTGCAGGGTGGGTGGGGACAGGTAAGATTCCAGCAGAGACGGGCGGGGATGGGTCAGATTTCTGTCCCTGTGCAACTCTGTAATGCGCACTCTGGTGGCCAAGTCCCTCCTCCCCTGTAATCCCGAGCTCTCCCTGAGTGCAGGTTGCCTTGGTGTTGTTTCTTTTCTTAGCTCTGTTTTGGCCTCCACTCCTTCGAGGGAAGGGTGTTGCAGGACCTAGGGAAATAGCCACGTGGCTTTAAAAAAGAAGAAAAAAGAAAAGTAGTATTTTGATTTGGCAGAAGCGGAGCAAAGCGTGTTTGGAAAAAAAACAAAAAAAACCCCAAAATACGTTGTTCCCCTCAGAGACTCAGAACGTTCCGGTGGGCTCGTTCAGGCGGCATGGCTAAGAAACTGTGCTAGTACACAGTCTGTTAGCGGTGCGGTCTTACGACGGCCGGCATCTGCAAAATTTGTACTGCGTCGGAGAAAGTGGAGCCATCGGGATTGCTTGAAGCCAGGAGCCGTGGTTTGGACTCTCCTGCTGTATGGTGTCCTCAGTGGAGCCAGGGACTGGATGCAAAATGGTTTCCGTTTTGGCGGGAACTCTCGCCATGTTGGATTCTCAGGCCCACTTAGGACAGGGTGCAGCACAGCTCTTGCAGCAGTTGGCAGGGGTGGTGGGGCTTGGAGTTTTACATGGAGGACTCCCGGGGGGGGGGGGGGGGGGATGTTTCTTCCAGAGTTTGTGCTACAGATTTCTAAGGTGTTTTTTCTGCATTAGTCTGGTCCTTTGGCGATCGTGGCCCTGGGGCTCTCAGGGGACTGGTCAGGAGCTAAAAGGCCCAGACTCTCTTGGGAGAGTCAAGACCTCACTTTGGTGGCAGATTTAGAATCTTTAGGAGGAGAACCGGATGAACTGGTCCTAGATGAAGAAGACAGTATGAAAGGAGAGGAGGCATTTGTCTCTCAGAAGGAGTTACCGCCAGGGGAGGACCTGTTGGTGGTAAGGGTCTTACATAAGGAAGATTTGCAGGAGCTAATCTCCTTACAGTCGTCTACTTTGAATTTTGAGGAAACTCTGGATATGCCGCAGCAGTGTAAGGTTGATCCCTTGGTTAAAGGGATGAGGAAGCTGGGGAGGACCTTCCCTGTGCATCAGGACATAAGGGACATTGTTCAGGCACAGTGGGATGCTCCAGATGCGCCTTCTCACCTGGCTAGTTTTATGATTTGGCTTTATCCAGTGCCAGACCAGGATAAAGAATGGCTTAAGCCACTGGTAGTGGATGCAGTGGTCTTGGCGGTGACCAGGAAGAATACGGTACTGATGGATGGCGGCACAGCCCTCAGAGATCCCAAACACCGTCGAATAGAGACTCTTTTAAAGCATTGTTATGATGTTTCGGCTGTAGAGGTGCGGCGGCCATCTCGGGAGCATTGTTGGTGAGAGCATGCTTCCACTGGTCAGAGAGAGGGTGATGGTCAGGGACTCAGATGATTTTACCTTGACAGAGCAGGAAATAGCACAGATTGAGATGGGTTCGGCGTTCTTGTCAGATGCTCTTTATGATTTGTTGTGGGCATCGGCGAAGTCCATGGCCTTAGGAGTGGCAGCATGAAGAACACTCTGGCTTCATGGCTGGTCAGCGAATGCAGCTTCCAAGTCCAAGCTGAGTAAGTTCCCTTTTCGAGGATTCTTGTTGTTTGGTGAGGAGTTGGATAAGTTGGTTAAAAGTCTAGGAGAATCTAAAATGCCTTGTCTTCCAGAAGATTGGCCAAAACCCAATAGTCGGGGGGGGGGGGGGGGGGGTTGGCCTTTCGGGGGCGAGGTCGTGCCAAAACCCTTTAGTTTGGGGGGTTTCGGTCTTGCAGGGATGAAGTTGTGACTCCAGGTGTTTCCATACTGGCAGAGGAGCTTCAATCCAAAGGTCCTAGAAATGTTAAGTAGTAGTAGTCCAGAGGGGGCAGGCGCAAAGGTCACGACAGCGGTTTTGCCTTTCAAGCTCAAAGTCACCACGCACAATGAAGCTGTAAGGGCCCACCTGCCTCTTCCCGTAGGCTTCAGGTTGAAAGATTTTGCAGGGAGGTGGGCCCAAATCACTTTTTATCATTGGGTCCTCAAGATCATTCACGAAGGCTACGCTCTGGAGTTTGCTTACCCTCTGCCGGACGCTTTTTTGGAGTCTCCCTGTCACTCAAGGGAAAAGGTCCTGGCGGTCAGAGAGTCTTTGTACAGACTAATAAGTCTGCGGGTGGTATGCCCAGTTCTGTAGTTCAAACGTGGTACGGGCAGGTACTCCATCTATTTTATGGTTCCAAAAAAAAGAGGGGTCCTCTCATCCCATTCTGGATCTCAAGCAGGTCAATCAAGTGCTCCAGGTGGTACCTTTCCGCATGGAAACATTATGGTCAGTCATTGTGGCCTTGCGTTCCGGAGAGTTTTTCTTATGGCTCTAGACTTGACAGATTCTTTTTTGCACATTCTGGTTCGTCTGGCCCACCAGCGTTTCCTATTCTTTGCTGTTCTAGGTCAATATCTTCCATTTTGTTCGATTCCATTCAGATTAACGAGAGCTCCAAGGACGTTTACCAAGATGATGGTAGTGGTTGCAGCGCCCTTTCACAAGCTGGACATTCTGGTTCACCCTTACTTGGATGACTAGTTGATTCATGCAAAGTCATATCAGGAAAGTTGTCAGTTGACAGCGCAGTTGGTGCAATTCTTGGAATCATTAGGTTAGGTGATCAAGTGAACAAGAGCAGCTTTGTTCCGAAGGGGGGGGGGGGGGGGGGTCACGTTCGATATTCTTCAAGGGCGAGTTTTTCTCCCAGGGCCTGGCATTGTCAAGCTGCAGGACCAAATGCGGGCCCTCCTGGGACAGAGAGCTCCATGTGCTGGGGTCAGTGGTGGTGACCATAGAAGCAGTACAATGGGCCAGAGCTCACATGTTGTCTTCAGCGATACCTTTTTTTTTTTTTTTTTTTTTTACTGGTGGTCGCCTCAGTCGGATTTATAAGCTTTTGTTATTGTTTTTATATAGAAATATATGTATTGTCATCATAAGCAAAGATAAAGGCATATAGCACAGCATAGAAATCTACAATACAGCATTGCAAACAACAAAGCAAACTCTTGAGCAATGTCAAAAACATTTTAAATACCACCTCCCCTAGGGTTACCATATGGCTCCAGAAAAAGGAGGACACACTGATCCAGTCCGGGTTTTGCTTCCATTGAAAGCAATGGAAGTAAAACCCAGACTGGTTCAATCTGTCCTCCTTTTTCTGGAGCCGTATGGTAACCCTAAGTCCTCCCCCCTCCCCGATCTCCTCCTAACAAAGAATGCAAAACAATATAAACCTCACAAGTTTGCTATTGTTTTGGGTAACTCAATGTGGCGGCAAGCTCTGCCTACTGGCTTCAGCCTAGATAATGACCAGGCACACTCCTGCCATCTTCTGTCTTATTAAACCTCCTTGATGCACAGTCACAGTGGTGTAGCAAGGGCGGGGCGGTGGGGGCGGTCCGCCCCGGGTGTCAGCGGGTGTGTGTGTGGGGGGGGGGGGGGTGCTCTGCTCCCGCTGCTCCCACCCTGTCCTGCCTTAAAAAATTTTTTGTCGAAACGCCCGAGTGGCAGGCAGCACCTCGTGTCTGCCCTGCTAGTAAGAAGCTCCTGGACGTCGTCGTCGGGCCTTCCCACATTGAGTCCCGCCCACCCTCGCGGTAATAGGAAATTACCTCAGAGGAGGGCGGGACTCAATGTGGGAAGGCCCGACGACGACGTCCAGGAGCTTCTTACTAGCAGGGCAGACACGAGGCGCTGCCTGCCACTCGGGCACTTTGAAAAAACTTTTTTTTAAGGCAGGACAGGTGGGAGCAGGAGAACGGAGCTGTAGGTGTGTCGGGTCGGGTGGGAGGGGGGACTCAGAGGGGTGCTCACAGGGGAGAAGGGGATTGGGGAGGGTGGGGGAGGGAGCCCAGATGGGTACCCAAAGGGGATTGAGGAGGGTGGGGGAGCCCAGATGGGTGCCCAGAGGGGAGAAGGGGATTGGGGAGCCCAGATGGGTGCCCAAAGGGGAGTGGGGAGGGTGGGGGAGCCCAGATGGGTGCCGAAAGGGGAGAAGGGGATTGGGGAGGGTGGGGACAGACCCTGGATGGAAAGTGGAGCGTGAGGGAGGGCAGACCCTAGATGGATGGGGGAGGGAGGGCAGACGGATTGAAGGGGCAGAGAGAAAGGGCAGATGGTGGGTGGAAGGGGGAGAGAGAGGGCAGACTGGGGCAAATGGTGGATGGAAGGGGCAGAAATAGAGGGCAGATGTGGATGGAAGGGAGGGAGAGAGAGAGAGAAGGCAGATGTTGATGGAATGGGGAGAGAGATGGCAGACTGGGGCAGATGGTGGATGGAAGGGGCAGAAATAGAGGGCAGGTGTGGATGGAAGGGAGAGAGAGGGCAGACAGTGGATGGAAGGGACTTTAGAGAGGGCAGACACTGGATGGCAGAGAGAGAGAGCGAAGACAGATGCTGGATGGAAGGAAGACAGTGAAAAGAAGATGAGGAAAGCAGAAACCAGAGACAACAAACTGTAAATATATATTTTTATTGTTTTGCTTTAGGATATAGTATTGTAGCTGTGTTAATGTTTATAAATAGAACATGTAAATAAGGTAATCTTTTTATTGGACTAATTTTAATACATTTTGACTTAACTTTCAGAGAACAAAACCCCCTTCCTCAGGTCAAGATAGGATACTGTAACAGCACTATACTGTATTGACCTGAAGAAGGAGATTTTGGCCTCTGGAAGCTAAATGTATTAGTCCAATAACATGGTATTATTTAATTTCTGTATTTATTTCTATTTGTTAATTTGTAAAGTGGTGATTGGTGTTTGTTAGTTTTTTCAAATTTACATCTGCTGTCTTTATATTTTGCACAGTACTAGGGGACATTTTCTGTTTCTGTGGTGTTGCATTGTATGCAAAGTCTGGCATTGGGGGTTCAGTTTAATTTTTGTCTAAATAGAAAGTTTATGATTACTTATTCTACAGTGGATTAGGGTGTATCTGTGTTTGTGAAAAAGACATGGCTTTCAATTGGCATTGACTGTGCAGGATCGACTATCTGTACTATTCTGTCTGGTTTCGTTTTTACAATAGGTGAATTGATGTTCTAGTGCTCACTGTAGTGTTTAAGATGCTTTCCTTTTCCTTGTGTGACTCGTAGAAATGACTGCTTATGGTATGGTAGAATTGCTCTATAGGTCCTGAGTGTTTTGTATTCTCGGTATGCCTAGTACTGGATTTGGGGGGGGGGGGGGGTGTTAAAAAATGACCGGCCTCGGATGTCAACTACCCTAGCTACGCCACTGCACAGTCACTCTTTATAAATGCTGTTTCTTGTAGCAGATGTTAAAAGCTTATTAGTGTTAATGAAGATGGTACAAGCAGGCTAGCAGGATCCTGCAGGCAGACACTGTGGCTCTGCTGGTGGATACTGAAATGTTAATCCCTCTTGCTTTAAAAATTACACCTGCCTCTAGGCGAACACAGCAGGGAGCCTGGATGATTTAGGCAGATAAACTACTGTGAAAATCTCCTTCTCCTTCTCTGAGGTCAAATGGGCTTCTAGGGTCCCCAGCCTGAAAGCTAAAACAAGCCAGCAGCCTTCTGTATAATCTGATGATTGTTCTCTTGCCTCTTGGTGACACTGCTCCTATAGCAGCTGCCTAGATGGGACTAATTCATGAGAATATATTCTGTCTCACTAGTCACAGGTTATCTGCTGTAGGTTTAGCAAGTAGGGTCACCCTCAGGACATGGATCAGATGCGGGACAAAACCTGAGACAGATTTTGTGGGCAAAACAGGGAGTTTATAACACACTAGTAAAAAAGGCCCGTTTATGACACAAATGAAACTGGCGCTAGCAAGGTTTTCCTCGGAGTGTGTATGTTTGAGAGAGTGTATGTGAGAGTGACTGTGTGTGAGAGAGAGAGTGAATGTGCGAGTGTGTGTGTGTGTGTGAGAGACAGAGAGTGAGTCGGTGCGAGTGTGTCTGTGAGAGAGATTGTGTGTGAGAATGAGTGTTTATGCAAGTGCGTATGTGAGACAGTGTGTGAGAGAGAGAGTGTGTGTTTCACACAGATGCAGTGTGTGAGACACAGACTCTCTGTGAGACTGAGTATGAGACCAAGAGAGAGTGTGAGTGACTGTGTGACACATAGAGAGTGAATGTGATACAGTGTGAGACACAGAGTGTGTGTGAGACAGTGTGTGAGAGAGAGACATTGACTGTATGAGAGAGAGTGTGTGTGTGACAGAGATACCTCCCCCCCCTCTCTGGTGTCAGGCCCCCACTCCCTCCCTCTCTCTGGTGTCAGGCCCCCCTCTCTGTCTCTGGTGTCTGAGTTGTTACCGTGCAGGACGCTGAGCTCTGGCCGTGCTTCAAGGAACTGACCAGTCCTGTTTAATAGAATGCACCTCCAACATTCTGAAGCTGAGAAACCTCGTGTGGTTGGTCACTTCTGCTTGTGACAAACCCGGAAGTACGTGATGTCAATTCAGGAGATGGATACAGAGAGCAGGAATGCCTCAGCCATGCAGTCAGCTTCAGAATGTTGGAGGTGCGTTTTATTATATAGGACTAGTAAAAGAGGCCCGTTTCAGAGCAAATGAAACGGGCGCTAGCAAGGTTTTCGTCGCCACCCCCCTCCCTCCCTGGCCAACCCCTTCGTTGTTCTGCCATTGCTCCGCCCCCAATGTCATGACGTTTGACGCGATGGCGGGGCCCGGAGCGATTTCTACCCCGCCTCCCTGCCAACCCCTTTCGTTGTTCTGCCATTGCTCAGCCCTCGAGGGCGGGGCCCGGAGCGATTTTGGTGGCTTCACCACCACGAACCTACGAACCTTTTTGAAGGAAGTCAGGGCTTGGCTTCACTGACGTCAGTGTCCTCAGAACGTTTTATTATAGTAGATAAGGGGGGAGAGAACTGCTGCCACCAGACCCTTCCCCAAACCCTCCTGTTGTTCTGTCAATTTGCAGAGGCTTCTACCTTCTCTGGAAACTTCTAGCGTTGCAGCGTTCGTTCCACATAAGTACCTGGGAGAATTTGATTGTATTTGGACTTTAATATTGAAATAAGAAAAATGCGTTAAAAAATTAAATAATTATGGATTTAAATATATAGAAGGTTTTTTCAGGACTGATGAAGTAGGGCAGGTCATTAGTCCAAGCCTTGTTTTAGACGTGACCAAAGCCACTGGGGTCCTTTTTCCTTCTTGTATTTTGTATTTTTAGCAAATGTGACGTTACTTGCTAGTTTTGTTTAGTGATATTTTCTAAGGAGCAAATAAAGCCATTGAAAATAGTTATTTTAAAATTTAGTAAATTATCAAAAACATTCCTTTTTCTAAACTTTTATTATCTTACTTGGAAGAGAGTTATTATTATTTTTTTTTAATCTGTTTTGTATTTCACTAGAAATTACGTAGTTTTATATTGTAATCCACACTGAACTATTTGAGGGAGTAGTGGAATATAAGTTTTTAATTGTAATGAACCCTCTCCACTCTTGTCTTAATATTAAACACCATCTGGTGGATGATACCAAAATCTGTGGATAACATGAAGGAGGGATCTAGGAAGCTTGAAGAATGGTTGAGAGTTTTTCAGCTAAGGTTTAATGCTAAAAAATGTAGGGTCATGCATTTGGGTTACAAAAACCCATGGGAGTGGTAGAGTTTAGGGGGTGAAGTACTTCTGTGCACAGAAGAGGAGTGTGACTTGTGTAGATCGTATGTGGTGGCCAAACTGATCAGTTGATTGCAAAAGCCAGAAGGATGCTTGAGTTCACAGTGAGAGGAATAGCCAGCTGGAAAAAATTGCTAATGCCTCTATGTAAATTTCTGATGAGACCTCATTTAATGTACTGTGAACAAGTCTGGAGACCACACCTTCAAAAAAAATGAACAGAGTGGAGTCATTCAAGAGGGTGGCTACTAAAATGATCAGTGGTTTTTGTCAGAAAGTGTATGGGGTCAGACTTGAAGATCTTAATATATATAGTCTGGAAGAAGAGCAGGAGAAGGGAGATACAATAGACATATAAATGTGAAAGGGAATCTATTTGAATTGAAGGGAAGCTCTGGAATGAGGGGCCATAGGATGAAGGTGAAAGGGGACAGACTCAGGAGAAACCTGCATTCAAACAAACTTGTGACAAGTATGTAAGATCTCTAAAGGAGAGGAAGGGGTAGTAGGTGTTATGGATTTGCAGACTGAATAGGCCATATCTTTATCTGCTTTCACGTTTCTTCTGGATCCTTGATAACTAGATGGATAAAACAGTTTCTGAAGACTAATACAATGTAGTACAGATTAATTCGGGTCTGAAAAGAGCCTATGGGGGTCTTTTTTACAAAGTGGTGGTAAGCCCAGTGCAAACTTACCGCACGCTAAAATGGAACTACCGCCAGCCCAACGTGGCTGCCAGTGGTAGTTCCAGCTGGAGTGTGCGCCATTTCCAGTGCTCCGGAAATGTTTTTTCCTCTAGCAGGGCACTACCAGCGGTATTCGCACATCGCCTTGCACTGCCCGGTTACCACGGGAGCCTTTGCTTCCATCTCAGTGGGTTGCGGTAAGTGATCCTCGCCACATGGCCACGTGTGCTTCCCTTACCATGTGGCCATTTTGGGGGGACTTTTTACCTTCTGCAGTAATAAGGGCCCTGGCATGCAAAAAAAAAAACAGTCCCCGCTGCTACTGCAGGACCCTTTTTCCTGCAGCTTAGTAATAGGACCCCTATATTATATGAACTGCTACAGAATTTTACATAACAAAGGGAGCAGAATTGTAACTTAAAGGTTGCAATTTTCTTTTGAGAAACATTATTTCGTTTGCAAGTATCTTAGGTGAGAGAGTCTCTTGATAAATGTTTCATCATGGTCAATCAGGCCGTCATATTCTCACAGGTGGGGTTGAAGTCATCCGATGGAGGCCAGTGAAGACGCTGACTAGCGAGATCAAGAAATTTCTAGTAGCGTCTTACTGCATTTGCGCTGGTGCCTTCCTGCCCGATGCGCGAGTTCGGGTTCTTCAGTGTTCGCTTTTCTACGGAGCAGGGAGGACGCATCATCGTGGTGTTCTCACAGTGAGTTACATACTTTCCAATAGTGCCTTCCTGCATGGTTCCCCCCCCCCCCATCCATTCAGATAATTTTTCCTTTATTTCTCCTTTTTTTTTTTCAATTTCCTTTTTTCTTTTAGTTTTTTTGGCCCTTCACGTTTCCTTTAGTTTTTGCATATTGCTAGGCCTATTTAGGCTGGAGTCCCGACCTCAGCTTGAACACCGCCCCTTTTCTGGCTCACAATTGAGGAGTTTAATTTGGCTGTGATTCTTTTCTCGATGTCCAAGAAGACCCCAGTGGCTTCAAAAGGTGCACTCGATGTAATACTACTACTTATCATTTCTATAGCGCTACTAGGCGTATGCAGTTCAGTACACTGGACAAGAAGAGACAGTCCCTGCTCAACAGGGCTTACAATCTAATTAGGACAGACAAACAGGACAAATAAGGGATAACGGAATTACTAAGGGATGTAAATCTCCACCAGAGGGGGGTCTCTTTTTTTTTTTTTTTTAATGGAAATGGCTTCTGACATCCCATTTGAGTTAGAAAGGGAGAAAAATGTAATCAGGTGATTTTCGTGATGGACCCACATAACTGGTGCATCGGGTGCAATAGATCTGACCATGAGCCTAACTCTTGTTCTCTGTTTGTAAATGCAGTTTAGGAGACAAAGGGCACGGCAGGTTCAATAGGAGAAGCTTTTTGGCTCCTTTAAAGCCGATACATTGGCATCGGCACTGAAAGCATCAACCTCGATGGCTGCCAAGACTTTGCATCCACTGGCAGCAAGGAGATCTCCATCTCTCTTGACATTGGGCTCTGAGAATAGGCTTCGGGATTGGTCAGCATCAGACCCGGCACAGAATCGTATTTATGTTTTTGTAAATTGTTAAAAGTTCATCTGTTTTCCATTTATTTAATGTAATTTTGGTGAGTATGAATATTATGTTTTCCTGTATTCTTCCTAGTGATGGCCTAGTTTTTATTTTGTAGTCTGGATTGATCCTAGTTGGTATATATTGGGAATATAAATTTTGTATTGTATTCTATACAGGTTCAACGATGTCCTCATTGGCACCGAAGGAACACTATGCTGTAGGAAAGCCCAAGAAGCATAAATGTCGGTCCTTCTCATTGCACTGTGCCGAGAGTGTTAGGGTGTCAGCATCATTGATACCCGAGAAGCCCAGGCACTGGGAGAAGCACTCCGCCTCCGTGGAAAAGGTGGCAGTGCCCAAGTCTCCCAGCAGCCAGGTCTTTGCCACGAGTCCAACACACACACCACCTCAGGCTGCCTCTCTTCTGGCTTCCCCACCTTTACTATACCTTTCTTCAATAAGAGGTTCTGAGCTGTGCTCATGGAGGAGCTGATGAGATGCTGCAGTTACAAACTGCTCAGGCATCGAGGGCGCTTGTGCCAACTGCCAATGAGCCCCAGATTTTTCCTGAGGCTCCTTCCATGTCAGTGCAGAGATCCTCGGTGCCGGCATCTTGAAGGGTGTCCACGCTGATCTCGATGCATACAGTATTGCTCTTCACATTGGGGGAGGAAGCTTCCCGGGAGTCTGAGAGTAGGGTTGTACCTCAGCGTTATTTGAGGCATTGACATGGGCCCACAGAGTTGAGGAAGGCACAGACTCATTCTGTACAACCTGAGTACGGTGAAGAGTCTGAATGAGACCGCTCATGGGATTCAGATGAAGACCCATATTACATCTCAGAGGAGACTTTTATGGGATACCTGCTGATCCCTCCCCATCTCAAGAGAGGGTATCTTTGTTTTTTTTTCTTTTTTAAGGAAAATGGCTTCTGCCATCCCATTTTAGTTAGAAACGGAGGAAAATCATTCCAAATTTCACCTCCTCAGAAGACGCTAACAATAGATGCACCTAACCTAGGATGGGGAGCTCATGTAGATGGAATTCACACCCAGGGAACTTGGTCTGCTCAGGAAACAGATCTCCATATCAATCTCCTCTAGCTGAGGGCCATTTCGAATGCTGTAAAGGTGTTCAGAGATCGGTTATAAAACCAAATTATTCTCATCCAAACGGACAACCAGGTTGCAATGTTTTATGTAAACAGCCAGGAAGGTAAGGGATCCTTCCCTTTGTGTTAGGAAGAGGTGGGGATGTTGTAGTGGGCCCTCCTTCATGGGGTGGACCTCTGAGCCACATGCCTCCCAGGAAAGTTGGCGAGCAGACTGAGCAGGGTTTTGTAACCACACAAGTTGTCTTTCAATATTGGCATAGCCTGAAATATCTTCTGAGAGAGGGGCACCCCCCTGATTGGATCTTGTGCCACTCATCTCAGCAAGGTCCTCTGGTTCTGCTCCATGCTTAGATCACATGGCAGTCTAGCGTCAGATGCCTTTCTCCTACATTGTGGGTGGGGTGGGGGAGGGTCTTCTATATGTGTATCCTTCAGTACCTCTCATAGAGAAGAGTTTGCTTAAACTCAAGCAAGACCAGGGAACTATGATCCTGATTGTGCCTTACTGGTCGAGTTAGATCTGGTTCTATCTTCTTCTGGAGTTATCCTCTGAATATCCGTGGAGATTGGACTGTTTTCCAACACTCATCATGCAGAACGAGGGTTCTCTTCTACATCCCAACCTCCAATTCCTGGCTCTCATGACTTGGATGTCAAGAGCATAGAATTTGAGTTCCTTGTCACCAAGCAGATGAAGCCATTACATATGGGTTGTGTCCATCAACCAGCAGGGGGAGATAGAGAGCACTCAACTTTTCACAGTGCCTCATGGCCAGCCAGCTCCACTGCCTCTTCAGTATTCTCTATCTCCCCAAGCAGGGTGGCTGCAGCTTCTTCGAGCTCCATCAAACATCTGCCTGGGGGTGGCTCCTGGCTTGCCAGTTGTTAGCCGGGGTGTTAGAGGCTATAGCAGCTTCACTTTGAAGGCACATAGGTTAGCCCTTTCCCTGCCTTACCCATGCCCCCGTGGATGTGGACATATTAGCTTGCTTTTCCCTGTCCTTTCCCACTCAATGGATGCAGGCACATTGGTTCGCCTTTCCCTGCCTTTCCCACTCAGCTTCAGGCCCTAGTAACTAAGTTTCACCACAATAGAGTAGTTCTCCGCAAGCACCTTAAGTTACTTCCTAAGGTAGTGTTGGAGTTCCATCTTAATCATTCTACCAACATTTTTCCCAAAACCTCATACCCATCCTGGCAAGAGTGTACTATATACTTTGGATTTCGAGCAAACCTTAGCCTTCTATCTGGAGCAGACTAGCGCCCATAGACAGTCATCCAGCTTTTTGTTTCTTTTGACCCAAACAGGATGGGGGTACCTATCAGGAAACAGACAATTGCATCGCCTTTACTTATGCCCAAGCTTGACTGACCCTCCAGAGGAACATGTGAAAGCTCATAATGTCAGAGCCATGGCTATGTTAGCCCACTTGAGGTCAGCCTCCATAGAGGAGATTTGCAAAGCTGTGACATGGTCATCAGTTCACACATTCACATCTCATTACTGCCTTGCGCAGGATACCCGATGAGATAGCTGGTTCGGACATGCAGTCCTGCAGAATTAGTTTGGTGTCTAGAATCCAACTCCACCATCTTAGGCCCAGTTTTCTTCTTTTCCAGGCTACACCTCCTCAACTAGTACACAAATTGTTTCAGGTTGATTTAAATAACAGGCCCTTGTGTTTCAAGTCCCTATTGTCCTAGCATTATTGTTTTCAGTGAACCTGGTACCTAGGGATTCCCAGCTGTGAGAATACGATGGCCTGCTTGTTCTCTGAGAAAGCAGATATTTACCTGTAGCATATGTTCTCTGAGGACAGCAGGCCAAGTATTCTCACACACCACCCCCCTTGGAGTTGTCTTCTTTAATCAGGAGTGGAGGTCTCGCACTCGAGCTTTGAGCAAAAAGGCGGCAGCACATGCGTGGTGGGATGCTACCAGAAAGTTCTTGATCTTGCTAGTTAGCATCCGTACCGGACTCTGGATGATGTCACGCAGTTGTGAGAGTACTTTGCCTGCTCTCCTCGGAGAATACCTGCTACTGGTGTGTTAACTTTGCTTTATCAGCTTCTAGAAGGCATATTGAAGCCTTATGATGCAGACTAAATGGAATAAAACAAAAGTGGATTTTGTTTGCCTTTGTCAGTTCCCAGGTTTTTAAATGTAACTGTGAATCATCTGTATATCTTTTTAGCAATGTTGTGTGAATGTTTAACTTGAGTCCTGCAACAGTGTTTAAGGCAACAGAAAGTGCTTGCACCAGACATAACTAATCACAAACATGTATGTTTGGGCATAGAGAAAGAGACATATTTAAATACAGAAATCATCATACTATATTTGATTAGAGCTTCCTTGTCATCAACAGCAGATGAATCCATTAACTGATGGGTTATGTCCCCCTACCAGCAGGTGGAGATAGAGAACACTAAAACCATAGTGCCTCCTGGACGGCTAGCTCCATCTGCCTCTCAGTATTTCTCGATCTCCCAGCAGGTTTGGACGCAGCTTGTTCAGCTCCTTCAAGATTCTGCTTGGGGTGGCTCCTGTGCTTGGCCAGTTGAGCTGGAGTGTTATGGCTGGTGGTGCCCACTTTAAAGGCACATAGGTTCACCCTTTCCCTGCCTTTCCCACTCCCCCGCTTCCTCCGTAGTGCCTCTGTAGCTGTTTGCCTCCAACTTTCCTCACAGCATTAAAAAAAAAAACAAAAAAAAACGCGTTTTTCAGCGCTGTTATTTCTGAGGCTTTTCTTGAGTTACAGCTTGACCGGAGCTCCTGGACTCGGTCCTTTTGAGGTAAGAGCGGTACTCAGCTCCTCCGGGGAGGGCCCGCAGATGGCGTTTAGAGCGGGGTGATTTGGGCGCGAAAACGCCATTTTGAATTTTCCGCCGTTATTCATCGATGGTTGCTGAGGGAGTTAAGCGCTGTTCCTGTTGTGGCAAGCGCAAATCGGCAGCGGGGCTCTGTAAATCGTGCTGTTCAGACGGTAGAGCCAGCGCAAGCATGGCGAGTGATGATTCTTCCCGCTCATTTGAGCTGGCAATGGGCGCCATCTTGGAAGCGCCGCATGTCTTGACCCCCGCGGTTGCAGAGGAGTCTGAGGGCAGGGGACCGCCTCGGGCTGAGCCTTCCAGAGGAGCTCATTTCCCCGTCGCTCCTAATTCGGAGATGGGAGGTCAGGGTGAGTATTTTTCCCCGGAATTTGTGCTTTTGCTACATAAAGCCTTTATGCTGAAGAGAGCTCTGCCGCAGGTGTCTGACACTGCGTTGCCACCTGGTTTTCCCTCTGCGTGAGGATGGCCCGGGGCTGAGTGATCATGTGGCTTCCCATGAGCGTTGGATAGACGGGTTAATTTCCCGTCAGAAAGTGGCACCCCCCCTTTCCCCCCCCCCCCCCCCCCCCCGTGGTCGGGCTGTGGGGACTCTGAGGGTTCTGGCAGGCCCTCGTGGTCGGAGGAGCCAGAGGAAGGTGCAGTTTTGCCACTGGATCTGGATGATTCCTCTGCGGTTAGGATTTTCCAACGCGATGAGCTGCCAGCGCTGATCTCGGATGCCTTGATGATCCTGTTAATGGTGAGACCCCCTCGGGTAATCCGAGGATGGCGAGTACCAAGAAGCCTGCTCGAGCCTTTCCTTTGCATGACTCCATCCAAGAGCTTATTTCTGCTCAATGGGCTGACCCTGAGAGGCTATTAAAAGTGGCCAGGGCTATGGGGCATCTGTACCCTGTGAGTGAGGAGCACTTGGCTAGGTTTTGTATGCCAAAAGTGGATGCCTTAGTCACCGCGGTGACCAGAAAGACCACTCTCCCAGTGGAGGGAGGGGTTGCCCTCAAGGATATTCAGGACCGGCGGCTGGAATCCGCTCTGAAATGGTCCTTTGAAATTTCGGGCCTAGCCATAAGGGCGTCTGTTTGCAGTTCTTATGCGGCCCCAGCCTGCCTTTCTTGGTTGCAACAGGCCGTGGAGCAGCCAGTGAATGGTGTGGAGTCCCTCATGGAGGTTGCACAGTGGATGGAGTCAGCCCTGTCTTGTCTGGCTGACGCCTTCTATGATCTGGTTAGAGCTTCGGCTGAACAGATGTCTGTGGCGGTGTCTGCTCGCCACCTTCTATGGTTACGGCATTGGGCAGCTGACATGGCCTCTAAGCAAAGGTTGGTGAAGTTGCCCTTTCGGGGCCACCTGTTATTTGGAGAGGAACTGGAAAAGATTGTCAAGGACCTCGGGGATTCTAAACCCCAGAGGCTACCCGATGATAGGCCGCTTCTGTCAGCAGCTCATATCGCAGGTCAGAGCAACGTGCAAGCCGACTTTCTCAGCAGGCATCAGATCGACCCGGCGGAGTGGGCATTGGCAGACAAAGTATTCCTTCAAATCTGTGCCAAATGGGGCAGGCCCAAGGTGGATCTCATGGCATCAAGCGCAAACGCCAAAGTCCCTTGCTTCTTCAGCAGACGAAGAGATCCCCGCTCAGCGGGATTGGATGCTCTGGCTCAACCCTGGCCCATTGGCCTCCTGTATGTGTTCCCGCCGTGGCCCTTAATAGGGCGCATTCTCCTGTGAATTCGGCTACACCAGGGATTGGTGATTCTCATAGCCCCGGAATGGCCCAGGTGTCCGTGGTATGCGGACCTCCGGTGGATGCTGGTGGAGGCTCCGTTTCCTTTGCCTCTGGTACCGAACCTGTTGTCGCAGGGCCCGGTGTCCATGGAGGATCCCTGCCACTTACGACATGGCTATTGAGAGGGCTCAATTGAGAGACAAAGGCTATTCTAACAAGGTCACTTCCACTCTCTTGCAGGCCCGCAAGCGTTCCACTTCCGTTGCCTATGCTCGGATCTGGCGCCAGTTTGAGTCCTGTTGTGCTTCTAAAGCCCTCACACCCACATGGGCTTCCATCTCGCCGATACTTGAATTTTTGCAGGATGGTGTACAAAAAGGCTTGGCCTATAATTTCCTGCGTGTTCAAGTAGCAGCCTTAGCATGTTTTCGGGGGAAGGTCTCTGGCCTCTCCCTGGCTGCGCATCCAGACATTGCACGGTTTCTTAGAGGGGTGCTTCGGCTCCATCCTCCCGTGCGGGTCCCTTGTCCGGCCTGGAGCCTGGGGCTAGTATTAAAGGCTCTGCAGTGTTTGCCCTTCGAGCCGCTGAGGTGAGCTTCGGAGAAGGATGTGACCCTAAAGACAGTCTTTTTGGTGGCCATTACTTCAGCGAGATGGGTATCTGAGCTCCAGGTGATGTCCTGTCGAGACCCATTTCTGCAATTCTCAGAGTCCGGAGTGACGGTACGTACGGTGCCCTCCTTCCTGCCTAAGGTGGTTTCAGCGTTTCACCTGAACCAGCCCATTTTCTTAACCTCCTTTTCCAGGGAGGAGTTTCTGGAATCTTTTGGGCAGTTGCACCTTCTGGATGGGCGCAGGGCTCTGTTGCAGTATTTGCGGATGTCAAATGCTTTCAGGACCTCTGATCACCTTTTTGTGGTGTTGTCATGTCCTTGCAGAGGGTCTCCAGCGTCTAAAGCCACTATAGCCCGTTGGCTTAAGGAAGCCATTTTTTCTGCATATCTGCTGTCTGGCCGGCCTCAGCCTGACGCCTTTAAGGCACATTCCACAAGAGCGATTTCTTCCTCTCGGGCTGAAACTGGAGCACTCTCTCTTCATGAGATTTGTAGTGCTGCTACTTGGGCGTCTAAGCTCTCGTTTGCCCGTCATTACAGGCTGGATGTGGCTGCCAGGAGGGATACGCTTTTTGGAGCACAAGTGCGCGTGGTGTGGCTTGTTCCTGCCATATCTGGGGATTGCTTTGATTGAATCCATTAACTGATGGGATGTATCTGCTGCTGATGACAAGGAAGGGAAAATTAGGTTCTTACCTTGGTAATTTTCTTTCCTTTAGTCACAGCAGATGAATCCATGATCCCTCCCTGTCTGACTTTGTTTTTGTTCAGTTATTGTGCAGATATGTTCCCTTTTCAGGAGGAGTTGAAAACCAATTCTTCAGTTTCTACAGACTGTTCTTCTGCAGGAGGTTGAGTTCATCCCTCCTTTGTGTTATTGCTCCTGTTCTGGGGCGTTGGTTCGCTGTGAGGAAAATTCATGTTATTCCATTGTGCGGTTTAATACTGCTTTGGAAGCTTCAAATACTGAGAGGCAGATGGAGCTAGCCGTCCAGGGGGCACTATGGTTTTTAGTGTTCTCTATCTCCTCCTGCTGGTAGGGGGACACAACCCATCAGTTAATGGATTCATCTGCTGTGACTAAAGGAAAGAAAATTATCAAGGTAAGAACCTAATTTTCCCTTATTCTATTCTGTTTGAACCCAATATATGTTTCTTTCCTGATCATTTACTCAAACTACTCTTAAGACAGTTACATTCATCACTGGATCATTTTTTTCTCAGACTTCATAGAACCATCACCCTAGCACCCTTGTATTAAAACTTAGCATATGCTGAGTGCCATGTGGCCTATAGGTATAAAATAGGAAGCGCAGCATTTAGCGTGCACTAATGTCTGCTTTCCCAGGAACAAACAGTTAAGGGAGATGTTCCTTGTCTTTCCAATCGTTTGGTAGCAAGTTCTTCACCTGAGCTTCATGGAGTTGTTTAATATTGATCAATTGCTGGCAGGAGCATGTCAGCTGTTATGTCCCTGCTCATGGCATGTGCACCGGCATCTGGTTCATCGATCCCTATGGCTGCTAGACCCACTTGGAATGGATGTGCATGAAACAGGTCTCCAGCTGCCTCAGCTCTGTCCACTTTGGAGGGCCCCCAGGACTGGTCAGCAACAGGCACGACACTGAGGAGGTGTGGGGATTTGATATCGTTCTTGGCACTGAGGAGTGTCGATGCTAGGCATTGTACGAAGGCCAAGAAGCACAAGTATCGATTTCCCCTTCGACAGGTGCCGAGAGCACCGGGGCACTGAGGGATCTGGTCCCTGAGAAGTTCTGGCACCGGAGGAGCTCTCCCTCTCCATTGAGGAGGTGCCGATGTGGAGGTCTCTGTGCAGCCAGGACCAGGCACCCGCACCAGCCCAGATAGTTAAGCAGGCTGCCTCTGACCCAATGCCCCAGCCTTTCCCAGTGTCAACCCTTGATAAGCATATCCGGGCCATGCTCCAAGAGCATTTAGCAGGGCTTATCCAGTAGAGTGCATTGGTGAAGTTGCCCTTTCGGGGCCACCTGTTATTTGGAGAGGAACTGGAAAAGATTGTCAAGGACCTCGGGGATTCTAAACCCCAGAGGCTACCCGATGATAGGCCGCTTCTGTCAGCAGCTCATATCGCAGGTCAGAGCAACGTGCAAGCCGACTTTCTCAGCAGGCATCAGATCGACCCGGCGGAGTGGGCATTGGCAGACAAAGTATTCCTTCAAATCTGTGCCAAATGGGGCAGGCCCAAGGTGGATCTCATGGCATCAAGCGCAAACGCCAAAGTCCCTTGCTTCTTCAGCAGACGAAGAGATCCCCGCTCAGCGGGGATTGGATGCTCTGGCTCAACCCTGGCCCATTGGCCTCCTGTATGTGTTCCCGCCGTGGCCCTTAATAGGGCGCATTCTCCTGTGAATTCGGCTACACCAGGGATTGGCGATTCTCATAGCCCCGGAATGGCCCAGGTGTCCGTGGTATGCGGACCTCCGGTGGATGCTGGTGGAGGCTCCGTTTCCTTTGCCTCTGGTACCGAACCTGTTGTCGCAGGGCCCGGTGTCCATGGAGGATCCCTGCCACTTACGACATGGCTATTGAGAGGGCTCAATTGAGAGACAAAGGTTATTCTAACAAGGTCACTTCCACTCTCTTGCAGGCCCGCAAGCGTTCCACTTCCGTTGCCTATGCTCGGATCTGGCGCCAGTTTGAGTCCTGTTGTGCTTCTAAAGCCCTCACACCCACATGGGCTTCCATCTCGCCGATACTTGAATTTTTGCAGGATGGTGTACAAAAAGGCTTGGCCTATAATTTCCTGCGTGTTCAAGTAGCAGCCTTAGCATGTTTTCGGGGGAAGGTCTCTGGCCTCTCCCTGGCTGCGCATCCAGACATTGCACGGTTTCTTAGAGGGGCGCTTCGGCTCCATCCTCCCGTGCGGGTCCCTTGTCCGGCCTGGAGCCTGGGGCTAGTATTAAAGGCTCTGCAGTGTTTGCCCTTCGAGCCGCTGAGGTGAGCTTCGGAGAAGGATGTGACCCTAAAGACAGTCTTTTTGGTGGCCATTACTTCAGCGAGATGGGTATCTGAGCTCCAGGTGATGTCCTGTCGAGACCCATTTCTGCAATTCTCAGAGTCCGGAGTGACGGTACGTACGGTGCCCTCCTTCCTGCCTAAGGTGGTTTCAGCGTTTCACCTGAACCAGCCCATTTTCTTACCCTCCTTTTCCAGGGAGGAGTTTCTGGAATCTTTTGGGCAGTTGCACCTTCTGGATGGGCGCAGGGCTCTGTTGCAGTATTTGCGGATGTCAAATGCTTTCAGGACCTCTGATCACCTTTTTGTGTTGTTGTCAGGTCCTTGCAGAGGGTCTCCAGCGTCTAAAGCCACTATAGCCCGTTGGCTTAAGGAAGCCATTTTTTCTGCATATCTGTTGTCTGGCCGGCCTCAGCCTGATGCCTTTAAGGCACATTCCACAAGAGCGATTTCTTCCTCTCGGGCTGAAACTGGAGCACTCTCTCTTCATGAGATTTGTAGTGCTGCTACTTGGGCGTCTAAGCTTTCGTTTGCCCGTCATTACAGGCTGGATGTGGCTGCCAGGAGGGATACGCTTTTTGGAGCACAAGTGCGCGTGGTGTGGCTTGTTCCTGCCATATCTGGGGATTGCTTTGATTGAATCCATTAACTGATGGGATGTATCTGCTGCTGATGACAAGGAAGGGAAAATTAGGTTCTTACCTTGGTAATTTTCTTTCCTTTAGTCACAGCAGATGAATCCATGATCCCTCCCTGTCTGACTTTGTTTTTGTTCAGTTATCGTGCAGATATGTTCCCTTTTCAGGAGGAGTTGAAAACCAATTCTTCAGTTTCTACAGACTGTTCTTCTGCAGGAGGTTGAGTTCATCCCTCCTTTGTGTTATTGCTCCTGTTCTGGGGCATTGGTTCGCTGTGAGGAAAATTCATGTTATTCCATTGTGCGGTTTAATACTGCTTTGGAAGCTTCAAATACTGAGAGGCAGATGGAGCTAGCCGTCCAGGGGGCACTATGGTTTTTAGTGTTCTCTATCTCCTCCTGCTGGTAGGGGGACACAACCCATCAGTTAATGGATTCATCTGCTGTGACTAAAGGAAAGAAAATTATCAAGGTAAGAACCTAATTTTCCCTTATTCTATTCTGTTTGAACCCAATATATGTTTCTTTCCTGATCATTTACTCAAACTACTCTTAAGACAGTTACATTCATCACTGGATCATTTTTTTCTCAGACTTCATAGAACCATCACCCTAGCACCCTTGTATTAAAACTTAGCATATGCTGAGTGCCATGTGGCCTTTAGGTATAAAATAGGAAGCGCAGCATTTAGCGTGCACTAATGTCTGCTTTCCCAGGAACAAACAGTTAAGGGAGATGTTCCTTGTCTTTCCAATCGTTTGATAGCAAGTTCTTCACCTGAGCTTCATGGAGTTGTTTAATATTGATCAATTGCTGGCAGGAGCATGTCAGCTGTTATGTCCCTGCTCATGGCATGTGCACCGGCATCTGGTTCATCGATCCCTATGGCTGCTAGACCCACTTGGAATGGATGTGCATGAAACAGGTCTCCAGCTGCCTCAGCTCTGTCCACTTTGGAGGGCCCCCAGGACTGGTCAGCAACAGGCACGACACTGAGGAGGTGTGGGGATTTGATATCGTTCTTGGCACTGAGGAGTGTCGATGCTAGGCATTGTACGAAGGCCAAGAAGCACAAGTATCGATTTCCCCTTCGACAGGTGCCGAGAGCACCGGGGCACTGAGGGATCTGGTCCCTGAGAAGTTCTGGCACCGGAGGAGCTCTCCCTCTCCATTGAGGAGGTGCCGATGTGGAGGTCTCTGTGCAGCCAGGACCAGGCACCCGCACCAGCCCAGATAGTTAAGCAGGCTGCCTCTGACCCAATGCCCCAGCCTTTCCCAGTGTCAACCCTTGATAAGCATATCCGGGCCATGCTCCAAGAACATTTAGCAGGGCTTATCCAGTAGAGTGCATTGGCATCTGGTGTGCTTGCGCCAGCCATGCCTCTTCCTCTTGCCCCACAGGGCCCTCAGCCTGCAGTGAGGACTCTGACACTGGCGCCGCATGTGGTACCATTGTCTGCAGCCACCCATGCTGGCACCCCCTTGAAATTGGTGGAGGAAGCATTGCTGGAGTCGAGGGTAGTTTCATGTGATATACTACATACATGATGACTTTTAAACTGTTAGCTAAGTACACAAGTCTGGTGAATCCACCTCTGATTTTTATAAAAGACTTTATATCACTGGAAAATAGCATGAAACAGCTGTTTGAAATTTCTAGTGAACTGAAGAAGTTTGTTTTATACAGGGCTTTTTAGGGGGTACTGTGGGTTACTGAGTACCGGCACCTTTTCCATTTCCTGCTAAAATTGACCCATTGTCCCCTAGTATTAATGAAAGCCTGGGCTCTGCACACCAATGCAAGTCACTTCACTGGCTCCCTATCCGTTTTTGCATCCTGTTCAAACTTCTTCTACTAACCTATAAATGTATTCACTCTGCTGCTCCCCAGTATCTCTCCACACTCGTCCTTCCCTACACCCCTTCCCGTGCACTCCGCTCCATGGATAAATCCTTCTTATCTGTTCCCTTCTCCACTACTGCCAACTCCAGACTTCGCGCCTTCTGTCTCGCTGCATCCTATGCCTGGAATAAACTTCCTGTGCCCCTACGTCTTGCGCCATCTTTGGCCACCTTTAAATCTAGACTGAAAGCCCACCTCTTTAACATTGCTTTTGACTCGTAACCACTCACCTCCACCTACCTTCCTCTCCTCCTTCCTGTACACATTAATTGATTTGCTTACTTTATTTTTTGTCTATTAGATTGTAAGCTCTTTGAGCAGGGACTGTCTTTCTTCTATGTTTGTGCAGCGCTGCGTATGCCTTGTAGCGCTATAAAAATGCTAAATAGTATTAATAGTAATGCTGCCTAATCATAGATTCTGTGGCTGGTTGCAAAGGGCCTGGCTATAATGGAGTAGATCTTTCAGTGATCACCCCAGCTGTGAAGGCTATCCTACCATTTCAGTACTTTCACCTCCTTTTTTTTTGGGGGGGGGGGGAGGGGTAGAAAAAAACCCATTTTGTTTTTTATTTATTTATTTTTTTAAATAGCGGAGCTGTCAATACATATAAACCACTTGGTTTATTTTTTCACATTGTTAAAATAGGAAGCTGTCAGTATGATACATTTAACATTAGCACCCATAATGGCCGACATAAATGTCAAACTGCAATGCTGCAAAACAGAGGAGTTATTTTTTTGTTTGTTGTATTGACAAGTAATTAGACATTTGAACAGTGCAAAGTACTGTGCATTGGGTTTCTGTATCAGAAACTCCTCACCTTTATCTTGATGGCTATCTTGACTGAGCTCCAGGAATAGGACCCCTCCCCCCACCTGCTACTAACTGAAATCTGATAGGATTGTGAATGTAATCTAGATCTTGAACATGAAATTAAGAAATGAGAGTAAATGACCCGTTCAGGAAATATAAATCTTAGTGGAAAGTAAATGTTACCTGGTCTAGGGCATTGTTAAGTTCCTTGACTCTTGTCAAGTACACCTGCCAATTGCTGAAGATTATGGAAGAGTAAATCAATTTCTTAGTTAGCTACACATTTAATGAAAAGCCTAATCCATCTTTGAAACTGACCTATGGCTTTCAAGTTCAAGCTAATATTCCTCAAATACTGGAAAACACTAAGCTTGTATTCTCTACTTGTCAATGTTTCAGTTTGAGATTATTTTATGATTTGTCCTGAAAATGTAACCAGCTACTTTTTCAACCAATAATAAATAGTTGCTGAATGTATTGAACATTGCTGTTGGAATGAATGATTTTATAAGCATCAACTCTCCAATACAGAGTAAATTTATAGCTTTGTAGAGGATTTTAAATCTGTGGTTGTTTTACACTTAAAATCTTTTAGATGCCTTAAAAATGCTTCTATTTTTAATCTTGCACAATTGTCTGTTATTCCAAGGAACATTTGTTGACCTAAGTATCTTCAGGGAATCCTTAAGTAATCATCATTTTCTATAATTAGATGGTGCTGTCTGAAATTTAGCAGATTGGTAGTGTACCCGAATGACACTTTTTAAAGTAAACTGTAATAAGTTGAAAAACATAGAACTCAACATGCAAGAGTAACATTTCTTTAATTAAAAAAAAGTTTTAAATAAACAAAGTTGAAATGTTCTAGTCCTTCTTTTGCCTAAAACAGTCAATGCATTTTTTGTATCATGTTTCCCAATAATTTAATATACAGATTTCATTTAGTGAACATAACATTAATTTAACTGGATTGAATTTGTACCTTTATTTATTTATTTATTTTAGTAGTGGTGAGTTATATTAAGGTACACTAGGTATTTCCTTGTCTCCAGAGGACTTACAATCTAACTTTGTATCTGAGGCAATGGAGGATTGACTTGCCCATGATCAATGAGCAAGAGTCTATGAAGTACTGGAGACAGTGTATGTTCCTGAAAAAAAACAGTTCTTTAATATACAGTATTTCAATTTTATTTAGGAACCACGCAGTGTGTAACATGAGTCATATTGTGGAAACAGTAAAGACCACAATACTCGATATTTACTTTGCACTGATCACACTAGGATATAAAAGCTAAGTGCTACATCCAATGAACAATAATGAATATTTAAAAAGACACTGTCCACAATACTGAAATTCCATTCTTCATTCAAACTTTGTGACTCCAAATCCAAACAACAAACCATAGAAATAATACTAAATTAGAACATGAGTCCATTACTTATCTGGATCCACTGCTTTTTTTTTTTTTGTTACTATAGATTTGGAATCTTTGTACGGTTATCCCTCAGCGTGAAGCGTTATATATTCAGCAAAAGATGAATACAGACCATAGTTCACATCAGATTTCTAAAGAATTTTTGCATTTGACAGTACATTTTATTTACAGACTCATGGGGATGGGCATGGCCCCTAGAGTGGCGAATTTCATGTGGCCCAGTTTGAAGAGTAGTATCTCTGTACCTCAGAATGGTACAACCACATTAGTGTCCAGCAGATTCATTGATATTTTTTTCGTTTGGACACATCCAGAAACAAGTTTATAGGATTTTACCACTTGGTTGAATACTTTGAATCCTCATTTAAAATCTTTCATGATAAAGGACACCCAATCTATATCCTTTCTGGATATGAAAGTTGTTAAAATGTGGAATAGTTTACACACTACTGTCTGGTGCAAATCTGTAGAAAGGAATACATATTTGAGTACAAAAGTTCTCAACCTGTGCGTTTACATCAAACTTTACCTATCAGCCAATTTGTATCCGCAGGATATGTTCCACGGAAGCAGAATTCAAAAATCAGGCGCACACATTGTCACAGAGGTTTGAACAGAGGGGTTGTCAGTGATGGACTATTAACAGGGTCTTTTTGTGTGCCCTTTATGCAAATCCCGATTTGCTGCTTCAAACCCAGACCCACAAACCAGTGGACAAACAGATTTGTGTACTTACATATTCAGATAAGGCCACACAAGTAGCTAAAATTACATGCAAACATTGGCAGACATGGACCCTCCATGATGTCTTTGTCCCTGTATAGCTTCTAGTGGACCTAAAGACCTGGTGAATTATTTACTTCAGTCTAGAAGAAAACATAGATATTCAGAGATCTGAGGGAGGACGTAATCCCTGTGGACACTGTGACGTGTGTTAATTCTCTTAACTGTACACAGTGGACCAATCCTCTGATGAGCAAGATATGTAGACTTCAACACAATACATGACTCCAGTTGTGTACATTATTATTTGCCCTAGAGTTTATGTAGGGCATACTATCAGAACCATTAGAATATGGCTTTAAGAAAACAGAAGCCGCTTATAGACCAAGAATCTTACATCTCCTGTGGTTCTACATTGTATTGAATATCAAGATGTATTTGGAGATTTGAGATGGTATGTTACTGAACAAATATCAGCATCTTATTCAGGAGATAAAGCACAGCAGGTCCAGTTGAAGGAACAGTATTGGATATTTGAATTGGTTGGGTTAAACAACTCTATTGAGTAGAACAGTATGTTATGAAATAGTTTTTTTTTTCCCAAGAGATGATTTCCTGTTTTAATTTGTTCTCTACATCATTTCCTATGAGTGTATATATGCATAGTATCGGGATCCTGTGTTCCTCTGTCCAGACCAGCAGTGCCATCTCTGTGACCACATGGGAGCAGTTTTTCTGCAAGGGAGCAACGTGGAATGCAAGAAGGTTCCTGAGGAAGAGTGTTTTATCAGAAATGGAGCTCTGTAGAACTCCATGTGGTGATTGATTTTATTATCCAGATAAACACTAAATTAGGACACAAGTCCTTTACTTATCTCTATGATTTGTTGTTTGGATTTGGTGTCACATGAACTTTGAATGAAGAATGGAGTTGTCAGTATTGCGGACAGTGTCTTTTAAAATTCTGTTTGTTGTTCTCTAGAAGTAGCACTTTGCATTGATCACTCTACGAGCCCTATGATGATGTGGATGGAGCTTGTAAGACCTAGGATATAAAAGTGTCTAAGCTAAGCAAATACTGAGTGTTTTTTATTGTTTCCACGATACGACTCATGTTACACATTGAGTGTTTCCTAAATTAAATATAATATTGAAAACATTTTTTCTTGAATATACATTGTCCCCAGTACTTCATTGACCCTTGGGTTAACTTATATAGAGGTTTTATCAGGCTGTTTCCTGCAGATTAGGTTTTCTAGTTTGCATGATCAGAAGGAGCAGAAGCAGGTTTTGAACCAGACTTCCCTGGTTGTAAGCCCAGTGCTCTAAGATTGGGCTATTACTCCCTAGCTGGTTGTATAAAATATTTCATTTAATGATACAAAGAAAGATTACATGTATAGCACTGGAAATGCACATCTACATGTTTCCAGATTTCCTTAAAAATGGTCTCCATATTGACATTTTTGAATGAACAGTATGTTACTTTTTAATTCCAAGGACAGTCAAATGTCAGTTTCTAATTATTACAAAAAAGGATCATGCTAGTCTACATTCATATGTAGACATAAGGGTCAACAAACAAGTAATACCTTTTTATTGTACTAACTTAATACAGATGTGTTAAGCCTTGGAGAGTCATCAAAGTAGGTGTAACCCCTTTTCTGCAGTTCATGCCCTGAAAAGGCAGAAGTCTACATTCAGAAGATGGAGAGTGTAAAAGCAAAATGCAGTGTCTGGAACACAGATTCCTGAATGGAGAACAACCATGCTGTAATATCCAAGTGGAAAACTAAAAAGTGATGCTGTGATAGCAAAAGGGCAACACAGTTGAGTTTACACGCATAACATAAGGTCCTAGCAGCAATATTCTGAAGCTTGAAGGTGTTTTACATCAGTTTGGCTGATTGCTGCTTACATAGCAAATATTGGCTTGAGGTTATTGAAACATGAATGAAAGTGTGCATGTCAGTACTGTCAAAAAAGCAGTGTAAAGAGAAAAATTCTAAGGCATAAAAGCCTGCCTTGATAATGGTACACACTTGAATCTCAAAGGAGAGTCCATAGTCTGATACTTGAAGGAGTCTACCAATTGAATTGGTGAACCAAGCAACATAGATAATGATGATAAATGTATAGGCTTTCTGGTAATCTACAGGCTTTTACTAGATTTAGTTTCAGGCATTTGGTTTCCAACCATGTTGCCAATTTGCAAGACAAGTATTCATCTGGGAGAGATCTGGATGGTAAGAGCTGGTGTAACCGTAGAAATGAAAGGTCCAAAAATTTCCACAAAGGTCCAACACAAGAGAAAAACGAGTGGAAATACAATTTCAAGAGCTGGTGTAAGCCATCAGGAGAATGTCATTCATGCAGTGAAAAACACTGGTCTCAAAGTATTGTACTACAGTATCAAGCAGACTAAGAAAAATAATGAATAGTAAAAATGCATGAATTAGACCCTGAGATTTTCTCGTGGCAACTGATAAAGTGATGATAGGACAAAGCCAGAGGAAGCAGAAAAGATGTGTCCTGTCAAGGAAGAAGTAAGCCATCATATAACTTGTCTTGGCAGAGACAGTAGAAGACCATGATGCACTAAATCAAATGCAGCAAATCAATGGAGACTACCAAAGCATCTCTGCTCCCATCTAGAAAGCTACGAATTTCACTTAGAAAGATGGTTATTCCTTACTATCTGGGCTGTACCATCTTGGACAAATGGGTGCTATCCCTTCTTGCCAGCAGATAGAGGTAGAGAAATGATCTTTCCCAGTGACATCATCAGAATCTGCTGTTGTTTGGTAGAAAGCTACAGCAGATGATAGATTGCTCAAGTTGGTGCTGCTGGTCTCTGGCTTAGCTCCCAGCAGTACAGGTCTTTGCCTTACAGCTTTGTTGAGCCTAATGGCCTGCTCAGAGGTTTCTGGGTCCATGAACTGGACCTTATATAGTGTGGGGCTTGTCTCCACTGCCCCCAACATCTGCAAGTGACCACTGGGTGAGGCATGAAACTCTGCCACAGGAAGTGCAGGTTCCTATCCCCCCTCCTTGTTGTTGTTGCCCTTGCACCTTTCTGGGTGCTTTCCCTGGGGTCCTCTGCAGCTCCAGTCAAACAAATTGGCTGAGTCTTCCTGGTTTGGCTTTTTCTTGCATAGGGAATAAACCTGTTAAAAAACCCCAAAACAAACAAAACAGCAGCTGCCTTTGTGGCGAGTTGCAAGAGCAGAGGGATGGCAGGAATGTCTGAGTCAGCTCTTGCAAACCGGCAGGTAACAGTATGCCAACTATATGGCTAGGCATGCCGGCCAGCCAGTGCTGCAAGACCTGTGGGAACTGGCAGCTCAGTGCAGCTGGTGGTTCCCTGTACCCCTTCTGTGATGGACTGTTTCTGACATTGGAAATGGTCTTGGAGTGAATGTCCAAATGTCTGTGGAGCTCTTTCCTCATAGGCATGGAAACCTACAGAGGCCATTTTGTGTGCAGTTTCTCTTGCTGCAGCAGGAGCTTTCACATCCTTCATCAAGGCTTGGAGGGGGGAGGAAGGGGTCCTGATGGGGCCCCTGAGTCCCTTTAAACCCTATTATGTTTGTTTATTTGAATGTGATATACTGCCTTTAACTGGCTATGCAGGTCAGAGTGGTGTACAGTATAACAACAAAAACAAGGAAAAGGACTCCATAAAATCAACAGAAAAGTGAACATTCACAACAAAGAAAAGTTGAAGGAAGATAAGTCAGTAGATTCAGTGTAACGCAGTCTCTGTGTTTGTGACATGACTGTCCAGTATCTTGTTCTGCGGATTTAAGCAGGCTTTAGCTGAAGTCTTTGTTTTCTCTGTGTTTGGGGGCCCCTCAGATCACTGGGGACCAAACAACATCTGGGGGAGGGACTGGGTCCTCATGGAGGTACCTGTTGGGGTGGAATCCACTTTGGGGATGCAGGGGTCCTTTCGGACTCTCCAACATACCAGGGTTTGGATTCTGAGACTGATTTGTCCAATGAGGGTGTGCCAGGCCCCTCGGTGACTTGCATAGGGGGCAGGCTGTTCTTTTCTGTTTTGCCATGAATTGGCCCATATCACTTCAGATCAGTGGGTCCTAGAGATAGGCCTGCCCAGTGCCTGATGCCTTCATAATATCTCCATGTGACTTGGAGGTAAAGTGATAGGCAGTCATCCCCTGGAACTGTAAGCGGTGGAGTCTATTCTGGGGAACTGGGTTCAATTCACGCTGCAGCTTCTTGTGACACTGGGCAAGTCACTCAACCCTCCATTTCCCCGATAGAAAATGTTGATTGTGAGTCCACTAGGGACAGAGAAAGCACCTACATATAATGTGTACAGCACTGAGTATTTCTAGTATTGCTGTAGAAATAAATAGTACTAGTCTGGTGCGACATGGCATGAGGGGCAGTGTTCCTTTCAGAGGAGTGCATGGTCAAGCTCCAGGCCCAGAAGCGCAGCTTATGCATATGTAGAACTCCAAGGGTCTAGGATTAGCTTCATTTCATGGGCTCTGTGGCTGTGATCCTGGAGGTATTAGGGGGAAAATCATTCTTGCAGTCTCAGATCTGTCGGTGACATTTGATTTGGTAGACAATCGGGCTTATTTTCTTTCGACACAAATTGAGATGGGCGTCCTTCTCCCAGGGTCGCCCAAATCGAAAGCCTATTTTGGGTTTCCTCAACTGCTTTCCGTCGCGGGGACGACCAAAGTTCACGGGGGCGTGTCGGAAGCGTAGCAAAGACGGGACTGGAGCGTGCCTAACGCATGGGTGTCCTCGACCAATAATGGAAAAAAGAAGAGCGTCCATGATGAGCACTTGGCCGACTTTACTTGGTCCATTTTTTGTTACGACCAAGCCTCAAAAAGGTGCCCCAACTGACCAGATGACCACCGGAGGGAATCGGGGATGACCTCCCCTTACTCCCCCAGTGGTCATAAGTACATAAGTAATGCCATACTGGGAAAAGACCAAGGGTCCATCGAGCCCAGCATCCTGTCCACGACAGCGGCCAATCGAGGCCAAGGGCACCTGGCAAGCTTCCCAAACGTACAAACATTCTATACATGTTATTCCTGGAATTTTGGATTTTTCCATTCTATACATGTTATTCCTGGAATTTTGGATTTTTCCAAGTCCGTTTAGTAGCGGTTTATGGACTTGTCCTTTAGGAAACCGTCCAACCCCTTTTAAAACTCTGCTAAGCTAACCGCCTTCACCACTTTCTCCGGCAACGAATTCCAGAGTTTAATTACACGTTGGGTGAAGAAACATTTTCTCCGATTTGTTTTAAATTTACTACACTGTAGTTTCATCGCATGCCCCCTAGTCCTAGTATTTTTGGAAAGCGTGAACAGACGCTTCACATCCACCTGTTCCACTCCACTCATTATTTTATATACTTCTATCATGTCTCCCCTCAGCCGTCTCTTCTCCGAGCTGTATAGCCCTAGCCTCCTTAGTCTTTCTTCATAGGGAAGTCGTCCCATCCCCGCTATCATTTTAGTCGCCCTTCGCTGCACCTTTTCCAATTCTACTATATCTTTCTTGAGATGCGGCGACCAGAATTGAACACAATACTCAATGTGCGGTCGCACCATGGAGCGAAACAACGGCATTATAACATCCTCACACCTGTTTTCCATACCTTTCCTAATAATACCCAACATTCTATTCGCTTTCTTAGCCGCAGCAGCACACTGAGCAGAAGGTTTCAGTGTGTTATCGACGACGACACCCAGATCCTTTTCTTGGTCCGTAACTCCTAACGTGGAACCTTGCATGACGTAGCTATAATTCGGGTTCTTTTTTCCCACATGCATCACCTTGCACTTGCTCACATTAAACATCATCTGCCATTTAGCCGCCCAGTCTCGTAAGGTCCTCTTGTAATTTTTCACAATCCTGTCGCGATTTAACGACTTTGAATAACTTTGTGTCATCAGCAAATTTAATTACCTCGCTAGTTACTCCCATCTCTAAATCATTTATAAATATATTAAAAAGCAGCGGTCCTAGCACGGACCCCTGAGGAACCCCACTAACTGCCCTTCTCCATTGTGAATACTGCCCATTTAATCCCACTCTCTGTTTCCTATCCTTCAACCAGTTTTTAATCCACAATAGGACATTTCCTCCTATCCCATGACCCTCCAATTTCCTCTGTAGCCTTTCATGAGGTACCTTGTCAAACGCCTTTTGAAAATCCAGATACACAATATCAACCGACTCCCCTTTGTCCACATGTTTGTTCACGCCTTCAAAGAATTGAAGTAAATTGGTCAGGCAAGATTTCCCCACACAAAAGCCATGCTGACTTGGTCTCAGTAATCCATGTCCTCGGATGTGCTCTGTAATTTTGTTTTTAATAATAGCCTCTACCATTTTCCCCGGCACCGACGTCAGACTCACCGGTCTATAATTTCCCGGATCTCCCCTGGAGCCTTTTTTAAAAATGGGCGTTACATTGGCCACCCTCCAATCTTCCGGTACCATGCTCGATTTTAAGGATAAGTTGCATATCACTAGCAGTAGCTCCGCAAGCTCGTTTTTCAGTTCTATCAGTACTCTAGGATGAATACCATCCGGTCCAGGAGATTTGCTACTCTTCAGTTTGCCGAACTGCCCCATTACGTCCTCCAGGTTTACCGTGAAGTCAGTAAGTTTCTCCGACTCGTCCGCTTGAAATACCATTTCCGACACCGGTATCCCACCCAAATCTTCCTCGGTGAAGACCGAAGCAAAGAATTCATTCAGTCTCTCCGCTACGTCTTTGTCTTCCTTGATCGCCCCTTTTACCCCTCGGTCATCCAGCAGCCCAACCGATTTTTTTGCCGGCTTCCTGCTTTTAATATACCGAAAAACATTTTTACTATGTTTTTTTTGCCTCTAATGCTTTTTTTTTTTTTCATACTCCCTCTTGGCCTTCTTAATCTGCGCCTTGCATTTGCTTTGACACTCCTTATGCTGTTTCTTGTTATTTTCAGACGGTTCCTTCTTCCATTTTCTGAAGGCGTTTCTTTTAGCCCTAATAGCTTCCTTCACCTCACTTTTCAACCAGGCCGGGTGTCTTTTGGACTTCCGTCTTTCTTTTCTAATTTGCGGAATATGTATGGCCTGGGCCTCCAGGATGGTATTTTTGAACAGCGTCCACGCCTTTTGTACAGTTTATACTCTCTCAGTTACCCCCCCTAAGTTTTTTTTTTTTTTTTTTTTTTTACTGTTCTTCTCATTTTATCATAGTCTCCTTTTTTAAAGTTAAACGCTAACGTATTTGACTTTCTGTGTACAGTTACTTCAATGTCGATGTCAAAACTGATCATATTATGGTCACTGTTATCAAGCGGCCCGAGTACCATAACGTCCCTCACCAGATCATGCGCTCCACTAAGGACCAAGTCTAGAATTTTTCCTTCTCTCGTCGGCTCCTGCACCAGCTGCTCCATAAAGCTGTCCTTGATTTCATCTAGGAATTGTATCTCTGTAGTGTGTCCCGATGTTACATTTACCCAGTCTATATTTGGATAATTGAAGTCACCCATTATTATCACATTGCCCATTTTGTTCGCGTCTCTGATTTCTTTTATCATTTCTGTGTCTACCTGCTCATCCTGGCGAGGCGGACGGTAGTACACTCCTATCACCATTTTTTTCCCTTTTATACATGTAATTTCAACCCACAGTGATTCAAAGGTGTGATTTGTGTCCTGCTGAATTTGTAATCTATCTGAGTCAAGGCTCTCGTTAATATACAATACTACCCCTCCACCAGTCCGGTCCACCCTATCATCACGATATACTTTGTACCCCGGTATGACCCCCTCCCACCCTAAAAAAACCATTTTTAATATTTTTTGCCAGCCTCAAATGTCATACCTAGCTCCATGACAGCAGTATGCAGGTCCCTGGAGCAGTTTTAGTGAGGTCAGTGCACTTTAGGCAGGCGGACCCAGGCCCATCCCCCCCACCTGTTACACTTGTGGTGGTAAATGTGAGCCCTTCAAAACTCACCAGAAACCCGCTGTATCCACATGTAGGTGCCCCCCTTCACTCGAAAGGGCTATGGTAGTGGTGTACAGTTGTGGGGGGGGGGGGGGGTTGGGGGGTGGCTCAGCACCCAAGGTAAGGGAGGTATGCACCTGGGAGCAATTTCTGAAGTTCTCTGCAGTGCCCCCTAGGGTGCCTGGTTGGTGTCCTGGCATGTGAAGGGACCAGTGCACTACGAATGCTGGCTCCTCCCACGACCAAATGGCTTGGATTTGGCCGTTTCTGAGATGGGCGTCCTCGGTTTCCATTATCGCCGAAAATTGGGAATGATCATCTCTAAGGTCAACCTATATTTCGCGATATGGACGTCCCCGACCGTATTATCGAAACGAAAGATGGACACCCATCTTGTTTCGATAATGCGGGTTTCCCCGCCACTTCGCCAGGACGTCCTGTGAGGATGTCCTCAGGAAAACTTGGGCAACCCTTTCGATTATGCCCCTCCACATATCTTACAGATACAGTGCATCAGTAGTTCTCTTCCCTTTTATCCAATTGCAGTTTTACCGTCCACACTGTTTCTAAGGTATCCACTGCTCATTTTCTTCCTGGTGCTGTCCCACAAGGCTCCATCCTGTCTCCGCTTTTCTTTAACACTAGTAAAAAAGGCCTGTTTCTGTTTGAAAGGAAATGGGCGCTAGCAAGGTTTTCCTCTGAGTGTGTATGTTTGAGAGAGTGACTGTGTGAGAGAGGCTTCTGTTCCTGCTGCTGTGCATTCCCTGTGTTGTGCTGATTCGCTGCTCCCTGTGTCGTGGCTCCGCCCCTCTCCCTTCTACTGGCCAATCTGGTGTGGGTTGTGTGACATCACTATTATCTACTCCAACATGATCCACGGTTCCAGGCAGCCTCAGAATGTTGTAGGTGAGAATTATTATATAGGGTTTACCTCAGTCCACTTGCAAATCTTGCTCAGTCATTTAATATTAAGTTCTTCTATGCAGATGTTCCTGTATTACCTTCTAAAATAGAGCTTTCTCCACTTCAGGATTGTCTTACTGCTCTTGCCTCTTGTCTTTTTAATCATAGCTAGTCTTGAATGTGGAGAAAACAGTTGCATGGGCCATTAAGTCAACCGGACATTAACCCCTGTCTTTTTAGTCTCTCTGTATTCTGTTTCTTCTTTCAAATATTTTGGTGCCTGGTTTGATTCTACTCTTTCATTTAGAAGACGTCTCTGAAGTGCTCAAATCTGTTTTTTCAAGTTTATGGTCTCTTTGCATTCTTCATAATTTCCTAGACTTCTCTACTTTACACACAGCTTGTCATCTACTTTTCACCTGTTGTCTGGACTACTTCTAATATCATCTATGCTGGTTTACCGCTCTCCCAGATCAAACAGATTCAGGCTCCGATCACAACTCCTGCGCTGTTCCGAATAGCGCTGTAAAAATACTGCTGGAACAGTGCAGAAGAGCAACACCGCAATGCTCAGTGCTAACGCGATGTAAATATAGGCACGGTCATAACATTGTCCATTAGGGAGTTCAGGTGGAGGACTGTTTGGCACATGTGCAGAAGAATTCCATGGTAAGCTCTGCTCCTGTGTGCATGCACCTGGTAAAACCCGAACATGAAGCACACATTACTGTCTGTTTTCTGCAGCCTAAATATAAGCGTTTTAAATTTAATTTTTTTTTCAGCTTGGACACTTTAGACATAGGAAACAGACACCAATGTGTGTTTTCACTTTGGGCATTTAAAGCATGAATGCTTTAAATTTAGATGCAGGAACCATACCAATGTGTGCTTTCGCTTGGGTCCGCTGTTTCTCATGACCAGTGCTTAAGGGCTTGCAGAGGCTTCCTTCTGCTTCCAAAAGCAATCAAAACCAACAGATTGTGCAGAAAGATAAGAGAAGCATGAGAATCATGAGAAATCCTCTCTTCCAACAGCCTAACACCTGCTCTGATCTGGTAGCATGTTTTGCAGTGTTGTTTCGGGTGCTCTTTTCCTCTTGGTGAAGGAATACAAAATGACCTCATTAACATAAGCTTGACTACATTAGCATGCTACTTGTGTTGTTCGTCTGCTTGCTTGTTTGTTCTGTGCTCCGGGCTTCTGAACATTCTGTGCAAATAAATGCGTGCACTAGTACAGTGCTAATAGCCTTTAGCGCCCGTGTTTACTTTTGAGCATCGGGGCCTCAAACTCTTCCGAATACTGCAGTGAGACTATTGTGGAAGGCTAAAAAGTTTGATCACGTTACCCCCGTTATTGCTTACGTTAGCTCCCAGTCCATTATTGTATTTAATTTAAAATAGTTCTCTTAACATATAAAGCTTCCAATATGAGTAAACCAATCTGTTCTGACAATACCATATACTCTGTCGTGTGCCTTACATTCTTTCGATTCAAATCGGCTTGTCCTCCCAAGTCCTGGGATAGCTCGATATAAATCTAATCGTCACTGCACTTTCTTTGTTTGAGAGCTTTGTTGCCAGAAGAATCTTCTATTGCATATATGTAACAAACTTTCTTTATCTAAGTTTAAGTCTTTACTATAGACCCATTTTTCACTTCTGTCTTTAGTGTCACCCTATGACACATTTTCTTTTTGTGGTAAAGGTATCTGGCAAATCTATTAGAAATGTATTTAACTAGCGGAATGAGTGAGTCTTGTGTGTAAGGAATCTTTCTTATTTCATCATTGGAGTTCCTTCTATTTTTATTGTGTTGTATATTTTAGTATTGTACTTCGCTTAGATCTTTCTTGTTTCAGAATTAGCGGTATAGCAAGTTTTAATAAACATAAACATATGTGCCACCTTTAGTCAGCCTGTTGAGATTTCAACTGCCAGCTTCTGCTTCCCTCCAGGGTGAAGTGCTGTCTTGACTAGTGGGACAGTTCCAGTTATCTTTTTCAGTGGGTTCCTTTCAACTCACTGGATTGATTGGTGATTACCACTGACGTGAGTCTCCTCAGCTGGGGAGCTTACTGCTTGGGCTGAGTGGCTTGGCCCATTATCCGTCTGGAGGCAGTCAAGTTGGCTCTGCTGGAGTTTCTTCTACTGATTCGGAAGAAGGCAATCCGGGTGATGGTGTATAATGTCATGGTGGTGGTCTATTAAAAAAAAAGAAAGTTTGGTGCACGGAGTCAGGCAGTGGCATTGGAAGCTGCTGCCCTTTGTGGCTGGATGGATGCAAATTTGCTGATGGTGTTGGCAGTACACATCATTGGCAAAGACAGCATTCAGGTAGATTTTCTCAATTGGACTCTCCTGGATCCATGGGAGTGGGAGCTGGGGCAGGCCCCCTTTCAACTCCTTTTGGGCCAGTGAGGATGACTGTTTTAGACCTCCAGGTCTTGAGCAGCAATTCCAAAGTGGAGTACTTTTCCACCACCGGAGAGAAGTATCCTTGCAAGGAATATATTTCCTGCTATAGCAGTGACATAGGATCCCTTTTATCTCCTACTGTGAGTGCATAGAGATATAACCCTTTTGGGGGTATTATTGGGATGCCTGACACTTAGCATAAATCCTAACAGGAATAGGTTTCTGGTAAAACCAGCCTTAATGAGTGAAATGTCTGATGCAAATGTGTTCCCTCTTATCCTTAGACCTAAGCTCACTATTCTCTAAATAATAGAGTTAGTAGTTCTAGAAAGAACTAACTCCACAATCAAGTATTATAAAAACAGAGTGTGCATTTATTTACAATAGTAGCAAAGATAATGTGCAAAGAAGGCAAGAATAAAGACACAGGAAGTCTTATCATAGAAACGGCTCAGAGTAAATGCACCTAAATCTCTAAGCTAGTCTCTTAAGTAAAAGAGTCACACTGAACCCACAGCACTTATACAGAGGTACATGGCACTCATACAACCTGATGCAGACTTCTAGCCGGTGGGAGCGTGTTCCTCAGATGTTCAGTCGGCTTCAGCGTAGTCTGCTTCTTTGATGGAATGTCAATAAAGCAGCCACTTGTCTCAGATAAGAGCCTCTTTATATACAGAAATCATGTGCTGCAGCTGTTCTAATGACGTACATTCTCGCCTTGGGGATGATGCACACATAACTTTCTTTACCCTAAATATTGTGGCATTGTTAAATTGCAAGAGGATTGTGAAAAATTACAAGAGGCCCTTATGAGACTGGGAGATTGGGCATCCAAATGTCAGATGACATTTAATGTGAGCAAGTGCAAAATTATGCATGTGGGAAAGAGGAACCCGAACTATAGCTATGTGATGCAAGGTTTCACATTTGGAGTCACCGACCAGGAAAGGGATCTAGGTGTCATTGTTGATGATATGTTGAAACTCTCTGCTCAGTGTGCGGCGGCAGCTGAAAAAGCAAATAGAATGTTGGGTATTATTAGGAAAGGAATGGAAAACCAAAATGAGGACATTATGATGCCTTTGTATTGCTCCATGGTGCAACCACACCTGAAATACTATGTGCAATTCCCTATGAGGAAAGGCTAAAGCGGCTAGGGTTCTTCAGCTTGGAGAAAAGACAACAGAGAGGAAATATAATAGAGGTCTCTCAAATAATGAGTGGAGTAGAGCAAGTAGATGTGAATCGCTTGTTTACTCTTTCCAAAAATACTAGGAGGGAGTCACGCAATGAAGCTAGAAAGTAGTAAATTTAAAACAAATTCCATAGCGACCCACAGATCAATCCAGAGACTTGTGGGTTGTGTCCCTCTACCAGCAGGTAGAGATAGAGAGAACCTCCGAGGTGTGCTATATGTGGACCTGTGCAGCCAAGTAAACCTTAGCTTTGGCGAAGGAGGTTTCCTTAGCGGTCACTGCGCATCGCTGGCTGTGGTTGTGACATTGGGCTGCAGACGTGGCCTCTAAGTCATGGCTGGCAAGGCTTCCTTTTAGGGGAAAGCTTTTGTTTGGCATAGACCTAGAACAGATTGTGAAGGACCTCTGTGACTCTGAGGGCCAGCGCCTCCCGGAGGACAGGTTCAAATTTGTATGACCGGCGGGACCTAGACCTAAGTTTAGGTATACATGTCGTTACCGTCCAGGTCACGGGGCCTCTTTTCAGAGAGCAAGGTCTTCTCAGAGACCTCAACCCTTTCGAGGTGACAGGCAGGCCTTCCTTTCCGGTAACAGAAACTAGCCCGCAGCCAGGTCCGCCCAGTGATGGGGCCCTGGTCCATCTCCATCCGGTTATTGGGGGCAGGCTGTCCCTATTCCTGGTGGAGTGGACCAGGGTAACATCCGACTGATGGGTCTTGGAGGTTATCAGAGACAGCTACAAGTTGGAATTGGCTCGTCCGATAGTAGACTCGTTTCTGGAATCTCCTTGCAAATCTCCCGCCAAGGTGCGGGCAGTTCGTCACACCCTTCTTAACTTACTATGACTGGGAGCCGTCCAGCCTGTACCCCCAGCAGAAAGAGTGTGTGGTCGATACTCTATTTATTTTGTGGTGCCAAAAAAGGGCGGTTCTTGGCGACCCGTCCTAGATCTCAAGTGCATCAACAGGTCCTTAAGGGTTCTGCATTTCCGCATGGAAACCCTCCACTTGGTGATCGCAGCGGTACAGCCAGGGGAGTTTTTGATGTTGATGTCTCTCGATCTCAAAGAGGCCTATTTACATATTCCAATTTGGCCTCCCCACAGGCGTTTTCTTCGCTTTGCAGTGCTTGGTCGTCATTTTCAATTCAAAGCGATGCCCTTCGGCCTAGCCACAGCACCTCTGACTTTTTCCAAGGTCCTTGTCGTAGTGGCGGCCTATCTCAGAAAGGAGGGATTCAAGTCCATCCTTACAGTGGTGGAAATAAGTATTTGATCCCTTGCTGATTTTGTAAGTTTGCCCACTGACAAAGACATGAGCAGCCCATAATTGAAGGGTAGGTTATTGGTAACAGTGAGAGATAGCACATCACAAATTAAATCCGGAAAATCACATTGTGGAAAGTATATGAATTTATTTGCATTCTGCAGAGGGAAATAAGTATTTAATCCCTCTGGCAAACAAGACCTAATACTTGGTGGCAAAACCCTTGTTGGCAAGCACAGCGGTCAGACGTCTTCTGTAGTTGATGAGGTTTGCACACATGTCAGGAGGAATTTTGGTCCACTCCTCTTTGCAGATCATCTCTAAATCATTAAGAGTTCTGGGCTGTCGCTTGGCAACTCGCAGCTTCAGTTCCCTCCATAAGTTTTCAATGGGATTAAGGTCTGGTGACTGGCTAGGCCACTCCATGACCCTAATGTGCTTCTTCATGAGCCACTCCTTTGTTGCCTTGGCTGTATGTTTTGGGTCATTGTCGTGCTGGAAGACCCAGCCACGACCCATTTTTAAGGCCCTGGCAGAGGGAAGGAGGTTGTCACTCAGAATTGTACGGTACATGGCCCCATCCATTCTCCCATTGATGCGGTGAAGTAGTCCTGTGCCCTTAGCAGAGAAACACCCCCAAAACATAACATTTCCACCTCCATGCTTGACAGTGGGGATGGTGTTCTTTGGGTCATAGGCAGCATTTCTCTTCCTCCAAACACGGCGAGTTGAGTTCATGCCAAAGAGCTCAATTTTTGTCTCATCTGACCACAGCACCTTCTCCCAATCACTCTCGGCATCATCCAGGTGTTCACTGGCAAACTTCAGACGGGCCGTCACATGTGCCTTCCGGAGCAGGGGGACCTTGCGGGCACTGCAGGATTGCAATCCGTTATGTCGTAATGTGTTACCAATGGTTTTCGTGGTGACAGTGGTCCCAGCTGCCTTGAGATCATTGACAAGTTCCCCCCTTGTAGTTGTAGGCTGATTTCTAACCTTCCTCATGATCAAGGATACCCCACGAGGTGAGATTTTGTGTGGAGCCCCAGATCTTTGTCGATTGACAGTCATTTTGTACTTCTTCCATTTTCTTACTATGGCACCAACAGTTGTCTCCTTCTCGCCCAGCGTCTTACTGATGGTTTTGTAGCCCATTCCAGCCTTGTGCAGGTGTATGATCTTGTCCCTGACATCCTTAGACAGCTCCTTGCTCTTGGCCATTTTGTAGAGGTTAGAGTCTGACTGATTCACTGAGTCTGTGGACAGGTGTCTTTCATACAGGTGACCATTGCCGACAGCTGTCTGTCATGCAGGTAACGAGTTGATTTGGAGCATCTACCTGGTCTGTAGGGGCCAGATCTCTTACTGGTTGGTGGGGGATCAAATACTTATTTCCCTCTGCAGAATGCAAATAAATTCATATACTTTCCACAATGTGATTTTCCGGATTTAATTTGTGATGTGCTATCTCTCACTGTTACCAATAACCTACCCTTCAATTATGGGCTGCTCATGTCTTTGTCAGTGGGCAAACTTACAAAATCAGCAAGGGATCAAATACTTATTTCCACCACTGTAATAGATCTTATGGCTGATACTATTAGTTGACCTGAAGGATTCACAAGAGATTTGTGTATTTTCAGCAGAATGTATATAGTTGGGGTGACTGGATATTCCAACAAACTCCCCCCCCCCCCCCCCCCTCCTTTTCTCTAATTGTCAGAAATCTTGCTTTCCACTCCTGTGGTACTAAGAGACTTAATTTGCTTTTGTAAATCCTTTGTTGGTTTATTTTCAAGGGGAAGATAGAAGTTCACGTCATTAAGTTGTCTATTATTCTCAGCAACATAATCGTCTTTATCCATGATAACAAATGGCCCTGCCCTAATCAGCAGGCTTTATGATTAAATCTGTTGTGTTGATTTATTTTGAGTTTTTTTTGTAGAGAGATCAGAGTTTTTCTTCTTTTGTCATATTGTAAAAAAAAAAAATCTCTCTTTTCTACTCTGCCTTCAATTTCTTTCATCACAGTCCTCTAAGTACATCTGAATGGAAGGGTTCGGAGGACCATTTTGATGCGTGCTTAGCTATTGGGCTCTCTTTTGTTAAATTGCTGTATTTTAAATTCATTTTAGAATGTTTTGAGTACTTTTAAGGCAGTGATGTTATCGATGATGATTTCAGCATTATCACTAGTATGACTCAAAATTCACTTGGGCACATTGCTATAAGCTGGGAAAGTTGTTTTACAGGTGAAAATGCTGTTTTTTAAAATCGGGATTTGTTTTGCTTTCACTTTGTTTTTAGGGCTGGTTTAAGCTTAAAACATGGCATTATTTTTATACTTTTAATAGTTTTAAGGTGCCTAGAACATGCAGATTCGGACTTTTGCTAGGAAAAATCTTGTAAAATTATTCACTGTTCAGCTAATTGACCTGTCTATAGAAAATGCTACAGAGCTTTCAGCCAGAGTATGAATACTGTCTAGCTGATTATTTAAAGGTATATAACCTCAGAAATGCTTTCTTGCTGTTTTATTTTATTTTATTTTTTTAAAGATGACTTTTGAAGTTCTGAGGTTTTTTTTTTTTTTTTTTTTTAAATAAGAGTTAGTTGTAGGTTTTGACAATTTTATTTATGTCCCTTGGTTAAGCATTTTTACTTTTGCCATCAGAGATGATTTTTAATTGTGGCATTTTTATTACATTTTTATTGCAGTATCATTTTAAGAGCTCTTCTGCTATGTCAAGTGATACCTTCCAAATAGTAAATACATATTCACATTTTCTGTTTTTTCTTTGTTTTTAAAGTTCTGTTAGTTCAATGGCTGATTGTTTATTTTATTTATAGGTGGATCTATTATCATCTGACTCACTATTAATGTAACACTCACCCCTGATGCAAGTGCTCTGGACTCAAAAACATGTTGGGCTATTTTTACAATTAGTTTTAAAGTCTAGATTTGTGTACCTTGAACTACCATTTTATTTTGATTGACTCTCAATGAAACTTCATTTGAGCCTTTTAAGCTGCCTGTTTGTGTTCTATGAGATATTTTTAACTTCCTTGTCATCAAGCAGATGAATCCATTACGAGTGGGTTGTGTCCATCAACCAGCAGGGGGAGATAGAGAGCACTGAAAAACCATAGTGCCTCATGGCCAGCTAGCTCCATCTGCCTGTTCAGTATTCGATATCTACCCAGCAGGGTGGTTGCAGCTTGTTCAAGCTCCTTCAGAAAATCTGCCTGGGGTGGCTCCTGTGCTTTTGCCAGTTGTAGCAGGGGTGTTGTGGCTGATGGTGCCCACTTTAAAGGCAAATAGGTTAGCCCTTTCCCTGCCTTACCCGGCCCCCAATGTGGAAGTAGACAAATAGGCAAGCCCTGTCCCTGTCTTTGCCCACGCTGTGGATGCAGGCACATAGGTTCGCCCTTTCCCTGCCTTTCCCACGCTACTAATCCTCCGGAGTTGGAAATTTGCCTCTTTCGCTATTGCCTCAAACTTTCCTCACAGCGTTAAAAAAAAAAAAAAAAAAAAAAAAAAAAAGTCGCGTCTCGCTTTGGTGCTGCGATCCCAGAAAAGAGATTTTCTTCTGATTGTGCAGCGTGACCGGAGCTCGGAGACTCGGTCTGGTGAGGTAAGAGCATTTTGTAGCTCCTCCGGGGAGGGCCCACGTTCGGGACGATTTTGGCGCAAATCCGTCATTTTGAATTTCCACCGCTTTCGGCGATGGCTGCTGAGAAAGTAAAGCGCTGTTCCGTTTGTGGCAAGCGCAAATCTGCAGCGGGGCTCTCTAAGGCGTGCTTTTCAGACGGTAGAGCCGGCCCGAGCATGGCAAGCGAAGTTCCTTCCCACTCCGTGGAGCTGGCAGCGGGCTCCATTTTGGAACAGCATGGCGCGACCCCCGCTGAGGCGGAGGGGTTGGAGCCTGGAGGGGCGCCTCGTGTAGAGGCTAATAAAAGAGCTGTTTCCCCCGGACTGGAACTGGGAGGCCAGGGTTGAGCCATTCTTCCCTGAATTTGTTTTATTGCTGCATAATGCATACATGTTAAAAAGAGCTCTTCCGCAGGGGTCCTCTGCGGCCCTGCTTTCTGTATCCCCTCCAGTGGAGTCTGGCCTTAGATTACCGTCAGGCGCGTTTTCCCCTGACAGATGGCTGCAAGACAAACGCAGAAGAGTGGATTCCTCTTCAGAGAGTGGCGCACTCCCTTTTTCTCTCCCGTGGTCAGGATGTGAGGACTGTGAGGGGTCTGGCAGGCCTTCGTGGTCTGGAGAGCCAGAAGAAGGTGCAGGATTGCCACCGGATCCAGATGATCCTTCCGCGGTGAGGATTTTCCACCGCGATGAGCTGCCAGCGCTTATTACTGATGCCTTGCAGGTCCTTTCTATAGAAGACCCTGGGAGTACTGAGACCTCCTCCGGTAATCCGAGGATGGCAAGTACTAAGAAGCCTGCTCGAGTCTTTCCTTTGCATGACTCCATCCAAGAACTTTTCACGGCTCAATGGGCTGACCCAAGGGGCCTTTGAAAGTCGCCAGGGCTATGGGGCAATTATACCCTCTAAGTGAGGAGCATTTGGCGCGCCTAGCAGTGCCTAAAGTGGATGCCCTAGTCACGGCTCTGACAAAGAAAACTACCCTCCCAGTGGAAGGAGAAGTTGCCCTGAAGGACTTGCAGGACCGTCGCCTGGAGGCAGCTATGAAACGGTCCTTTGAAATTTCAGGTCTATCCTTACGGGCGTCTGCATGCAGCTGCTACGCTGCCCGAGCCTGCCTCGCTTGATTACAACAGGCAGTGGAACAGCCCGGAGATGGAGCGGAGCCCCTTTCGGAGGTGGCACCGCGGATGGAGTCAGCCTTGTCATTTTTGGTTGACGCCCTTTATGATCTGGTCAGAGCTTTGGCTAAACAGATGGCTGTAGCGGTGGCGGCTCGCCGTCTTCTGTGGCTACGGAATTGGGCAGCTGACATGGCCTCTAAGCAAAGGTTGGTGAAGTTGCCCTTTCAAGGCCTTCTCCTGTTTGGTGAGGAGTAGGAGAAAATTGTGAAAGGCCTGGGTGATGCCAAACCCCAGCGCTTACCCGAGGATAGGCCGCGACCTTCTTCCAAGGGTCAGGTGGTTCCCTCCTCTTACAGACCTCGCTTCCGTGAATCTAGAAGGTACCGTCCGGGGCGTTCTGCTAGGTTCACTTCACATGGCCGTTTTCAGCAGAGGAACTCCTTTCACTCGGACAAACGCTCCGCAGCAGCAGGCTCAAGACCTGGAGTTCAAGGGCGACACTCTCAATGATAGTGCGCCAGCCCCCTCCTCGATCCTGTGATAGGAGGACGACTTTCCCTCTTTCTCGAGGAGTGGGCCAAGATTACCTCAGATCAGTGAGTCTTGGACCTGATCAGAGAAGGCTACAGAATAGAATTCAATGCTCCGATAAGAGATGTGTTTGTGGAGTCCCGATGCGGTTCTGCCGCTAAACGGGCGGCAGTAGAGGAGACCTTGTAAGGCTTTATTCATATAGGGGCGGTTTCCCCCGTGCCTCCCGCCGAATGCGGCTCTGGCCGTTACTCCATTTACTTCATGGTGCCGCGAAAAGGAGGGTCGTTTCGGCCTATCCTAGACTTAAAAGAAGTCAACAAGTCTCTGAACGTGCGGCATTTTCACATTGAAACCCTGCGCTCTGTCATAGCGGCGGTACAGCCAGGAGAATTTCTCACGTCTCTGGACCTGAAAGAAGCTTACTTGCACATACCAATTTGGCCCCCGCACCAGAGTTTTCTGCATTTTGCGATGATGGGAAAACATTTCCAGTTTCGGGCCTTGCCTTTTGGCCTCGCCACAGCTCCGCAAACCTTTTCCAAGGTAATGGTGGTAGTAGCTGCTTTTCTCAGGCGAGAGGGTATCCGGGTTCACCCGTACCTAGACGACTGGCTCATCAGAGCAGAGTCGGTAGAAGAGAGTCATCAGGTTACAGCCAGAGTGATCTCAGTACTGCAATCTCTGGGCTGGGTCGTCAATATAGCCAAAAGTCACCTGACCCCCTCTCAATCTCTAGAATATTTGGGGGTGCGGTTCGACACAGCCTCGGGGATGGTCTTCCTACCCGAGTAAAGGCAGTGCAAGCTTCAAAACCAGGTCCGTCTGCTCCTGAGGATGCCTCGCCCGCGAGCTTGGGACATAGTCCAGCTATTGGGGTCGATGATGACCACCTTAGAAATGGTGCCCTGTGCGAGAGTGCACCTGAGACCTCTGCAGTGTTCCCTGCTTCAACGATGGTCTCCAATTTCTCAGGATTATCAACGCAGACTCACGTGGCTCCCTGCGGCCCGACTCAGTATAGAGTGGTGTCTCTCAGACAGCATGCTGCGGCAAGGAATGCCGCTAGCGCTCCCCGATTGGTGCTTGGTGGTAACAGATGCCAGCCTGAAGGGCTGGGGTGCACATTGCCGGGGAAGGCATGCCCAGGGTCTTTGGACACCCGAGGAGTCGGAGTGGTCCATCAATCGCTTGGAGTTGAAAGCGATTTTCCAGGCGCTTCTGGCCTTTTAATTGACACTGGAAGGATTGGCTGTCAGAGTGATGTCCGACAACATGACAGCAGTGGCCTACATAAATCGCCAAGGAGGCACTCAGTGCATAGCATTAGCAGTGCAGGCCGCGCAGATTTGCCACTGGGCCGAGCTTCATCTGCTGTTTCTGTCAGCAGCTCATATTGCAGGTCAGAGCAACGTGCAAGCCGATTATCTGAGCAGGAATCAGATCGACCCAGCGGGATGGGAACTTGCAGACGAGGTATTCCTGCAGATATGTGCCAAATAGGGAATGCCAGTAATGGATCTTATGGCGTCAAGCACAAATGCCAAAGTCCCGTGCTTCTACAGCAGACGGAGAGATCCTCTTTCGGCAGGGTTGAATGCCTTGGCTCAACCCTCCTTGGCCCTTGATAGGGCAAGTACTACTGCGGATTCGGTTCCACCAAGGAGAGGTGGTTCTCATTGCCCCGGATTGACCCAGGAGGCCATATGCGGACCTCCGGTGGATGCTGGTAGAGGATCCCCTGCCGTTACCTCTGGTACCGAACCTGTTGTCATAGGGCCCGGTGACCATGGAGGACGCCTGCCGCTTTGGTCGTACGGCATGGCTATTGAGAGGGCGCAATTGAGAGACAAGGGATATTCCAGTTGAGTCATTTCCACTCTCCTACAGGCCCGCAAGCGTTCCACTTCTGTTTCTTATGCCAGGATTTGGCGCCAATTTGAGGCTTGGTGTGCTTCTAATGCGATTACACCCATGCGGGCTTCTGTCTCGCTGATACTTGACTTTTATCGGGATGGTTTACAAAACGTCTTGGCCTATAATTCCCTGCATGTTCAAGTGGCAGCCTTAGCATGTTTTCGAGGGAAGGTCGCTGGCCTCTCTCTCTGGCTGTTTGCCTGGATGTGACATGGTTTCTTAGAGGGTTGCTTTGGCTCCGTCCTCCAGTGTGGGTCCCGTGTCCGGCCTGGAACCTGGGGTTAGTTTTAAAGGCCCTTCAGTGTTCGCCCTTTGAGCCACTTAGGCGAGCTTCGAAGAAGGATGTGACCTTAAAGACGGTCTTTTTGGTGGCCGTGACATCGGCGAGACGGGTATCTGAGCTCCAGGCGCTGTCCTGTCAAGACCCATTTCTGCAATTCTCAGAGTCCGGAGTAATGGTACGTACAGTGCCTTCTTTCATGCCTAAGGTGGTTTCAGCGTTTCACCTAAACCAGCCTATTTTCCTGCCCACCTTTTCTAAAGAGGAGTTTCCAGAAGGCTATGGGCAGTTGCACTTTCTGGATGTGTGAAGGGCTCTGTTGCAATAACTGCGCATGTCAAATGCCTTCAGGACCTCTGACCATCTTTTTGTTCTTTTGTCAGGTCCGCTCAGAGGGTCTCCAGTGTCTAAGGCCACTATAGCCCATTGGCTCAAAGAAGCTATCTTTTCAGCATATCTTCTATCTGGCCGGCCTCCGCCTGAAGCCTTTAAGGCACATTCCACAAGAGCGATTTCCTGTTCTTGGGCTGAAACTGGTGCGTGGTGTGGCTTGTTCCCACCCTATCTAGGGATTGCTTTGATACATCCCACTCGTAATGGATTCATCTGTTTGATGACAGGGAAGGGAAAATTAGGTTCTTACCTTGGTAATTTTCTTTCCTTTAGTCATAGCAGATGAATCCATGAGCCCTCCCTCAGTGGTTCATTATGTGATTTATGTTCCTTTTATGTTCAGTTTTTCCTGTAGATATGTTCCCTCATTGGGAGAAGTTGGAAAACGGTCTTCAGGATTTCTGTTCAGTTACAGGAGGATGAGTTCATTCCCTCCAGGAGGATGAGTTCATTCCCTCCTTTGAATTATAGCTCCAGTTTTGGGGCGTTCATCCGCTGTGAGGAAAGTTCATGTTATTATGCTTCGCAGTGTAACACTGCTTTGAAAGCTTCAAATACTGAAGAGGTAGATGGAGCTATCTGGCCAAGAGGCACTATGGTTTTTCAGTGCTCTCTATCTCCCCCTGCTGGTTGATGGGCACATCCCACTCGTAATGGATTCATCTGCTATGACTAAAGGAAAGAAAATTACCAAGGTAAGAACCTAATTTTCCCATCTTACAGCCCTTCAGCAATATTGTTTACAAAAATGTTAAAAAGAACCAGCTCAAGAACCAAACCTTACGACACACCACTGGTAACATCCTTTTTCTCAGAATGAGCTCCATTTACCATTACACTCTTCCACCTTCCAGTGAACCATTTCCTGACCCGGTCAGTAACTTTAGGGCCCATACTGAGGGCACTCTTATTTATTAGTCATCTGTGCAGAACAATGTCAAAGGGTTTGCTAAAATCTAAATACACCACATCAAGCATTCTCCATCAATTCAACTCTCTGGTCACCTAGTCAAAGAAATTAATCAGATTTGAGAAGACCTGCCTCTAGTGAAACCATGCTGCCTTGGGTTCTGTAATCCATTGGATTCCAAAAATGTACTGTTCTCTGTTTTAAAAGTGTTTCCATTATTTTACTTACCATAGAAGTCAGACTTACCAGCCTGTAGTTCCCAACCTCTTCGTTCTGCTTTTGTGGAGAGGAAACACATCTGCTCTTCTCCAGTCCTCTGGGACCACTTTTGATTCTAGAGAAACATTGAAAAGGTCAGCTAGCAAAGCTGCTAGAATTTCCTTCAGTACCCTCCGATGTATGCCTTCTGGCCCCATCACTTTATCCACCTTTAGTTTAGCCAGCTCCTCACGAACACAGTCTTTGAAATTTGTTGAGGGACTACATCCCTCATTCCTATTTGTGTTTGTCTTCTGTGGTCCTGCTCCCAGCCCTTCAGCTGTGAACACAGAGCATAAATATTTGTTAAGCAGTTCAGCTTCTACATGTTCCTCCCCTGCACCTTTGACTTTACAATGCCACTTTTGTACTTCCTCCTATCACTAACATACCTAAAGAAAAGATTCCCCCTCCCATTTTACCATATTGGTTATTTTTAATTCCATTTGCATCTTTGGTTTACTGATTACTCCACCAGCATCTCTTAACTTTTTCAAATATTGTCGCTGGTTTTCCTCTTTTTCCTTTCCAGCTACTCCTTTTGAGAACCAGTGTGGCCTCCTTACTTTTATTTAGTTATGATTTAATATTTAAATATTTTTATTAAAGTATAAAAAGAAACAATATTCTATAAAACTGTTGTTTACAAGGGGGGGAGAGACCAAGATGGCTGCCACATCAGTTGACTGCTGAGACGCTCCTGAGTCTGAGGAAAATTTACCCCTTTTTTTTCTATTGAAAATGCCACATACAAAACGTAAAGGAGTGTTGAGATCGGTACCTCCACCTGCCTCAACTTCCTCACCAGCTCAGACGTCTCTTGAGCGCTTCTTTCCCGGCGCTTCCAGATTGCAATGAGGAGAGGATCCTATAGCGGGGGGAACCGGAGGAGCGGAATCCCCGCTGGGAGAGGAAGTCTCCCTATCACCACCATCTTCTTCGTTCATCCCTCCCAGCCCATCGTCGAGAGCAGCCCTGGCGGGAAACCCCATCGGCCTCAAGGACGTGGCGATGGGGGCAACTGTGGAGGACCTAGGCATGCAAATGGCGAATCGGGGCACTGGGGGAAGTTTGTCTTCCACAGTGCAGACCTCGGAGGTGACTCTACAAACCCTAAAGGTGATGTTGGACCAGATTGCTGCCACGTTACAGAAGACGTCAGGTGATGTTATTAATTTAAACAATAAATTTGAAGAACTGCAAAGTACAGTAGATTCTGTTAAGAGTGACCTAACAATACAAGTTCAATCCATTAAGAAAGAAGTTGAAACTTTGAATTTTTTAAAAAATGTGGTAACTCAAGACTCCTTGGACATTAGATGAAAAATTGAACAACTTGAAAATTTTAACAGGCGCCTAAACCTCAGTTTTTTTGAATTTCCCAATAATAGCGGGGGAAACCCTGATTACTACTTTTCGGAAATATTTGACGGAAATTTTGAATATTCCCCCTGAGGCTATACCCCCGCTAAATAAGATTTATTATATTCCTTCTAGAAATGGAGCTCAAGGTCCTGCGAAAGATACTCCTGATTTACAAAATATTTCTGACATTTTAGAGCAATCTTCTGAAACAATAATGAACAGAACTACAATAATTGTATCATTGGTTTTTGAACAGGACTATAATACCATCTTAAGACTTTACTTTAAAAACCTTAAATCTCAATTCTATGGTTCTAAGGTTTGGGTATATCCTGACGTCACTAAATAGACTCAACAAAAAAGGAAACTTTTTCTTGCTTTAAAACAAAATACAATAGATATAGATGCTTCCTTTTTTCTTGTGTATCCGTGTATGTGTGTAGTAAAGCTGGCTCAAACTAAATATACATTCTTTTCACCAGAACAGCTAAAAGTGTTTATAGAAATGAAGAAATTGAAGTGAAGTGAAATGATATACTGGAAAATGTAGCCGATACTTTATTCTGATTATTTGCCTTTAAATCTTCTCTCTTTCTCTCCTTCCTAGCATTACTGTGGTCTAAGAAAGGCTTTAAAATAATTGTTTTTGTATAAATGCTCCAATAGAGATTTTCTTCTTAGTGTTAAACTGTTACATATGGTTTGGAACATAATCCTGTTATTTTCATTTTGCCTGTATTTCTGAACAAGGTTATCCTTGTCTTATTGTATTAAAAACCATAAATAAATAAAAAAAAAAACAAAAAAAAACCCCTGTTGTTTACATAAGGACATAAGAACATTTGGAGTTGTGACCCATAGTTTGGGAAGCCTGCAAAGTAGTGAAAGTGGCCATAAGGATTTTTTTTTTAAAGGTAAATATGTCATGCATGTGTCATAGGGTTTTTTTTTAAAATGCTTGCTGTAACTAGCCTTGAGCTGTGGCAGGACAGTAGACTCAGACCATACTTCCTACTTTCCTTAGAAGCAAAGTAGCATTTAGGATATCTTTTAAATACATTAATCGTTCTTATCGACATTTAGGAATATAGTTTCAAAATCTTGTTATAGTGGATGCTATAATTTTTGGAAGCTAATTGCTATTTCTCAAATTTGTATGCTCTGGTTGCTAAAAGTCCCAAGTAATTGCCACTGATGATGTGTAGATGTTGTGTAGGCTGGTAGCCCAATTAGGGAGCACAGTGTTTTTCACCTCATATTTTGACTGTGTTGACAGTATAATAGGTTTCCTAGCTTGATTCTAAAATCAGAATGAAGTAGAACTGTAAATTAAATTAAAAGGGCAAACCAATGGATCATAATTTGTTGCTTATCTGTATCTTATTTAAATGTAGCAGTCATATAGCTATCATTGTCTCATTATTTGCTAGGTGTTGTGTATCTGAAGACAAGTTTTATATCTATATACTTTTATAGCTTGAGTTATAGTAAGCTGTAGGGTAAAATATTCTTATTGCATACCTGTTATAGAATGTCATTAGTGCAGTCACATTTCTATCTCATAGCATGATAACGCCAGCGGGATAAATGTGAAAGACATTGAATCTTCACACAATGGAAATGGCTTTCCATAACGAGTGTAGTCTGAACAGAACTAATCTTTTTTTGGATCATTACTTCACCTAATCGCAAAGACTTTTTAATTCAAATCCTTGCAGGGTTCTAATTGGTGACCTCTAGAGCCTGATAATTGCATATAGAAGCTGGTCTTTTGCAGTATACCTAATGACCTTTGCAATTAAAAAGTGAGAAATGTAGCTTAACCTTTTTGTTGATGAGTTGAGGATCTGACTCTCTTCTTATTATTCAGGGTTTAATAATCTAAATTTACTGTCCTCTAAAATGATTACATATGCAAGTATTATTTCAAACTGAGATGATTTCTTCACATATTCTTATGAGTATTATATACCTGGTCAGCACGTAGTCCTCAGGTAAGAGGGATAAAAGACTCAGAAAAACTTCAGATGAATAACAGGGTAGCCTGCAGCAAAACAAGTTTGTGATAAAAATCAGGTGCAGTAGTTGTGTCTTGCGTAGAAGGGACACTTTTTTTTTTTCCTGTTTCCTTTTGAAGAGGTGATGCAGAAAGCCTTACGGTAGAGCTGGCTCATTGAAACCTTACGTGGCATATTGGCCCCACCTGGTACATATCGCTGTTACAACTTTAAATTTGTGTCTGGTTAGTGAAATAATTGTAACTCACAAATTTCTTTTAGTTTTTAGTTTTTTTTGGCCCTTTAAGTTTTCTTTCTTTTTTTTTGTGGCTCGTTAGGCCCACTGACCTTGATTTTGACTGTTCCTCTTTATATAGTTTAAAATTGAGGAGTTTAATTTAGTCAGTCCTTTTTGTGATGTTTGAGAAGATCCTCAGTGGCTTCAAGAGGTGCGTCCAATGCAGTCAGGTGATTTTGGTGATGGGACCTGCACACTTGGTGCATCGACTCCTATTCTCTCTGTTTAAAAATGCAATTGAGGACACACAGGGTACTTCGGGTTCAGTGCGAGAGATTTTTCGTTCCTCAAAGGCTGATTAATTGACATCGGCATTGGAAGCATCAACTTCGATGGCTATATAAACTTCAACTACCACTGGGAGTGCACCGGCATCGAGGAGAGCTCCACCTTCCTCAACATTAGGTGCTTGATAGTATGTCCCGTGACCGGTCATCATCGGACCCGATACCGAGGGTGCATATGGGTTTGACGTCCTCATCAGCACCGAAGGACTGTGATGCTCAGCGTCGGGGCAAGCCCAAGAAGCACAGGCATCATCCTCCTCGATGAATGGGTTGGGGGGATGAGTGAGGGTGTGAAATGAACAAGAGAAGAGGGGCACAAAAAGGGGATGAAGTTTGGGGGAAGTTTTAGATGTGAATGACCTGGAAGACCGGAGAGGATAAGAGGCACTGAAAATGGATGGAGGTATTGGAGAGAGGGGTATGGGAGGAAGGGTATGGGTCTCTGAAGGGATTTTGTGAGAGTGGAAATGGGGTTAAAAAGTTGGTGGAAGAGGCAGTAGGACATGAGGTATAGGGTAAACGATAGAAGAATGGCCTGAAGGCAAGGGAAGGAAGGAGAGACAGGGATGGAGCTGGGGCTAGTGAGGGGATGAGAGGCAGTGGAGGGTAGATGAGGGCTAAGAGAGTGAGTACAGAGTGGGAATGGGAGAGGAAGGAAGTGGGGGAAAGATGAGGAGGGGGATTTGAGACTGGAAAAGGAGAGGGACGGGGGTGCAATGGGATGGAGCTAGGGAAAGTCAGTAGGTAGATGAAAAGTGAAAAGGAGACTAAGGGGCAGATGCACAAAACTTACCGGGCTGGCAATGAGCATTTTCAACCAGTTCCAGCCGGTTTAGAGATCATGGTATCGAGCGACGAATGCATAAAAGCCTACAGTGACCTGTTTATCGCACTTGCAAGCACACAACGAAAATGCAATGCAAATGTATAGTAATTAGCTGGTTCTCATTCAAATGATGGCAATGCACGATGCACAGCCGATGAACACAAAGGACCTCACACCTTTAATGTGATAAATTTTATGGGTGCTCAGGAGCTGCCAGTAACTTCAGGAGCTGTCATCTGCCATCAACATAAGCACGTCCATAAAGTGCATGCATAAGCGCTGTTATTGATGTGTTATTTGTGCATGCGTGCGTGCACATCTGTGTTGGAGAAGGCATGACTGCGCAGTCTGTTCCCCGCGGCCAAAAGCCCACCTCTGACCTGGATGTGCTGTGGTTGGCACAGCTGATTGTTGTAAACGAAAAGTGCCTCTTCCCCCAGCAGGGGAAAAGGAGAAATATCAAACGGATGGACAAGGGCTGGGAAGTAGTTTAGTGCCTGTTTAACAGGAGGTTGTTCTACTTGAGATCTGTGAGTATTTCCGCCATTTCTCACTGTGCACCTCCCTCCCTCCCGCTTGCCTCCATTGTCAAATAATTGGACAGCTGTCAGCATATAATATGGTATCATATAAGTTCATAATGTATGTGTAAAAAAAAAAAAACCTGCGTGTTGCTATTAATTCTTCCGTCCTCTATTTCTTTTGTCCACCTTGGGATGACAGTGCACTTGTGGTCCTCTTGTTTTCCAGGTGGAAGAACTGAAGAAGCGTGCAAGGGCGCTGCAGAAATATAATAGACCCTGGCTCCAGGAGATTAAATCATACCTTGATAACAGCCCAGGTACTCATTGGTTGGCCATGGGGCTAACTACAATGGAAGATCTGATTTGAATGCCCAGGGGTTGACAGTTCCCCTGTTTTCTCTGCAGAAGTGTCTTCAGGAAGAGGAGGAGGATGATGATGAGGGATCCCTGGCAGTCGTCACTCCTCCCCTCCTTCTGGTCCTGCCCCTTACTCCCTCCGTTCTGGCCCTTCTTCTGGTTCCCCTCCCCCAAGAGTCCCTGGAAAACCACCCGCCCCTTTGTGAGACTGCTCGCCCCCAAGCACAGCCCTGTACAGCTAACCTTTTCCCCTGCCTCTCCTCCCAGAGCCACACACTCCTTCCCCCCTAGCCCGCCATCCCTCCCTCCCCCCACTGACATCCCTCCCCCCACTAACATCCCACCTGGCTCCTCCTGTCCAACCCATGGTGCTGTCTCCCATGCTCCCCCTCAAGACTGCCCCCCTTCCCCACATGGAACCACCCTTCCTCCCATGCCCACCCTTGCTTGGGAGCCTGTCCAAAGAATTTATCCTCCTCCTGGAGTGTTTCGAGGTCATACTTGTTCATGGTGAGTTGCACAGGCACTGCCTACACCGGTGTGTGCGTGTCTGAGGCAGTCTGTGCAGAAGCTATCTGACAGGTCTTCTTCTCTTTACTTGCAGGTGGTATGGTGGACCTCAGGGAAGACATTTCCTCTCATCCCCCTCTGCCCTTGTCGACTGCAGCACCTCCCCCATTCCTTCCGCACCCACCCTTGTCCATAGATCCACCTCCCCTCTCCTTCCTGCTCTCACCCTTGTAGACCGTGCATCCTCCCCTATACCTCTCCTCCATCCCGACCTTACCAGAGAGGAGCTGATGGAGGCGACAGCTGATGCATGTGGGAGGGGAAACACTGGAGCACCTTTCTCAGGTGCTCCAGTATCTCTCCTCCCACCTAGGCCCGCTGTGCTGCACCCATGACCTTCTCTCCTCCCCTTGGCTCCTATATCCAACCCCCTTGCTCATTCCCCACCCCTGTGTATATATTGTATATATCCCCCCCACCCCCGTATATATTCCCCCAAATCTTTTTTTTTAACAAGTAACATTTTTGTTACAAACGTTATGTCTGTTCTTGTGATCTAAGGTAAGCCGTTGTTGAAGTAGCGAGGAAATTGGTTACAAGTCATGTAATGCTGAGGGAGTAGAGGATGGTTTTCAAAGACAATGCAGACGGCCTCTGGACAGAAATTCTGCATGAAGGAAGCCCCAACCTCATTACTGAATACATATCTGTGAAATAGTTATAGGGAAAAAAATGTTAAAGTTTTAACCAAAATGTTTTTTTTCTAAGTTGGAGTTATAAATAGTACGTCTGGTTCCCAGGTACCTGATTCTCATAACTTGCCTTTCTCAGTGGACCTAGGTGAAAACATCTCTGCACAATTGCAGGGGTCCCAATAGCCTGCCCCTCCAGATTTAAAATGTTAAAATGTTGAACAAATGAAAACTCTAGCTGATGAAACCAATACCTCCTCTGTGTACATCCGTATGCTGCACACGCCAGCATGTGTGAAAATATAACCGAGGTATAAAAATATTACCAATGATAAAAAACAACGAGGCAGCATCTCATTTATGAGTGTACTATATGACAGCTGCGTGGGGGAGAGAAAACAGACTAACCAATCAGCTTCAACTTTTTGATGTCATCACGTCTCCATGCGTTGGCCATGTGGGCGCATGCAGATGACGTGGCAATAGAGGTGGCACTGGGGAGGTTTCACATCATTAAAAAGCGACATACAAACCTGAGCGTGCTATTTGTGCGTTTGTTTTACATGTGTCTCACTGTGACTGGGAAATGGATGGTGGATTCTACCTGGTGTAACTGGACTTTGTAGAAGAAAGGCAAGCTGACAAGCCAAGACGGGAGCCAAGGCAACCTGTGCTTGCAACCCTGCCCGTGCCTGGCCCTGCACCCGTGTGTTCCGTCCTTGGGTGGCCTTGGAAGACATGTCAGACTGGAAAATCGTGGATGATTACCACCTGACCTGAATGGCTTTGTATGAGCTTTATGAGGAGATACGAGCTGATATTGACCCACCCACGGCAAGATCTCATGCAATACCTGAGCTGGTGAAGCTGCTGGTTGTTTTGCAGTTCCTTGCCATAGGGACGTTCCAGCACATGTTAGGGGGTAACAGCAGTGTGGACCAAGATACAGTTTCAAGACATCTAGCCTAGGTAGTAGTTATCTGTCCCCCCACCTCCCATATCCTCTTTCTCATCCCTTCTTGCTTTTCAATTCCATGGTTGTTGCCCCCTCCCCCATTGTTTTTCCCCTTTTTTTAATTTCCATTATTGTGCTATGCACTTGTGTATTTATTTTTGGAACTGTAGACCTTCCTGGCCATGGTTGGACAATAGAGTGGAAGTGGAAGAAAGAATGACAGAATAGATCGCATACATTATGACCCCCCCCCCCCTTGCTCTACATTTGGACTTCTGACTGGCGGTGGTGCCTGGAGAAGAGTGGCTTTGGAGGTGCATGTAAATGGTTTAGCACCATCACCAATTCTATGGTCTAATCTTGCTCCCCTTTTTTGCCTTTTATAATACAGGTTCTGCATGCCCTGAAAAGATGTGTTCGCTGCCACATTAGATACCCTGTGGGGAAGAGGAACAGTAGAGGATTAAACAGGACTTTTTCAAGATTGTGGGCATGCCCAATGTCCTGGGTGCCATTGACTGCACTCATGTTGCATTCATCCCGCCGATGGATCAAGAAATCCAGTACTGCAATCCCAAGATGGGATACTTGCTGAATGTCCAGGTGGTCTGTGATACTAACTTGAGGATCCTCGATGTTGTGTCATGCTTTCCCAGGAGCTTCCATGACTCTTAGCAAATGGTTCGCTTGGGCAAAAATTTGCGGAGGGGAGATTCGGACAAGGGTGGTTAATTGGTGAGTGCTATTGTCTTTTAACAAATGTGGCAGGGGTCTAGAGGGATGCATATCCAATCCTCTATAAAAAGTGGCACTAGACTTCAGGGAAGGACCTTTGTTTTGGATAGTGGGAGGCACTGATACTGCGTGCCGAGTACTAATGTATTGCTGTTTTCCTGCAGGGGATGCTGGATATGGGTCCAAACCATGGCTGTTGACCCCGCTCACAGTGCCCCGGACAGAGGCAGAGAAGCGCCACAATGAGTCGCACATCTCGACAAGGTGTACTATTGAGCGAACCTTTGGGATACTGACCAGCCAGTTCCGCTGCTTTCATCTTTCAGGGGGATCCCTGTAATATGCCCCTGATAAGGTGGCGGACATTGTGACTTTGCTGCATAACATCACACTGAAGCATCAACTCGAGATCCATATAATAGTGCAGGGGAAACACGGTGTGACGGAAGCTGGTCCAGGAGTACTTTGCCAGAGTGGCACAGCCTTTGTAGACCGCTACCACTTGTGCAGTACAGTCTCATATATGTAATGCAATAAAAGTTGATAATGGGCTGAACCTAGAAGACACATATGCACAGTGTTTTTTTTTAACCACAACTTATATTTCATTCATGAGGGAGATCATCTCTATGTACTCAGAAAAGGTTAAAATATTCATTTATTTAATGCAATAAAAAGTTAATAAGAGACAAAATCCTTGTGTTTAGTGTGCCCGATATCGCATATACCTTTTTGTTTCATTCACAACCATTACATTTTTCAGGAGAAACATCTGTATTACCACAGAAAAAATTAAAAGGACGGAAAACATTCACTGTTTAGGGGTGTGTCTGTTTTGGTCAAGGCCTGACAGGAGACCACAAATGCTGCCCTGGATGTTTTAGTTTTACTGCAAACAAATTTCAAACACTATAGAGTTCTTTAAAAATCAGGCGTTCTCTGTGATACTGTCACCTTTATTGAGGGTGGTGATCAGGAACAGAATACAGTAATGTAGAATATATACATTTCTGTTGTGGCCTACCAGTTTTGTTCTTCGCAGAATTATTCTGAATACAATCATAGTTATCCAACAAAACCTATTTCCCAAAATGTACAGTCAACACGGTAAACCGGTACACACAACACGGACAATATTTTTGGTTAAATATCAGGGAGGCAGTTGATCTTCAAGGTGTCCCACAGGACTGCTTGATCTGGCTATTTCACTGCACCTTGAAAGAAAGAAAGAATGAACAATTAGGAGTGAGTGTTTCAAGGCTGTGAATTGAACAGAACGGTAGAGCCATGATGTTTCTTATGAGGGCACAAAAACACATGTATTGGTGGATTTTGCATTGGTTTTTGGAGGTGGGGGGGGGGGCACCTTGGCATACCAAACTATTCACAACGTACTGTATCTGAGGACAGAAGGGCTCAAGGCCACGACAGCTCGCAGTGACACAAGATTATTATTATTATTTATTATTATTTGTAGCATTTGTATCCCACATTTTACCACCAATTTGCAGGCTCAATGTGGCTTACATTATGCCGTAATGGCGATCGCCACGTCTGGGTAGAGAATTACAAATGGAAACAAATCTTCAAACTCCTGGAGCTCTGGGCGACTTGGAATGCTCTAAAGGCTTTCAGAGAATGGCTATCTCACAAAATTGTTCTCATTCAAACAGACAACCAGGTTGCAATGTATTATACCAACAAGTAGGTGGGCACTGGATCACACCCTCTGTGTCAGGAAGCTGTATGGATGTGGCATTGGGCTCACTCAGCATGGCATGTACCTTCGAGCCACTTAACTGGCGGGCAAAAACAATACCCTGGCTGACAGACTGAGCAGGATATTACAATCTCATGAGTGGTCTCTCAGTAAGAGCATAGACAGCAAGATCTTCCGAGTGTGGGACACCCCCTTGGATCTTTTTGCCATTCACATCAACTACAAGGTCCCTCAGTTCTGTTCCAGGCTTCAGACCCATGACAGGCTATCGTCAGATGCCTTTCTCCTTGATTGGGGGACAGGTCTTCTGTACACGTATCCTCCTATACCTCTAGTGGGGAAAACTTTGTTGAAACACAAGCAAGACAGCAGAACCATGAGTGTTTTCCGATCCTTATGCAGAACGAGGGGTCTCTTCTACATCCCAACCTCCAGTCTCTGGCTCTCACAGCTTGGTTGTTGAGAGCCTAGAATTTGCTTCCTTGGGTCTCTTGGAGGGTGTCTCCTGGGTCTTGCTGGCTTCTAGAAAAGATTTCTCTAAGAGGTGCTACTCTTCTAAATGGAGGAGCTTTACCTTCTGATGTGAGAGCAAGGCCTTAGATCCCCTTACTTACCCTACACAGACCCTTCTACCCTGCTTGAATATCTTCTACACTTAAGAGTCTGGTCTCAAGACCAACTTAATGAGGGTTCACCTTAGTGCAATTAGTGCTTATCAACGTGTAGAAGGTAAGCCCATCTCTGGACAGCCACTATTGTTCGCTTCATGAGAGGTTTGCTTTTATCAAAGCCCCCTGTCAAACCTCCACCAGTGTCATGGGATATCAACGTCATTCCACCCAGCTGCTGAAAGCTCCTTTTGAGCCACTGAATTCCTCCATCTGAAGTACTTGACCTGGAAGGTCATTTTTGTGGTGGCTGTTACTTCAGCTCGTAGAGTCAGTGAGTTTCAGGCTTTAGTGGTGGATGCACCTTATACTAAGTTTCATTACAACAGAGTAGTCCTCCGCACTTACCCTAAGTTCCTTCAAAAAGTGGTGTCTGAGTTATATCTGAACCAGTTGATTGTCTTGCAAACGTTCTTTCCCCGACCTCATGCCCATCCTAGCAAAAGCAGCTTGCACACCTTGGATTGCAAGAGAGCATTGGCCTACTACATGGAGCGGACATTTACGACAGACAGTCCGCCCAATTGTTTTTTTTTTAATCCCAACAGGATGGGGGTCACCATCGGGAAACACATCATTTCAGTTTGGCTGGCAGATTTCATTTCCTTCACTTATGCCCAGGCTAGGCTGGGCTTGGAGGGTCATTTCACGGCTCATAACGTGGGAGCCACGGCCGCATCAGTAGCCCACTTGAGGTCAGCCTCCATTGAAGAAATTTGCAAGGCTGCGACGTGGTCTTCAGTCCACACATTCCCATCTTATTGCTGCCTTAAGCAGTTTACCTGACACAACATTCAGTTCGGGTGAACAGTGTTGCAGAATCTGTTTTGGGTCTTGAATTCAACTCCACCCTCATAGGCCCGTTTTATTCTATTCAGATTGTATATAGTTTCAGGTTAATCTGTGTTATGTCCTTGCTGTTGCGAAGCCCTGTTGACCAGTGTTTGTTGTTTTTGGTGAGCCTGGATGCTAGAGATTCCCCACTTATGAGAATATAGAAACCTGTTTGTCCTCGGAGATAATAAAGTTCCAAGAACAGCAGGCTTTATATTCTCACAATCCCTCCCACCTCTCCTTGGAGTTATCTCCTTTGTTATTTTTACTTTATTTTTTTCTTTAGTATTAAACTGAGGAGACCACGTTTGCGTGATGGATGGGAATACACTTGTTCATGCTCAGTGGAGCGCGACTTGCGCTCCACAAAATCTCTCATTTAACTTCTTAAATACCGGACCGGGCAACGCAGATCTGCGTCACTCACTTGTGAGAATATAAAACCTGCTGTCCTTGGAGAATACCTGCTACGGGTAAGTATCTTCGCTTTACCTGCAAGTGATTACAGATCTTGACCATACAACCTGGAGTAGCAGGTGTTTGTATTCACAGGCAGTGCTCTCTCTGAAGAGTTTCGATGATTGATGAGTTGATATAAGATGAACGTTGTAGATGTAGATATTTTGTGATGAATGTGTAGATGTTTTTTGTATCACTTTGCTATTAGCATAGAAACATGACGGCAAATAAGGGCCAAATACCCCATCCTTCTCTCCACCATCTCCACCGGGAGGCTATTACACACGTCCACCACCCTTTCTGTGAAAGTGTTTCTTTAGATTATTCCTGAGCCTATAACCTCTTAACTTCATACTGTGTCCCCTCATTCCAGAGTGTTCTTTCATTTTTTGAAAGGCTCACCTCCTGTGCATTAATGTCACAGAAGTATTTAAATGTCTCTTTCATATTACCTCTCTCCCGCCTTTCTTCCAAAGAATATAGGGAAGAGAGAGAGGTCTATAAGTCTGTCCCCATACTTTGCCACCCTCTGGACCAACTCCATCCTATTTATATCTTTTTGTAGGTGCAGTCTCCAGAATTGCACACAGTATTCTAAATGGGCCTCACTAGAGACTTATTCAAGGGCACTATCATCTCTTTTTTTTCCTGCTGTTCATTCCTCTCCGTGTGCATCCAAGCATCCTTCTGGCTTTGACCTTTGCCTTTTCTACCTATTCGGTCACTTAAGGTCATCAGATACGATCTTCCCCAAGTCCTTTTCTTCTCTTATACACAGTACTATTTCACCCCCTATAATATACCGTTCCCTTGGATTTTTTCAGCCCAAGTGTGTGACCCTGTATTTTTTAGCATTAACGTAAGAACTGGGACAGACTGAAGGTCAATCAAGCCCAGTATCCTGTTTCCAGCAGTGGCCAATCCAGGTCACAAATACCTGGCAAGATCCCAAAACAGTGCAATACGTTTTATGCTGCTTATCCTAGAATTAAGTAGTGGATTTTCTCAAGTCCATCTTAATAATGGTTTATGGACTTTTCTTTTGGGAACTTATCCAAACCTTTTTTTAAACCCCGCTAAGTGAACTGCTTTTACCACATTCTCTGGCAATGAATTCCAGAGTTTAATTATATGTTGAGTGAAGAAATATTTTCTCAGATTTGTTTTAGTTTTCAATTTCTGGATCATTCTTCAAGCTTCGCTAGATCTCTCTCCTCATGCTGTCTATACCCTCTGGGGGTGTCCACCAGAAAAACAGGGGCATGAAATCATGAATTCTAGGATGCAGTTTCTAGATGCTGTGGCAACTTGGCTCCTGGGGTTTGTCGAGCCCTGATTTAAAGTTATACTTGGATGTTCAAGACTGGATCCACTGATGCTGAATTTCTGGATATAAGACTTCTGGCTCTGCCCCCTCCCGATTGCTGCACTATCTGGATAGTGCTGGGGCAGTCAGTGAGGATCCTCACCTCAACAGCATTATTGGGATAGTGCCACTGAAAATCTGGTTCTGGGCACAGTGAGTGGCGGTAGTTCTCTGGGTAGGTGCGGCTCCCACCTGGATGTGCTGCTGAATTTTGGGGCCAGTATGGACTAAAATATGAGGATCATGAGGGAGGTAAAACAATGATATGTTAGTTATTGATTATTCTGTATTTTGGTAAATGTCTCCAAGGGCAAACAGGATAGCAGTCCTTAAAAGTTGGATATGTAATCCGATTAAACCCTGAAGATAGGGCAGAATTCCAGGTTGTATTGAGAAGTATGCAGGTGTTCAAACAGCAGTACAGTCACTTGTGACCTCTTCAGATTTTAAGGAAAGTTATTTAATGAAGTTCTTTGTCAGGACGAAAAGCGCTTCATCATCAACTTCTGCTACATATTTTAGTTTAGCCATAGGTCATTTTTACTGTAATTGGCTATTCTACTTTTAAAATAAGACCCTTCTGTAGTATTTTCTAGTGTTTCTTATAAAGCTATATGTTGCCATGGGTGAACCTTTATTACGTTGGATATGAAAAAATTATTTTCCTTTTTGTGGGACTGTTACAGTGCTGCAAATGTGACATCCATAGTCAGAGTGCATAGGATTTTAATCATCAGCATTAATCACATGTTTACTTATTTTTTTTTTTCTGAGCCTGGAGATTGCTATGGTGCACAAAGCAAAACAGTAGAGAATGAAATCTAGAGATTAAGGAATGTCAAATCCTCCTATCTGTTTGACCTTGAAGGATCTGATTATAATTGCTGTCTGGTCTGCATGTGTTTCCCCAGTTACAAAGAGCGTGATATACAGGAGTGATGAATGTCATTTTGTAAATCCTCATAGGTGTTTATTAGATTCTAAACATTTTTGTTACTCTCTTACTGGAAGGACAAGGTGGACAGTGGAGGCTTCAAAAGAATGAGTAGTGACTTCTATGAAATACAGTAACATACAAAAAAAATCCCTGTCAATTACTACATAGTGATTTGATTATAAAAATCTGTCAATAGGATTTCAGGTTCTTCGAGGAGAGTGGTAATATTGAGTAGTCATACTGTATACATATGGAGGAATATTTGGAGAATGGTAGTAAAAATAGTAATTTTCTTATTGTCTGTCAGATCGGTTCAGATTGGATGAGTTATGCACTTCTACCAGTGCATGAGGACTGAAATCAAAAGCTTATGAACTCTGCCTATATAGGTCAATGTGTTGCATTACATGCTCATCAGTATTTCTGTGCCTTCAGCAGATGGCAGACGGGCATACCATGCTCTGGTGGTAAACACTTGCTATCTGGACTCTGGGACCCAGATGGAGAACTAATATCTTAGAACTTTCTGCCTGGACCCTTGGGGAATAACTGGAGGAGTCCACTCCCTTCTTTTTTTATTTTTTTTAAACTGTTCTCCTCCCTGTGTCTTAAAAGTTCCTTCTCCCTCACTCCCCAGGCCGCTATCCTTCTCCTTCTCTGTTCACACTGGCTAGAGATTTTGCCTAGAAGGCTTTAGGAATTCTGCATGGCAGCTTCAACAGTGTGGCACTCAAGCTTGTTCCCCTTGTCTCAGATTTGGACAGATGCAGCATAGATTTGTTTCTGGCTCTCAGAGATCTCTCTTCTCCTTCTTGGACCTTTCATGGATGCTCAGTCAGTGGGCAGCAATTTTGGCAGTCACAGGTGCATTGGGCCAGTGATCTAGCAGGGTCCTTGAGCTGGGGCTGTCTACCTTAGAGAAGTTTGGCAGTCTTTGCGCTCCTTATTTTCATATATCCAGTGCCCTGCAGAGGACTTAAATGTGCTAAGATCATGAGACTTCTTTCCCAGGCTATAGCCCACAAGCCCTGGCAAGGCGGTTAGCAGGGATCTCCTTGCGGCCCTGTCTGTGGTGGGGCTGGGGGTGCATGAGTCCCCATCCCAACCCTACCCCCGATTCAAAGCTCCCCTGCAGCAAAAACAGCTAATTGCAGTTGGCTTTCACTTTATTCCCATTTGTCAAGGGAATAAAGTTCTTAAAAAAAAAAAAAAAAAACAAGCAAGCAAAATCAGAGAATAACAGATCCCCACACAGTGTGATCCATAGGTTTTTGGCTGTTGTGAGGCAGTGGGCAAGTCCAGAAGGACCAAGGTGAGTAGTGTCAGGCCTTGTGCTAAGTGGATGAAGGTGATGCTCCAGACCATGGGGGATTGGGGGTGGGGGAGGAGAGGGCTTTACATTGCCTGCAAGAGCAGGTGGCTCAGCACTGCCGCCAGCTCCATCTGAGAGTTTTGTGACTGAAGCCATGAGGGCTTGGCTCTGACCCAGCGGTGCACTTGGGAGGGGGTTGTGGTGTTTCTGCACCCTCACTCCCATTTTGGCCATGTTAAAGGAAAGAAAATTATAAGGGAAGACATAATTTTACCTTTGTGTAAATTTCTAGGTATACCTAGCTTCTTTTCGTGTTAACCACATAGAACTCTTACTGTGAAAATGCTGGATATAAATGTCCATTGTATTGTATTCACTCAGTCATCCTTCCAACATTTTTCCACAAGCCTTATGCCTCCAATGATGAATGTGCCTTGCATGGACTGTAAAAGAGCTTTAGCCTTTTATGTAGAGCAGAAAAAAAAAACCTTAACTCCACCGAGCTTGGTTTCTTTTCACCCCAAGAAACCTGTGTGTTAAATTGGATGGCAGGTGGCATCTCATTCATGTATGCCCATACAAAGTTAGCCTTGAAAGGGTAGGTCATGGTTCATATTGTCAGTGCCTTGGCAGCTACAGTGCCCACCTAAGGTTAGCCACCACGGAGGAGATTTGCAAAATCTCGGCATGGATTTTTGTCCACAGATTCATAGTACATTACTGTTTGGAATGGGATTCCTGATCATAGTAGGTTTAGTCAGTCTGTCATGAGGAATCTGAGATGTAGAATATAACTTCATTCACTTGGGGCCCTTTATGTTCCATTTCAAGTTTCTTTTGTCAGTAAAATAAAACAAAAGACAGACTGCTTTTAGCCAGGATAAAGAAACTGTTACCCTTTGGCAATCATTTCTTTTTTTCTTCTTTTGTAAAGGCATCCCCGTAGCTAGGGATTCTCATCAGCTAGGACTGCATATGCTGCAATTCGTGACTGACCTTAGAGCCTTCCCTCTGATGCAACTTCATGTTTCTACATGGGTGAGACACAACAGAGGGAAGGCTCTGAGGGTTAGTTATAGTATCAAATTTAAATACTCTTATTCCTGGTAAAAGAAAAATCATTACATTTGATATATATCTTTGTTTAAAGAGAGTTTTCAACCTTCTGTATCTTTGGTGAAATATTTGTTTCTCGTATATGGAAATTTGATTATAAGTATTTTTGCTAAATTATTTATCATGGATGTGAATGTTATTTCAGTAATGTACAATTGGAGTTCTTCAAGAAGATTTTTGGACAGATGCAGCATCCAGAATGAAAAGCTTTGATTATTTTTTGTGTGCTGCTGTATGAAAAATATATAGTAGAATTTTATAAAGTAGATGTTTGAGTTGTTTCTGAACTATAACAGCATTTTATATATTTGATTTCAGAAATTGAAAAACTTCAAAAAGAGGATGAAAAAGATGATGAAAAGTACATTGATGTTGTTGTTAATAAAAACATGAAGCTGTCACAGAAAGTTTTAATACCAGTGAAGCAATTTCCTAAGGTAGGTAAATTTTTTTTAATTGACTAAATTCTGCTGTTAAAGAACACTGTTGGTGGTACAGTAGTTAGAATACCCAGGGTACTGTCACCTGTCCTTTCCTTTTCCTGATATTACTGCCACTGGATCTGTAAGAACAGGCTTGCTAAGGGTGGATATAACAAGGGAGCGCTCGTCCACCTACGTCGCGGCGCGACCGGCCCTGTAGCCCGATCCCCACACTACCCGACCAGCCACGTGGTCGCGGCCTGCCCCCATCCGCATGTAGTGAGTGACAATCCTTTGGTCCCTGCGGCGCTGACTTCCACGAGCACTCAATCTGCTCTCTTGCTCTGAGGGCGGCGTGTGTGGCAGCCCAGCTGCTCCAGCTTGCTCCGATCCGCACGATCCAGCTTCTCCCTGCTTGCCTGCCCCGGTCCATCTACCCCAGCTTGCTCCAACCTGCCTGATCCTGCTTCTCCAGTCCCTGGCTGCTCCAGTCCAGCCTGCTCCAGCCTGCCAGATCCTGCCTCTCCCTGCCTGCTCCAGTCCACCAACTACAGCTTGATCCAGTTTACCTGATCCAACATCCTCCTGCTTGCCCCGGTCCAACTACCCCAGCTTGCTCCAGCTAGCCTGATCCTGCTTCTCCCTGGCTGCCCCAGTCCAGCTTGCTCCAGCCTGCCAGATCCAGTCCATCGGCTCCAGCTTATCCCATCGGCTCCAGCTTGTTCCAGTTCAACTGATCCAGCCTCTTCCTACTTATTCATCTTCTCCTGCCAGCCTGATCCTGCTTCTCCCTGGCTGCTCCAGTCCATCGGCTCCAGATTGTTCCATCGGTTCCAGCTTGTTCCAGTTCATCTGTTCCAGCTACTTCCTGCCTGTTCATCTACTCCAGCCTGCCCGATCCTGCTTCTCCCTGGCTGCTCCAGTCCATCGGCTCCAACTTGTCCCATCGGCTCCAGCTTGTTCCAGTTCAACTGATCCAGCTACTTCCTGCCTGTTCATCTACTCCAGCCTGCCTGATCCTGCTTCTCCCTGGCTGCTCCAGTCCATCGGCTCCAGCTTGTTCCAGTTCATCTGATCCAGCTACTTCTTGCCTGTTCATCTACTCCAGCCTGCCCGATCCTGCTTCTCCCTGGCTGCTCCAGTCCATCGGCTCCAGCTTGTTCCAGTCCGTCTATTCCAGCTTCCCCCAGCCTCTCCCAGTCCGTCTGCTCCAACTTGTTCCAGTCCCCTGACCCAGCTTCTCCCTGCTCCCTCCAATCCATCTGCTCCAGCCTGCTTGCTCCAGTCCATCAGCTCCAGCGTGTTCCAGCCTGCCTGTCCCAGCTGCTCTAGCATGTTCCAGTCCAGCTGCTCCAACGTGTTCCAGTCTGCCTGAACCTGCATCCCCTGCTAGCTCCAGTCCATATGCTCCAGCCTGCCTGTTCCAGTCCACATGCTCCAGCCTGCTTGTTCCAGTCCATCTGCTCCACCATGTTTCAACTCGCCTGATCCAGCCCCTAGCCAATCAACCTGTCTGCTAGCCAATCACCTGTTCCCGCCTGCCTGCTAGCCAATCAACCTGCCTGCTCAGCCATTGACTTACCTACCTGCCTGCCAGATTTTCAGCCATAGACTTACCTAATCGCCAACCCAAACCAGCCATTGACTTACCTACCTGCCTGCCAGATTTTCAGCCATAGACTTACCTAATCGCCAACCCAAAACCTTGCTTCAAGCCCTATCTATCTGCCTAATACTTCAGTCATTACAGACTCACCCACCAACACTTGTTACCTGCTCAACACCTCAGTCACTATATAGTCACCTGCTACACCTCAGTCACTACCTATGGCCCCTGTCCATGTTCTCTTCCTTGCCCTGTCCCTTCCTAATCTTCTTTCCCCCCCACTCCCACTGTCTACCATTAGAACTACCCGCTGCCCTCCCACCCTGCCCGCAACCACAATACCCTATTCACCTCCATCCCTCACCTCACCATCCCTCTTGTCCCCCTCCTCCTTCCTGGCTCTCAACCTTCAGCACTTCCTTCCTGCCATTAACCCATCCCCTTTCCTCCTAAGTACACCCCGTCTTCGTCGCCTTCGTCGCCCGACCTCCCCCACCCTCCTCCGCACTCTCTTGCTCCTCCTCCTGCTATCCGCAGGAGACATTAACCCTAATCCGGGTCCCCCCCACCTGTCCCCATCCTATCCTTGTGAACGGTCCCGGGATGTTTCCAATCTCGTCTCTATTCCCCTCCTTCCCCCCTCCTCCCTCCCCTTCTCATGCGCCTTGTGGAATGCCCACTCAGTCTGCAACAAACTGCCTCTCACCCACGATCTCTTTATCTCTCGCTCCCTTCAACTGCTCGCCCTAACCGAAACCTGGATCTCCCCGGAAGACTCTGCCTCAGTTGCAGCCCTCTGCCATGGAGGCTATCTCTTCTCCCACACGCCCCGCCCAATCGGCCGCGGCGGAGGCGTTGGGCTACTACTATCACCCTCCTGTAGTTTCCAACCCCTCCACCTACCGCAATCGCACTGCTTCCCATCCTTCGAAGTCCATTCCATCCGGCTATTTTACCCGCTACCACTCAGAGTGGCAGTCATTTACCGCCCCCCGGATAAATCCTTCCCTTCCTTCCTTACCGACTTTGATGCTTGGCTCTCTGTCTTTCTTGACCCCTCATCTCCGTCCCTCATTCTCGGAGACTTTAACGTACATGCTGATGACCTATCCGACCCCCATACTTCTAAGTTCCTCACCCTAACATCCTCCTTCAACCTCCAGCTGTGCTCCACCACCCCTACTCACCGTGACGGACATTGTCTTGACCTCGTCCTCTCCTCCTCCGGCTCACCCTCCAATTTCCACGTCTCAGCTCTTCCTCTCTCCGACCATCACCTGATCACATTCACACTTCTTCACTCCCCCCCCCCTCCACCCCGTCCAACTTTAACCACCACCTCCAGGAACCTCCAGGCTATTGACCCCTCCACCCTATCATCTACTATCTCTAATCTCCTCCCCTCCATCACGTCCCTCGTAACTGTCGACACAGCGGTCTCCGCTTACAATACCGCTCTCTCCTCTGCTTTGGACACCCTCGCGCCATCCATCTCCCGTCCCACAAAGCGCACCAATCCCCAGCCCTGGCTGACTCCTTGCATCCGTTACCTTCGCTCCTGCACCCGATCCGCTGAGCGCCTCTGGAGGAAATCTCGTACCCTTTCAGACTTCCTCCACTACAAATTCATGCTATCCTCCCTCCACTCCTCCCTATTCCGTGCAAAACAGGACTACTACACCCAATTGACCAATTCTCTCAGCTCCAACCCTCGTCGTCTCTTCACCACCCTTAACTCCCTCCTAAAAGTGCCCCCCGCTCCTACTCCCCCTTCTCTCTCTCCTCAATCACTGGCCGACTACTTCCGCGACAAAGTGCAAAAGATCAACCTTGAGTTCACGACCAAACCTCCACCTCCCCTTCACCCTTTAACCCTCTCCCTCAACCAACCTACCCAGGTCTCCTTCTCCTCCTTTCCTGAGATCACCGAGGCTGAAACTTCCCGCCTTCTTTCCTCCTCGAAATGCACCACCTGTTCCTCTGATCCCATCCCCACCAACCTACTCAACACTATCTCCCATACTGTCACCCCCGCCATCTGTCGCATCCTCAACCTCTCTCTCTCCACGGCGACTGTCCCTGACACCTTCAAACACGCTGTTGTCACACCTCTCCTAAAAAAACCTTCACTTGACCCTACCTGCCCCTCTAACTACCGCCCCATCTCTCTTTTACCCTTCCTTTCCAAATTACTTGAGCGCGCCGTTCACAGCCGCTGCCTTGATTTTCTCTCCTCTCATGACATCCTCGATCCACTTCAATCCGGTTTTCGCCCTCTGCACTCGACAGAAACAGCACTCTCTAAAGTTTGCAATGACCTGCTCCTGGCCAAATCCAGAGGTCATTACTCCATCCTCATCCTCCTCGATCTTTCCGCCGCGTTTGACACTGTCAACCATGATTTACTTCTTGCCACGTTATCCTCTTTTGGATTCCAAGGCCCTGTCCTCTCCTGGTTCTCATCTTATCTCTCCCACCGCACCTTCAGGGTACACTCCCATGTATCTTCCTCCACTCCCATCCCACTATGTGTTGGAGTTCCCCAGGGATCTGTCCTTGGACCCCTTCTCTTCTCAATCTACACCTCTTCCCTGGGCTCGCTGATCTCGTCTCATGGTTTCCAGTATCATCTTTATGCCGATGACACTCAGCTATACCTCTCCACACCTGACATCACCGCGGTGACCCAGGCCAAGGTATCGGCCTGTTTATCCGACATCGCGGCATGGATGTCCAACCGCCACCTGAAGCTGAACATGTCCAAGACCGAGCTCCTCGTCTTTCCTCCCAAACCCACTTCTCCTCTTCCTCCACTCTCTATCTCTGTTGATAACACCCTCATCCTCCCCGTCCCATCTGCCCGCAACCTCGGAGTCATCTTTGACTCCTCCCTCTCCTTCTCTGCGCATATCCAACAGACTGCCAAGACCTGTCGCTTCTTCCTCTTCAACATCAGCAAAATTCGCCCTTTCCTCTCTGAGCACACCACCAGAACTCTCGTCCACGCTCTCATTACCTCTCGCCTTGATTACTGCAACTTACTCCTCACCGGCCTCCCACTCAGCCATCTATTCCCCCTTCAATCAGTTCAGTACGCTGCTGCACGTCTTATATTCCGCCAAAACCGATATACTCATATCACCCCTCTCCTCAAGTCACTTCATTGGCTTCCAATCAGATATCGCATACAATTCAAGCTCCTCCTCCTTACCTACAAGTGCACTCAGTCTGCGGCTCCTCACTACCTCTCCACCCTCATCTCCCCCTATGTTCCCGCCCGTAACCTCCGCTCACAGGACAAAGCCCTTCTCTCAGTACCCTTCTCCACCACTGCCAACTCCAGGCTCCGCTCATTCTGCCTTGCTTCACCCTATGCCTGGAACAATCTTCCTTTACCCATACGCCATGCCCCCTCCCTACCCATCTTCAAATCTCTGCTTAAAACTCACCTCTTCTATGCTGCCTTCGGCGCCTAACCGCTCTAGATAGACAGAATGCCCCTATCTATCCACTCTATCAGATTAACTGTTCACTCGTCCTCTAGATTGTTCACTTGTCTTTAGATTGTTCTCTTGTCTTTTAGATTGTAAGCTCTTTGAGCAGGGACCGTCCTTCTATGTCTAAATTGTACAGCGCTGCGTAACCCTAGTAGCGCTTTAGAAATGCTAGTTAGTAGTAGTAGTAGTAGTAGGTTAGAGAGTTCTGTATGCTATAATTCCATGTTTGGGGATATGACTGAGAATTCTTCTGAGAAGAATACAAAAACAGTACAGAATGTATGCCAGAAGCTTATATGAGTTGAGGTTTAAAGAATTAAATACATATGCATGCATTTATTTTGATGTTTAGATTGCTTCTGCTTTAGATATTGGAGCCCACTGTGTATATATATTAGAGTATAGATACCTTTTTCTCTACTGACATTCTCAAAGCCTGTACCGTAGAGGAAAGGAGAAACAATAGGTATGACAGACATTCCAATATCTTATTAGCAGGGTTGGGCAAACATTTTGTCCTAAAACCACATTGGCGTAGGATTCTGTTCTGGATGTGGAAAAGTTAAGTACTGGGGAGGTGGTGGTTCAATATAGGAGTGAAATGGGTTACTCTTTGAAAATGAGCAAAGAGACAGAGGCTCTGTGTTCTCATGCCTGCTCCCCAGCACTAATCCGTACGCCACCTGACCAACCTTAGCCCACTTGACAGTAAGCAGTTGTCAGCTGCAGTCCTAATATTGTGTTGTCATTCTGGTTCCTACTGCATTATATATCTTATTGTGTGGCACCTATTGCAGTTCCTAGTCACTGCCATTGAACAGCATCTTGACAATGGCTGCATCACTGATGCAGACCTCTCCTTGCACATTGGGAACCATGTTAGTTGCCATCCTGCAAATTGAAGCTGATGGATAAGTGTTGGGTCACATGGGAAGCAAGGTGTCAAGGGCTGGTCATGGTCCACAGTTCTTCTTTTGTCTGTCTCTGTTCACAGGACTAAGCAGTGAACAAAATGCAGGTCTTTTCCAGGAGATATAATACTCTAGAAGCAGAGGCTACTTTATGAGGTTCCTTGGGAATACGCTCAGAAGCAGCATCAGAAATTATTTATACTTGGAAAGAGTGATGGATGTATGGGATAGATTACTAGTTATATTGGTTTGCTGCTTATATTCTGCCACCTACCCAGGAGTTCAGTGCAGATCGCAAAAAAAGATTAAACAGGCAAAACCTGAGAGCTAGCAACAATTAAACGCAAACATCACATAGTAATGAAATTAAAAACATCTAATAATCTGGTTAAATCAGAATTTAAAAACAGCACCAATGTAAATGTTTAACCAAACTCAATGGCATGTTAAATATTTCTTACAGAAAAGTTTTTAATTATTTCCTAAATTCAAGATAGTTTTGGATATTTCTCACATTAGGAGAAAGTGAGTTTCTTGCTGGAACTTGATATATGACTAGCATTTCGTCAGCATCTTTAGATGACGTGGAGGGGCATAATCGAACGCGAATGCCCATCTCCATGGGTGTCTATGTCCAAAAACGGGTATGCGAAGAGGCGGGACAGACTGTATTATCGAAAAAGATGGGCACCCATCTTTTGTTTCGAAAATACGGTTTGGACGCACCAAATGCCATGGATTTGGTCCCTTCTGAGATGGGCGTTTTTTTTTTTTGCGATAATGGAAACTAAAAACGCCCAGCTCACAAACGTCCCAATCCAAGCCATTTGGTCGTGGGAGGGACAAATGTACAACACTACCATAGCTCTTAGGGGTGAAGGGGGCAACTGCATGTGGGTACAGTGGGTTTTAGAGGCCTCCCATTTACCACCACAAGTGTTACGGGTGGGGGGGGGGGGGGAATGGGCCTGGGTCTGCCTGCCTGAAATGCACTGCAGTACCCACTAAAAGTGCTCCAGGGACAGGACTTGTTGCTGGTGTATAACCTTGGCACAGCAGTTGATACCTGAAGACTAATCTAGCTGAAAACGTCCTTTATTTGAATAAGCACCTTTACTCACAGTTAACTGCAGATCAGAGGTTGTGCCCCACTAGCAACGAGTCTCGCTGGTACTGAGATTAGCAGTAGGTCCGAGCTGGCAGAATGGTGTACAATGCTCTCTTTCAGCAACATTCAAGGTGAGAACTAAGTGCTGTAACTTGGCTAACACATGAAAGGGATCTAGAAGTGTCTTACACAAATGGCCACTACCTCATGGACTACCGGAAACAAAACAGGGCACACTCTGACCCAGTAAGCAGAGGGAAAAGCACCATGGGAGTAGAGCCTACCAACTGCCAATATCGTGAGCATTTAACACAAGCTAGTGGAATCATGGAGCCCAATACCCTACACCCACCACAATGCATTGTTGATGTGACTCTGCAGTGCCCTTAACAGAAAAGGTGTCACACTCACCCGAGACCCACATCAGAACCAGGGAAAGACTGTCAGAGGATAGAACACATTCTGCTGTCATGGAGGTGGGTACGGCATTTGAGGCTGGCATACAGGCTGGGAAAAAAAGTTTTTAAAGTGGGGTTTTTTTTGGTGAGAGGGGGTTAGTGACCACTGGGGGAGTCAGGGGAGGTGATCCCCAATTCCTTCCGGTGGTCGACGCCCATCTCTCCTCGGCCAATAACCACGCCCCAGTCCCGCCTTCACCACGCCTCCAACAAGCCTCCGACACGCCCCAGTGATCTTTGTTCGTCTCCGTGATGGACTGCAGTTGAGGACACCAAAAATCGGGTTTCGATTATACCAATTTGGGCGCCCACGGGAAACGGATTCCCATCGCCTGATTTGGGTCGAAATATGGGCGTCTTCCTCTTTCGAAAATAAGCTGGATAGTGTTACTCAGACTTGTACTTCTGCTGCTGTCACGATCTTTAATGGTGTACCAGTATAGCCAGTCTTTCTAAAGACTCGATCCTGTGTTATCCTCGTTTAGCATGTTTTCATTGTACTTCACCACTTTACAGACTCCTGATTCAGGCACTTTGCTGAAACGTGCCATGTTGAGTCCTGTTTTAACATTGATTAAAGACTTTTACACATTCATTACGTCTCCTGGGATTTTTGGAAGAATCTTGTTGATCACGCTACTGCTCCCCCTTTTTAAAAACTTTTGTCTTGTTCGTAGCAGATCTTGTTTCTCCACAGAAAATAGTCATATTCAACCCACTGGGTTTAGGATAATGAAGTAGTAAAGTATCACGAGGACCTCTTCCTTTGTCAGCAGTTTGAACCCAATTTGACAAATAAGCAGGAGCTAATCCGTAAAGAATCCTGTGAACCATTGTACAGACTTTGAACTAGGTACGTGCCTCCACTGGTAACCAATGTAGGTTCAACAGCAAAGGAGAAACTCTGTCAGTTTTATGAGCTGAAAAAATTAAACATGCTTCTGTATTTTGAATAGTTTGAATTTTCTGCAAAAGATTTTGACAGCCTGCATAAATAATATTACTATAGTCCAGGACTGACACAAGTAAACTTTGGACAACTAGTGGAGATGTAGACAAAATCATTAATGAAATTCAATAAACTGAAAGGTAAGCAGAGGAAACAGAATACCTTCTTTGTTGGAGGGGCAAATAAACCAATCTCCAGGACTGTCCTCAAGCTCTCTAATTGCTGATGATTTGTGGGTCAAATATTGGTGGGGCCATGGCTCCTGTGGACCACCCCATTCTACTGCCTTTGAGGATAAGAACAGAAGATCACTGGTTGTGATTAGGTGATCTAAAAGTTAGAGATGAATTGATATCTGAAAAAGACTAGGGGTCTTATGATGTTCATCCACCACTTTAATCCAGTGGCGTAGCCAAGGGTGGGCCAGGGCCCACCCAGTTTAATTTTCATCTCTCAATGTGGCTGGCAGGGATCGCCAAGGCCCGCCAGTCGAAGACCTCCTTCCCACCAAATGAGCTTACTTCTTGGGTGGCAGTCAGCACTCCTATAAGGAGGCTATTGGTTTATCTGACAATTGATTTTGAAACTCACAGGACACTTCAAGGTAATAGTTATTACTTTTAGAATATGAAAATTTAATTTCCTCCTTATCCTGCTAGACCACTCTAGACCTTATAGGTTATGTCCCCCTATTAGCAAATTAGAGCAGACTTGAAGATTCTGATGACATCATCAGTATGAGGCACTACAACCAGAAATATTCAGTATTTCTCTGTCTCAAGCAGATGGTACAGTTAGACTGGCACAGCCATTTCTTTTTTGTTTTTTTCATTTTGTGGGCCAGACTCCTGAACTTCGGGTAATGGCTTTTGGCTCTGTGATAGAAGCCACACTGGGGGACTCCCTTCTCATGATCTGAGCTATGGTGCTACCACTAGTTGAGGTAGAGGGCTGTTAATTCCTCCTTGGCGGTCCGGAGCCTTGACCTATGAATCTTTGCTCATTGTAACAGGCTGCATTGGAACCCACAGGGCCATTCAGCGAGGGATGCCCCAGATTCTTAAAACAACAACAACAAAAACGTTGGGGGCTGGTGTTGTTTTTTCCCTATCAGGAAATACAGTATTTTTTTAAAAAGGTAGAATGGCAGGCAGAGGCATAGCAGTTTTTCCCAGTCTTTCTAAGGCAGGTGGCAGGCCTGTTGTAGTTGGACTAGGCGCATCAATTCTGCCTCTTCGGGGGCTGAGAAGAGCTGTGCATTTGCAGCTCCTCTAGTGTGGTACTATCTGAATGGCATCTTGTTAAACAGGGAAGCTGCAGGGAGTTCCCAGGATTCTTCCTGGGGGAAGGAGCATGGGAAGTATTTGTTCTCACAACAACTGAATTAATTTCAATTTGACCCAGGACCTTGGTTTGGGCACAGTCTGAGGTTAGTAGGTTTCTCCTGTTTGGGGGTGGGGGGTCGAGTTAGGGGGGGGGGGTTCTCCTTTGCTGGAATTGGGTTTGGGGGGGGGGGGAGGGGAAGCGGCAAGTTTTTGGCTCTTCTATATTCTATATAGTAGTAAGTGGGCAGTCTTGGCTCCAAGAGCATGGCCAGTGAACAATTGTCCCAAGGGTCAGGTTGTCCCGTATTAATGTGTTCTTTAATCCTTTTTTGGCCATGTAACATTGCTTTACTGACATCGGCAACACCTGGAAAATTAAACATATACAGAGGACACTGCTGCCAGCTACCCAGCTTAGAAGAGCTCTGGCTTGGGAGGAATCTTCAGCTGGCAGGGCTTGGGGATCTCCACCAGCCACAATGAGGGTGGGCCAATTTTGGACAGGCCCCTGCACACTAGAGCCCATTCATGGCTATGCCACTGGCATCAGGTCCTACACTGCAGTGAGAATGAGATCTAGAGTAGTTTCTCTTTTTCTTTCTAGGACTTGATTTCCCATGAAGTCTAAGTTATGCCATCTAGCAACCTTACCTTCTTAGAATGTCTTGATATGAGACATCTACCTAATCAGTACTAGGGTAATTGAAATCTTCCATTATTATTGTGTTGCTGATTTTGTTAGTTTTCCTAATTTCTGTTAGTATTTTACCATCTGCTGCTTGTTCTGACCAGGCAGATGGTAGTATGCCCCCACTTCTGTTCTCTTCCCCATCAGATATGGAATTTCTATCTATAAGCATTTAATTGTGCTTTTTGTTTCCTGAAGGGCTTTTGTCTTGGTGGACTCTGTGCCATATTTTTAATATATAGAGTCACTCCTCCAACAAAATGTTGTGTTAGTTCAGTGTAATGTGTACCCTGTTATCGGTGTGCCGGGTCTCTGAGATGATTACTTTGTCTATAGTTGATTTTGTGCATTACATTATAACTCTCCAGATTTCTGGCTTTTACATACAGTAGTATGTACTTTGTTTGTATTGTTAACCTGTCTTGCAGTTAGTTAAACTGAGATTATTTATATCTGTCAGGATATTCTATCTTAACCATTGTGCCAGCATCCTTTGAAGATACCTTAGTCCAAACTATGCATTCCTGAGCGGCTGTCAGCTTTGCCGAAGAAGCAGATAAAGAGCTGTTTTAGCTCCTTTTGTAAACTTTTATCCAGAGATGCATTTTTCACTCTATACCCTTGGTATTCATTCCCAGTCCTTGAGGGCCACCAGCGGGTCAAGTTTTTGAGATACTCCTAATAAATATGCATGAAAGATTTGCATTCCTAATAACCTTTCTTGTATGCAAATCTTTCTTGTGCGTATTCATTAGTGATATGCTGAAAACCTGTCCAAGTGGTGGCCCTTGAATGCAGGGAGTGAATATCCTGGCTCCATATGCACAGAATTTAACAAGCTTTCAAAGACACTCTCTCACTCATACAAGCTGACTTTCACTTACTCTGTCTGACTTTTCCCGCCTCTTTTGAAAACCACAGTTTAATTTCTCAGGATTTTCTTCTTAAAACATATTTCTGAGCATCAGTTTGCATTAAATGTAAAATAATAGCCATGACCTTATATTTTTTAAGTCTAAAAAGATGTAGGAGTTATAAAGTGGAAAACAAATTTTAACAGTTCCAACCAGCTTAACTTATTGTCCTATTTGGCAAGAAGTATTTTCTTCTTCCTGTTCTATGGCTTTTGGAGAAATCTTTATTGGAAGACTCTTACTGAGTTGCCTGCTGAGAAAACCATTGCTGAAGACTGTGATTAATGGTATACACCATGGAGTAGTCGAAACGGGATGTTTCTACTCAAAATAATTGAGCATGAATGTTTCAAGTCAACCTTGTATAAGAGGTAATGTAGCACTGCCAGCAGTTATAAGAGAAAGCTTTCACGCCAGTGTCAGTTAATAGACTGAGAAAAAGAAAACTGGCAGTAGCTGTTCCTTTGGGATGGCAGCAGGAGCAGTGGATATTTTGCTGGTATATTGATGCCGACTTTAAGTTTTAACCTCTTTATGTTTCAAGGACAGCTTCAATTTAAAAATATGCTTAAAAAATGAAATTGTTAGTATCAGGTTTTGATAGGAAATTTTGCAGTTGCTACTTGTTAACTTTGTATTTATTCATCGCCAATGCCTTCCCTTTTTTTGCTTTGCAATAGCTCATCTTTATAGGTACGGAACAAAAGATCACAATTCAATTGTTCCTTGTTACCATTTCTGTGACTTTGACATACATTAAGAATTAAAAACACTTAAAATTCCTTAGTTAAGTTGCTCCTGGAGGATATTACCACAAGCTTGCAAACTCTCTAAGGAGTAAGGACTGTCCATTATTTATATATCTACAGTGCTGCATGGACCTTGAAGGTAATTTTGTAACGGGTCACCTAGGTTGGAGAGGAACCTATTTTATAAAGACACAGATGTGCCTATCCTATATAATAATTCTCACCACCAACGTTCTAATGTCTTGCCTGTGTCCGTGGCTCCTTCAGCGTTGCTGAGCTAGGCTCCAAAGCCAGGCTGACGTCACTCACAGCTGGCTGTCAGCTCTGCAGCCGCTCCTCTCGCCTCTCACGTCACTGAGCCTCTCTCTGAGTGGCTGAACGCCTGCCCTCACAGCTGATCCAACACCCCCCGCCCTCCCCAACCACAAACTGGCACGCGCAGATTTGACAGGAAAGAAACAAAGCAACTGAAACCGAAAAGGCTTGAGACTCCGTGACTCCCTCCCGTCCACTGCCAGCCCCCTCCTTCCGAATTTTAGAAGTTTCACTTATCCAGTCGGGGTTACAGCAGACGGTGGCAGCGGCAGCAGCGGTAAACGGCCTGCAGGCTCGGCCCGTCTGTCTCTGTCAGCTCTGGTCTCGCCCTTGCGGAAATAGGAAATGAGGGCGAGACCAGAGCTGAGAGAGACAGATGGGCCGAGCCTACAGGCCGTTTACCGCTGCTGCCGCCGCCGTCCGTCGTAACCCCGACTGGGGAAGTTAGACTTCTAAAATTCAGAAGGGGGAGGCTGGCACTGGACAGGAGGAAGGGAGGGACGATGACCCTGGAACTGGGAGCGAGGGGGGATCCTGGAACTGGCATTGAGGGAGGGAGGGGGGATCCTGAAACTGGGAGGGAGACCCTGAAACTCGGGGAACTGGGTGGGAGGGAGACAGAGGGAGGGAGACCCTGAAACTCGCAGGGAGGGGGACCCTGAAACTCGCAGGGAGGGGGGATAACCCTGGAACTGGGAGGGAGGGGGGACCCTGACACACACTCTCATTCTCACACACACACGCGCACCCAGTCTCAATCTCTCTCTGTCACACACACACACTCGCACATTCACTCTCTCAAACATACACACTCTGAGGAAAACCTTGTTAGCGCCCGTTTCATTACATACAGAAACGGGTCTTTTTTTACTAGTATCTTTATAAAATAGCAGCACAAATAAAGATCAAATTGTGGCTACAATTTGGCCTCGCACATTTGACACAAGCTCAAGAGCAGTTGTAAATGTAGATGCTTGAGTTATATGTGTACTAGCCGTTAAGCCCGTAACAACGGGCAAGGTTTTTGTTTTCCTATGGCCTCCCCCCATGTCCAGCAACCCTCCTGTCCCCCCTCCCATCCGCTCCATCCACCCATGTCCATCAACTGTTCTCTCCCCTACCCTCCATCCTCGGGCTCCCATCCATGTCCACCCATCTCCTAAGTGTACCGCGATTGTGACCTCCTCTGCCCTGCTGTCCCCTCTGCCGCCATTTCACCCCCCCTCCCGGCCGCCGCCACCTTTGTCGCCCCCCCCTCTTTCCGCCGTCGTCGTGTCCTCCTTCTGCTGCTTTCGTTACCTCCCGTGATTCTTCCTGTCGTGTCATCAGTTCTCCTCCATTGCTGCGTCCGTTTCCCTCAGTTCTGCCCCCTCCTTCCCTCCCTGCTCCCTCCTCCTCCGATTTCCACGCCCATGTCCAAGCCCTCCTCCTTATTGGGCTGTACTGCTGGTGGAGGCGGGGCTTGGACTTCTGCACTGTCAACGTTCGGTCTCTACTGCGCATTTGCGGGTGAGCCGGTCACTTGTCATTTATATGTTTGATAGTTATGTATATTGTGACCTAAAATGAACTAATCAAGGCAATATAATCTTTAGAAAGAAATGCTTCTTCATGCAGTCTTTTTCCATGAACCTCTATGGTGCCACTCAAAGGTTCAAAATTTAATTATCTCTGAGATTTACACACCCACCGTGTCAAGGTTGTGAATTAGATATTCTCCAAGGACAAGCAGGCTGGATTGTACTCGCAACTGGATCGACGTAAACGTCGGCCCCGGAGCCGGCATTTGCCATGGCAAATGGAAAAATTTTGCTAGAGCCTTCTGGCGTGCATGCAGCACACACCGTGCATTAGCGGACTGCCTTCTCGCCGTTCAAGCGCGTATCTCAGTTTCATTTTTTCCACAGTGAGGTGTGGCAGGTTCATTCTGTGCCCCTTGTTAGTGCCCAGGAAAAGAGCCTTCTCTTTTTGATATTTGACTTTTAGTCGTGTATTTTTTCCGTCATTTATTTTCTTCCTTTTTTTTTTTTTTTTAAAAGAAAGAGTCTTTTATTTTCATAAGTTCCTTTTTTTCCCCTTGTTTAAATTTCCTTTCTTTTTCGATGCTGGCTGGGTTTCTACCCCTTTTTTGTGCCCTTTTTACTTAGGCACAGTCGAGTCCTTTGATATCATTGGTGCCGCTTTTCCTTCCATGTCATCAAAGACACCCTGCAGCTTCAAAAGTTGTACTCGGTACAACCGGACCATCTCAGGTACAGATACCCATTCTTGGTGTGTTCACTGCCTTGGGCCCGACCATAGTACAGCTCTTTGTGCCCTGTGTCTTCATATGAAGAAAAGGACCCAACTGGCTTGAAGCCCAACGTGAGAAACATTTTGGGGCTCGATCCGTTCCTTCGACATCGGCATCAGTACTGATGTCGGCAGCGTCGACATCGAAGGACACATCGACATTAGGAGCAGAGGTACACATGGCTGCTGGGAGCAGTGAGGCATCGAGTGGGTCTCCACCTACTCGAGGCCTCCTGCTGTACAGTCCCCCCAGGACTGACCTTTGTCGGACCTAACCCCAAGGCGACGTGAGGATTCGATGTCGTCCTCGATGGCACCAAGGATCCTCGGTGGCGGGCATCGAGCGAAGGCTAAGAAGCATTCTCTCTCGACACACGGAGCTCTGGGGTGTCAAAGGATTCGGCACCCTAGAAGTGTCGGCGCCGGGAGGACCACTCCCCCTCTATACAGGTGGTGCCGATGCGTCGACCTTTTAGCAGTTCGGTTCCTGCTTCTGAACCTCATCTGATTCTGCCACCGACTGCTCAACTGGGCCCCCGGCCTTCTCCGATGGCGGCTCTCGACAGTTGCGCTATTCTACTTCGGCGTCGCGGGTGCTTGCGCCTGCTGTGCCGTCTGCTGCAGCTGCGTCTGGTCCTTCACCTGAGGTGAGGTCCCCGTCCTCGGTGCCTTCGGCTCCGGTGTCAGCTGCCACTGAGGTCAACTCCCCATCGACGTCAGTGGAGGAAGCTTCACCGCAGTCCATGCGGGCATCAGCCCCTTGATGTCACCATTGAGGACGTCGGTCCTTGGCGTCGAGGCAGGCTCAGGCTCTGAGTTTCCATAGGGAAGTGCTTTCTGATACTGAGGAGGAGCGCTTGTGGGAATCAGAGGACGATCCCAGGTACTTTTCCTCTGATGAGTCTTTGGGGATTCCCTCTGAACCTTCCTCTCCATCTGAAAGGAGACTGTTTTATTTATTTATTGCATTTGTATCCCACATTTTCCTACCTATTTGCAGGTTGTTTCTTCCTGAGAGCCTCTGTTTTTCATCATTTGTGCGGGAAATGGCCGAGGCCATTCCATTCCCTATGGATGAGCCCAGGGCTGAGATGTTTGAGGTCCTGGACTATACCTCTCCACCTAAGAAGGCAGTGACAACTCCTTTGCATAAGGTACTCTGGGAAGTCCTTATGCGAAACTGGGCGTTCCGTCTGTCTGGTTCCGTGATCCCTAAGAAGACTTCCCAATATCAGATCCACGATGAACCTGAGTTGATGAGGTTTCAGTTACCCCACAACTCCATGGTGATGGGCTGCACCCTCAAGAGAGCCAAGAGTACTAGAGACTATGCCTCAACGCCCCTGGTCAGAGAAGCTAGGACCTTGGAATCTTTGGAATCTCATCTTTCCCCCTAAACCAACCTCTCCTCCTTCCCCATTCTCTATTCTGTGGATAACACTCTCATCCTTCCTGTCTCATCAGCTCGTAAGCTTGGGGTCATCTTCGACTCCTCCCTCTCCTTATCTGGACATATTCAACAGACTGCTAAAACCTGTCGTTTCTTTCTCTATAATATCAGCAAAAATCGCCTTTTCCTTTCTGAGCACACTACCAGAACCCTCATCCACACTCTTATCACCTCTCGCTTAGACTATTGCAACTTGCTTCTTACAGGCCTCCCATTTAGCCATCTCTCTCCTTTTCAATCTGTTCAAAATTCTGCATGACTAATATTCTGCCAGTGTCGTTATGCTCATATTAGCCCTCTCCTCAAGTCACTTCACTGGCTTCCTATCCGTTTCCGCATACAGTTCAAACTCCTCTTATTGACCTATAAGTGCATTCACTCTGCAGCTCCTCAGTACCTCTCCAATCTCATCTCTCCCTACATTCCTCCCCGGGAACTCCGTTCACTGGGTAAATCTCTCTAACTGATGGGTTGTATCCGCCTACCAGCAGGTGGAGATAGAGAACACTGAAAAACCACAGTGACCCTTGGACGGCTAGCCCCCAACTGCCTTCAGTATTTCTCTATCTCCCAGCAAGTGTGGACGTAGCTTGATCAGCTCCTGGATTTCAGTCTGCCTGGGGTGGCTCCTGTGCTTTGCCAGTTGAGCAGGGGTGTTGTGGGTCGTGGTGCCCACTTTAAAGACATATAGGTTCGCCCTTTCCCTGCCTTACCCATTCCCCCCGCTTCCCGGAGTCGCTCTGTTGCTGCCTGCCTCCAACTTTCCTCACAGCGTTAAAAAAAAAAAAAAAAAACAAACGCGCTTTTACTGCGTGGCTGTTCTGAGGCTTTTTCCAGAGATTCTGGTTCAGTACAGCTTGACCGGAGCTCGTTGACTCGGTATTCTGAGGTGAGAGTGGTGCCCATCTCCTCTGGGGAGGTCCTGCGGACGCCGTTCCGAATAGGGTAAATTTTGGTGCGAAGCCGCCATTTTATTGCCATATTTCCGTCCAGTCGGGCGATGGTTGCTGAGGGAGTTAAGCGCTGCTCCCGTTGTGGTAAACACAGATCAGCAGCGGGGCTGTGCAAAACATGCTCCTTAGACGCTCACGCTAGTATGAGCATGGCGAGCGATGTTTCTTCCCGCTTGATGGAGCTGGCAGTGGGCGCCATTTTGGAAGCACCGCATGTCTCGACACTCGCAGTTGCGGAGGAGTCTGAGTGCAGGGGGACGCATCGTTTAGAGACTACCAGAGGAGCTCCTACATCCGTTTCTCCTAATTCGGAGGTGGAAGGTCAGGGTGAGTTTTTCTCCCCTGAGTTTGTGCTTTTAATACATAAAGTTTTCATGCTGAAAAGAGCTCTGCCGCAGGTGTCTGACATTGCGTTGCATCCTGGGTTCCCTTCGGTGTTGAGGCCCCGGGGATGGCTTCAGATGTTATTTCCTCCCCCGAACGTTGGAAACACGCTAAACATAGACGGGTAAATTCCCCGTCTGAAAGTGGCACATATCCTTTTTCTCCCCCCGTGGTCGGGCAGTGGAGAGTCTGAGGGATCTGGCAAGCCCTCAGGGATGGATGATCCAGAGGAGGGTGCCTCTGAATTTGGCATCCCAATGCGGTCCGGATTTTCCACCGCGACCAGCTGCCAGCTCTCATTACTGACGCCTTGCAGGCCCTCTCGATTGATGATCCTGCTGAAGGCGAGGCCTCCTTTGTTAATCTTAGGATGGCAAGTACTAAGAAGCCTACTCGGGCCTTTCCGATGCATGACTCCATCCAAGAGCTTATTTTTGCTCAATGGTCTGACCCCGATGGGCCTTTGAAAGTGGCCAGGGCTATAGGTCAGCTTTACCCTCTGAGTGAGGAGCATTTGGCTCCTTTGGGGATGCCTAAAGTGGATGCGTTGGTCACGACGGTGACAAAAAAGACCACTCTCCCATTAGAGGGAGGGGTCGCTTTGAAAGACATGCAGGACCGGCGACTGGAGTCCGCGCTGAAGCGGCCCTTTGAAATTGTGGGCCTTGCCTTGAGGGTGTCTATTTGCAGTTCCTATGCAGCCCGGGCATGTCTTTCCTGGCTACAGCAGGCGGTGGAACAGCCCACCGATGGTGCGGGTCCCCTTTCTGAGGTTGCCCCGCGGATGGAGTTGGCCCTGTCATTTTTGGCTGACGCCCTTTATGATCTGGTCAGAGCTTTGGCTAAACAGATGTCTGTGGCGGTGTCTGCCCGCCGCCTTCTTTGGCTGTGGCGTTGGGCGGCTGACATGGCTTCTAAGCAAAGGCTGGTGAGGCTACCTTTCGGGGCCTCCTGTTATTTGGAGAGGAATTGGAGAAGATTGTGAAAGACCTGGGGGACTCTAAACCCCAGCGGTTACCTGAGGGTAGGCTGAGGCCTTCTTCCAAGCGTTCTCTGTTGCCCTCCTCTTCCAGACTTCGCTTCTGTGAAGCTCGCAGGTATCGCCCGGGGCGCTCTGCTGGGTTTTCTCAACGTGCCCGTTTTCAGCAGAGGAACTCCTTTCGCTCGGACAAATGTTCCGCAGGGGCCGGTTCAAAGCCAGGAGTTCAGGGGCGTCCTCCACAATGATAGGACACCGGTCCACTCCTCCATGCCTGCAATAGGAGGACGTCTTTCCCTCTTTCTAGAGGAGTGGACCAAGATTTCCTCGGATCAGTTGGTCCTGGACCCGATCAGAGAAGGTTACTGACTGGAATTCGGTGCCCCGGTGAGAGACGTGTTTGTGGAGTCCCGATGTGGCACTGCTGTAAAACGGGCAGCGGTAGAGGAGACCTTACATGTCTTGCTGCACCTCGGAGCGGTGATCCCGATACCTCCCGCCGAATGCGGCTGCGGCCGCTATTCCATTAATTTTGTCGTGCCTCGAAAAGGCGGGTCTTGCAGACCAATCCTCGACTTATGAAGAGTCAACGAGGCCCTCAGAGTACGACATTTTCGAATGGAAACCCTGCGCTCCGTCATTGCGGTGGTACAGCCAGGAGAGTTTCTCACGTCTCTGGACCTAAAGGAAGCATGTTTGCACATTCCTATCTGGCCTCCACATCAGCGGTTTCTCCGCTTTGCGGTGTTGGGAAAACATTTCCAGTTTCGGGCCTTGCCTTTCGGCCTAGCCACAGCTCCCCGTACCTTTTCCAAGGTAATGGTGATCGTAGCTGCCTGTCTCAGGCGAGAGGGTATGTTCACCCTTATCTCGACGACTGGCTCATCAGAGCAGATTTGGCAGACGAAAGTAGTCTTGTCACAGCCAGAGTGGTTACAGTCCTGCAGACTCCTAGGCTGGGTGGTCAATATACTCAAAAGTCACCTGACCCCCTCTATCTCTCGAGTATTTGGGGGTTTGGTTCGACACGGTCTCGGGGTTTGTCTTTTTCCCCGACCAAAGGCGGTGCAAGCTTCAGACTCAGGTCCATCTGCTTCTGTGGATGCCTCGCCTGCGAGCTTGGGACTTTGTCCAGCTGCTGGGGTCGATGACGGCCACCTTGGAGGTGGTTCCATGGGTGAGCATGGGTGAGAGCTCATATGAGGCCTCTGCAGATTACCCTGCTTCAACAATGGTCTCCGATTTCCCAGGAATATCAACGCAGACTAACGTGGCTCCCGTGGCCCGGCTCAGTATGGAGTGGGGGCTCTCTGACGGGATGCTGCACCAAGGAATGCCGCTTGCGCTTCCTTCTTGGTGCCTGGTGATAACGGATGCCAGCCTTTTAGGCTGGGGAGCGCATTGCCAGGGAAGCTATGCTCAGGGTCAGTGGACAACCGTGGGAGCGGGGTGGTCCATCAATCGCTTGGAACTGAGTGCGATATTCCAGGCTCTTATGGCCTTCCAAAAGCCTCTGAAGGGGCTTGCGGTCCGGGTCCTGTCAGACAACACGACAGCGGTGGCCTACATATATTGTCAGGGCGGCACTCAGTACAGGGCCCTGGCCGCGGAGGCCACTCAGATTTGCCACTGGGCCGAGCTTCACCTGCAGCTTCTGTCAGCAGCTCACATAGCAGATCAGAGCAACGTGCAAGCCGATTTTCTCAGTAGGCATCACATTGACCCGGCAGAATGGGAACTGGCAGAATAAGCTTTTCTTTAGATTTGTGCCAAATGGGGGACACCCGGAATGGATTTAATTGCATCAAGTGCAAACGCCAAAGTCCCTCGCTTTTTCAGCAGAAGGAGAGATCCTCACTCGGCGGGGTTGGATGCTTTGGCTCAACCCTGGCCCTCTGTCCTCCTGTATGTGTTCCCTCCTTGGCATTTGATAGGGCGAGTCCTCCTTCGGATTCGACTACATCGGGGATTGGTGATTCTTATCGCTCCGGACTGGCCAAGGCGTCCGTGGTAGGCGGATCTCCGTCAGATGATGGTGGAGGCTCCATTTCGTTTGCCTCTGGTGTCGAACCTGTTGGTTCAAGGTCTGATGTCTATGGAGGATCCCTGCCGATTTGGTCTTACAGCCTGGCTCTTGAGAGGGCGCAATTGAGAGACAAGGGCTACTCTAACAAGGTCATTTCCACTCTCTTGCAGGCCCGCAAGCGGTCCTCCTCCGCAGCTTATGCATGGATCTGGCGCAAGTTTGAGTCGTGGTGTGTTTCAAGGGCGATCACACCCTTGCGGGCTACAGTCTCGCCGGTGCTGGACTTTTTCCAGAATGGCTTACAAAAAGGTCTGGCTTACAATTCCCTGCGGGTTCAAGTGGCAGCATTGGCATGCTTTTGAGGGAAAGTCTCGGGCTTATCCCTTGCTGCTCATCCGGACATTGCCCGATTTCTCAGAGGGGTGCTGCAGCTCCGCCCTCCATTGCGGTCATCTTGTCCGGCCTGGAACCTGGGGCTGGTGTTGAAGGCTCAGCGTTTGCCGTTCGAGCCGCTTAAGCGAGCTTCGGAGAAGGATGTGACTCTCAAGACAGTCTTTTTGGTGGCCATGACATTGGCTAAATGTGTTTCTGAGCTTCAGGCGCTGTCCTGTCGGAACCCTTTTCTGCAATTCTCAGAATCTGGAGTAACGGTACGTACAGTGCCCTCCTTCCTGCCTAAAGTTTTTTCAGCGTTTCACCTGAACCAGGCCATTTTTCTTCCTTCTTTTTCTATGGAAGATTTTCTGGATTCCTTTGGGCAATTACATCTTTTGGATATCCGCAGGGCTCTGTTGCAGTATCTATAGATGTTAAATGACTTCAGGACCTCGGATCACCTTTTTGTATTGTTGTTAGGTCTTCGACGTGGGTATCCGGTGTCTAAGGCCACTATAGCCCGTTGGCTCAAGGAAGTCATTTTTTCTGCTTATCTGTTTTCAGGGCGGTCTCCGCCTGAAGCGTTTAGGGCGCATTCCAGGAGAGCAATTTCCTCCTCGTGGGCTGAAACAGGAGAATTCTCTCTTCAAGAGATCTGTAGTACGGCTACTTGGGCTTCTCAGCTCTTATTTGTCCGGCATTACAGGCTGGCTGTTGCAGCGAAGCAGGACGCACATTTTGGAGCGCAGGTGCTTGCTTGCGGAGTGGCCTGTTCCCGCCCTAAGTAAGGAGTGCTTTTGTACATCCCATCAGTTAATGGAGTCATCTGCTGCTGATGATAAGGAAGGGAAAATTAGGTTTTTACCTTGGTAATTTTCTTTCCTTTAGTCACAGCATATGAATCCATGATCCCTCCCTGGCTTACTTTTTTGTTGTTTGTTCAGTTCTTTCATGCAGATATCTATCTCATCGGGAGAAGTTGGAAACCAGTTTTCAGAATTTCTACATGCTGTTTTATTACAGGAGGTTGAGATCATCCCTCCTTTGTATGATTATTGCTCCTGTTCTGGGGCGTTTGTTCGCTGTGAGGAAAGTTTATGTTATTCTACCTTTATGATTCACTCTGCTTTGGAAATTTCAAATACTGAAGGCAGATGGGGCTAGCCGTCCAAGGGTCACTGTGGTTTTTCAGTGTTCTCTATCTCCACCTGCTGGTAGGCGGATACAACCCATCAGTTAATGGATTCATCTGCTGTGACTAAAGGAAAGAAAATTACCAAGGTAAGAACCTAATTTTCTCTTCTGATGAGGGAGTGTGAGTGGAGCTTTTAGTCACGCAACTGTATGTTCAATAAAATGTATCAATTTGTTTCTGTCCTGTGGAGATGGTAAGTAAAACCAGTTTATGATTTTTTTAAATTTATTTTTGCTGATAGTTCAACTTCGTTGGCAAACTTCTGGGACCACGTGGGAATTCCCTGAAGAGATTACAGGAAGAAACATTGACAAAAATGTCTATATTGGGAAAAGGTTCTATGAGAGATAAGGCAAAGGTAAGTGAGATAAGTGAAATGATTATTACTTTATTTTAGTACAATAAATAGATAAGTGTTCAGGATAGAGGAAGGTGTTTTTTTTCTTTTTTTAAAACCCTGAGTACAGCTGAAACATATATATTTTTTTAGATTTTATTGCATCAGTCTGCAGAGTGGGGTAATGCCTCACACTTGATACCAGTGACATCTTGTTCTGTTTTTTAGCGGTTAAATACATGTGGCATCTTCCACTCTCCGTAGTCTGTCTTTGGTCTATACAGTTTAGTCATACTTCCCCTGCTGTGTCCACCCCCCCCCCCCCATACATTTTGGTGATCTGCAACTCCTTAGCCCTGGGGAGAGAATTTCTTAGCTCTGTATTTGGTAATGGTAATTTCTCCAGTATAGCAGTGCCCCTACAACTTTTCATAGTCACATGTCTGAGCAGCTTCCAAGGCCCACCTCTGCTCCACTTTTTCTCTTAGTGAGCATCACTGTAGTATTTTGTAAAATTTTATTTTTCTCTGCAGTCAAATTTTTGACTGCAGTAGGTTTTTGCTGTCTCTACCTTTTTCCACTTTCCTTTCCTACAAGGTTTGTGCTTTATCAGCAAACTGTTTCCGAATTTGATGACTGACTTAGTGTAGTTGTCCCTCTTATATTTTGAAGCTTGTGGTACCTTTAGCAGTAAACAGGTTTCCTCTCTGTTGCATGTTCTCACTGTTCTGGCCCTTTCTGTTACCTGACGGAGGGCTTCTAATTGTACACCACAACCACATACCAAGCTGTAGTTGTACCTTGTTTCTCACCCACTGGTGTTCCCCAACTAGCCTGCTTTGACACTTCCAGTGCGAGAAGTCGGGAACAATATTTGTGCTCTCTGTGGCTGCACTGTGCACACAGTCCTTTGTATGGTATAGTTGTACACAGACTGACTTAACATAGAGACATAGACACATAGAAATGATGACAGATAAAGACCATAGAGCCTATCCAGTCTGCCCGTCGAGGTCACCTTTATCCCTTCCTCTGCCATAGAGAATCCTATGTGCTTGTCCGATGCTTTCATGAATTCACATGCCAAGACAGAGGGAACCAAAAGCACTGTAAATGAAAAACACAAAAGAAGCACAGTAGGCCTCAAAGTGGGATATAAGAAGCAGACTTTATTGGAGACCTGCATCAGGAATCTAATCTAATATGTTAATTCCTCAGCGTCCCTCCGGACCAGCCCAGGATTGGACGGATGGCTTGTGTACGCCTTCCAGCAGGTGGAGACTGAGAAAATTCTGACTCTAGAGAGCCAATAAGAGCCCTGGCCATGTGACCCTAGCCTCAATATTTTCTCAGTCTCCAGCAGGCAGGAGGTGAGCCTATTAGTCTCTCTCTCTCTCTCTTTAAGAAATAATAATTATAATAATAGTTTTTCTATGCATGGGGAATTTCAGTTTAGAGGCTTGGCAGATAGGGATTTATTGTCTTTTCCAGGCTTTGGGGTGTTAAACTCGGGTGTCCCCGAGTTCCTCCCCCCCTTCCTCCCCATCTCCCTTATTTAGTTGGGAAGGGCTACCCTTTCGGTGGAAAGGTGTATTGCTTACTTTAAAAGAAAATAAAAGAAATTATATTAAAAGGAAAAGCCTTTTCTTTCCCCAAAGTGCAAACGAGCAGGCAGCTCCGTTGTGCCCTATTGCTCTTGTGGAGTTTTATTTTTTCTAGCTCAGCTGTTTGAAAAAAAAAAAAAGAGAAATAATTGAATAATACAGTGTCCGTGGCCTTAACGAGTGATTTTCTTATTTAGATTTTTCTTCCTCCGTTTCCTCGCATTTTGGCAGCGGCGGTTTGTTTAAAAAAAAAAAAAGAGGCACGAAGTGTTGTTTCAAGGGCAGAGAGAGCTCAGCTTTGGCGGGCAGGCTAAAGCGTTGTTTGTCAGCGTCGGGGTGTAAGTGCTCTCGGCTCGTGCAAGTCCTCTATGGCGCTAGTTGTTTCTTCAGTGCCTTTTCCTCTGTCTGCGTCAGCGATTATCTGGTTCTTCGTTTGCCGGTCTGTCACGTCTGCCTTATTGCTTCGGACCTCCATGATTCTTTAGACTTGGCGCGAAAGGCCGCCATCTTGCCTGCAGCTGCAGTTTTTTTCAGCGTGGGAGCTCTTCTTTGATTCTCAGTTTGCTGGAAGGCAGAAGGAAACGGAGGTAGTGTTTTCTGGTGCAGTCTGGAGGACCTCAGGAGGGGGAATTTCTCCCTGAGTTTGTCCTCCAGATGTACTAGTCGTCGTTTTCTTTTTTTTTTTTTTAATTTTTTTTTAATGAAATTATATTCTTTACAAGCATTACAACTTGAACAGGAAAAATCAGACAAGCAAATTTTTAAGAAATCGTATTCAAAAAAGAAATAATAAATTTACATCTTGTATTAGACTACAAATGGTGTGGGGGGGGGGGGGGGGGAGGATCCCGTTATAAACTCAGGAGATGAGATTTAAGTAGAAATATTTATAATCATAAAGAAAAGGCCTAATACAATTATCCACCATTATATTCATAATATTCCTCTAACCATTAATCGTTTATTTATTTATTTATTACATTTGTGCCCCGCGCTTTCCCACATACAGCAGGCTCAATGCGGCTTACATAGTAAGCATTATAAAGAACATGTAAGAGGAATATTATAAACTGTGAGATAAGCATAGCTGCTTACATAGTAAAAAGCATTACAAAGGACATGTAATAAGAATATTATAAACTGTGAAAAGCACAGTGGCAACAATGCCCAAGAATATTTGAATTATAATAGGGAATGATCATGTGAGTCCCATTAGTCTCATAGTTTTTTTTGATCAATAAACTGTCTTAAGTGTTCTGGAAGAAAAAAAAAACATATTTTGTTCCCAAATATTTAATATTACATTTACAGGGGTAATTTAAATTAAATGATGCTCCTAAGGCTATTGTTTCAGTTCTTAACGCCAGGAAAGCTTTTCGTCTCTCCTGGGTTTGCTTAGTAACATCAGGGAAAACCCATATTTTTCCTCCATAAAATAATGTTTGTAGGTTTTTTAAAGCCAATCTTCTCACAGCTTCTTGGTCTTGTTCAAAAATAAATGAAACAAGTAAAGTTTGTCTCTCAGTTACTGATATTAAAGATGTTTCCAAAATAGCTGAAATATTCATTTCTCCTTGAACTTGTGGTAAACTCTGTAAATCCTCTTTATCTGTCTTAGTAGGCAAGTAGTATATTTTGTTTAAAGGCGGAATAGTTTCTGGGGAAGATTTTAAGTTCTCAATCAAGTAACGTTTAAATATCTCCAGAGGAGTATATACAGATGTTCGAGGAAAATTCAATAATCGGAGATTTAACCTTCAATTATAATTCTCAAATTGTTCCATTTTTACGATGTAACAAACCATTATCCTTTAACAGCTGTACTGAAGTTTCTTTCGTTTTATTCACATCATCAAACCTATTTTTTCATTAACTTCAGTGTTCATCGTTGCAAATACTGTAGACAACTTTTGAACAGTACTCACAAGCATCTCTATTTGGTCTGCGGAATTCGTCACGGTCCGATCCAGGTGCTGGAGTTTATCCCAAATAGACTCCAGGGTAACCGCCGCAGATGCGACCTTAGGTGTTTCTAGACCCGTCGAGAGAACCGAAGTTCCATATCATCAAGCTGATCAATCCATAGACTGGTGGGTTGTGTCCATCTACCAGCAGGTGGAGATAGAGAGCAAACTTTTGCCTCCCTATATGTGGTCATGTGCTGCCGGAAACTCCCCAGTATGTTCTCTATCTCAGCAGGTGGTGGTCACACACAGCAGCAGCTCTGGCTAGGCCTCCAAGCCTAATCCTTAGGTTTTGTTGAGGCCTGGGGTTGAGGGCTCTTTTGAGCAAGTGCAAACCTGGTGGTGCCAGGTCCCTCCTTTTCTCCCCCCTCCCGCTGGCTCCGTTAAAAAAAAAAAAAAAAAAAAATTTTAAACGTCCTTAAAGGCGTTTATTTCGACGTTTATTTAAACGTTCATTGCAGCTACTCACTGGGACACCAGTTCGTTACAGCTCGGAGCGGCAAGCAGGTAATTTTACCTTTTTATAGCGGGCAGGGGGTTCCCCGATTCTTCTCCTCGTGGCATATGGCGTCGGAGGGCGAGGGCGCAAAGGGTCGATCCCCGGATCGCTGGAGCGCTTCTAAAGGGGATGCGGGGGTTTTACAGCCTGATTCGCCCTTGATGGGTGACAGTTTAGTGACCGATGAATGTCCCGGTCCTTCCTCCGGCGTGGCGGTTTTTCCCGCCATAAACGCCCATCCCCCGCTCCTCGCCTCCGCCATCTTGGCCGGCCACGCGGCTCGGACGGCTTCTTCGTGGGCCGCCCTTGAGGTTGGAGACATTAATGCCATGAACGCCCTTAATTTGGGCGACGGCACAAAAGCGGCTAAAGTTAAGCGCCGTTCTTCCCGCGCGGCTCCTTTGCGGAGTGTCGCGCCGGACGCCATTTTGGATGCGCAGCATGTCTCTCCCCCGCTCTTGCGAGCGCCGGTTGAGGGTGCGTCTAGGGCTGTGGCCCAGGCTGCGGAAGTGCACAGTCTGGGGGGTTTCTCCCCCGAGTTTGTTTTGCTGCTGCATCAGGCCTTCCTCATGCAAAACGCTGCCCCTGCTCCCTCGTCTGGTAAAGAGGTTGAGGTGCCCAGAGGTAAACGCCCTCGGGTTGATTCCCAGGCCTTGGAGGACTTTGTCTCCTCCGATGTAGATGAGGGCAGCGTGTCTGAGGTCTCCCAACGGTCCTTTGCGGATTCCTTGGAGGAGATAGATCCCCGCTCGGATGGAGCGGATGACCCCTCTGCAGCGCGGCTTTTTAGCCCAGAGGATTTGCCCAACCTGTTGTTACAGGCCATGGACACTTTGAAGATTTCCTCTCCGGAGGACGTCTCTCCCTCAGCCCCTGTTGGCTCTGCCATTATGCTGGGGACGTAGCGCCCGCCTAGAACCTTCCATGTGCATGATGCCATGCACACCTTAATTTCGGCTCAATGGGATGTCCCGGAAGCGAGCCTCAAAGTGGCTAGGGCTATGTCCCGCCTCTATCCTTTGCCTGAAAGTGAACGTGAGGCCTATCTGTGGCCTACCGTGGATTCTTTAATCACTGCGGTGACTAAGAAAACGGCTTTGCCGGTGGAAGGTGGCACGGCCCTAAAGGACGCCCAAGACAGAAGATTGGAGGCGGCCTTAAGGTCGTCCTTTGAGGCGACTGCTTTAAGTTTGCAGGCCTCGGTTTGCGGTTCCTATGTGGCCAGGGCGTGCCTGACTATGGTGCAGCGGGCTTCCCCCTCGGATCATTCCTTGAGGGCTGATTGGCCGGCCCTGGAATCGGGCTTAGCCTATTTGGCAGACTTGCTGTATGATGTCTTGAGAGCCTCAGCTAAAGGCATGGCTCAGACAGTCTCTGCGCGGCGGTGGCTTTGGCTGAAACATTAGTCTGCTGACCACGCCTCTAAATCCCGCCTGGCTAGATTGCCTTTTAAAGGCAAGCTGCTCTTTGGGGTCGAGCTGGACAAAATCGTGACCGATCTCGGCACGTTTAAGGGCAAGAAATTACCAGAGGTCAGGGCTCGGGCTAGTACTCGTCCCGGTACCTTCAGAGGACGGTTGCAGGAAGCCCGTCGGTACCGCCCGGGCAAGTCGGGCTCCTCTGCCCCTTCTTCCTTCAAGAGGAATTTCTCCCCCAAGCAGCATTCCTTTCGCAGAGACCACCGTCCCGGAGGTGCTCCCTCCGGTCCTCCCCCAGGGTCTCGTACCCAATGACGGGGCCTTGGTCCACGCCCCAGTGCAGATTGGAGGACGGCTGTCCTCGTTTCTGGGCGAGTGGACCACAATAACTTCAGACGCGTGGGTGCTGGAAGTCATCAGAGACGGCTACAAGCTAGAGTTCTGCCGACCCTTAAAAGACGGGTTCGTACTCTCTCCCTGCAAGTCTCCGGTCAAGCTGTGGCAGTGCAGCAGACCTTGGACAATCTGATCCGCCTGGGCGCGGTCGTTCCGGTGCCAGAAAGTCAGCTTGGCAAGGAACGTTACTCCATTTACTTTGTGGTACCAAAGAAAGGAGGTTCTGTCCGGCCTATCCTCGACCTCAAAGGGGTCAATCGGGCCTTGAAAGTGCGGCACTTTCGCATGGAGACTCTCCGCTCTGTTATAGCGGCAGTGAAGGCAGGAGAGTTCCTGGCATCCTTGGGCATCAAGGAAGCGTACCTGCATATTCCCATCTGGCCTCCTCATCAACGCTTTCTGCGTTTTGCAGTCCTGGGACGACACTTCCAGTTCAGAGCCCTCCCATTCGGGTTGGCTACTGCTCCGCGGACCTTTTCCAAAGTAATGGTGGTCATCGCGGCCTTCCTACGAAAGGAAGGGGTACAAGTCCATCCTTATCTGGACGACTGGTTGATCCGAGCCCCCTCTTATGCAGAGTGCGGCAAGCTGTGAACCGGGTAGTTGCTCTTTTGAGCTCCCTGGGATGGATCATCAACTGGGAGAAGAGCCAGCTGCGCCCGACTCAGTCCCTGGAGTACCTGGGAGTTCGATTCGACACCCAAGTGGGCAGAGTGTTCCTGCCAGACAATCGAATTGTCAAACTTCAGGCTCAAGTGGACCAGTTCCTAGTAGCCTCTCCTCCTCGGGCTTGGGACTATGTGCAGCTGTTGGGCTCTATGACGACCATGATGGAAGTAGTGCCCTGGGCCAGGGCTCATATGAGACCACTTCAACAATCTTTGCTGCGGCGCTGGACTCCGATGTCGGAGGATTATGCTGTGCGCCTTCCCTTGGACCCAGCAGTGCGCAAGGCGCTGAGCTGGTGGATGCAGACAGACAAGTTGTCTGCGGGAATGCCTCTGGTGACCCCAGAGTGGATTGTCGTCACGACGGACGCCTCTTTGTCGGGCTGGGGAGCCCACTGCTTGGGAAGGACAGCGCAGGGGCTCTGGTCTCCTGCAGAGGCAAAGTGGTCTATCAACCTCCTGGAACTCAGAGCCATTCGGTTGGCGCTTTTGGAGTTCATCCCGGTACTGGTGTTGAAGCCTGTACGGGTCCTGTTAGACAATGCCACGGCTGTGGTCTATGTCAACCGCCAGGGAGGTACCAAGAGCGCCCCTCTAGCCAAGGAGGCTATGAATCTTTGCCAGTGGGCGGAAGCGAACCTGGAGCAGCTTTCAGCGGCCCACATTGCCGGAGTCATGAATGTCAAGGCGGTCTTTCTCAATCGCCATACCTTGGAGCCCGGAGACTGGCAAATATCTGCTCAGGCGTTCTTGGACATCACGAAGCGCTGGGGCCAGCCGAGCCTAGTTTTGATGGCGTCATCGGCCAATTGCCAAGTGCCGCGCTTTTTCAGCAGAGGACGGGACCCTCGATCCCTGGGAGTAGATGCTCTTCAACAGTGGCCGACACAAGAGCTCCTCTATGTGTACCCGCCCTGGCCCATGTTGGGCAGGGTGCTAGACCGGGTGGTAAAGCATCCCGGCAGGGTAATCCGGGTGGGTCCGGATTGGCCCAGACGTCCCTGGTATGCGGACTTGATCAGGCTCTCAGTCGACGATCCTCTGCGGCTGTCAGTGGAGCAGGGCCTGTTACATCAGGGTCCCGTGGTGATGGAGGATCCCTCCCCCTTTGGTCTTACGGCCTGGCTATTGAGCGGCAGCGTCTGAGGAAGAAGGGCTTCTCAGACAAGGTCATCGCCACTATGCTAAGAGCGAGGAAGCGCTCTACTTCTACTGCTTACGCCAGGGTTTGGCGTATCTTTGCAGCGTGGTGTGAAGCAGGCTCACTTTCTCCCTTCACTGCTCCAATTTATTCAGTGTTGGCGTTCCTGCAAGAAGGTCTGGAGAAAGGCCTGTCGCTCAGTTCCCTTAAAGTCCAGGTAGCGGTTCTGGCTTGCTTCAGGGGCCGCCTGAAGGGTGCTTCCCTGGCTTCGCAGCCAGATGTGGTGCGCTTTCTCAAGGGAGTTAATCACCTGCGCCCTCCTCTGCACTCAGTGGTGCCTGCGTGGAATCTCAACCTGGTGCTAAGAGCGTTGCAGAAGCCGCCTTTTGAACCCTTGTTAAGGGCATCTCTGAAAGACCTGACGTGGAAAGCAGTCTTTTTGGTGGCTATCACTTCAACCAGAAGAGTTTCCGAGCTCCAGGCGCTCTCATGTCGAGAGCCTTTTCTGCAGTTCACTGAGGCAGGAGTGACTATTCGCACAGTGCCTTCCCTTCTGCCCAAGATTGTTTCTCGCTTCCATGTGAATCAGCAGCTCTGTCTCCCTTCCTTTCGTAGGGAGGACTACCCAGAGGAGTACTCTGCTCTTAAATATCTGGATGTGAGGCGAGTCATCATCAGATACTTGGAAGTGACCAATGATTTCCGGAAATCGGATCATCTGTTTGTCCTGTTTGCAGGTCCTCGTAAGGGTCTGCAGGCTGCTAAGCCTACAGTGGCAAGATGGGTCAAGGAAGCCATTGCAGCGGCTTATGTGGCCGCAAGGAAGGTGCCGCCTATCCAGCGGAAGGCTCACTCCACAAGAGCTCAGGCGGCCTCGATGGCAGAGGCCGGTTCCGTCTCCTTGGAAGAGATATGCAAGATGGCAACTTGGGCTTCGGCCCATACATTCTCCAAGCATTACCGCTTGACTGTGGCTGCTCGGGCGGAGGCCCGGTTTGGAGCTTCAGTGTTGCGGTCAGGGATTTCAATGTCCCGCCCTGGGTGAGTACTGCTTCGGTACATCCCACCAGTCTATGGATTGATCAGCTTGATGATATGGAAGGTAAAATTATGTATAATCATACCTGATAATTTTCTTTCCATTAATCATAGCTGATCAATCCATAGCCCCTCCCAGATATCTGTACTGTTTTTATTCTGGTTGCATTTCAGGTTCAAGCTTAGTCTTCAGTTACTTCAGAAAGACTTCGTGTTCAAGTTTTTTCACTTGGATTCTTCAAGAGTTGAGACGAGTTTGTGTTACAGTGAGCTGCTGCATTCCTCTCCCCCCCGTTTTACGGGGCTGGATTGAGACATAAATTCTGCCGGCACTCCCTCCCGCTTTGTGCGGCTGTAGGGCAGCTTTGTACCCCTCCCGCTTCGGCGGTGTTAGGGTCAGTCAGCTCCTCCCGCGGTTGCGGTTGCAGGATAAGCCAGATCCCCCCGCATCGGCGGGTGTGGTGTCCCTCCCCCGCTCCGCGGGGATGAGCTGGACGGATTCCCCTCCCCCACTTGTGTGGGGATGAGCTGGGTTAATTCCCCTCTCCCGTTTCGGCGGTGGTGAGCTGGGCAGAGTGTCCCTTCGTGGGTGTAATTCTCTAAGTGCTGAGTCCTGCGGATGGAGCTTTGATATCGACATACTGAGGAGTTTCTGGCAGCATATGACCACATATAGGGAGGCAAAAGTTTGCTCTCTATCTCCACCTGCTGGTAGATGGACACAACCCACCAGTCTATGGATTGATCAGCTATGATTAATGGAAAGAAAATTATCAGGTATGATTATACATAATTTTACCTTCTCCGAACCTCAGTCGGATCATTGACCTCAGGCCCCCGATGCAGTATACCTCCGTCCTCTTCATGAGCAGAAGATACGCCCCGCTGGACGAGTCCGGCTGGATGCGGCGGTGGGAAAAGAGTCGGAAGAGGCAATGTTGTGTCTCCTTGAGCCAGAAACTCAGCGGGAATCTTTCCGACTTCAGGTACGGTGGAGTGCCTCGTTGTAAATCTCTCTATGCTTTGCTGTGTGGGCGATGAAGTTCTGGTCGACGGGGTTCACACCTTCACGGAGCCTTTCCTTTTCGTATGGGGCATAATTATTGAGAAAAAAAAGAAAAATATTCACTGGAAACGCAGCAAACACAGAGAGAGCATTCACGAGGAGCTTAGAGTGCCGCCATCTTGGTCCGCCCCCTTGGGAGTCATATCAGTCGTTCTTGATGAACAAATCTGGTCTTGGGGCTGAAGTTCCAGAGGAGTCTCCAGGTTTTTTCCTCCTTCAGGAGACCTACTGGTTGAGATCCATAAGTGGGTTCATTGTTGGTCCAGGATCAAACCACTGGGCTATTAGGCTACTCCTCTGTGGTCTAGGCTTTACATGAAATGCTTTCTTGCTTGCTCCTTATGCATTTAAAGTCATGGGACACCTGTATGTCTTTGTATCAATATATACAGCATTTGGACAGCCTGTTTCCATATCATCATGCTGATCAATCCGTAGACTGGTGGGTTGTGTCCATCTACCAGCAGGTGGAGATAGAGAGCAAAGCTTTTGCCTCCCTATATGTGGTCATGTGCTGCCGGAAACTCCTCAGTATGTTCTCTATCTCAGCAGGTGGTGGTCACACACAGCAGCAGCTCTGGCTAGGTCTCCAAGCCTAATTTTTAGGTTTTGTTGAGTACCTGGGGTTGAGGGCTCTTCTTGAGCAAGTGCAAACCTGGTGGCGCCAGGTCTTTCCTTTTCTCCCCCCTCCCGCTGGCTCCATTGGAAAGAAGAAAATATTTGGACGTCCTTAAGGGCGTTTATTTCAACGTTTATTGCAGCTACTCACTGGGACACCAGTTCGTTACAGCTCGGAGCGAGAAGCAGGTAATTTTTACCTTTTTGTAGCGGGCAGGGGGTTCCCCGATCGGTCTCCACGTGGCCTATGGCGTCGAAGGGCGAGGGCGCAAAGAATCGCTTCCCGGACCGCGGGTGCATTTCTAGCGGGGATGCGGGGGTCTTAAAGTCTGATTTGCCCTTGTTGGGTGTCAGTTTGGAGGCCGGTCAGTGTCCTGGTTCTTCCTCTGGTGCGGCGTTTTTTCCCGCCATAAACGCCCATCCCCCGCTGCTCGCCTCCGCCATCTTGGCCGGCCACTCTGCTCGGACGGCTTCTTCTTGGGCTGCCCTTGAGGTGGGAGACGTTAATTCTATGGCCGCCCTTGATTTGGGTGACGGCAAAAAAGCGGCCAAAGTTGAGCGCCGTTCTTCCCGCGCGGCTCCTTCGCGGAGTGTCGCGCCGGACGCCATTTTGGATGCGCAGTATGTTTCTCCCCCGCTTTTGCGAGCGCCAGTTGAGGGTGCGTCTAGGGCTGTGGCCCAGGCTGCTGAAGTGCACAGTCTGGGGGGTTTCTCCCCCGAGTTCATTTTGCTGCTGCATCAGGCCTTCCTTATGCAAAATGCTGCCCTGGCTCCCTTGACCGATAAAGGGGTTGAGGTCCCCGGAAGTAAACGCCCTCTGGTGGATTCCCAGGCCTTAGAGGACTCTGTCTCCTCTGATGTAGATGAGGGTAGCGTATCTGGGTTCTCCCAACGGTCCTTTGGGGATTCCTTGGAGGAGACGGATTCCCGCTCGGATGGAGCGGATGACCCCTCTGCAGCGCGGATTTTTCGCTCAGAGGACTTGCCCAACCTGTTAGTGCAGGCCATGAGCATGTTGAAGATTTCCTCTCCGGAGGACGTCTCTCCCTCAGCCCCTGTTGGCTCCGCCATTATGCTGGGGACGAAGCGCCCGCCTAGAACCTTCCACGTGCATGATGCCATGCACACCTTGATCTCGGCTCAATGGGATGTCCCGGAAGCGAGCCTCAAAGTGGCTAGGGCTATGTCCCGCCTCTATCCTCTGCCTGAAAGTGAACGGGAGGCCTTTCTTTGGCCTACCGTGGATTCTTTAATCACTGCGGTGACTAAGAAAACGGCGTTGCCGGTGGAAGGTGGCACGGCCCTAAAGGACGCCCAAGAAAGAAGATTGGAGGCGACCTTAAGGTCGTCCTTCGAGGCGGCTGCTTTAAGTTTGCAGGCCTCAGTTTGCGGCTCCTATGTGGCCAGGGCGTGCCTGACGATTGTGCAGCGGGCTTCCCCCTTAGATCCTTCCTTGAGGGCTCATTGGCCGGCCCTGGAATCGGGCTTGGCTTATTTGGCAGACTTGCTGTATGATGTCTTGAGAGCCTCGGCTAAAGGTATGGCTCAGACAGTCTCTGCGCGGCGGTGGCTTTGGCTGAAGCATTGGTCTGCTGAGCACGCCTCTAAGTCCCGCCTGGCTAAGTTGCCTTTTAAAGGCAAGCTGCTCTTTGGGGTCGAGCTGGACAAAATTGTGACCGATCTCGGCACGTCTAAGGGCAAGAGGTTACCAGAGGTCAGGGCTCGGGCCAGTGCTCGCCCCGGTAACTCCAGAGGACGGTTTCAGGAAGCCCGTCGGTACCGCCCGGGCAAGTCGGGCTCCTCTGCCCCCTCTTCCTTCAAAAGGAACTTCTCCCCCAAGCAGCATTCCTTTCGCAGAGACCACCGTCCCGGAGGTGCGCCCTCCGGTCCTCCCCCAGGGTCTCGTACCCAATGACGGGGTCCTGGTCCATGGCTCAGAGCAGATTGGAGGATGCCTATCCTCATTTCTGAGCGAGTGGACCAGGGTAACTTCAGACGCTTGGGTGCTGGAAGTCATCAGAGACGGCTACAAGCTAGAGTTCTGCCGACCCTTAAGAGACGGGTTTGTACTCTCTACCTGCAAGTCTCCGGTCAAAGCTGTGGCAGTGCAGCAGACTTTGGACAATCTGATCCGCCTGGGTGCGGTCGTTCCGGTGCCAGTAAATCAGCTTGGCAAGGGACGTTACTCCATTTACTTTGTGGTACCAAAGAAAGGAGGTTCTGTACGGCCTATCCTCGACCTCAAAGGGGTCAATCGGGCCTTGGAAGTTCGGCACTTTCGCATGGAGACTCTCCGCTCTGTTATAGCGGCAGTGAAGGCAGGGGAGTTCCTGGCATCCTTGGACATCAAGGAAGCGTATTTGCATATTCTCATCTGGCCTCCTCATCAACGCTTTCTGCGTTTTGCAGTCCTGGGCCGACACTTCCAGTTCAGAGCCCTCCCGTTCGGGTTGGCTACTGCTCCGCGGACCTTCTCCAAAGTAATGGTGGTCATCGTGGCCTTCCTGCGAAAGGAAGGAGTACAAGTCCATCCTTATCTGGACGACTGGTTGATCCGAGCCCCCTCTTATGCAGAGTGCGGCAAAGCTGTGGACCGGGTGATTGCTCTTTTGAGCTCCCTGGGGTGGATCATCAACTGGGAGAAAAGCCAGCTGCGCCCGACTCAGTCCCTGGAGTATCTGGGAGTTCGATTCGACACCCTAGTGGGCAGAGTGTTCCTGCCAGACAATCGGATTGTCAAGCTTCAGGCTCAGGTGGACCAGTTCCTAGTAGCCTCTCCTCTTCGGGCTTGGGACTATGTGCAGCTGTTGGGCTCTATGACGGCCACGATGCAAGTAGTGCCCTGGGCCAGGGCTCATATGAGACCACTACAACACTCTCTGCTGCAGCGCTGGACTCCAGTGTCGGAGGATTATGCTGTGCGCCTTCCCTTGGACCCAGCAGTTCGCAAGGCGCTGAGCTGGTGGCTGAAGACAGACAAGTTGTCTGCAGGAATGCCTCTTGTGACCCCGGAGTGGATTGTCGTCACGATGGACGCCTCTTTGATGGGCTGGGGAGCCCACTGCTTGGAAAGGACAGCGCAGGGGCTCTGGTCTCCTGCAGAGGCAAAGTGGTCTATCAACCTCCTGGAACTCAGAGCCATTCGGTTGGCGCTTTTGGAGTTCCTCCCGGTACTGGCGTTGAAGCCAGTACGGGTCCTGTCGGACAGTGCCACGGCTGTGGCCTATGTCAACCGCCAGGGAGGTACCAAGAGCGCCCCTCTAGCCAAGGAGGCCATGAATCTATGCCAGTGGGCGGAAGCGAACCTGGAACCGCTGTCAGCGGCCCACATTGCCGGAGTCATGAATGTCAAGGCGGACTGTCTCAGTCGCCGTACCTTGGATCCCGGAGAGTGGCAGTTATCGGCTCAGGCGTTCTTGGACATCACGAAGCGCTGGGGCCAGCCGAGCCTAGATCTGATGGCGTCATCGGCCAATTGCCAAGTGCCGCGCTTTTTCAGCAGAGGACGGGACCCTCAATCTCTGGGAGTAGATGCTCTTCTCCAACAGTGGCTGACACAGGAGCTTCTCTATGTGTTCCCGCCCTGGTCCATGTTGGGCAGGGTGCTAGACCGGGTGGCAAAGCATCCGGGCCGGATAATCCTGGTGGGTCCAGACTGGCCCAGACGTCCCTGGTATGCGGACTTGATCAGGCTGTCAGTGGACGACCCTCTGCGACTGCAAGTGGAGCAGGGCCTGTTGCATCAGGGTCCCATGGTGATGGAGGATCCCTCCCCCTTTGGTCTTACGGCCTGGCTATTGAGCGGCAGCGTCTGAGGAAGAAGGGCTTCTCAGACAAGGTCATCGCCACTATGCTGAGAGCGAGGAAGCGCTCTACTTCTACTGCTTACGCCAGGGTTTGGCGTACCTTTGCAGCGTGGTGTGAAGCAGGCTCACTTTCTCCCTTCACTGCTCCAATCTCGTCAGTGTTGGCATTCCTGCAAGAAGGTCTGGAGAAAGGCCTGTCGCTCAGTTCCCTTAAAGTCCAGGTAGCAGCTCTGGCTTGCTTCAGGGGCCGCCTGAAGGGTGCTTCCCTGGCTTCGCAGCCAGTTGTGGTACGTTTTCTCAAGGGAGTTAATCACCTGCGCCCTCCTCTGCACTCAGTGGTACCTGTGTGGAATCTCAACCTGGTGCTAAGAGCCTTGCAGAAGCCGCCTTTTGAACCCTTGTCGAGGGCATCTCTGAAAGACCTGACGTTGAAAGCAGTCTTTTTAGTGGCTATCACTTCAGCCAGAAAAGTTTCCGAGCTCCAGGCCCTATCATGTCGAGAGCCTTTTCTGCAGTTCACTGAGGCAGGAGTGTCTATTCACACAGTGCCTTCCTTCCTGCCCAAGATTGTTTCTCGCTTCCATGTGAATCAGCAGCTCTGTCTCCCATCCTTTCGTAGGGAGGACTACCCAGAGGAGTACTCTGCTCTCAAATATCTAGATGTGAGATGAGTCATCATCAGATACTTGGAAGTGACCAATGATTTCCGGAAGTCGGATCATCTGTTTGTCCTGTTTGCAGGTCCTCGTAAGGATCTGCAGGCTGCTAAGCCTACAGTGGGAAGATGGGTCAAGGAAGCCATTGCAGCGGCTTATGTGGCCGCGGGGAAGGTGCCGCCTATCCAGCTGAAGGCTCACTCCACTAGAGCTCAGGCGGCCTCGATGGCAGAGGCCGGGTCCGTCTCCTTGGAAGAAATTTGCAAGGCGGCAACTTGGGCTTCGGCCCATACCTTCTCCAGGCATTACTGCTTGACTGTGGCTGCTCGGGCGGAGGCCCGGTTTGGAGCTTCAGTGTTGCGGTCAGGGATTTCAATGTCCCGCCCTTGGTGAGTACTGCTTCGGTACATCCCACCAGTCTATGGATTGATCAGCATGATGATATGGAAGGTAAAATTATGTATCATACCTGATAATTTTCTTTCCATTAATCATAGCTGATCAATCCATAGCCCCTCCCAGATATTGGTACTGTTTATATTCTGGTTGCATTTCAGGTTCAAGTTTAGTCTTCAGTTCCTGTTCAGGAGGACTTCGTGTTCAAGTTTTTTCAATTGGATTCTTCAAGAGTTGAGACGATTTTGTGTTACAGTGAGCTGCTGCATTCCTCTCTCCTCCGTTTTACGGGGCTGGATTGAGTCCTAAATTCTGCCGGCGCTCCCTCCCGCTTCGTGCGGCTGTAGGGCAGCTTTGTACCCCTCCCGCTTCGGCGGTGTTAGGGTCAGTCAGCTCCTCCCGCGGTTGCAGGATAAGCCAGATCCCCCCGCATCGGCGGGGTGGTGTCCCTCCCCCGCTCCGCGGGGATAAGCTGGACGGATTCCCCTCCCCCACTTGTGTGGGGATGAGCTGGGTTAATTCCCCTCCTCCGTTTCGGCGGTGGTGAGCTGGGCAGAGTGTCCCTTTGTGGGTGTAATTCTCTAAGTGCTGAGTCCTGCGGATGGAGCTTTGATATCGACATACTGAGGAGTGTCCGGCAGCACATGACCACATATAGGGAGGCAAAAGCTTTGCTCTCTATCTCCACCTGCTGGTAGATGGACACAACCCACCAGTCTATGGATTGTTCAGCTATGATTAATGGAAAGAAAATTATCAGGTATGATACATAATTTTACCTTGATGCTTGTTTCTCTATAATCTAGGGTGACTTTGTCTGTGGGTAAGTAGTGCACAGTTGTGGCTTCTGTTATAGCAACTTTGAGAATGTTTTTTCAAATGCCATGATATCACCCATTTGGTTAGGTATGTGCATTCCTTCCACAGGCATGGTTACAGTCAGACATTGTTTTGGCTGCAGCATCTACAACCCCCCCCCCCCCCCCCCAAATGCCCAGGTATGCTTAATTCAGTTCATCATCCATTCTTGTGGCTTCATTTCTAGCAGTCACAAGCTTAGCCTCAAGGACAAAAGTCTCTGGTGATCACCTGGCAGGGGCAGCAGCTACAGGCGTTTACTGCCTGATATGAATTGCACTCTGCGACATGTTTTCTTCAGATAACATAGGTGCTTCAATAGTATATGGTGCAACTGCAGCGGCTGGCAATTTATCTGAGGCTACAGCCAATTCTGCAACTGGGACTTCTATACATTTTTCTCGTGTATGAGATATCGCATGTTTATCTCTACTGTTGTTCTCACCTCTTTAGCTTCAGGTGGTGAAGTAATATTTGGATGACAGCTTTTATATACGTTGCTATCTATTCATATGTGGGCAGTGGTCTAGGAACCAAGTGAGGATCCCTGTTTCCACTTTCTTCAGCTGAGGTGGGCCTATATTACCTCTGACCAGTAGGTCTTGGGAGGTTATTCGAGTCGGCTATGCCTTAGACTTTGCCAAGCTTCTTTCAGAAGTCTTTCTAGAGTCTTCCTGTCACTCTAGCTGCAATGCAGGCACAGTAGAGAACACTCTACATAGGCTCTTGGACCTTCAAGCCATTGACCCAGTCCCTTCTTCAGACTATAGACAGTCGCTATGCCATTTACTTTTAGCTTCCAAGAAGGAAGGTTCCTTCGTCCTATTTTGCATTTCAGGGCCGTCAATCGCGCTCTCAAGTCACAAGTTTTCGTATGGAGACCCTTCGATCCGTCATAGTGGCGGTTCATGCAGGACAGTTTTTTAATGACCTTAGATCTGACAGAAGCTTATCTGCATATTCCTATCAGGACCGGTCTCCCAACAGTTCGTGTGGTTTGCCATTCTGGAACATCATTTTCAGTTTCGGGCTCTACCGTTTGGTCTCGCAACAGCCCCTCACACTTTCACCAAAGTTATGGTAGTGGTAGCAGTGGCTCTCAGGAAAGAGGGGATTCTCGTTCACCCGTATCTAGATGACTGGCTAATCAGGGCAAAAGAGTCGGCAGGTCACAGATCGAGTGGTACAATTTTTTGCAGTTCTTACGTTGGCTAGTAAATGTGGCCAAGAGCCGTCTGATTTTAATTTTCTTTCCTATCCAGATGGTCCTCTCGGATGGAATCCCTTCAGCTGAGCTTGCTTCTGTTTTTCCAGAAGCGCAGCAGTCTGTTCTGGTGGTTGCGGATGGAGAATCTCTCTGCAGGTATGCCTTTAGAGTATATACAGTGGACAGTGGACAGTCACAGCGGCTGGGGAGCCCATTGTTTAGACAGGTTACCGCAGGGTCTTTGGTCTCCTCTGGCAGCATCCCAGTCTGTCAGTTTCTTGGAGACCAGAGCAGTTCGTCTAGCTCTGGAGGAGTTTCGTTCCCTAGTGACTAGCAAGGTGGTGAGAGTTTTGTCGGACAATGCCACGGCAGTGGCCTATGTCAACCGCCAAGGAGAAACAAAGACCCTACTCTTGAGACGGGAGATGGCGAGTCTCATGGCATGGGCAGACATTCACATAGATGCCATTTCAGCCTCCCATGTGGTGGGAATCGAAAACTTTCAAGCAGATTTTTTCTCACTTGTCACACCCTAGATCCAGGGGAATGGACTCTCATCTCTCGAACGTTTCAACTGATAGTAGCTCAATGGGGCACTCCAGTTCTAGATCTTTTTGCCTTCAGTCTCACCTCAAAGGTTCCTCACTGCAGGGATAGACGCCCTCTTACAGTGGTGGTCTTCCGGTCTTCTGTACACGTTTTCTCCATGACCTCTTTTGGGTCACCTCTAACAAAGATCGAGGCACACGGGGGTCCGGTAGTCATGGTAGCTCTAGATTGGTCCTGATGTCCGTGGTACGTGGATTTTCAGCGTCTTTTGTCGGCGTCTCCTCTACCTCTTTCTGTTCACAAGGATCCTCTATTGCAAGGTCCGATCCTTCATCCAGACCCGGCTCGCTTTTGTCTTATGGCTTGGCTCTTCAACGGGCTCGATTAGCTAACAGAGGATATTCCGCTTCAGTAATTGTTACTATGCTGCGGATGCGTCGTCGATCCACGTCTCTAAATCATATTCGCACCTGCAAGATTTTTGAAGTTTGGTGTTCAGATGCTGGTATTGCTTCTTTCTGAGCTTCAGTGGCAGAGATGTTGGATTTTTTACAGCGGCTTTTTGATAAGGTTTATCTTTCTCTTCTCTTAAGGTACAGGTTGCGGCTCTTTCCTGTTTTCGAGGTCGGATACGGGGTAAGTCTTTGGCTAGTTTTTCGGAGGTCTCCTGTTTTTTGAAGGGAGTTAGTCTCCTTCGCCCGTCAGTCCGAGCGATCTTTCCATCTTGGGGTCTCAGTTTTGTTCTTCCAGCTCTGATGGGTCCTCCTTTTGAGCTGCTGTCTTCTTGTTCCTTTCAGGATTTGACTCTCAAAACAGTGTTTTTGGTGGCCATTGCTTCAACTAGGAGAGTCTCAGAGCTGCAAGTTTCTTTCCTGCAGGTATCCGTTTTTTTTTTTTTAGTTTTTCCAAGGAGCGAATAGTTCTACGTGTGGGGTAGTTCTACATCTGGTATCTTCTTTCCTGTCTAATATAGTTTCACGTTTCCATCTTTTCCAATCAGTTTTTCTTCCTGTTCTGGGGTCTTCTTCGGGCACGGAAGATCAGAGGAATTTGCATACTTTAGATGTTAAGAGAGCTATTCAACGCTATCTGGCAGCTATTGAGCACTTTCGGCGCTCGGATTGTCTTTTTGTCCTTCTAGCCGGTCGCCGTAAGGGTTTGGCCGCTTCTAACCCACTGTATCTCGATGGATTAAGGAAGTGATAGCTTCTGCTTATCTTCTCTTCAGGAGAGCAGTTCCAGAGAGAGTTAAAGTGCATTCCACAAGTGGATAAGCGGCTTCTTGGGCAGAGCGATTCTTAGTGCCATCTGCAGACTTTTGTAAGGCGGTGACATGGGCCTCACTTTATTCTTTTTCTGAACACTACAGACTAGATGTTCAGTGTCGCCAGGAGGCGGTCTTTCCAACTCGACTACTCACACCGGGTTTGATAGGGTCCCTCCCTTAAGATTATTGCTTTGGTACTTCCCATCAGTCCAATCCTGGGCCAGTCTGGAGGGACGCTAAGGAAGGAGAAATTAGATCTTACCTGCTAGTTTGCTTTCCTGTTGTCCCTCCGGACCGTCCCAGATCCCTCCCTTCAAGTATCTGTGGTTTTTTGCTAGAGTTACGAGTTATTTTCTGGAGCTGTGTTGCTGGTTTATTTAAATAATTAAGAATTAATAGATATATATGCATAAGAGAATTTTTTTCTGCTTTACAGTAATGTCCTGTTTGTAGGACCATGGTATGTTGAAAGGCACTCACCCTTTGTTGGCAATTTCTGCATTAAAAAAAATTTAAAATTATTTATATAATAAACGTTATGTGTGAGCCATACCTCTTCTCCGTTGGGAGTTGGTGGTGAGCATTATTACACGGCTTCGCCGTTGTTCAAACACATGATTGTGTATGGCCAGGGCTCTTATTGGCTCTCTAGAGTCAGAATTTTCTCAGTCTCCACCTGCTGGAAGGCGTACACAACCCATCAGCCCAATCCTGGGCCGGTCCGGAGGGACTAAAGGAAAGCAAATTAGCAGGTAAGATCTAATTTCTCCTTTATGTTCCACTTAAAAGTCAGCTCAAGGTAGATCACAGATAAAAAAAGAATAAGAGACAACCTCTAATGACAATGAATTTTCAGTCTACATTCTTCATTCCCAAAACACTAATCTTGGTACCTGTTAGATATTGTTAAAGAGAGAACATTTAACTTCCCTCCTAAAAGTAAAATAACAAGTAATAGCTCGAATGTTACATGGTAGCTTCTTCCAGAAGGCGGGACCACTAGCTATCAAGGATCATTGCTTACTAATTGATTTCTGAGAAACACACTTATTGGCAGTATATTTAATCTAATTTCCTAGGTAGAATGTAACATCTTGGTAGCAGAGTCATAACATCTCAGTGTCTAACACAAGTTGTTTCCTCAATCCACTCAGTTCAGATGGCTTAACATTTCACTTGAGCAGAAGCTGCCTGAATGCGATGCTTATTACATTCTTGAATTTGTCTATCTGAATTGAGTGGATTGAGGAAGCAACTTGTGTCAGACACTGAGATCTGATGAACCCTGATGCTGAAACATGGCCCATGTCGGTTGTCCTATAAAATCTACTTCTTATGTCCCACATTGAGGCCTTCTGTGCTTCTTTTGATGCTCTTGAATTCACATTAGTCTTCATCTCCATTGCCTCCAACGGGAGACCATTCCTTGCATCTGCCATCCTTTCACCTTCATCCTATGTCCCCTCTTTCCAGAGCTTTTCTTTTTCAGTTGAGACTAGCCTCCTAGTCTCTATCATATCTCCCCTTCTTTCATCTCTCTTCCAGAGTATACATATTGCAATCTTTAAGTCTTTCCCCATACACTTTATGACAAAGACCATTGACCATTTTAGTACCCACCTTCTGGACTGATTCCATCCTGTCAATATTTTTGAAGATGCAGTTTCTAGAATTGAACATAGCACTCCTAAATAGGGTCTCACTAGAGACTTACACAGAGGGCACTATTGCCTCCTTTTTCTTGCAGGCCATTTCTCTCCCTGTGCATCCACACATCCTTCTGGCTTTTGTTGTGGCCTTTTCTACCTGTTTGGCTACCTTAAGATCATTGGATATGATCACCCCAAGTCGTACTCCTCTTCTTTTATGTAGCAAACTTCTTCCTCTGCTGCTTTTACATTATAGGACTTTTCCTTCTAGTGTGAAGGTGGCCAAGAGAGCAGTTTGGTGCTGCCCTCTTTCTTAGTCATTGTTAAACTCTCCCTAAACACAGAGGATCCCTAGTTAGAAAAAGGATGGTATTAACTGCATGCATGTTAATGAATTGAGGTTGCTTAGACAGTGACTCTGACTGTGAAGCATTAAGGCCAGTGCTGGGCAGACTTCTACAGTCTGTGCCCCACGTATGGCAAGACAGATTAGGATGTCCTGGAGAGGGCTTCAACGGTAACTCCACTAGTTGGAACAAAATGACAATTCTGGGCTAACTTCTGCTGTCTGTGTCTCAGATATGGCGAGGTGGCTCAGGATAGGCTGGAGTGTACTTTGACAGCAACTCCAGTAGTTGGGAAATAAGGACAGTACTGGTGGACTTCTATGGCCTGTGTCCTGAAAATGTCAAAATTCAGTATCAAGTATATGCATTTTCTCCGAGAACAAGCAGGCTTACCATTCTCACAAGTGGGTAGATGCGTTGTGCAGGTCGGCAAAATGCCATAGAAAAAAGAACAAGAGCTTTCTGGAGCACGAGCAGTGCTCCAATGCATATGTGCGAGTGCCTTCCCGCCCGCAGCATGGCCGTGCCTTTCAGTTTTGTTTTCTCGCTGTGAGAAGCAGCAGCTTTTTTTGCTTGCTTGTCACACATCCAGGAGAGAGCTATTCTGTGCCTTTCTACGGTGTTTGCTACCCGCTTCCCTTTTTTTTCTTTTTCTTTTTTTTTTTTTTTTCAAAAAAATTTTTTTTTTTAAAGAAGTCCCTTATGGCCTTAGCTTTTTGCCCGCATTTAAGTTTCTTTTCTTTTTTGGCGCGGGCCAGTTTTAGGTCTGCTTGGTCGGGGATCTCTTTTTGTGCCTTCTTTCCCTTTTTTTAAGGCACCATCCTGACTTTTAATTACGCCAAAGCCATTTTTCCTTCCATGTCATCGAAGACTCCCAGTGGCTTCAAACGTTGTACCTGATGCAACCGGACCATCTCTGAAAAAGACACCCATTCTTGTTGTCTACAGTGCCTCTGGCTCGACCCTGCCCATTGTGTCCTTTGTCTTCGTATGAAGAAAAGAACCCAAATTTCCCGAGAGGCTCAACAAGAGAAGATTTTTGGAGCCAGGTCCAGTTCTTCGAGTGCTGCACCAACATCAGGAGGCACGATAGGAATGACTGCTACAAGACCCGAGACTCTGGGAACAGTGAGGCATCGTGTGGGTCTCCACCTGTCTCGAGGCCTCCTGCTATCCAAGCGCCCTGTGTCCGTCCATCGTTGGACCAGACTCGGAGATGATGTGAAGATTTGACGTTGTCCTCGGCACCGAGGAGCATGGGTAACATGCATCGGGCGAAGGCCAAGAAGCACCGTCACCGTTCTCCATCGAGACTGTGTTGGGAGCTCCGTGGCGCTGAGGGATTTGGCACCTGAAAAGAGTCGATACCCAGAGGACCGCTCCTCCTCCATCCAGGAGGTGCCAATGTATATGTCTTTTAGCAGCTGAGGTCCTGCTCTTGCACCGGTTCCGGCGGTTTTGCAGCCTGAGCTCCAGCTGGCTTCATAGCCTTTATCGATGGCAGCCCTTGATGCGTGCATCCGGGCCTTGCTCCCTGAGCTTCTGGAAGGCCTCATGCAGCGATGTGCGTTGGCATCGGGGGTGCTTGTGCCTGCCATGCCTTCTGCTGCGGCACTGCCTGGCCCTGAGCCTGTGGTGTGGCCGCTGGCTCTGCTTGTGGTCCCGATGTTGACAGCCACCCAGGCTCGTACCCCTTCAACGTCGATGGAGGAAGCTTCGCCGGAGTCGAGACAGGAGCTGGCTCTTCGACACTGTTCTTGAGTGTATGGGTCCTCAATGTCGAGTGGGGCCCGGTCTCGGACATCCCTGAGGGAAGTGCTGTCCGATATGGAAGAGGGAACACTCATGGGAATCAGAAGAGGATCCTAGGTACTTTTCCTCAGATGAGTCGTATGGGATCCCTTCTGAGCCCTCCCCTCCACTTGAAGAGGAGATTTTCTCCACCTTAGAGCCTCTGTTTCACCTCTTTTGTACGGGAAATGGTTGAGGCCATTTCATTCCTTATAGAAGTGGAGGATGAGCCCAGGTCCAAGATGCTTGAGGTCCTGGACTACACCTCCCCTCCTAAGGAGGCAGTGATGGCTCCTCTCCACGAGGTACTCAAGGAAGTCATCTTTAGGAACTGGGTGTCCCCTCTGTCTGTTCCTGTGATCTCCAAGAAAATTGACACCCAGTATCGGATCCATGGGGGAACCTGGGTTGGTGAAGTCTGTTACCCCATGATTCCATGGAGGTGGATGAGCTCTCAAAAAAGCCAGGAGTACTAGGGACTGTACTTTGGCTCCCCCAGGCAGAGAAGCTAGAACCCTGGACTCTTTTGGGAGGAAAATGTATTAGGCAGCTATGCTCCTCGCCTGTATTCAGTCTGACCAGCTCTTCATGAACGTCTACTTGCGGAACTTTGTGCGGCAACTGTCAGACTTGGTCGATGTTCTCCCTCCGGAGCAGGCCGAGCCGTTTGGCCAGTTGGTCAAGCAGCAGAAGGCGTGTTTCAAGTTCTTGGCCAGGTGCACTTAAGACACTTTTGATGTGGCATCCAGGATCTCTGCCCAAGGTGTAGCAATGCGCAGACTCTCATGGATGCGTGTTTCTAACCTGGCACATTCTGTCCAGCAGAGAATGGCGGATGCTCCTTATCAGGGGGATAATCTTTTTGGAGAGAAGATTGAGAAGCACACTGATGCTATGTCTTCTTTGTCCCGCTGGGTATCTTCTGCAACTGCCTCATTCAGGAGGCATTTGCTGCCCAGCAAAAGCAAGGGACGAGCTTTTGGCCTGCTCCAGCAGAGCATAGCCTCAGTAAAAGTGTCCACCCCAGATGACTTGCTGGTTGGGGGGAGGTTAATATTTTTTCAGCAAAGGTGGCCTCTCATAACTTTCGACCAGTGGGTTCTGCAAATAGTCTGTCTCGGATACACCCTCAATTTACTTTCCAAACCTCCAAATTGTCCACCGAGAGGCCATTCTTTCAGCTCTCAGCACAAGCAGGTACTTGCAGAGGAACTCCCCGTCCTTCTTAAGGCCCATGTAGTCGAGCCCGTTCCACCAGAGGAAGAGGGGCAGAGATTCTATTCCATGTACTTCCTTGTGCAGAACAAGACAGGAGGGATGCGTCCCATCCTAGACCTAAGGGCCCTGAACAAATTCTTAGTCTGAGGAAAGTTCAGGATGGTTTCCCTGGGCACCCTTCTTTCCATTATTCAGGAAAATGATTGGCTATGCTCTCTGGGCTTGAAGGATGCATATACACACATCCTGATCCTTCCAGCCCACCAGAAGTATCTTCAGTTTCGGCTGGGAACTCATAACTTTCAGTACCACATGTTGCCTTTTGGTCTCGCGTCAGCTCCCAGGGTCTTTACAAAATGTCTAGCAGTAGTCACAGCGTTACTATGGGAATTCATGTGTTCCCTTATCTCAACGATTGGCTGGTGAAGAGCACCTTATTCAGTTGCTGGAACTACTAGGATTCGTTATCAACTACCCCAACTCCCATCTCCATCCAGTTCAACAATTGGAATTCATAGAAGCCCTGCTCGATACGAAGACTGTCCGAGCCTAACTCCCAGAGATGCGTGTGGACAACCTTCTTTCCCTGGCGTCCAAGGTTCAGACATCACAGCAGGTCATAGCTCAGCAGATGTTGAGATTGTTGGGCCACATTGCTGCCACAGTAAACACTACACCCATGGCCTATCTACACATGAGTTCTGCTCCATGGACCCTGGCTTTCTCATTTATTTCAAACCACGGGAAGTCTAGAAGATGGTGGACAATTTTGTCAAATTTGATCTGGGGACTTCGATTCCAAATTCCTCAGCCGCAAAAGGTGCTAATGACGGAAGCATCTCTGCTAGGTTGGGGAGTTCATGTAGATGGGCTTCACATCCATTGAGCTTGGTCCCTCCAGGAAACAATCTTGAGATCAATTTGGAGCTCCGAGAGATCTGGAACACTCTAAAGGCTTTCAGAGATTGGCTGTCCTGTCAAATTATTCTTATTCAAACAGACATTCAGGTTGCAATGTGTTACACCATCAAGCAGGGGGGCACCGGATCTCACCCTCTGTGTCAGGAAGCCATCCAGATGTGGCATTGGGCTCACCAACACGACATGTTTCTCCAAGCTACTTATCTGGCGGGCATAAACAACAACCTGGCCAACAGGCTGAGCAGGAGAATGCAACCTTATGAGTGGTCTCTAAACATGGGCATAGCCCGCAAGATCTTTCGAGCGTGGGGCACCCCTTCAGTGGATTTGTTTGGCACTCCGGTCAACCACAAGATACCTCAGTTCTGTTCCAGGCTTCAGGCCCATGACAGACTAGTATCAGATGCCTTCCTTCTACATTAGGGGACATGATTTCTGTATGCATATCCTCCAATATCTCTAGTGGGAAAGACTTCATTGAAACTCGAGCAAGACTGCAGATTGCGCTGTACTGGCCGCGATAGATATGGTTCCCTCTTCTTCTGGAGTTATTCTCTGAAGAACTGTGGAGATTAGAGTGTTTTCTGACCCTCATTACACAGAACGAGGAGTCGCTTCCTTCATCCCAACCTCCAGTCTCTGGCTCTCATGACCTGGATGTTGAGAGCCTAGAATTCACTTCCTTGGATCTTTAGAGGATGTCTCCGGTTCTTGCTGGCTTCCAGGAAAGATTCCACTTAGAGGTGTTATTCTTTCAAATGGAGTAGGTTTGCCATCTGGTGTGACATCAAGGCCATAGATCCCTTTTCTTGTCCTACACAGACCCTGCTTGAATACCTTCTACTCTTGTCAGAGTCTGGTCTCGAGACCAATTCCGTAAGGGTTCACCTTAGTACAATTAGATCTTATCGTCGGCGTGTAGAAGGTAAGCCTATCTCTGGACAGCCTTCAGTTGTTCGCTTCATTAGAGGTTTGCTTTTGTCAAAGCCCCCTGTCAAACCTCCACCAGTGACATGGGATCTCAACATTGTTCTCACCCAGCTGATGACTGCTCCTTTTGAGCCATTGAATTCCTGCCATCTGAAGTACTTGACCTGGACAGTCGTTTTCTTGGTGGCTGTTACTTCAGCTCGTAGGGTCAGTGAGCTTCAGACCTTAGTAGTGGATGCACCTTATACTATCCTTATCACAACAGAGTAGTCCTCCGCATGCACCCTAAGTTCCTGCTGAAGGTGGTGTCAGAGTTCCATCTGAACTAGTTGATTGTCTTGCCAACATTCTTTCCCCGACCTCATGCCTATCCTGGCAAAAGCAACTTGCACACCTTGCAATGCAAGAGAGCATTGGCCTTTTACATGGAGTGGATGAAGCCCTTCAGACAGTCCACCCCGTTGTTTGTTTCTTTTGATCCCAACAGGATGGGGGTCGCTGTTGGGAAATGCACCATTTCCAATTGGCTAGCAGATGGCATTGCTTTTGCTTCTTCCCAGGCTGGGCTGACTTTGGAGGGTCATGTCACGGCTCATATTGTTAGAGCCATGGCTGCGTTGGTGGCCCACTTGAAGTCAGCCACCATTGAAGAGATTTGCAAGGCTGCGGCGTGGTCTTCAGTCTGCACATTCACATAAGTACATAAGTATTGCCACACAGGGACAGACCAAAGGTCCATCAAGCCCAGCAACCTGTTTCCAACAGTGGCCAATCTAGGTCACAAATATCTAGCAAGATCCTAAATAACTCAATGCATTTTATGCTGCTTATCCCAGAAATAAGCAGTGGATTTTCCCCAACTCAATTTAATAATGGTCTATGAACTTTTCCTTTAGGAAGCCATCCAAACCCTTTAAAAACCCTGCTAAGCTAACCTATCTTGAGCAGGATACCCGACGCCACAGTCGGTTTGAGCAGTTAGTGTTGCAGAATCTGTTTGGAGTCTAGAATCCAACTCCACCCTCCTAGGCCCGTTTTGTTATGTTCCAGGCTCTATATAGTTTCAGGTTGATCTGCATTAAGTCCTCGCTGTTGCAAGGCCCAGTTGACCAATGTTTCTTGTTTTGGGTGAGCCTGGATGCTAGGGATTCCCCTCTTGTGAGAATGTGAAGCCTGCTTGTCTTCGGAGAAAGTGAAGATACTTACCTGTAGCAGGTATTCTCCGAGGACAGCAGGCTTCACATTCTCACAATCCCTACCACCTCCCCTTGGAGTTGTCTTTTCTTCATATTTGCTATTGAATTAAACTGAAAGGCGCGACTGCGCTGCTGGTGGGAAGGCACTCACATGTATGTTGGAGCGCTGCTTGCCCTCCAGAAAGCTCCTGTTCTTTTTTAATGGCATTTTTCCGACCCGGGAGACGCGAGATGCGTCTACCCACTTGTGAGAATGTGAAGCCTGCTGTTCTCGGAGAATACCTGCAGCAGCAAAGTATCTTCACTTTATGCCACTTTCATTTTTGCTTTAATCATGAACTGGCAATGAGTGCAACTGTTGAGCAGACTGGATGGACCGTTCAGGTCTTTATCTTTTACTATGTTAAATATCCTTATACTCTGAATGAATAAATATTTATATTACGCTCCCTAAAAGTCAGAATAAATGAGTTCCGATAGGATGATAGAGAAATAGATCATAAAATTGTACATTTAATGTGAACAAACTTCTGATAAGGTACTGCATAAATCACATTAATAAAGATAATAATAATAAAGTATCATCCTAATTAAATATACCTAAACACATCATAATCTCATACATATATAGAAAAAATATATAAATAATTTTATTATATAATGTGCTCAGTTCACCAGCGTAATCACCAATAGCGTATAACAAGTGACAGTTGGATATGGAGCCATCATTGCACATCAATGTTCCAAGCCGGTGCATCCAAGATTGCGACGGTGTAGGAAGCGTCAACGGACACGCTTTTGAGACTGATCGAATCTCGGTGAAGCGAGCACCTTACCCCGTCCGTGTGATGGGGAAAAGACGAGGCAAAGTTCGGGAGGCTCCCCTTGCCCTGGGCGGAATGCCCCAGCTCAAACAGACGACTTTGGATCGCTTTGGAGCAGTGCCCGTTCCCATGATGGTCTCTACTCCTTCTGCTCGAGTCAGCGCTTCGTCGCTGAACAGCAGTGGAGACGGGGCTTCCCTAAGCCCCGTCGAACGTGCGGCGCCCCCTCAACCCGGAAGGGAACCTCTCTTGGTGAGCCCTGACGCCTTGGACCGAAGCGGGATACTGAGCGTTCAGGGAGGGAGCCTACCGGAGAGAAGAACTGGAGCTGACAGCCAAAGAGCCTCGGAAGTGCCATCAACTCATGCAGTTTTATCTAAAACTGTGAGTATTCTGGAGCAGGCTATGAAAGCCCCCCAACCGGAGGTTTTGTTGGGAGAGTTAGAAAAACCAGCCGTAGTGACCTTAGAGTCACTTTGGGACTTGACATTTAACACTCGAACCGCTTTACAAACTTTAATTTCTCAAAATATAGAGACAATTAAAGCACTTGTCTGAGACTGCATTGAACCAACTACAAATTAATGTTTCTCAAGCCTCTGAAGTCAAAAGATTGACTGAAAGAACTGAAAAATTGGAACTTTTTGAACAGGCTTCAATTAAGGAGAGAAACTTTACTCTCAGATCTTTGGAATATCTGGAAAATCAATCTAAAAGACTGTCTCTTCGTTTTTTAAGTTTTCCTAGATCACCTTTGATTTCCCCAGTCCAAATGCTTAAAAAATATTTAGTTGAGATACTAGGAATGCAGGAGACATCATTGCCCCCTATTACTAGAGCTTTTTACCTTCAATTAGATGTTAAATCATCTGAAAATGTACCTTTACAGGGGGCAATGAATTTAACTGAATTCCTGGAAACATCTCTTGAAGTAATTACATAGAGAACTACTTTGCTTGCAACGTTTGCGTTAGAAATGGATAGAGATGCAGTACTTAAACGATCTCTAAGGCATTTAGATTCTGAGTTTTTGGGTTCAAAGATAAGAGTTTTTCCGGATCTTTCCAGGGAAATGCAGAGGAGACGTAAGAGGTTCCTACTGCTGCGGTCTAGAACAGTAGCAGTGGGGGCGGAATTTCTTCTGCGGTTTCCCTGTATTTGTAGAGTTAAATTTCAATCAAAATTATATCAATTCTTTGACCCAAAGCAGCTAGAAGAATTTCTGAGTAGCAAAGAAGAGGTTAGTGTACAAGTTTAATCCCATATGTACTACTGTATAGCAGGCTAGAGTTAACCACTTGGGAATGACGCTTCTTTAGTTATAGTTATATTGATAAATGACTGTTTAATATAAGCAGGATTATTTTATTTTCCTTATCTTGGATCATTTACTTGGTGTAATATTGTGGACGATAGTAAAAGGGAACTTAGATATTAATTGTTATTTTATATGTGAAGAAATTTTCTTTTTGTGTATTAACACTCATATAATTCATTATGTTTGTTAAAAACTATAAATAAAGATTAAAAAAAAATGTTCCAAGCCAACCACGAAATGGTAATCGGTCACTCCACCGTTGGTGTTGCCCAGTTAATGCTGTTACAGAAATAAGAGAATGGCTGTTAATTAACTCTCATTCAAAAAAAATATACTGCAAAGTCACTTCAATCAATATAGTTAGCATATGAACTTGAAATGAAGCACAGTCTTTAGCATCTCAAAACCAAAAAAAATCCATAAATGAAAATGTCACTTATCTGGCATATTAATCCTCCTTTGGTGAGGACAATGATGACATTCCAAATTGTGAGAGAGTCCACATCCTGCTTAAAATTAAACCCTCATAAATAGTTGCCACCAGTCACCATTAAAAGAAACACTGGAAAGGATAACTTCTCTTAGGATAAACGGCATTTAACACAGATCCGGTTTTGCTTTACTCTTCTTCAGGAAGAAAGGAATCTATTAAACACATCAAAGGTGCACTGGAATGGACTGTACACTTATATTTTCCAACAAAAGTTATCCAAAAAGAAAAAATGACATAATCAAAATAAAGTCAAAACACTAAATTAAATAACTTGTCTGTGGTCACTTTGTGGGAGAAGAACTCTAACACATATCATTCAGGATAACTAACTAACCCGCCCTCAGTTCAATATGCTGGAATTTAAAAACAACCAAGTACTGGTGTGCGCATTGGTTCCTTCATCAGCAGGAAGTTATCGAATGATCCATTCCACCTCTTTGTTTAAACCTTGTAGAATTATAGTGTTCCACAAATAAATGAACTGTTGTTCCTTAAGTAACAGTCTTCTAGATATATCTTCATCATGTGGCGCTTGAATATGCAGCAAAACCACAAACCAAAGATCACTCATATTGGTCCCAATGTAAATTTAAGAGTGCTTCCTGTTTATGGGTGTGCAGACCACTTAAATGCTCAGCTATATGGAGTTTTATACTCCTTCGTGTTTGTCCAATTTGATATAGTTCATATGGACATTTGATCAGATAAACCACCCAAGTGCTGTTGCAGTTGGTATGCTGTCTATAATGAAATAACTTTGCACTATGGTATTGAAATCACAGCAGTTTACCATACATATTCACAATAGATACAACGACCACATTTAAAGTGACCCGGATTCAAATCCAATGAGAAAGGAGTGCTAAGCAACATTTCACCTAGATTAAAGTGATGTAATAAAGCAATTTTAGAATATTTTGCAAAGAATGTACACCAAGAACTGACAAGTTCATGTGAATGGATTTTGAAATGACTGCAATATATTGTGAATAGGGAAGTACACAGAGCACTTCTTTCTTTTCAGGTTGACGAGAGACGACCATTCCCTATGGATGTATTTAGCTCGCCTATAGGGCTGCTGTACAGTCTTATGTGGATACCTACGTTCCATAAATCCATAAGATAGTACATCAGCTTGATGTCGAAAGTCTTGTAGAATATAAGCTCCAAATACGCAAAAGCTGGCCAACTGAGATATTATTTCTAAGATGCCGGGGATGATAACTAGTGTAATGTAACAATGTGTTGTGATCAGATTCCATATGGCATACTGTAGTAGAAAATACATTCAATTCAGATACAGAATCTTAATATCCAAAAATGTTATGTGATCCCGAGATATATGAGAATCAAATGAAATGTTGGCATCCACTCCATTTAAATATGTAATGAATGATATCAGTTGTTCATGCGTTGCTGCCATACTACTAGAACATTGTGAATGTACCATCTCCATAATAGTATTGATGAATATTCATGATAAGTATATGCAAACTTTTATTCAAATTGGGACATATGTAAACATGCTATGGATGGAGCTACTGTTGCTTCCATAGCTATACCCTTCACCTGTAAATGAAATCTTTGTTCAAATATGAAATAGTTTTGAGTAACTACCAGCTCAATCATCCGTGTCAAAAACATTAACTTGTCCTCAGATAAGGACGCTTGAGGTAAGTAATGATGAGACAACTTAATCGCCTGGTCCTGTGGCACACGTGTGTATAAGGGTTTTATATCCAAAGTAGCCAACAATAAGGGATCATTGTTTTCAAATCGAATTTGAGATAAAATATCCCAGAAATGTTGTGAATCCCTTACATCTGAAGGGGCCTGAGCGAGAAATGGTTTTAAATAAAAATCTGCATATAGAGACAAGGGTTCCAATATTGAACCTCGACCAGACATTATGTCACCCAAGGAACAAAGTAAATATGTGGAATTACAAGATACCGTTTGAATAATTGTGAAATTGCTTCATGACTACGATTGCTCCACTCTTATCTGTCCTTTTAATAACTAAAGAGGAATCATGCATAAGCCTATCCAGTGTGTTCCTCTGTGGATGGTGTTAAATTATTTTTCATATGTAAATTCTGTTGTTCCAATTTATTTAAACCCTTCAAAACCAATCGTTCAAATGCAGTGATGGATAGATCAGCCAACCTAGGAGGTATCCAAGTAGGTCTGAGTTTACTTTGTACGGGAAAAGATAATGGGTCAGATAGAACCTCATGATTCTGGAAAAAAACCTGTAACCGTAAAGCTGTAAAAAAAACGGTACAAACATTATATGGTATTAAATCTATCATAAGGTGCCATAGGCACAAAAGACATGCCCTTGGGTAACAACCAAATTTCCTCCTCGGACAAAGACCGGGAGAAAATATTAAAAACATTTATTACCAATCTGTCTCGCAATTTGGAATGTCATCATTGTCGTCACCGAAGGAGGATTAATATGCCAGATAAGTAGCTTGTTTTCATTTATGGATTTTTTTTGGCTGTGAGCTGCTAAAGACTGTGCTTCATTTCGAGTTCATATGCTAACTATATTGATTGAAATGACTTTTTGCAGTATATTTTTTGAATGAGAGTTGATTAACAACATTTCTCTTATTTCTGTAACATCATCTGGACAACTCCAACGGTGGAGTGACTGATTACCATTTGGTGGTCGGTTTGGATCATTGATATGCAATGATGGTTCTGTATCCAATTGTCACTTGCTACACATTATTGGTGGTTACACTGGTGAACTGAGCACTTTATATTATAAAATTGTTTATATATTTTTTCTATATATGTATAGGAGATTTTGATATGCTTAGGCGTATTTAGTTAAGCTGGTACTTTATTATTATCTTTATTAAAGAGAAATAGATCAGTAATAAATACAGAGAGACGTGCCTTTTCCTGTCTATCTACTGAGCATACTCAAGTCTTAGCATCAGAGGGTTTTTTTTTCTTCTTTAGGTTCAGTTTCAGGTTATTTTATTTGATATACTGCTAAGGAGAGTATCATCATCGCGGTATACTAACTATAATAATTGATAGGACAGCAATAAAAAAAGAGTCCAAAGGACATAAGATAAACAGGAAACAACAAACAAACATAGCAGGTAGTATTCCAAATTTGTCCAGTCTGTAGCTGAAAAACATGAGGGACTAAGGCCTGAGGGTCAAAATTAGATCTACATGTTTAGAAAAAAAATGTAGAAAAATGAAGGCAGATAAATACCGTATGGCCTATCCAGTATGTCCAGCCCATGCCATCTATTATCCCTTCCTCTCTCCTAGAGATTCTGTGTACCTGTGCCAAGCTTTCTTTAATTCAGTTACTGTTTTCATCTCTACCACCTCCACTGGGAGGCCATTTCAGGAATTCACCATCCTTACCAGGGAGAAGTATTTTCTTAGGTTATTTCTGAGTATGTCCCTATTCACCTTCATCCTATGCCCCCTCATTCTAGAGCTTCCTTTAAGTTGAAAGAGACTCGCTTCCTGTGCATTTATGCATGGAGGTATTTAAACACCTCTATCATGCATTCAGAGGGATATTTAGCAGTATCATTTGTGCCAACATGGATGAACAGCATTGGATAATAGTCATTAGGCTTGATGAGTCCTTGGCGAATTCTCTGTAACATCTCAAATTTAGTCACCTGGCAGGCAGCACACCTCCCAGGACATCTTGTTATGTCATGTTCATGTAATGTTGCCAACCACCACTAACTTTCACCACCTAGTGGTCACTGATCCAGCAAATTTGGGATTTTTGAGCTCCTCCACTTCTAGTCCTTCATACTGGTTCTTAAGTTTGAGGGGAGGTGAATTCATATCAATCCTGCAGGGTGCCATGATCTGTGTCCAGTTGTCCTGTTTTAGCACATCATCATCTGCTAGAGATCTATGATGCCTCATGAAGCTTTTCATTGATATGTTTCTCATGCTCATGAATGCTTCTCTACCTTGCTTCTTCTCTCAGTTTTTTCCACTTCGTTCTGGAGGGATTCGAGCAGCAGACGTCTCACACATGGAGCCAGCCCCTCTCCTTGGGTCACATTTTCTATTTGCACAGAGACAGAAGCTATAGCTGGGGCAATGACTCTGGTGACATGATTTTTCCCAGCCATTCTGCAGTGTAGAAGTTTTTGCACCTGTTGAAAGAAAACATAGTCCTAGCAAAGCCACTTATTTTCCTCAGCTGTTCTGTAAGTTAAAAGAAGCAGCGATTCTCTTTTGAATAATATCTAACCCTCAGAAGTGTAGGGACTTCAAAAGTGATTAATTTAATAACCTCTTCTTTTGAAATGGAGATAAAAAAAGAAATCTTAGAGTAAGCAAGCAAAGAAACTCCTTAAAGAGCTAAATAAACTAAGTGCAAGAAATAAAGCAATAGTTACCCCAGCAATATAAAATTAGAATTCAAACAGTTTTTCAACTGATATCTGTGCTCTGTACTAACGTTTTGCCAAGCTCTAAAATGCAACCTAAAATACTAAACTGAACTCTAAAACTATTTTTAATGAAACCCTTATTTGCTAGCTTCATGGATGTCCAGTGAAGAAACTGGCTGTGCTGAAGTTGTTTGAGAGGATACAATCAGTGCTATATTTATCCCTAGGGTGAGCTTGAACCAGTGACGACCTTACCATTAGGCCACCTGAGGCAGGCGGTACTCTTGTGAGGTGGCATCACCCCTCCCCCCCCCCAAAAAAAAAATCCCTCTCCAACCCTCTTCTCTGAAATTGCCTTTTTCTTTTCTTGTTTTTCCAAAGAAGGTGGTGGCAGCAACTCCCATAGGCTGTCCCGCTTCTGGTCCCGGGTACTTCTCTCTACTTTGGGCGGCCTCTGAGGAAACAGGAAATTACATCAGAGAGAAGGAGCTGGGACTGGTAGCAGGGCAGCCTATGGGAGTTGCTGCCACCGCCTTTTTTAAAAATGAGAAAAGAAAAAGGTAATTTCAGGGAAGGGGGTTGAGGAGGGATGGCCGGGGGGGGGGGGGGGGGGTGGCGGCGGAGGAGCCGGGGTGGCAGCTCATTTTCTGCCTCAGGCAGCAGATTGTCTTGGGCTGCCCCTGGCTTGAGCAGTGTTCAAATTAAAAAGAAGAGGTTTGGAGGGAGGTGTGCAAGTGAGAGTAGGGAGTGGTGAAAATAATTAGTAGTGATTTTTTCCTTTTTTTTTTTTTTTAAGTCTATAAATGTTCTGGCTGGTTGAAAGCTTGTTCTGATTGAAAGTTTGTTCTGAGCAAGTATACTGAGAGGAAGGCATGTCTGCAGGGAAGTGCACTTAATTATCAGATGACCTAGAGACAGCTACAGCTAAAATCTCTTTCATTGGCTGATAAAGCAGTTGGTACAAAAAGGAAGGTTAGCTGAAAAGTGTTGAAAAGAGTTGGTGAGTGACTTTTTTTTGTCATGATAATTTTTAATGAATTTGTCGTTTGTTAAGAATAGAGTATTTTTAAAAAACATGTATATAATGGATACTTCAGAAGCATGTGCACAGTGGCATTTTGTTCTGGAATTTCAGCTGTTTTGCGATAGATGCCATTGATCAAAACTGCCATAGTGCATAATAATCCATGTCTTTATCCCTAGGGAGAGAGTGCTTGAAAATACCTGATAAACCACACCCTATCTATTTGAAGATAATCTGGTTCCTTGTTTAGTATTGTTTCTGTAAATAATGTGCAGCAGTTTACACCTTTCCTAAGGTTTAAATGTAATAGAGTAACTTTTACTGATTTTGTCATCCTGAAAATTGCTTTTCGGTTTTTGTATTTTTCCAAGGAAGAAGAGTTGAGAAAAAGTGGAGAAGCAAAGTACTTCCATTTACATGATGACCTACATGTTCTTATTGAAGTATTTGCCCCTCCAGCAGAGGCATATGCCAGAATGGGACACGCATTGGAAGAAATAAAGAAATTTCTTATTCCAGTTAGTATTATGACAAGTTTTTTATATTTGTGTTCTTCCAATAATTGCCATAGATTTTTTTAAATAAGAATGCTAAAACCAAAATGAAAAGTCATATAAGAACTTTTAAGCTAGTAAATACTTTTACTTAAGTGCTATAAAAATATACAACTAAATGTTAAATGTTCCATGAGCCTGGAATATTGACTAAAAACGAAACAAACCATAATAACATAGGGAGTAATATTCAGCAGAATAGTGTACACAAAGATATCCACATAAGTAAATATCTTTATGCATATGGTTAGCCACAGTATGATCTATGGTATGGCTGCATTAAGTACCGTGCAGTTCTGGTTGTCCCATCCAAGCAACAATAGAAATAGAAAAAGATACAGAGAAGGCCAGTCCAAATGATAAGAGGGATGGGCAGCACCCATATGAAGAAAGACAACAGGTTATGGCTCTTTAGCTTGGGGAATAGAGAACCAAGAGGAATTATGGTGGAAATCCATAAAATCATGAGTTGGGTGGAATGGGTAAATAGGGAAAGACTGTTTGCCCTTTCATAGAGTACTAAGATGAAGGGACCAATAGGTATCAATCACATTTAAAATAAATTGAAGTATTTTTCACTTAGCATACAATTAAGCTGTGAAATTTGCTGTTAAACGATGTGGTCAAGACAGTTAACACAGCTGGGTTTAAAAAGGTTTTAGACAAGTTCTGGAGGAAAAGTTTCATCCTTCATTAGCCATATAGCCTTGTGAATACCACCACTTATTTCTAAATATGAACAATAAAGAATAGGTCTACGTTTTGGGATCTACCTGCATACTTATGATCCTCATTGACTACTGTCAGAGACAGGATGCTGGGCTTGATGAGCCTATGGTCTGACCCAGTGTGGCATATAAGATCATGAGATATTCAGACTCAAATAATCATCCTTGCAACCTAAGATTCACCAAAAGAGGAGAAAAGAAACTCAGAAAGCAATACTTTTGGAGCCATTAGTGCTTACAGATTGTTGTTCCTTGACATCAAGCAGATGAATCCATTACGAGTGGGTTGTGTCCATCAACCAGCAGGGGGAGATAGAAAGCACTGAAAAACCATAGTGCCTCATGGCCGGCTAGCTCCATCTGCCTCTTAAGTACAGTGGTGGAAATAAGTATTTGATCCCTTGCTGATTTTGTAAGTTTGCCCACTGACAAAGACATGAGCAGCCCATAATTGAAGGGTAGGTTATTGGTAACAGTGAGAGATAGCACATCACAAATTAAATCCGGAAAATCACATTGTGGAAAGTATATGAATTTATTTGCATTCTGCAGAGGGAAATAAGTATTTAATCCCTCTGGCAAACAAGACCTAATACTTGGTGGCAAAACCCTTGTTGGCAAGCACAGCGGTCAGACGTCTTCTGTAGTTGATGATGAGGTTTGCACACATGTCAGGAGGAATTTTGGTCCACTCCTCTTTGCAGATCATCTCTAAATCATTAAGAGTTCTGGGCTGTCGCTTGGCAACTCACAGCTTCAGCTCCCTCCATAAGTTTTCAATGGGATTAAGGTCTGGTGACTGGCTAGGCCACTCCATGACCCTAATGTGCTTCTTCCTGAGCCACTCCTTTGTTGCCTTGGCTGTATGTTTTGGGTCATTGTCGTGCTGGAAGACCCAGCCACGACCCATTTTAAGGCCCTGGCGGAGGGAAGGAGGTTGTCACTCAGAATTGTACGGTACATGGCCCCATCCATTCTCCCATTGATGCGGTGAAGTAGTCCTGTGCCCTTAGCAGAGAAACACCCCCAAAACATAACATTTCCACCTCCATGCTTGACAGTGGGGACGGTGTTCTTTGGGTCATAGGCAGCATTTCTCTTCCTCCAAACACGGCGAGTTGAGTTCATGCCAAAGAGCTCAATTTTTGTCTCATCTGACCACAGCACCTTCTCCCAATCACTCTCGGCATCATCCAGGTGTTCACTGGCAAACTTCAGACGGGCCGTCACATGTGCCTTCCGGAGCAGGGGGACCTTGCGGGCACTGCAGGATTGCAATCCGTTATGTCGTAATGTGTTACCAATGGTTTTCGTGGTGACAGTGGTCCCAGCTGCCTTGAGATCATTGACAAGTTCCCCCCTTGTAGTTGTAGGCTGATTTCTAACCTTCCTCATGATCAAGGATACCCCACGAGGTGAGATTTTGCGTGGAGCCCCAGATCTTTGTCGATTGACAGTCATTTTGTACTTCTTCCATTTTCTTACTATGGCACCAACAGTTGTCTCCTTCTCGCCCAGCGTCTTACTGATGGTTTTGTATCCCATTCCAGCCTTGTGCAGGTGTATGATCTTGTCCCTGACATCCTTAGACAGCTCCTTGCTCTTGGCCATTTTGTAGAGGTTAGAGTCTGACTGATTCACTGAGTCTGTGGACAGGTGTCTTTCATACAGGTGACCATTGCCGACAGCTGTCTGTCATGCAGGTAACGAGTTGATTTGGAGCATCTACCTGGTCTGTAGGGGCCAGATCTCTTACTGGTTGGTGGGGGATCAAATACTTATTTCCCTCTGCAGAATGCAAATAAATTCATATACTTTCCACAATGTGATTTTCCGGTTTTAATTTGTGATGTGCTATCTCTCACTGTTACCAATAACCTACCCTTCAATTATGGGCTGCTCATGTCTTTGTCAGTGGGCAAACTTACAAAATCAGCAAGGGATCAAATACTTATTTCCACCACTGTATTCTCTATCTCCCCAGCAGGGTGGACGCAGATTGTTCAAGCTCCTTCAGAAATCTGCCTGGGGTGGCTTCTGTGCTGTTGCCAGTTGTAGCAAGGGTGTTGTGGCTGATGGTGCCCACTTTAAAGGCAAATAGGTATGCCCTTTCCCTGCCTTACCCGGCTCTGATGTGGATGTAGACACATGGGCAAGCCCTGTCCCTGTCTTTGCCCACGCTGTGGATGCAGGCACATAGGTTCGCCCTTTCACTGCCTTTCCCAAGCTACTGATTCTCTTGCGCTGTTGCCTCTAACTTTCCTCACAGCGTCAAAAAAAAAAAAAAAAGTTGCTTCGCGCTGTAGCGCTGCGATCCAAGAAAAGAGGCTTTCCTTCAGTTTGTGCAGTGGATCGGAGCTCTGTCACTCGATCCGGAGAGGTAAGAGCATTTGAAGCTCCTCCGGGGAGGGCCCGCGTTCGGGGCGATTTTGGCGCGAATCCGCCATTTTGAATTTCCTGCCGTTTTCGGTGATGGCTGCGGAGGTTGTAAAGTGCTGTCCCCGTTGTGGCAAGTGCAGATCAGCAGCAGGGCTCTGTAAATCGTGCTCTTCTGACGTCAGAGCCGGCCCGAGCATGGTGAGCGAGGTTTCTTCCCGCTCTGTGGAGCTGGCAGCGGGCGCAATTTTGGAACAGCATGGCGCGACCCCCGCTGAGGCGGAGGGGTGTGAGCCTGGAGGGGAGCCTTGAATGGAGGCTAATATGAGAGCCATTTCCCCCGGACTGGAGCCGGGAGGCCAGGGTGAGCCATTTTCCCCTGAATTTGTTTTGCTGCTGCATAAAGCATGTATGTTAAAAAGAGCTCTTCCGCAGGGGTCTCAATTTGGCCTGGCTGCCTGTGTCCCCTCCAGTAGAGCCCGGCCTTGAATTACCATCAGGTGCGTTTTCCCCTGACTGATGGCCACAGGACAAGCGCATAAGGGTGGATTCCCCTTCAGAGAGTGGCACACCCACCGCGGCCCCCCCCAAAGGTCGGTATGTGTGAACTTTGAGGGGTCTGGCAGGCCCTCGTGGTCTGGAGAGCCAGAGGAAGGTGCAGGATTGCCACTGGATCTGGATGATCCTTCCGCAGGTGAGGATTTTCCACTGTGATGAGCTGCCAGCGCTTATTTCTAATGCATTGCAGGCCCTCTCTATCAAAGATCCTGCAAGTGCTGAGCTCTCCTCTGCTAATCGGAGGATGACAAGTACTAAGAAGCCTGCTCAAGCCTTTCCTTTGCATGACTCCATTCAAGAGCTTATTTCAGCTCAATGGGTTGACCCCGAGGGGCCTTTGAAATTTGCCAGGGCTATGGGGCAATTATATCCTCTAAGTGAGGAGCATTTGGCGTGCCTAGCTGTGCCTAAAGTGGATGCCCTAGTCACAGCTGTGACAAAGAGAACTACCCTCTTTGGAGGAGGAGGAGTTGCCCTGAAGGACATGCAGGACCGACGCCTTGAATCAGCTATAAAGCGGTCCTTTGAGATTTCAGGCCTATCCTTACGGGCGTCTGCATGCAGCTGTTACGCTGCCCGAGCCTGCCTTGCTTGGTTACAACAGGCAGTGGAACAGCCCGGAGATGGAGCGGGAGCCCCTTGCGGAGGTGGCACTGCAGATGGAGTCGGCCTTGTCTTTCCTGGCTGACGCCCTTTATGATCTGGTCAGAGCTTCGGCTAAACAGATGGCTTTTGCAGCTCGCCGCATGTTGTGGCTATGGCATTGGGCAGCTGACATGGCCTCTAAGCAAAGGTTGGTGAAGTTGCCCTTTCGAGGAGAACATTGTTAAAGGCCTGGGGGATGCTAAACCCCAGCGCTTATCCGAGGACAGGCCGCAGCCTTCCTCCAAGGGTCAGGCGGTTCCCTCCTCTTACAGACCTCGCTTCAGAGAAGCTCAAAGGTACCGCCCGGGGCGTTCTGCTGGGTTCACTTCTCGTGCCCGTTTTCAGCAGAGGAACTCCTTTCGCTTGGACTAACGTTCCGCAGCAGCAGGCTCAAGACCTGGAGTTCAAGGTCACATTGCAGGTCAGAGCAACGTGCAAGCTGATTATCTAAGCAGGAATCAAATCGACCCAACGAAGTGGGAACTTGCAGAGGAAGTTTTCCTGCAGATCTGTGCCAAATGCATATATATATATATATATATATATATATATATATATATGCATGTGTGCCCTTACGTGTGAACATGTGTGCACTTACGTGTGAACACTTAACGCGAGCTACAGAGCTGGTGTCAAGAATAGTGCTTAAGCGATGTACTGGTGCAGGTTTGTGTGAATATTCTAAGCATTTATGCCTGTAATTCTCCGAGGACAAGCAGGCTGCTTGTTCTCACTGATGGGTGACGTCCACGGCAGCCCCTCCAATCGGAAACTTCTCTAGCAAAGTCCTTTGCTAGTCCTCGCGCGGCCGTCTTCCCGCCCGAAACCGGCTCGAGCCGGCCAGTCTTCTTTTGTCCGCACTCGGTACGGTCGTGTTTCGCCGTGTCGAGCCCCGGAAAGTCGACCTCGCGCGTCCAAAGTTATTTTTGACGTGTTTTTTCTTCGGAAAAGTCTTTTAAAGTGTCGGGAAGTGCTCCGGTTTTCGTGTTACCCTTCCCGTACTTCCAGCTTTTTGCCCCGATAAGTTTTCTTTCGTCGTCGGGGTAGGCCTCTTTCGGCCTCGGTCGAGATTTTCTCCCTTTAAATCTTTTGGTGCTCTTTTTCCGTCATTTCGGACTTTGATTTCGCCGGCGTGATTTTTCCGCCCATGACATCGAAACCTTCCAGCGGCTTCAAGAAGTGCACCCAGTGCGCCCGGGTTATCTCGCTCACTGATCGACACTCGTCGTGTCTTCAGTGTCTGGGGGCCGAGCACCGCCCTCAGAACTGTAGTCTGTGTTCCCTGCTTCAAAGGCGGACTCAGGTAGCGAGATTAGCCCAGTGGAACGTGTTGTTCTCGGGCTCTTCGTCGGCATCGGCACCGGGATCTTCGAGTGCATCGACGTCGTCAGCGTCCAGACCATCTTCCTCGGCCGCCCCTGCATCGAGTGCATCGAGGCATCGGGCCTCTGCATCGGCGCCGAGACATCGGATAGCTGCATCGACGTCGGTGGTACCGGGACCTCGTCTGCTGATGTCGTCGGACGGTGGTGCATCGTCAGGAGTGCAGGTGAGGGCTGTCCATTCCCCTGCTGGTGGCGGTGAGCCTTCGGGTGGGTCTCCTCCTACCCTGAGGGCTCCTGCGGTACAGCCCCCCCGAGACCGACCTCCTTCGGCCTCGGCCCCGAGGAAGCGACGGCTGGATTCTACGTCCTCCTCGTCGGTGCCGGGGAGCTCCGGTGACATGCTTCGGAAGAAATCGAAGAAGCATCGACACCGGTCGCCTCCCCGCGTCGGCACCGAGAGCTCTGGGTCGCCGAGGGAGTCTGCACCCAGCAGGCATCGGCACTGAGAGGACCGCTCACCCTCTGTTCGGGAGGTGTCGATGCGCTCCACTCTGGACAGCCCGGAACAGCCTCCTCGCCCGGAACAGGTTCTGACGTCGACGCCTGCATCGACCTCTTTGCCTTTCTCTGCAGCCGCTCTGAACGAGAGCCTCCGGGCCGTTCTCCCAGAGATTCTGGGAGAGCTGTTGCGCCCTACCCCTCCGGTACCGGGGGTGCTTGCGCCTCCGGTACCGTCGAGCGTGGCGCCGGCTGGCCCATCGCCCGGGGTGAGGTCCCCGACGTCGGTACCGCGTGCGGTGCTGACTGCGGCCACCTCCCAGGAGGGCTCCCCGACTACGTCGGCGGAGGGAGCTTCGCCGATGCGGGCGAGGGAGTCTACCTCTCGACGCCCCCATCGTGGACGTGGCTCCACCGAGTCGAGCCGGGCGAGGTTGCAGACACAGGTTCGTGAACTTGTGTCTGACACCGAGGGTGAGGCCTCGTGGGAGGAAGAGGAAGACCCCAGATATTTCTCTGACGAGGAGTCTGAGGGTCTTCCTTCTGATCCCACTCCCTCTCCTGAAAGACAGCTTTCTCCTCCTGAGAGTCTGTCTTTCGCTTCCTTTGTCCGGAAGATGTCTACGGCCATCCCCTTCCCGGTGGTTGTGGAGGACGAGCCCAGGGCTGAAATGTTTGAGCTCCTGGACTATCCTTCTCCACCTAAGGAAGCGTCCACTGTTCCCTTGCACCATGTCCTCAAAAATACATTGCTTGCGAACTGGACAAAACCTCTAACTAATCCCCACATCCCCAAGAAGATCGAGTCCCAGTACCGGATCCATGGGGACCCAGATCTGATGCGCACCCAGTTGCCTCATGATTCTGGAGTTGTGGATCTGGCCCTAAAGAAGGCTAAGAGTTCTAGAGAGCATGCTTCGGCGCCCCCGGGCAAAGACTCTAGAACCTTAGACTCCTTTGGGAGGAAGGCCTACCATTCCTCTATGCTCGTGGCCAAAATCCAGTCTTACCAGCTCTACACGAGCATACACATGCGGAACAATGTGCGGCAGTTGGCGGGCTTGGTTGATGCTCTCCCCCCCGAGCAGGCCAAGCCTTTTCAGGAGGTGGTCAGGCAGCTGAAGGCGTGCAGAAAATTCCTGGCCAGAGGGGTGTATGACACCTTTGATGTTGCGTCCAGGGCTGCTGCTCAAGGTGTGGTGATGCGCAGGCTCTCATGGCTGCGTGCCGCCGACCTGGAGAATAGACTCCAGCAGCGGATTGCGGACTCGCCTTGCCGTGCGGACAACATTTTTGGAGAGAAAGTCGAGCAGGTGGTAGAGTCTCTCCACCAGCGGGACACCGCATTCGACAAGTTCTCCCGCCGGCAGCCTTCAGCATCTACCTCTACAGGTAGAAGATTTTTCGGGGGAAGGAAGACTGTTCCCTACTCTTCTGGTAAGCGTAGGTACAATCCTCCTTCTCGACAGCCTGCGGCCCAGGCTAAGCCCCAGCGCGCTCGCTCTCGTCAGCAGCGTGCGCCTCAGCCAGGCCCCTCGGCTCCCCAGCAAAAGCAAGGGGCGAGCTTTTGACTGGCTCCAGCAGAGCATAGCCGGCATCCAAGTGTCAGTGCCGAGCGACCTACCAGTCGGGGGGAGGTTGAAAGTTTTTCACCAAAGGTGGCCTCTCATAACCTCCGACCAGTGGGTTCTTCAAATAGTCCGGCAGGGATACACCCTCAATTTGGCCTCAAAACCTCCAAATTGCCCACCGGGAGCTCAGTCTTACAGCTTCCAGCACAAGCAGGTACTTGCAGAGGAACTCTCCGCTCTTCTCAGCGCCAATGCGGTCGAGCCCGTGCCATCCGGGCAAGAAGGGCTGGGATTCTATTCCAGGTACTTCCTTGTGGAAAAGAAAACAGGGGGGATGCGTCCCATCCTAGACCTAAGGGCCCTGAACAAATATCTCGTAAAAGAAAAGTTCAGGATGCTTTCCCTGGGCACCCTTCTCCCCATGATTCAGCAAAACGATTGGCTATGCTCTCAGGACTTGAAGGATGCCTACACACACATCCCGATACTGCCAGCTCACAGGCAGTATCTACGATTTCAGCTGGGCACACGTCACTTCCAGTACTGTGTGCTGCCCTTTGGGCTCGCCTCTGCGCCCAGGGTGTTCACAAAGTGCCTGGCTGTGGTAGCAGCGGCACTTCGCAGACTGGGGGTGCACGTGTTCCCATATCTCGACGATTGGCTGGTGAAGAACACATCCGAGGCAGGAGCCCTGCAGTCCATGCAGATGACTATTCGCCTCCTGGAGCTACTGGGGTTTGTGATAAATTATCCAAAGTCCCATCTTCTCCCAGTGCAGAAACTCGAATTCATAGGAGCTCTGCTGGATTCTCGGACGGCTCGCGCCTATCTCCCAGAGACTAGGGCCAGCAACTTGTTGTCCCTCGTCTCGCGGGTGCGAGCGTCCCAGCAGATCACAGCTCGGCAGATGTTGAGATTGCTGGGCCACATGGCCTCCACAGTTCATGTGACTCCCATGGCCCGTCTTCACATGAGATCTGCTCAATGGACCCTAGCCTCCCAGTGCTATCAGGCTGCTGGGGGTCTAGAAGACGTGATCCACCTGTCCACGAGTTTTCTCGAATCCCTGTATTGGTGGACAATCTGGTCCAATTTGACTCTGGGACGTCCTTTCCAAATTCCTCAGCCACAAAAAGTGCTGACAACGGATGCGTCTCTCCTGGGATGGGGAGCTCATGTCGATGGGCTTCACACCCAAGGAAGCTGGTCCCTCCAGGAACGCGGTCTACAGATCAATCTCCTGGAGTTGCGAGCGATCTGGAACGCTCTGAAGGCTTTCAGAGATTGGCTGTCCCATCAAATTATCCAAATTCAGACAGACAACCAGGTTGCCATGTACTATGTCACCAAGCAGGGGGGCACCGGATCTCGCCCCCTGTGTCAGGAAGCCGTCAGCATGTGGCTCTGGGCTCGCCGTCTCGGCATGGTGCTCCAAGCCACATATCTGGCAGGCGTAAACAACAGTCTGGCCGACAGACTGAGCCGGATTATGCAACCTCACGAGTGGTCGCTGAACTCCAGAGTGGTGCGCCAGATCTTCCAAGCGTGGGGCACCCCCTTGGTGGATCTCTTCGCATCTCGAGTGAACCACAAAGTCCCTCAGTTCTGTTCCAGGCTTCAGGCCCCCGGCAGACTGGCATCGGATGCCTTCCTCCTGGATTGGGGGGAGGGCCTGCTGTATGCTTATCCTCCCATTCCTCTGGTGGGGAAGACTTTGTTGAAACTCAAGCAAGACCGAGGCACCATGATTCTGATTGCTCCTTTTTGGCCGCGTCAGATCTGGTTCCCTCTTCTTCTGGAGTTATCCTCCGAAGAACCGTGGAGATTGGAGTGTTTTCCGACCCTCATCACGCAGGACGAAGGGGCTCTTCTGCATCCCAGCCTCCGGTCCCTGGCTCTCACGGCCTGGATGTTGAGAGCGTAGACTTTGCCTCTTTGGGTCTGTCAGAGGGTGCCTCCCGCGTCTTGCTTGCTTCCAGGAAAGATTCCACTAAGAGGAGTTACTTCTTTCTGTGGAGGAGGTTTGCCGTCTGGTGTGACAGCAAGGCCCTAGCTCCTCGCTCTTGTCCTACACAGACCCTGCTTGAATACCTTCTGCACTTGTCTGAGTCTGGTCTTAAGACCAACTCTGTAAGAGTTCACCTTAGCGCAATCAGTGCATACCATTACCATGTGGAAGGTAAGCCGATCTCAGGACAGCCTTTAGTTGTTCGCTTCATGAGAGGTTTGCTTTTGTCAAAGCCCCCTGTCAAGCCTCCTACAGTGTAAGGGGATCTCAATGTCGTTCTCACCCAGCTGATGAAACCTCCTTTTGAGCCACTGAATTCCTGCCATCTGAAGTACTTGACCTGGAAGGTCATTTTCTTGGTGGCAGTTACTTCAGCTCGTAGAGTCAGTGAGCTTCAGGCCTGGTAGCCCAGGCCCCTTACACCAAATTTCATCATAACAGAGTAGTCCTCCGCACTCACCCTAAGTTCTTGCCAAAGGTCGTGTCGGAGTTCCATCTGAACCAGTCAATTGTCTTGCCAACATTCTTTCCCCGTCCTCATTCCTGCCCTGCTGAACGTCAGCTGCACACATTGGACTGCAAGAGAGCATTGGCCTTCTATCTGGAGCGGACACAGCCCCACAGACAGTCCACCCAATTGCTTGTTTCTTTTGATCCCAATAGGAGGGGAGTGGCTGTAGGAAACGCACCATATCCAATTGGCTAGCAGATTGCATTTCCTTCACTTACGCCCAGGCGGGGCTGGCTCTTGAGGGTCATGTCACGGCTCATAATGTTAGAGCCATGGCTGCGTCGGTAGCCCACTTGAAGTCAGCCTCCATTGAAGAAATTTGCAAAGCTGCGACGTGGTCATCTGTCCACACATTCACATCTCATTACTGCCTGCAGCAGGATACCCGACGCGACAGTCGGTTCGGGCAGTCAGTTCTTCAGAACCTGTTTGGGCTTTAGGATCCAACTCCACCCCCCGAGGGCCCTGTTTGTTCTGTTCCAGGCTGCACTCTCAGTTAGTTGGTAAATTTTTTTAGGTCAATCTCAGTTATGTCCTCGCCGTTGCGAGGCCCTATTGACCATGGTTGTTGTTTTGAGTGAGCCTGGGGGCTAGGGATGCCCCATCAGTGAGAACAAGCAGCCTGCTTGTCCTCAGAGAAAGCGAATGCTACATACCTGTAGAAGGTATTCTCCGAGGACAGCAGGCTGATTGTTCTCACAAACCCGCCCGCCTCCCCGTTGGAGTTGTGTCTTCCCTTGAAGTGTATTGTCTTGCTACATACTGGACTGGCCGGCTCGAGCCGGTTTCGGGCGGGAAGACGGCCGCGCGGGCGCGCGAGGACTAGCAAAGGACTTTGCTAGAGAAGTTTCCGATTGGAGGGGCTGCCGTGGACGTCACCCATCAGTGAGAACAATCAGCCTGCTGTCCTCGGAGAATACCTTCTACAGGTATGTAGCATTCGCTCTGGTGCATAAATGGTAGTGCCTACATTATAGAATCATCCCCTGAACGTTAAGTCACATATGAGTGGAGGTACCATTGTGAGCTTTGAGGGTTCTACTCCATCCTGGTCCCATCAGAAGATGTCACCCACCGTGTATGTGTTACTGGTAAGCAACTTTGTTTACAGAAGCTTTTCAAATGTTTTCTTCTTCAATGTGTTTTAAGTAACAGAGAACTTAATTTAGGTAAAATAAAGAATGCATTGGCTTATACATTCCACCAAATTTGTAGATTTGATTTTAATGAAGGGATGTACTTGAATAATGCATAAGTGAAGGTAAAATATGAGTACAACTGTCATGTAACTTGTTTTGCCACATATGAAAGACATTTTTAAGAGATTCATTTCAAATGTGAAAGCTGCTGGCTTGTTTTAATTAGACATGTTGAAGTACCTCTTTTTTTTTGGATGTGTAATTGTTGAAATGTATTTTCTGGTAACTATTTTGAATAGTATTTTATGATAGAAAGGGAGAATGTAAATTGAAATGTTATTTTGTTAACTCTATGAAGTGCTAATTACATTTGATTTTTATGAGAATGCTTCACTGCATTCCATTTGCATGTGTGTACTATTAGATTTTTCTGGAAGCTTGATTAGTGGTTGGTGGAGCAAGGTGTTTATAGGATAGTTGCCAACCTGACATATATTATGTAAGTACACATATCATTCATGAATTGCTGGAATATATGTATGTAATATATAGAAACTAGTGGAATCCAGCCCGTTTCCTCAACAATGAAACGGACCCTAGAAAGTCTCTCTTGTAAGCGATTTTTTTTGTCTCTCCTCTCTGCCCTCCCCCTCCCCTCCATGTCCAGCGATTCTTCCCTTCCATCCCCTCCCTTCTATGTCCAGCGATTCTCCTCTTCCCTGCCTTCCCATCTGTGTCCCGCGATTCTCTTCTCTCCTGTCCTCTCCTCCCAGCCCATCCATGTCCATCGATTCTGCTCTGCCCTTCCCTGCCCTCTCCTCGATCTGCCGCTATTCTCTCTTCTTTTGTGCCTCATCGTTTTCTGGCTGGCCTGGCTGGCTTCCCTTCCGTTGGTAACATCCTGACGTCATCTCGCCTCCAGCGTTCCTTCCCACTCACTGTTCCGCCCTCTGATGTCATTATGTTTTGACGCGAGGGTGGGGCAGTGAGGGGGAATGGAACGCTGGAGGCTGGCTGACATCATAAGATGTTACGAACCCAGGCAGCCAGACAGCGATGGAACGTTGGAGTGCAAATTATTATATAGGACTAGTGAAAATGGCCTGTTTCTGACAGAAATGAAACGGGCGCTAGCAAGGTTTTCCTCGGAGTGTGTGTGTTTTACAGAGTGTGTGTGAGATTGACTGTGTGAGAGAGAGTGAATGTGCGAGTGTGTGTGTGTGACAGAGAGAGAGTGAGACTGGGTGCGAGTGTGTCCGTGAGAGAGAGTGTGTGTTTGAGAATCAGAGTGTGTGCTAGGGGCCCCTCCCTCCTCCCTCCCAGTTCCAGTGTCCCCCCTCCATCCCTCCCTCCGTCCCTCCGAGTTCCAGGGGCATCCTCCCTCCCTCCCTCCCTCCATCCCTCCGAGTTCCAGGGTCATCCCCCCTTCCTCCGAGTTCCAGGGTCCCTTCCAGTTTCAGGGTCCCCACCCTCCCAGTTCCAGGGTCACCTTCCTTCCCTCCCTCCCAGTTCCATAGTCCCCCTCCCTCCCTCCCACCCTCCAGTTCCAGGGTCCCTCTACCAGTTCAAGGGTCCGTCCCCCTCCCTCCCATTTCCACGGTCCTGTCCACTCCCTTCCTCCCTCCCTCCGAGGTGCTTGGGGGGGTTGCTAATTGCTGTCAACCTAAGGAGACACTGCTTCTGGCGTCCACCAGCTAAGTCCTGTCCTGACCCAGAGGCAGCTGGAGCTCCCTCATACTCTCTCAGTGGCACACATTGACAGGCAACGGCGGGGCTGCCGCAGCCACGGGCACTTACCTGGATAAACTTTGTATTGTTGGCAAATGATCTGAAAATACAGAGTTTAAAATTGCTGTTTCTACCACGTACAATAATTTTTAAAACTGTTTTACTGATATTTAATTTAGATTTCATGATATTCATATGTATAGATGGGAAGCTTTCAAATAAATTAAAAAGGTGTGCAGTAAGAATCCAAAAACAAAAACCTTTTGTCCTTTACCTGTTAAGGCGCAGTTTATCCAGTAGAAACAGCTTTAGACGTGTTTCAGATGGAAGAAGGAAAAAAAACGACAACGTGGATCAGCAGCTCCTAGGTGTGCTTGGTTTTGAGTGTATGGGAATGACGGCTGTGTTGGTGAGTGGAAACAGAGATTAACCAATGGGCTCCTTGCTTACAGTGTAGTTGATTGGGTCACTTCCACTCGTGTGTAGTAATCATCCTGCAGCATGGCCGGAGTCGGGGAGGAGAGGGAGGGCGGCGGAACGGTGAGCGAGCGGTTGTGGGAGGTGAGGTGAGGGCGGCTGGGGGACGGGGTCCAGTGGCGATTTTGCTTGGTTTTGAGTGTATGGGAATGACAGCTGTGTTGGGGAGTGGAAACAGAGATTAAACAATGAGCTTCCTTGCTTACAGTGTAGTTGTCGTCATTATGACCCACCCTCTGCCTCCACCTCGCTGCGTTGTGTTACTGAACCCGCCGCACTTTGCTGCCTTCAATCTGATTGATCAGACGTTCTTGGCTTTTATTTTTTGTTTTGTTTGTGAGTGTGTGAGTTGCATGAGGAGGGGGGCAGTGACAGCGTAATGTGCATTTCTGTGGGTGTGTGTTAGTTTTAGGGAGGTTTGAGGTGGAGGGAACGTTGTGACAGAGGTTAGTTTACTGTGAGCAGGAGGATGGGCTTCCAGCGATATTCCTCGTCTCTGTGCTGCAGAATAAGTGATCGGCTGTGCTTCTCCTCCCTTGTTCCGATGCAGTTGTTAGAGATTGGTCCGTCATGCGTCTGACGTGCACTTCCGGTGCCTGGCAACGGGTTGGCGATCCCTTCTTTCATGCAGGTCATTCTTATTGCTCAGTTTTGTGTGTTACGTCACGTTTCGTTGCGTAGCAGCAGGTGTGCGATGCGATTTGGTGAGTGTCAGTGCTCCGCCCTCGACGTCATCACGTTCTGACGTGAGGACGGGGCAGACACTCATGGGCAAAAGCGATCTACAGAGCTTCAACTTCTGGCTTCATTAGAAGGTTGGAGGTGCGTTTTATATAGAGAAATGTTTTTAGCAGTGGCGTAGCTAGGTGGGGTGTTTTTTTTTTCGTCGTGTAGCACTGAAAATGTGCGCCGGCGGAAGTCCGCTCTCGCTCCCCCTGTGCTGTCAACCTGGCTGAACCTGGCTATGCTTCTGCTTTTTAGTGCTCCATACTTTAAAATAGATGAACATATTCCTGAAATCATGCCACACCTGATTATGGAGAAGGGTATTGCCTCACATAAATCTTCTTTTAATTGAAAACCAAATCTGTCAAATGTTTCTGAAAAGGAATAATGAATACTAGGGGAGTACAGAATATAAAACAGGTTTCACTTTTGGCCTTTTGTTTATCAAATTTTGTATGTTTATCTCAGAGGGTTTGAACCCTGTCCTCAGTGCTCACCCAACCAGTTAGGGTTTTCAGAATATCCCCATGGAATTCAGTGGTGATATCCTGAAAACCCCGACTGGCTGGGTGTGCCTCGAGGACTGGGTTGAAAACCTCTGGTTTCTCTCATTCATTTGTATTTATAATACTTTAATTTTCATTAGAACTTTTTCACATGGTTAAACTGACTTTGCATGGGTAGCAGAATCCTGGGAGAACTCCTGCTTGAAGGTAGTTTCTAGGGCTACAGAGAAAATAGTTTTATTTTGGGTCCTCGGGGACAGGAGGAACTGAATCTTCATGGTGCTCACTTGAAGTGCTGCATCTTGTCAGGTCACTTCCTTACTGTTTGCCAATCAGAAATACATCAACCATACCCATTGAGTTAATTTACTGAGTGATCAAAAATACCATTTATCTGCATCTAACAGTTCTTCAGGGAAAGCATAAACTTGAAATGGAATGGTGTTTGTGTTTTTTGCTAGAGTTTGCTGGAATTCGTGTTAGTATTTTTTCTTGGGATTCTCTTCTCCACTTTTCTCTTTTGCTTGGTTTAGGCCCAATTCTTTCCTCCTCGAGCTCGGGAATAAACTTTGGGACTAGGTTAGCAGCCAGTACTCTCATCTTTGCTTTGCTGTGGACCTTTGTTAGCATTCGACACCAACTGGCACTGGAGTTCTACCTGCCAGCACTCAGCTTGGCAGGAAGTAAAGGAAGACACTTTTTCCTTCTGTCCTCCTTCTTGGAACCCCATCTAGTTCTTCCCTTGAATATCCTTACAAGGAACCCAACTAAAAAATTCCTAGACTCTTACACAGATGTAAAGGCATGTGAATGATCAGTACCAAAAATATCTAGTACTTGCGATCCATGGTCCACACACATTAATTTGTATGTTAACATATTAAATCAATTTTATGTGGAAACTATGGGCCCGACATTCAAAACTATTTAAATCGCCTATCCAGGGCTGACCGACCATTTTCAACGTCACTTTACAGAATAGTGCTGCTGAAAATGCCAGGTTAGTACCCAAGCCAAAACGGGCCATTTTGAGGGCCGTTCCAGTGGGCAGAATTGGAACATAGCCCATTAGGTACTGAATTTCAGCACTTAAGAGGCTGAGATAACTGCGTAAATCGGGCGGCATCTTGTGTGATCCTGTCTCTTCATAGTCGGTTATGTGCCAAATATGGCCTGGCACTGAATTTCTGGGTATAACACCAGTGGCGGTCAACAAAATTCTGATGACCACCAGCTGAATATCGGGCCCTACGTTTAAAGAAAATGTACACTAAAGTTTCTAAAGAGAAAATCTTAGGTCTATTATGAGCAACTGGTTAACTGAATTTCAATTTCCAATTCGAAAATATTTGGGAGGGGGGGGAGTGAAGTACTGTTTTCAAATTTTCTACTGAAAATAGCAGATTTCTTATTTATTTATTGGTACTTGGATCCCACATTATCCAGAAATACATAGACCAGTTCAATGTGGCTAACGGATTAACCTGAGAACATTACAATGATAGTAATTTATACAAGAGAGGTAGATAATAAGTTTTCAAACAAATAGGGAAGATTAACACTGAAATTTCAGATTTAGATACAAATATAAGATACAGTTTGATTATGCCTGCATATACACTTAGGACAGAAACTTGTTGAATAGATAGGCTTTCAGGAATTTACGGAAGGATAAGTAGTTATTAATATGTCTGAATTCTCTCGGGATGTATTTCCACCACTTAGTACCTAGTTGAGAGAAAACTTTAGCCAGTATGGACTTATATTTAATATTTTTGTAACAGGGAAAATGTGGTGCATGCTAGTCTCTTGTGCCTGGGATAACATTGTGAGAGGGAAGCTCAGCCATCTCTAACATGTAATCTGGTGCTAGGCCATAGATGATCTTGTAGATAAAAGTACAGGTTTTGAAAATGATTCTTCCATATCATCAAGCTGATCAATCCATAGACTGGTGGGTTGTGTCCATCTACCAGCAGGTGGAGATAGAGAGCAAACTTTTGCCTCCCTATATGTGGTCATGTGCTGCCGGAAACTCCCCAGTATGTTCTCTATCTCAGCAGGTGGTGGTCACACACAGCAGCAGCTCTGGCTAGGCCTCCAAGCCTAATTTTTAGGTTTTGTTGAGTGCCTGGGGTTGAGGGCTCTTTTGAGCAAGTGCAAACCTGGTGGTGCCAGGTCCCTCCTTTTCTCCCCCCTCCCGCTGGCTCCGTTTAAAAAAAAAAAAAATAATAATTTTTAAACGTCCTAAAAAGGCGTTTATTTCGACGTTTATTTAAACGTTCATTGCAGCTACTCACTGGGACACCAGTTCGTTACAGCTCGGAGCGGACAGCAGGTAATTTTTATCTTTTTATAGCGGGCAGGGGGTTCCCCGATTCTTCTCCTCGTGGCATATGGCGTCGGAGGGCGAGGGCGCAAAGGGTCGCTCCCCGGATCGCTTGAGCGCTTCTAGAGGGGATGCGGGGGTCTTACAGCCTGATTCGCCCTTGTTGGGTGACAGTTTCGTGACCGATGAATGTCCCGGTCCTTCCTCCGGCGTGGCGGTTTTTCCCGCCATAAACGCCCATCCCCCGCTCCTCGCCTCCGCCATCTTGGCCGGCCACGCGGCTCGGACGGCTTCTTCGTGGGCCGCCCTTGAGGTTGGAGACATTAATGCCATGAACGCCCTTAATTTGGGCGACGGCACAAAGCGGCTAAAGTTAAGCGCCGTTCTTCCTGCGCGGCTCCTTCGCGGAGTGTCGCGCCGGACGCCATTTTGGATGCGCAGCATGTCTCTCCCCCGCTCTTGCGAGCGCCGGTTGAGGGTGCGTCTAGGGCTGTTGCCCAGGCTGCGGAAGTGCACAGTCTGGGGGGTTTCTCCCACGAGTTTGTTTTGCTGCTGCATCAGGCTTTCCTCATGCAAAACGCTGCCCCTGCTCCCTCGTCTGGTAAGAGGTTGAGGTTCCCAGAGGTAAACGCCCTCGGGTTGATTCCCAGGCCTTGGAGGACTTTGTCTCCTCCGATGTAGATGAGGGCAGCGTGTCTGAGGTCTCCCACGGTCCTTTGCGGATTCCTTGGAGGAGACGGATCCCCGCTCGGATGGAGCGGATGTCCCCTCTGCAGCGGCTCTTTAGCTCAGAGGATTTGCCCAACCTGTTAATGCAGGCCATGGGCATTTTGAAGATTTCCTCTCCGGAGGACGTCTCTCCCTCAGCCCCTGTTGGCTCTGCCATTATGCTGGGGACGAAGCGCCCGCCTAGAACCTTCCACATGCATGATGCCATGCACTCCTTAATTTCGGCTCTATGGGATGTCCCGGAAGCGAGCCTTAAAGTGGCTAGGGCTATGTCCCGCCGCTATCCTTTGCCTGAAGGTGAACGTGAGGCCTTTCTGTGGCCTACCGTGGATTCTTTAATCACTGCGGTGACTAAGAAAACGGCGTTACCAGTGGAAGGTGGCACGGCCCTAAAGGACGCCCAAGACAGAGGATTGGAGGCGGCCTTAAGGTCGTCCTTTGAGGCGGCTGCTTTAAGTTTGCAGGCCTCAGTTTGCGGCTCCTATGTGGCCAGGGCGTGCCTGACTATGGTGCAGCGGGCTTCCCCCTCGGATCATTCCTTGAGGGCTGTTTGGCCGGCCCTGGAATCGGGCTTAGCCTATTTGGCAGACTTGCTGTATGATGTCTTGAGAGCCTCAGCTAAAGGCATGGCTCAGACAATCTCTGCGCGGCGGTGGCTTTGGCTGAAACATTGGTCTGTTGACCATGCCTCTAAATCCCGCCTGGCTAGATTGCCTTTTAAAGGCAAGCTGCTCTTTGGGGTCGAGCTGGACAAAATCGTGACCGATCTCGGAACGTCTAAGGGCAAGAAGTTACCAGAGGTCAGGGCTCGGGCTAGTACTCGCCCTGGTACCTCCAGAGGACGGGCTCAGGAAGCCCGTCGGTACCGCCCGGGCAGGTCGGGCTCCTCTGCCCTCTCTTCCTTCAAGAGGAACTTCTCCCCCAAGCAGCATTCCTTTCGCAGAGACCGCCGTCCCGGAGGTGCTCCCTCCGGTCCTCCCCCAGGGTCTCGTACCCAATGACGGGGCCTTGGTCCACGCCTCAGTGCAGATTGGAGGACGGCTGTCCTCGTTTATGGGCGAGTGGACCACAATAACTTCAGACGCTTGAGTGCTGGAAGTCATCAGAGACGGCTACAAGCTAGAGTTCTGCCGACCCTTAAAAGACTGGTTTGTACTCTCTCCCTGCAAGTCTCCGGTCAAAGCTGTGGCAGTGCAGCAGACCTTGGACAATCTGTTCCGCCTGGGGGCGGTCGTTCCGGTGCCAGAGAATCAGCCTGGCAAGGGACGTTACTCCTTTTTCTTTGTGATTCCAAAGAAAGGAGGTGCTGTACGGCCTATCCTCGACCTCAAGGGGTCCATTGGGCCTTGAAAGTTCGGCACTTTCGCGTGGAGACCCTCCGCTCTGTTATAGCGGCAGTGTAGGCAGGAGAGTTCCTGGCATCCTTGGACTTCAAGGACGCGTACTTGCATATTCCCATCTGGCCTCCTCATCAACGCTTTTTGCGTTTTGCAGTACTGGCCGACACTTCCAGTTCAGAGCCCTCCCGTTCGGGTTGGCTACTGCTCCGCGGACCTTCTCCAAAGTAATGGTGGTCATCGCGGCCTTCCTGTGGAAGGAAGGAGTTCAAGTCCATTCTTATCTGGACGACTGGTTGATCCAAGCCCCTCTTATGCAGAGTGCGGCAAAGCTGTGAACCGGGTGGTTGCTCTTCGAGCTCCCTGAGGTGGATCATCAACTGGGAGAAAAGCCAGCTGCGCCCGACTCAGTCCCTGGAGCATCTGGGAGTTCGATTCGACACCCAAGTGGGCAGAGTGTTCCTGCCAGACAATTGGATTGTCAAGCTTCAGGCTCAGGTGGACTAGTTCCTAGTAGCCTCTCCTATTCGGACTTGGGACTATGTGCAGCTGTTGGGCTCTATGTCGGCCACGATGGATGTAGTGCCCTGGGCCAGGGCTCATATGAGACCACTTCGACAATCTCTGCTGCTGCGCTGGACTCCGATGTCGGAGGATTATGCTGTGCGCCTTCCCTTGGACCCAGCAGTGCGCAAGGCGCTGAGCTGGTGGACGCAGACAGACAAGTTGTCTGCAGGAATGCCTCTGGTGACCCCGGAGTGGATTGTCGTCACGACGGACGCCTCTTTGTCGTGCTGGGGAGCCCACTTCTTGGGAAGGACAGCGCAGGGGCTCTGGTCTCCTGCAGAGGCAAAGTGGTCTATCAACCTCCTGGAACTCAGAGCCATTCGGTTGGCGTTTTTGGAGTTCATCCCGGTACTGGCGTTGAAGCCAGTACGGGCCCTGTTGGACAATGCCACGGCTGTGGTCTATGTCAACCGCCAGGGAGGTACCAAGAGCGCCCCTCTAGCCAAGGCAGCCATGAATCTATGCCAGTGGGCGGTAGCGAGCCTGGAACAGCTGTCAGCAGCCCACATTGCCGGAGTCATGAATGTCAAGGCGCACTTCTCAGTCGCCATACCTTGGATCCCGGAGAGTGGCAGTTATCGGCTCAGGCGTTCTTGGATATCACGAAGCGCTGGGGCCAGCTGAGCCTAGATCTATTGGCGTCATCGGCCAGTTGCCAAGTGCCGCGCTTTTTCAGCAGAGGACGGGACCCTCGATCTCTGGGAGTAGATGCTCTCCTCTAACAGTGGTCAACACAAGAGCTTCTCTATGTGTTCCCGCCCTGGCCCATGTTGGGCAGGGTGCTAGACCGATTGGCAAAGCATCCGGGCCGGATAATCCTGGTGGGGCTGCCAGTGGAGCAGGGTCTGTTACATCAGGGTCCCGTGGTGATGGAGGATCCCTCCCCCTTTGGTCTTACGGCCTGGCTATTGAGCGGCAGCGTCTGAGGAAGAAGGACTTCTCAGACAAGGTCATCGCCACTATGCTGAGAGCGAGGAAGCGCTCTACTTTTACTGCTTACGCCAGGGTTTGGCGTACCTTTGCAGCGTGGCGAAGCAGTCTCATTTTCTTCATTCACTGCTCCAATTTCTTCAGTGTTGGAATTCCTGCAAGAAGGTCTGGAGAAAGGCCTGTCGCTCAGTTCCCTTTAAGTCCAGGTAGCGGCCCTGGCTTGCTTCAGGGGCCGCCTGAAGGGTGCTTCCCTGGCTTCGTAGCCAGATGTGGTGCGTTTTCTCAAGGGAGTTAAGCACCTGCGCCCTCCTCTGCACTCAATGGTGCCTGCGTGGAATTTTAACCTGGTGCTCAGAGCATTACAGAAGCCGCCTTTTGAACCCTTGTTGAGGGCATCTCTGAAAGACCTGACGTTGAAAGCAGTCTTTTTGGTGGCTATCACTTCAGCCAGAAGAGTTTCCGAGCTCCAGGCACTCTCATGTCGAGAGTCTTTTCTGCAGTTCACTGAGGCAGGAGTGACTATTCGCACAGTGCCTTCCTTCCTGCCCAAGATTGTTTCTCGCTTCCATGTGAATCAGCAGCTCTGTCTCCCTTCCTTTCGTAGGGAGGACTACCCAGAGGAGTACTCTGCTCTTAAATATCTGGATGTGAGACGAGTCATCATCAGATACCTGGAAGTGACCAATGATTTCCGGAAATCGGATCATCTGTTTGTCCTGTTGGCAGGTCCTCGTAAGGGTCTGCAGGCTGCTAAGCCTCCAGTGGCAAGATGGGTCAAGGAAGTCATTGTCGCGGCTTATGTGGCCGCGGGGAAGGTGCCGCCTATCCAGCTGAAGGCTCACTCCAATAGAGCTCAGGCGGCCTCGATGGCAGAGGCCGGGTCCGTCTCCTTGGAAGAGATATGCAAGGCGGCAACTTGGGCATCGGCCCATACATTCTCCAAGCATTACCGCTTGACTGTGGCGGCACGGGCGGAGGCCCGGTGTGGAGCTCCAGTGTTGAGTTCAGGGATTCCTATGTCCCGCCCTGGGTGAGTACTGCTTCGGTACATCCCACCAGTCTATGGATTGATCAGCTTGATGATATGGAAGGTAAAATTATGTATAATCATACCTGATAATTTTCTTTCCATTAATCATAGCTGATCAATCCATAGCCCCGCCCAGATATCTGTATGGTTTCTATTCTGGTTGCATTTCAGGTTCAAGTTTAGTCTTCAGTTACTTCAGGAAGACTTCGGGTTCAAGTTTTTTTTTCACTTGGATTCTTCAAGAGTTGAGACGAGTTTGTGTTACAGTGAGCTGCTGCATTCCTCTCCCCTCCGTTTTACGGGGCTGGATTGAGACATAAATTCTGCCGGCACTCCCTCCCGCTTCGTGCGGTTGTAGGGCAGTTTTGTACCCCTCCCGCTTCGGCGGTGCTAGGGTCAGTCAGCTCCTCCCGCGGTTGCGGTTGCAGGATAAGCCAGATCCCCCCGCATCGGCGGGTGTGGTGTCCCTCCCCCGCTCCACGGGGATGAGCTGGACGGATTCCCCTCCCCCACTTGTGTGGGGATGAGCTGGGTTAATTCCCCTCCCCCACTTGTGTGGGGATGAGCTGGGTTAATTCCCCTCCCCCGTTTCGGCGGTGGTGAGCTGGGCAGAGTGTCCCTTTGTGGGTGTAATTCTCTAAGTGCTGAGTCCTGCAGATGGAGCTTTGATATCGACATACTGAGGTGTTTCCGGCAGCACATGACCACATATAGGGAGGCAAAAGTTTGCTCTCTATCTCCACCTGCTGGTAGATGGACACAACCCACCAGTCTATGGATTGATCAGCTATGATTAATGGAAAGAAAATTATCAGGTATGATTATACATAATTTTACCTTGCTTGTATAGGAAGCCACTGCAATTTAATGGGAAGAGACGATATCCTGTCAAATTTAAAGACTGTAAATGAGCCTAGCAGCAGTTTTTTGGATAGTTTGAAGTTTCTTGTTGGAACATTCCTTAGTACCTAAAGTACACTGCATTACAGTAATCTGTGACAACACTAGAGACTGCACAAGTAAATGAAAAGTTGTTGTTGTGAAGAAAGGTCTGATTCTTTTCAGTCTCCAGAGGGTCTTAAAAGCTTTAGTACCACAGAGATAACCTGCTCCTCACAATTTAAGAATTGATCAATGATGACCCCTAATATTCTATGCGTTGACTCTAGTGGATAGGTGGTATGATTAATGGTAACACTACTGAGCTCTGGTGGATTGTGACAGTTTGACACAATTAAGAATTTTGTTTTGTCTCTGATTTGAGGAGAAAGGTGGATTCCCAGTTCCCCATTAAGTCCAGGATCTCCTGGATGGTATTTAGGATTTCCTTAACTTGATTTTCAGTTAGAATGTAAATGGTGGTGGCATCATGAGTGTACATAAATGAATTGTATCCCTTGACTTCCAGGAACCGTCCTAGCGGTTCCTTAGTGATATTAGAGGATGGGTGAGATAGGTGAGCCCTGAAGTACTCTGCAATTGTGGAACCAGGCTGGAGAGGTTATGCCTGACATCTTATGTTGATGTGTCCTAGATTTTACAAATCCCTCAAACCAGTTGTAAACTGCTCCAGAAATACCTATATCGTCCAATAGTGTTAATATTTTATCATTGACATCAAAGGCGCTTGACATATATTAAATTGTAAGATAATTTTCTTGCCAGAACTCACCAATCTTTTGATGTTGGATATAAGTGTGGTAAGCACCATTTTGGTGCTATATGAGGGTCTAAATCCAGATTGTGATTTGTGTAACAATGACATTAGTTGCTTGGCTACTAGGCCCGCCAAGACTTTTACAAACAAGGGGATTGAAGCATCTGGTCTATAATTTGTTACATCATTGATTTTGGCAAGATGATTTTTAGGAATGGGGTCAGAATAATGTTTTACCATATTTGACTGGGAAAGTGCTGAAGTGTTGACATGTGGGCTATAAAATGATGAAAGTGCTTGATGAATGTATCAGGAACGTCAGATAGATTGAAAAAAGGAGTCAGTAATTTGTTGCACTGACTTACACTATGTGTAGAAAAGGTAGGGAAACTATAGAGATACAGGTTTGAGCATAATTTCAAAAACAAACTTATAGATGGAATATTTGAAGGGAGGGCGGTGGAGGTATCTTTGGAGGGAGCAGAGATGTAAGTGAGGTATGGTTGTACTGAATTATTTGGGAAATGGGTGGAATTGGGTTGAGTAATGTATTGGAATAAAGGAGTGTTTGGCTGTATGCTTGATATGCGTATGTATGGGTCTTGGAGTATATGGGCTAGGAGGTGGGCTCTTTGTGTGGATTGTGCTATGTAGGGTGCATGGGGTGGTGGTTTTGAAGGTGTCTCCAGCTGTTTGTTATTATTTAAGTGAAAGGGAATTGGACTTGATATATACTGCCTTTCGGTGATTTTGTAAGGTTTACATAGTTATATACTGGGGCAATGGAGGGTTAAGTGACTTGCCCAGAGTCACAAGGAGCTGCAGTGGGAATCAAGCTCAGTTATCCAGGATCAAAGTCTGCTGCACTAACCACTAGGCTACTCCACTCTGTATGGAAAGTGTTGGAAAGCTTGGGGGGGGGGGGGGGGAGGCACTTTGGAATGGAGCAATTCTAACAATTGCTAACAGTTCCTGCATTGGGTATTTTGTGGAGAGGCTTGGTTTTCCTAAATTATTTATCCACATTGTTTCTGGATTTCAAACCTGATTAGAATATTCACTTCCTTGCATGCCACATTTTTTGGAGGGGGGGAGTTCTGCAAACAGATGGTGGACAGACAGACCAACAAGACTCACTTTTATGTTGAAAAGCATACAAAACTGTTTATGCTTGCAGTAAAGGTATCACCCTACTGAACCGTATACAGAGGCTTAAGATGTTAAAATCCTGCTTATTGAAGGAAAGGAGGGAATGAGGATGTACTGGTCTGGGATCTTGCCATGTACTTGTGACCTGGATTGGTCACTGTTAGAAACAGGATACTGGGCTTAATGGACCTTCTGTCTGTTCTAGTATGGCAATGCTTATGTTCTTATGATAAAAAGAAATACTCAGATATTTGACAGACTTTTAAAGAAAGTAACGTTTTTCATAGAAAATAAAATTGAAAGACAAGGGTTTGTGATACAAATTTACAGGAAGAAAGGGTCAGAAAAAAAGATGAGAACACACTTTCTCTGAATTCAAACTGTTCACTCTGATATCATTCTGATGGTGCCAAGTTTATAAACAGCTGGAGAATCTGAAGGTGAACAAAGCTATGAGGCTGGATGGGATACATCCCAGGATACTGAAGGAGCTCAGAGAGGTCCTGGCGGGACCTCTTAAAGATTTATTTAATAGATCTTTAGAGACTGGAGAAGGTCCGCGAGATTGGAGACGAGTGGATGTGGTCCCTCTTCACAAAAGTGGAGACAGGGAAAAAGTTGGAAACTACAGACCGGTAAGTCTCACGTTGGTGGTAGGAAAAATAATGGAGTCGCTGCTGAAAGAAAGGATAGTTAGCTTTCTAGAAACCGACAGGTTACAGGACCCGAGGCAACACGAATCTTATTGACATTTTTTGACTGGGTGACGAAAGAACTGGATGAGGGACGTGTGCTAGATGTAATCTACTTAGATTTCAGCAAAGCCTTTGATACGGTCCCCCACAGAAGACTCGTGAATAAGCTGAAAGGTTTGAACTTAGGACTGAAAGTAGTGAACTGGATGAGAAACTGGTTGACCGACAGGTGGCAGAGGGTGGTGGTAAATGGAATCCGCTTGGAGGAAAGAAAGGTGAGCAGTGGAGTTCCTCAGGGGTTGGTGCTGGGGCCTATTCTGTTTAATATATTTGTGAGAGATATTGCTGAAGGGTTGGAAGGAAAGGTGTGCCTTTTTGCGGATGACACGAAAATAGCCAATAGAGTGGATACTCTGGAGGGAGTAGAAATGATGAGAAGGGATCTCCAAACGTTCAGAAGAATGGTCGAGAGCCTGGCATTTAAAAGTTAATGTAAAAATATCTGGGGGTATATACTCGTGTCCGGTTTTGCTTATATTTGTCAATTATTACTTATGAAAACCACAAACTATTAATATTTAAGTGCTGTGATAATACTATGTGTTGTTTTCTTCTTTTTTTTTTTTAATATGCAAAAGTGCTCAGTGATAGGACTTGTCCTGCAGGACTAGTTCACAGTATACACTGTTTTAAATTGCCCAGTATAACATCATGGCACTCCAACCTCACTCTCCTAGTGTGCTTATTATATGAAATCGGTAATTCCAGCATTCAACATATGTATAAAAAAATCACGGAATGAACATACTACTTATCTTCAGATAGGGTGGTCGCGGTCATGGGAGCAAGTACGTCCTGCAGGTGTCCCAGTTTCAAAGTGTATTAAAAGTGGCTGCAAAATGCAGACCTGTTCTAGTCAAAAATTCAGTGACAGCAGCCAAAGACACAGTTTAATTCCTGTTCCCCTTGTCAAAAATTCAGTGACACCAAGTATCCAAATAGCAGATGAAATTTAATATGGCAAGTGCAAAAAGATGCACATAGGAAAATATTTCCAACTATAGGTACACAATATAGATTCCCATATTAGGAGTCATAACCCAAGAAAAGGTTGGAGAGTCATTGACAGAAAAAGGAAGTAGAATGTTATTAGAAAAGTAATAAAGAACAAAACAATATCTCTATGCCTCTGCATAGGTCCATGGTGCAACTGTAACTTTAGTATTTTGTGCATTTCTGATCCATTTCTAAAATATTCAGAACTAGAAAATTTCAAAGAAGGGTGACAAAAATGGTAGAGAATGGAATACCACCCTAATGGTTAGAGCAGAGTATAGAAATGATTAGTAGTAGTAGTTGAGAACCAAGGAACTTGGTTCAAATCCCACTGCAATTCCTTATGATTTGGAGTAAATGACTTAACCTTCTGTTTCTTAAGTACATAAGTATTGCTATTCTGGGACAGACCAAAGGTCCATCAAGCCCTGCATCCTGATTCCAATAGTGACCAATCCAGGTCACAAATACCAGGCAAGATCCCACAAAAAATTCAATACATTTTATGCTGCTTATCCCAGAAATAGCAGTGCATTTTCCCCAAGTCAATTTAATAATGGTCTATGGACGTTTCCTTTAGGAAGCTGTCCAGACCTTTTTTAAACCCTGCAAAGCTAACCGTCTTTACCACATTCTCTGGCAACAAATTCCAGAGTTTATTACCCGTTGAGTGGAGAAAAAGTTTCTCCATTTGTATTAAATTTACTGCTTTGTAGCTTCATCACATGCCCCCTAGTCCTAGTATTTTTGGAAAGAGTAAACAAACGATTCACGCCTACCCTTTCCGCTCCACTCATTATTTTATAGACCTCTATCACATCTCCCCTCTGCTGTCTTTTCTCCAAGCTGAGGAGCCCTAGACGCTTCAGCCTTTCCTCATAGGGAAGTCGTCCCATCCCCTTTATCATTTTCATAGCCTTTCTTTGTACCTTTTCTAATTCCACTAAATCTTTTTTGAGATGCGGTGACCAGAATTGAACACAATATTCGAGGTGTGGTCGAACCATGGACCGATACAAAGGCATTATAACGTCCTCACTTTTGTTTTCTTTTTTTTAAAATCTTTTTATTCTTTTTTTTTTTCCATAATACAGAAAATAAACGCTCTTCAATATAGTATGTTAAACATTACAGAAATATGACATAATTATCCAAAACATCCAATTACATCAGATACTTTTTGCTCCCCGGTCTTCCCTTTTCCCACCTCCCCCCCCCCCCCCATCATCGGTACAGGTTATAGCCTCTTTAAATCCCTTTCCATTGTTCATACATATGCCATATTTTTTGGAGTTGTTGTATTTGCCCTTTTCGGATAACTGTCAACTTTGACATTTGATAGAGATGGTGCAGTCTACCTTTTATTATCTGTATTTTGGGGACTTCCTTCTGTCTCCAGGCTTGAGCTAACGCTAGTTTAGCTGCTCCCAGGAGATGGATAACCAGCTTATGACAGTGTATAGGGCTCTTCCCTGGGCGTGTGTTCAGTAGGCAGTATTGGGCCTGAGCCGGGTATGTTATCTTTATCGTATCATATATCATGTCTAGAATCTCGGTCCAGAACCCTTGAACCCGGGGACAATCCCTCCAGATGTGCCAAAATGTCCCTCACCCCCCACATTCTCTCCAGCAGTCTGTTGTAATCTGTGGATAGATTTTATGTAGCCGCACCGGGGTATAATACCATCTATACAAAATTTTATAACCGTTTTCTGCCAGTGGCTGGGCAGCAGCCGGCTTCAACAAATGTCTATACCCAGCTGCCCACCATTCCTCTGTATACTGTGTCTGGAGGTCTTCCTCCCATCGTCTCGTATAAAAGCCTTGGGGCGACGAGAGGAGGAGCAGTGCTCTATATAGGCGTGGTATGCTACCTTTCCCACCCCCCCCTCTCATCGCTTGCTCCAACCCTGTCTCAGCCAGTTCTAGTTCATCCCTGGCCCGCCTTAAGATGTAATTCCTTAGGCAGACATAAAAGACCAGGTCCCTTTCCTCCAGATCAAACTCTTCCTGCAGTTCTTCAAAGGTTTTTATTTCTCCATTACTCCACAGCTGTCCCAGCCTATTGAGCCCTTTCTTAGCCCACACTAAGTATGTTCTCTCTTCTACCCCAAGGGGGAAGCCCGGTGCACCTCGTATAGCCATCTGTAAAAAGTATTTTCTATCTGGAAACACCCTTCTCCTGACTTGGAGCCATGTATTTAGTAAGTGTTTGAGGCCCATCGGGACTTTCCCTGCTGCTGCTAAGATCTCTCTTCTCGAGCCCCACAGTATGTCCCTCAAGTATCGGGTCCCCAGCCACGCTCTTTCCCAGTGTAGCCACTTCTTGGTATTCATTGGATCCCACTCCGCTAGGATCCTGAGTTGTGCCACCTGGTAATATAGGTAGAAATTAGGGACTCCCATTCCACCATTTGCTGGAGTTTGAAACATCATACTCCTTCGTACTCTTGGTGGTCTCTTTCTCCAAATGTATGCAAACATTTTCTTATTTAATTGTTGAATGAAAGCTCGGGGAATTGGCAATGGAAGTGTCAAAAATAAGTAGAGCAGTTTAGGTAAAAGCATCATCTTTATGGCATGAATTCTACCCAACCATGTTATTGTTAGGCCTTCCCACCTGTCCAGCTCTCCAAACAACTCCTTCAGTTTCTTTGAGAAATTTTCCTGAACTATATTCTCAATCTTAGGTGTGACCATTATGCCTAGATATCTGATTGCTTTGGTTGCCCATTGAAACGGATATAGTGCCTTCAACCTCTGGGCCTCTTCCTGGGGCATGGTAAGGTTAAGTATCTCTGATTTATTTACGTTTATTTTAAATCCCGACATCTTCCCATATTGTCGCAATTCCTCCATCACCTGCCCGAGCGACTGTGCAGGGCGGGCCAATGTCATCAACACATCATCAGCGAAGAGCATAATCTTATGCTCTCGCTTCCCTCTAATTACTCCCCGTATATACCCGTGCTTTCTAATCCTTTTAGCTAAGGGTTCAATTGACAGTGCAAAAAGCAGAGGAGAGACTGCACATCCCTGCCTTGTCCCTCTTCCCAAGTTCAGCAATTTCGTATGAGATCCATTTATTTTTAGCATTGCCATAGGGTTTGTGTATAGCAATTGCAACCACTTTAGAAATCTCCCACCCATTCCTATCTGTTCTAGGACTGCAAATAGAAAGGACCATTCCACTCGGTCAAAGGCCTTTTCCGCGTCTACCGAAAACAGAATTACCGAGTCTGCCTCGTCAGACGCCTGCTGGATTATATGCAGCAGGCATCTGATATTATCAAACGTCTGCCTGCCCTCTATAAAGCCCGCCTGATCCTCATGTATGATATGTGGTAACATTTTCTGTAGCTTATTTGCAAGGATTTTGGTGAAGATTTTGTAATCAATATTTAATAGCGATATGGGCCTATACGAGCCACAGCTCAGGGGATCTTTCCCTGGTTTCTGTATTAAGACTACTTCAGCCAGTCTCCAGGAGTACGGTAACTTTCCTGCCTCATCAAAGGATGTTATTACCTTCAACAACAAAGGAGCCAGCCATTTAGCAAACATTTTATAGAAACGTGCGGGAAAGCCATCCGGTCCTGGGGCTTTATTCGTAGGCAGTTTCCTGATCACTGTCTCAACTTCTTCTAATGTCATGGGGTTTGATAAAGTTTCAAGCGCTTCCTCAGACAGTATTGGGAGCCTGACTTCCTGTAAATATTTCTCTATATCTCCCTGAGTAGTTTCCTGTTCTGATTTATATATTTGGTCATAATAGTCCCAAAATATTGTCTGTATTTCTTCTACTTGGGTTAACAATTTACCAGTGTCGTCATATATACCCGATATATAATTCCTCTGGGCTTGCTTTTTTAATTTATTGGCCAGAAGCCTACTAGCTCTGTTCCCAAATTCGAAGTGTTCTTGCTGGGCTTGTTGCATCTGGTGCGCTATATCTGATAATTGCAATTCATTAAGCTTGGCCCTATGTTGTTGTAATTCCTGCAATGTTTTTGTATCCGTCTGGTCCAGTTTATGTGCTCTCTCACTAAGTTCTATCTTTTTTCGCAGATCAGTCTCCTGCTCTATCTTTTTTTTGTTGGTATGGGACTGCAGAGCTATTAATTGACCTCTTAGGACCGCTTTCATGCCCTCCCATACATGTGCTGGGTGTACCTCTCCCGTGTCATTGTACTTTATATATTCCATGATATAGTTTTCTATTACAGGTATATTTTGTGGATCTAATAGCAGTGTCTCATTTAGCCTCCAGGGCTTTCGCCTTTTCTCCTGAGTATCTGATAGCATTGTTAATACTACCATAGAGTGGTCTGACCAAGCACATGATTCTATCGCCACATTATCTGTTTTGGTTCTCATGGTCACATACCCCAACCAATAATCGATCCTCGAGTATGGTGTTATGTGTGGGTGCATAGTGAGTATAGTCTTTTTCCAACCCATGAGTGTCTCGCCATAGGTCCATGAGTCCCCATCTTGCCATCCAGGCCTTAAAGGCCATACGCTCCCCTTTGGCATAGCCTTCTGCACCACCCGAGTTATCTAACTTTGGGTTAGTCGTCAAATTGAAATCTCCTCCCACTAGCAAATTGCCTTTGGCATGATCCCGGAGGACCCGGGTCGCTCCAGTTCTCCCAGGAACATCTTTTGACCCTCATTGGGTGCATAGACGCACAATAGAGTAAAGTACATATTATATTTAGAGACTATCAACAGTAGATATCTGCCCGCTTTATATCTTTAATTGTTTTATGTATTATCCAAGGGTGGGAGCTCGAGAGTGCAATCAAAACCCCTCTTTTTTTCTTATCTTCTATACTGGATGCACAGACTATGTTGGGATACTGTTTATGCTTTACTATTCATGCTGTCTTTTGAGATGGGTCTCTTGTAGAAACACCACGTCTGCCTTTTTGACGCAGCATTTCTCTGAACATCTGCTTATGTTTTTGCGGGGAATTTAAACCCCGTACATTTACAGTAACATATTTAAACATGGCAGTATGGTAATATATTATCTAATCCACTAAGAACCTTGTCATGTACCAAGATGATACTCCCCTTCCCCCATCTTCCCCACCTTCCTCCCCCCAATATCGTACTACCCCAAACGATTTCAACTTCCCCACCCTCCTCCCCCCTCCCCTCAACCCTACCCCAGAACCTTAGCATCCGTACCCAAAATTAGGTCGGAGCTTACAGGGAGGGACGTGGTCCTCTTGCCCTCTTCCACCTCAAATCTCTGCCAAACATTAACTCTTATCTATTGACCCTCTGAGCAACATGGCCATATTATATTTAACCCAACTTAACTTTTCAACCAAATGCACACAGTCAAACAGCTAACCAATTCCACTCGTTTCCCGAGTGTACTGTTAGCGTACAGCCGGCCATACTTCATCCAACCTCCCGCAGTCCGGTGATCTCTCAGGTGAGGCGACCCGCTGACTTCTGGCGTTACAGACGCCTCTGGCCTACTCTCTGCCATTTCGGGTGGGTTCGCTGACCTTGGACTGGCCGTGAGGCAGCTGGCGTGGAAGGCGGATCTGCCTGCTGATCTCCCTGAAGAATCTCATGGGCCTCTGCCAGTGATTTTATTTGATACTGCTGTCCATCTTTATAAAATGCTATCGCAAACGGATATCTCCAGTGGTAGCGAATCCCCAAGTCTCTTAATTTGGTTGTAAGTGGCTTGAGGTCTGCTCTGCGTTTTAAGGTGATCGCGGCCAAGTCCTGATATATTTCTATAGGGTACGAATCCCATTTAAAGTCAGTTCGTCGGGCCGCCGCTAGCACTCGCTCTTTTAATTTGAAGTCCTGGAAACATGCTATTATGTCCTTAGCGAGATTTCGTCTATTGGCGCCCAGTGCCCGGTGGGCCCGTTCCAGGTTTATGTTTTCTGGTGGGACCGGGTCAGCTGAGTCCGCTAGTATAGCGCTTACAATTTTCTGTACCACCTCTTCGCTATTTTGGTAGGTCGGGGTCTCAGGTACTCCGCGAAATCGGAGGTTGTGGCGTCTACTCCTGTTTTCCAGGTCCTCCAATTTATCATTGATTATTTGTTGCCCTAGCCGCTCGTCTGCTATTTGCCTCTCCAAGGAGCCCAGAGTCTCTGCATGATCGTCTACGCTGTTTTCCACTTCCTCAACTCTGTGCCCCAGCTCCTTTATCTCACCTCTGAGATCGTTTCCAAGAGTAGCCAGCTCGGAGTGCATTGCTTTCAAATCGGCTCGAATCTCTTGGATCCAGCCGCATAATTCCGGTAGTCCGGCGGTCTCCGAGTCCCCACGGCCTTGCGTTGCAAACAGATCCCCCGAGAAGGGGATCTCCGCTGCGATTTGGTCCGCTGTCTCCTCAAGCGCTCGAGCTGCCATGTTTTTTTTGGACCTGTCGCTCTCAAATGCGAACTGCGAGAGATCGACGGAGTCCGCCCGCTTCTGCATGGCCATACCGGGATCTCGCCACTCCGCTGCTTCCGCAGCTGTTTTTCTCCGGTTGCTCGCTGGGCTTTCGCGTTCAAGAGCGCTAATTATTGCAGTGGGCATTCAGGAGCACGGCACTTAAGCGGCCATGTTCTCCGATGACGTCACTTCCTCCCCCTCACTTTTGTTTTCCATTCCTTTCTTAATAATATCTAACATCCTATTTGATTTCTTAGCTGCTGCAGTACACTGAGCAGAGGGTTTCAACGTATCATCAACAATGACGCCGAGATCCCTTTCTTGGTCGGTGACTCCTAACGTGGAACCTTGCATTACGTAGCTATAGTTTGGGTTCCTCTTTCCAACATGCATCACTTTGCACTTGTTCACATTAAACGTCATCTGCCATTTAGACTCTTGTAATTTTTCACAATCTTGTCTCGATTTAACAACTTTGAATAACTTTGTATCATCAGCAAATTTAATTACCTCACTAGTTACTCCCATCTCTAGATCATTTATAAATATGTTTAAAAAAACAGCAATCCCAGCACAGACCCCTGAGGAACCCCATTATCTAACCTTCTCCATTGAGAATACTGACCATTTACCCCAACTCTCTGTTTTCTATCCTTTAACCAGTTTTTAATCCACAATAGGACACAACCTCCTATCCCATGACTCTCCAATTTCTTCTGGAGTCCTTCATGAGGTGGATACTTAGATTGTAGGTCTACTAGGGACAGGAAATGTCTATTGTATCTGAATATAACTCACCTTGTGGTATAAATTTGTAAATAGGTAGGTGCAACATGGGACCAGAAGTCTTGATGGCCTGCATTGTGGGACCCCCAATGCTTATAAACCTTGCTGGATGCAGTGGAGTGGAGCCATATCAGAGAGCAGAACCCTGTGGTGCCCTGTGGTGAGATGTTAATTAGGAATGCATAATCACAGTTCAAGAGTCAGAAAAAGGTAAATTGCCTCCTGGGATTCTCAGCTAGCAGAAGCATAAGTCAAATTGTTTGTGATATGAGAGAAAAGAATAAGGATTATAAAACTGACGTTATCCATCTGGGAACAAAAATGACCTGGCTAGAAATAACATTTCTGCAATATTAGGAGCCTTCCAAATTTTGGTGGAGAGATTCAAACCCTTAGTCAGCACTATAGCATTTTCAGACGTTCTACCTACACAACCAGCTTCAATGCTTATCTCCAAACCTAGAGGAAACAGGAAAGTTTTAGATATATAAGTGTCTGGAGCAATTGATGGAAGAAGAATAAGAGGGCACACTGTAATGATCTACATTTTTATGTGGCAGACAAAAAGATCCTAACTGAGAAATTCAATTAATATATGTACAGGCATTTATACTAGAGGAAGGGGGTGAAAGTCACCCCTGGCATAAGCAAAAGCATAAACATTACAGAAGTTCAATAATCAAGAGCCCTGATCTCAATAAAGGGAAGGAGATGACCAACCTGAAAACTTAACAAACCATCTAAATATTTTTGGAAGGCTATGAGTACAAGTTTTCATAATCCAGCCAAAAGAATTCCTGATCTGGAAGCCTAATGGTAGACAAGGACTTTTGCATATTGTGGCCATTATGGAGATATGGTTCAGTGAATCTCATGAATGGGATATCGCCATGCCTGGCTATAAGGCATTCAGGAGGGACAGAGATGGTTAAAGAGTTGATGGGGAAGTGACTCAATGTAAAAGTCAATATTATAGCAGCTGAAATACTTGGGATGGCAGGAAAAGCGGATGCCCTCTGGATTGAGTTGGAAAAAGGAGATGGTATTGTTATCCACACTGGTGTAGTCTACAGACCACCGACTCAAATAGATGATGTTGCAAATGTGGGAAATAAAGGGGGGAAGGTAGTGATACTGGCTGGAGTATCCCATCCGCAAAATTGGAAAGAAAAGGAAAGATTGCAGATGCCCTATAAGGGGTTTTGGTTAAACAAATGGTGAATGAACCAACCAGGGAAGGTTCACTGCTGGATTTAATACTCACAAATCGAGAGTGTGTGTCTTTCTGTATGGGACACCCACTTGGGTGGCAGTGATCACTGCACAGTATGGTTTGCTGTAAGAGTCTGGTCACACCAAACCCAATGTCCCTAGAATTCAAACATGTGGATTTTGGCAAAAACGGACACGTACTTGGAGGAGCTGCTAGTGTGGGAGAAGATGAAATGGAAAGACAGCAGGTTAAATTGAAGGGAGCTATAAATAAAACTGGTTTTTATATAAGGGAATGTAAGTAAAAACAAGAGGAAAAGAAAACCAAAATTATTCTTTAAAGAGAGAGCTGCAAAATTAAAAGAAAAAAAAAAGGATACCTTTCATAAAATACAGATCATCACAAAAAGATGACCACAGAAATGAATTCTACATAAAGTTGAAAGAGATAAAGAAAGAAATTAGGGTAGCAAAAGCAATGACAGAAGAAAACCTGGCAAAAATGTAAAGTGAAGTGAGAAGACTTTTTTTCAGGTATATTGACAAAATTGAGGAAGGCCAAAAGTGGAATTACTCTAAGATACTGATGGTCAGTGTGTAGATAGAGATGAGGAAAAAGCAGAATTACTCAACAATTACTTCTGTTCAGTATTTATGGAAGAAAAACTTGTCCAAGGACTGGAATGTTTGACAAAGTTATATGTGGGGATGACATAGGTACTTCTCCATTCATAGAAGAACGTGTTTTATGCCCTGGGATTGGTAGCATGGAATATTGCAGCTAATTAGGTTTCAGCCAGGTATTTGTGACCTAGATTGGCCACTGTTGAAAGCAGGATATTGGGCTAGATGGTCCATTGGTCTGACCTAGTATGGCTAAAATGTTCTTATTTGCATGAGACCCAATGAGATACATCCCAGGACTCTACGGAAGCTTAGAGAGATATTGGAAAGCCATCTAAAAGATGTGTTTAATATATCCTTGAAGACTTGGAGAAAGGTTGATGCAGTCTCTCTTCTTAAAAGTGGTAATAGAGAAGAGATGGAAAACTACAGACAAGTGAACCTTACCTTGGTGATGGGAAAGGTAACGGGGATACTTCTAGAGGAAAGGATCTACAATCCAATGAGTTTCAAGATCTGAGGCAACAAGGCTTTACCAATGGAAAATTAGGTCATACAAATCTGAGTGACCTGAGAACTGAATTGAGGGCATTCACTGAATGTAGTCTACTTAGATTTCAGCAAAACCTTTGATTTATTCCTCACAGGAGGCTCACAAATAAACTGAGTGGCTTTGGGAATGAGGCCTTGAGGTAATAAAGTGGATCGGAAATTAGTTGACTGATAGGTGGCAGTGGATGGTGCCCATGAGAAGTGATTTACAAAAACTAGAAGAAAGGTCTAAGGTTTGGCAGTTAAAAACTTTAATACAAAGAAGAGCAGAGTGATGTATTTGGGTGAGTAGAAATCCAAAGGAGCTTTATGTAATAGGGGGAGAGAGGTTGATAAGCACGGACCAGGGAAGAGATGTTGGGGTAATAGTGTCTAATAGTGGCATAGCCCACTTTGGGCTCAGCCTACACCTACCTCTGGTGTCAGGGATCCCCAAGTCCTGCAAGCTGAAGACTCCAGGCATCTTCCTTTTTCTCTCTCTTGCCCCTCCCTCTTGCCCTACTGAAGATACAGCATCATCCAGACAAGCAGATTTCCATGACCCGTCAACACAGGACCTGCGACCAAGGTCTAGGCAAAGATTGATTTATTCCAATTATAAATCACAAAACATAAATATTCAAAAAGCAATTACCATACCACTTGAAAAAAGTCAAATCCACTCAAGAAGGCCAAGCAAGTGAGGATCCACTGTGTGGTGGCTCTGAGAGAAATGCTCAGACAGAGCAGCATGGTAAAGGCAAGTAGAATGACTCTATTTCATTGTGTGAAACATTCATGCAACCCCAACCCTACCTCTTTTATGCCCATTCTAAATTTCTAGCATTCGTTGACAATTCTGCTGCACGCCCTGTGTCCTGTCTGTGTAGTTCAAGTTTGATTTTGAATTAGCTAATGACTTCACTTTTCTTTCTGGGGCTTGGCTATAATAATTATTGTGGGAAGACAAAAATAACCTGCCAGTAGAGGTGGAGAAATCCTGCACATAACAAAACGAGAAGAAAAAAGCTCATGAGGAGAAATGTGAATCAAGATTATATAATCTATTTGTCCACTATAAAATATGGCTGCTCTTAATAAAAGAAAAGTGGTGCAAAAAATATTTTTTGAGGGCAGGGGAAAGGTATGTTTGTATGTTTTGTGGCCTCCTTAAATGAGATGGAGTTATATGGAAACTGTAACCATATAGTCAATTCACGCCAAAAAAAAAAATCACCTAAATATCAAGTAGTGACTAGAAAAATATCTTTTCAAAGAGCCCCCTCCCTCCACACCCCAAAAAACATGCACATGCAGTCATGTCTACCAAACCACTCTGTGGAGCATAGTGACATGGAGGGGTATCTTCGATATGATGTCTAAGTCCAACTTTGGACGTTCTGCAAAAAACGTCCAAAATCTGAAAAGGAAAGAAGGTCATTTTCAAAAAAGGAAAATGTCTTTGCTTTTTTCTGAAAATAGTGTTTTGAACAAGGTTTTGTGATTTGTACGTTTTGGGTTTTTTTTTTTGTCCGTTTTCAAAAAAAGTGTCCAAATGCAAAATCAAGCCATTGGGAAGTAGGAGGAGACAGCATTTTTAGTAGACTTGTCCCCCAGACATCTCAGGAAAGCAGTAGGGCACTCTAGGGTGCACTGCAGTGGACTTCATAAAATGCTTCCAGGTACCCCTAACTGTACACCACTACCATAGCCCTTATGGGTGAAGGGGGCAGCTATATATGTGGGTACAGTGGTTTTCTGGTGAGTTTTGGACGGCTTACACTTTCCTCCACAAGTGTAACAGGTAGGGGGAGGTATGGTCCTGGGTTCAACTGTCTGCAGTGCACTGTATCCACCACTAGACTTCTCCAGGGACCTGCATGCTGTTCTAATGGACCTGAGTATATAATATCTGAGGCTGGCGAGTAATGTTTTAAATCACATTTTTTGGGGGTGGGAAGGAGTTAGTAACCACAGGGGGAGTAAGGAGAGGACATCCCTTATTCTCTGCAGTGGTCATTTGGTCACTTAGGGCACCCTTTTGTGCCTTATTAGTTAAAAAAAACAAACAAACAAAAAAACCAGTTCTAGCTCAAAACGTCTTAAGTTTTAGTCCTGGACAGTTTTATTTTGTTCCATTATTGCTGAAAAACGTTCAAGTGTTAGGAACGCCCAGATCCCACCCTAACACACCCCTGACACGCCCCCTTGTGATTTGAACATACTTCTGATGGACTTCATAGAAAAATGTCTAAAAATTGGTTTTTAAAATACCAATTTTGACATTTTTGTGAGAAAAACGTCCAATTGCAGATTTATGCCATGGACGTTTTTGTTTTTGAAAATGAGCTCCATAGTAAAAGATGTCAGATAAAGATCTGTGGAACAGTGGACACTACTTCTTCTTTTGTTCCTGAAGACTGATCTGTTTCTTTTCAGTCTTTATTTTCCTTACATTTGGAAACCAGCATGGAACCAAATTTAAAAAAAATATATATATTCTTGGGACATGAGGGAGGTGCGACAATGGTGGGGAAAAGTGTTGAGAAATTGGGTAAAAGTCAAGAGGAAGGAACAGTCAATTCTGGTGTAAGTATGGGTATTTATATACTTACCTACTCAAGCTGGAAGAGAACAAACAAGGAAAACATCTGGTCAGACTAGATAAGTTGGATGGTCATGATCTGTGATCAACTACAATGATACTATCAAATATAAAGTTAAAAAATGAGAGAAATCTCATTTATTAGTTAGCTTTGGTATAATATCTGTTGAGGGCTGATTTCTTTAGTTAGTAGGAGGAGGAGGGATGATATGAAACCTGTAACCCTTTGTTAGCTAGTAGCTGATTTTACATTTACATCATTAATCAGAAGGCCATTTGTGAGGTTCCCCATCCTTACCATTTATTATCAGTTTGTACTTTTTCATCTCCAGTAGTTAATAGGCCGTTTTACTAAAGAGTATTAAGCCCTTACTTGAGGTTGGTATACCCAGAAAGACTTCCAGCAAAAGATGCTAAAAGTATTTTGCAGCAGTTTACCTTCTTGTGTGTACTAACCATGCAATATTTTTTTCTTCTGGAAGGGGCATGTCATGGGTGTGGAAGCGTTAACCAACTAGCGCATTTACATTAGCATGCTCTAACTAGCTAACTCTAAGTTAATGCGGTAGCACTTGGCTCATTCTAAATAGGCAGTAAGTGCTTCTGCATTAATTAGTTTGAAAGTCCAGGAAGAATTAGCGCAGGACCTGCCAAAAGAACAAAGCCCTATTTTAATGGGCTGTAGAAATGAGCTTAGCATGGGGGAGAGTCCCATGTTACAAGCCCATTTCTTAGTGCATCTTTTAGTTTTAGTTACATTTGTACCCCGCGCTTTCCCACTCATGGCAGGCTCAATGCGGCTTACATGGGGCAATGGAGGGTTAAGTGACTTGCCCAGAGTCACAAGGAGCTGCCTGTGCCTGAAGTGGGAATCGAACTCAGTTCCCCAGGACCAAAGTCCACCACTGTAACCACTAGGCCACTCCTCCAAATTTATGTTAATTGTGTTCCTTTGTTCTGATTTTAATGAATATTATTTTTTACTTTTCTTTAAAATGTCATCTTCACTTCAATCTTTGTAACCACTACCTTATTCAAAATAGTAGTAGTGTCTGTGTACGCACTTTGCTCTATTTATGCACTAATACAGTGGTCTGACATATCTATTATTTCCTTTGATCTAGGATTACAATGATGAGATACGACAGGCACAGCTTCAGGAACTAACATATTTAAATGGTGGGTCAGAAAATGCTGAAGTTCCAGTTCGTGGAAAACCTTCATTGCGATCACGGGGAGCACCAGTCCCTGCTCTAGTAAGGTATTGTTAAAACATAGTACAGTTTGTTTTACATAGGTCATGAATTTAAATAGATCATGAGATTATATTATACTATACAGGGGACAATGTCCAAAGAGTGTTACCTATATGTAAATTTTTGGGTACTTTTCATTGACTTGAGGACAAGAATGTGCAGAGGCTTGCACCTGCTATTTACGTGGGTACTGTAAATGTGTACACATGCTTTTGGAATTCTAAAATATGTAAGTGTACTGTTCTCCAGATCCCTGCCCCTGGGAACACTGCTTTGATGTGCACATACAAGTGTATCAGCTAAATGCACTATTGTGCGCACATACATTTTGGACAATTTTCAAAAGCCCCTTTTCTATGCATAAATACCTGTTTTTTTTTTGCATGGAAATGTTTTTGGATATTGCCCTCAAACAATATTTTGGTTAAATACAGTTTCACCAATATTTCTTACTTTTCGTCCCAAAGTTGACATGTTACCAGAACTTGGGAATGCAGTTGCAAATGTTTATTATTCATGATGATTCTGCTTATCAGCCTGAATGGGCAAGCAAAGAATGACATGGGGGTGGGGACACACAGTTAACCATGGAGACTGGGACATAGCACTTTGTCCCTATCCCCATGCCATTCTAATGGAGATGGCGATGTTTTGTTTTTTGGGTGGGAAAAACAAGCAAAAGTGTTGGCCAAAACAAGCAAAACTTGCTACCAACACATCAACTGAGAGGACATTTTCTGTTGTGGGAAGGACTGTGGAAGACAGGAGAGGTAGACTGAATCCTCAGATTGTTGATAACTTATTATTCATCCACAGGTTTAAATATCCTAAAGTACTTCGTAGGGCATATTTTTTCCTTGCTAGGGCATATAGAGCAGGTGTATTTTGTGTTATGATTCTGCCGGTTTGGCTGAGGGGGAGGGGGGAACGTCTCTTCTGATTGGCTGCCAGGGGTTGTGCTGACGTCAGGGGATAGTACTTTAGCCTGCAGCTGAAGAGTTTCTCTGCTTTTGCGTTACTTACTTGGTGGTAACAGGAAAGCCTGATAGGTTTCTCTCAGAACGTGCTCTAGGTTCTGACAGGGAACTGTGTTGTATTAGAGTATTCTTTTCCTTCCCTCTGTGCTGCTGCTGTGTGTGTGTGTGCGTAGCTCTGTAATCAGGGTCAGCTGCTCGTTTGGTTAGTGGGGGCTGGGCATTGCTCAGCCTCCGGGGCTCTGGGCTGAGTGAGAGCGTTCTCCTTTGTTTGTTTGTTTTAAGGATTTCTCTTCCCAGTGTCCTGGCCTGCTGGCTCAGTGAGTTTAACCCTTTGTGTACTGTGTGTATTGTATTCCTGCCTCTGCCAGTGTGTTTGTTGGATGGGCCCCACTCCCTCTGGGAGGGGAAGCATTCTCTCTGATTGTTTGTTGATTTATGGCACTCTCTCTCTGCTGGCTCTACAAGCTTAACCCTTTGTGTTCCGTGTGCCTCTGTCTACAGTGGGTTTGAGGCAAAGGCTTTCTGCCTTCCTTTTGTGTCTGGTTCCTCTGGCTTCTGCCTGGGGCTCCTACCCTGGTGGTGGAGGGGGGGGTTGCTGTGTTAGCTCCCCTGTCCTGCGCTAGTCCCCTGCGTGGGCATTGCCCGCTCTGGTCCTTTGTTTCCCCCTCTGCCCTATTGCTGGTGTTCAGCGCGTGTCTGGCATCTTGGGGCCCTCTGGGTTCTTTCACCCCTCCCTGTGTGTGATTGGGTTCCAGTTCAGCCGTGAGGCTCGCACGAGTGGCTCTGTGTGCGTGGGTTCCGGTTCGGCCGCGAGGCCCGCCTGTATGCCTATTTCCCTTCTTCCTGAGGGACTGTGGGGAGGGGTAGCTTAGGGGGTATTGTGTAGCTGGGGTGTGCGGTGGTGGGTCGGTCTCCCCTTGGCCTGGGTCGGCGCCCTGCTGGCCTCGGCCAGGGCCCAAGGGCTCACGACCAACCCAACGGATTACATTTTGTATCCCTGGACATTTTAACAGGGTGGATTAGGGTTCCTTGGGGTAGTAGAAGTCAGCTATTGTGGTTGGAAGAGTAGAGGGTGATGGGCAGGGGGCATTTATTATAGTTAGTACATAAGTATTGCCACATTGGGGCAGACCAAAGGTCCATCAGGCCCAGCATCCTGTTTCCAACAGTGGCCAATCCAGGTCACAAGTACCTGGCAAGATCCCAAAAAAATTCAGTACATTTTATGCTGCTTATTCCAGAAATAAGCGGTGGATTTTCCCCAAATCAATTTAATAATAGTCTATGGACTTTTTCCTTTAGGAAGCTGTCCAGACCTTTTTTAAACCCCGTTAAGCTAACCGCCTTTACCACAGTCTCTGGCAATGAATTCCAGAGTTTAATTACACGTTGAGTGAAGAAACATTTTCTCCACTTCGTATTAAATTTACTGCTTTGTAGCTTCATCGCATGCCCCCTAGTCCTAGTATTTTTGGAAAGAGTAAACATACGATTCACATCTATCCGTTCCACTCTACTCATTATTTTATAGATCTCTATCATATCTCCTCTTAGCCGTCTTTTCTCCAAGCTGAAGAGCCCTAGACACTTCAGCCTTTCCTCATAGGGAAGTTGTCCCATCCCCTTTATCATTTTTGTCGCCCTTCTCTGTACCTTTTCTAATTCCACTATATCTTTTTGAGATACGGAAACTAGAATTGAGCGCAATATTTGAGGTACAGTTGTACCATGGACCGATACAAAGGCATTATACCGTCCTCACTTTTGTTTTCCATTCCTTTCCTAATAATACCTAATATTCTATGTGCTTTCTTAGCCGCCGCAGCACATTGAGTAGAGGATTTCAACATATCATCAGCAACAACGCTGAGATCCGTTTCTTGGTCAGTGACCTCTATTGTGGAACCTTGCATTATGTAGCTATAGTTCGGATTCCTCTTTCCCACATACATCACTTTGCACTTGCTCACGTTAAACATCTGCCATTTAGATGCCCAGTCTCCCAGTCTTGTAAGGTCCTCTTGTAATTTTTCACAATCCTCTTACGATTTAACAACGTTGAATAACTTTGTGTCATCAGCAAATTTAATTACCTCACTGTTTACTCCCATCTCTAGATCATTTATAAATATGTTAAAAAGCTGCGGTCCCAGTACAGACCCTTGGGGAACACCACTATCAACCCTTATCCATTGAGAATACTGACCATTTAACCCTACTTTCTGTTTTCTGTCCTTTAACCAGTTTTTAATCCACAATAGGACACTACCTCCTATCCCATGACTCTCCAATTTCTTCTGGAGTCTTTCATGAGGTACTTTGTCAAACGCCTTTTGAAAATCCAGATACACAATATCAACCGGCTCACCTTTATCCACATGTTTATTCACCCCTTCAAAGAAACGTAATAGATTGGTGAGGCAAGATTTCCCTTTACTAAATCTATGTTTGCTTTCTTTTGCTTGTTCTTGTTTTCTATTTGTGCTTTATAAACACATTGTATAGAATATTGTTCCTTTTAACACTTTAATAAGAAGATTAAAGTATAAAATCATAAGTTTTATGAAGAGATGTGTTCGAGTTTTGTGCAGATGAGGGCAGATCTTATGGGACAGACTTTGTCCCTGTGCCATTCTCTAGAAGCAGTGTTGCTTAGAGACTCCATACTGGGTGTGGCAGTATTATTGTCATTATTGCTATAGTGCATCCTAAAGGTGCACTGCACTTTGCAGCGACACATACTGCACAGTCCTTATTTATTGGATCAGGCAATCTAAGGTAGATGGATGGATATATAGCAGCTTAAGTTGAAAAGTGCACACTTAGTGTGACATAATGCATAGCAACGCATCTGAGAAGTGGGCTCTGATCCTCGAAAGCTTATGCTTAAATAAATTGATTAGTCTATAAGGTGTCGCTTGCCTCTTCAATTTAGTGTGTCATAATGGTATGTATTCCCTTTCTTAGCATGCAGTAGAATACCTCATTCTATCTGAACACTGTTTAAACATCTCTTCCTAAGAGATCTGTTAACATAAATACATGAACGAATTAGTTCTTGCTGTGGGACGACCTCTGATCTGATTTTATTTTTTTTTCTCGGATGCTGCCTTTGCAGCGGTGGTTCTGTCTTGAGGAGCGGCGACTTCCCACCCTAATTAGGGATTGCTTTGGTACATCCCACCAGTTCCTGGATTCATAAAATGGACTTGGGGAAATTCCACTGCTTATTTCTAGGATAAGCAGCATAAAATGTATTATACTTTTTTAGGATCTTTCCAGGTACTTGTGACCTGGATTGGCCACTGTTGGAAACAGGATGCTGGGCTTGATGGACCTTTGGTCTGTCCCAGTATGGCAATACTTATGTACTTATGCTGCATACGCTAAGGAAGGTAAAATTATGCCTTACCTGCAGATAATTTTCTTTCCTTTAGTAGCAGCAGATGAATCCAGGATCCTGCCCTCTGTCAGCCATGATTGTTTTGCCTGTCTGTTCTTGTCCTGGTCTTTAGTTTCAAAAAAAAAAAAAAAAAAAAAAAAAGGAGAGCGAAAACAGAAACCACTGAAGAGGAGTCCATCGCAGTTTTGGTTTCTCTAAGTCGGACTGACAAGTTTCTGTTGTGTATGGTTGGTGAGGAATAGAGCTGTCCGATTCAGCTAAAAAATTTTCGATTCAATATGATTCGATTCTTTCAAAAAAATTGGTTTTCCGATTCAATTTGATTTAACTAGATTGAAATAGTGAGCCACCAGGTCTTAGGAGGGGCGCTTGGAGAACGGTCGGAGAACCACCTGAAACGTGTTCAAAAACAGAATAATCCATTTGTGTATCTAAAAGGTAAACTTCTACAAAACAGATGAAGATGTGATTCCTTGTGCCCCAATGAAAGGAGAATTTAATTCAATTTCCATTTAATTTAAATATATTCCATCATCTTTATAACACCAGGCTTTCCAAGGCAGAGTACAACAGTTAAGAAGATGAACCCATCAGGAAACAGGATATCCTCACTGAAATCTGGCCATTCTGTGTTATATAGAAGAACAGTGAAGATAAATGGGCACAAACTACTGAGTTTATAATTGCTGTTTCACTTTCTACCAGCTACAATAATTTATGAAACCAGTTCAAAAAACAGAATAATCCATTTGTGTATCTGAAACAGCTTTAGATTTGCAGATGCAGAGTGGAGTATGGTGGACCGACAACAATGTGGAAGAGCGGCTCATAGGTCTGCTTGTTTTGATCGTATGGCAATGACGGCTGCGTGGGGGAGTGGACAGATTAACTAAATTGGCTTACTTGCTTACAGTGGACTAGACGACAGGCTCATGTTCTCTCTGGTCTATTAAACCTCCTTGCTTGGTTCGACTGCCGGTCCCGCCCCCTGATGTCAGTTCCTGTACCGGCTGCGCACCAATACAGAGACCGCTTCTGAAGCATTAGCTTGGGTGACAGCGGGAGGGAGGGAAGCAGTGGCTTAGGAGATAGCGGGTGAGAGGGAGGGAGGTGGGGAAATCCCGAATCGGGACTTCCGATTTTTTTTTTTCAAAATGAATCAATTTGTCCAAAACAAATTGAAAAATTGATTTGAATCGATTTTTAGGCAGCTCTGAGGAAGGCTTCCTGGTTTCTTGTCTGATTCTGCTTGGTGATGAGACATTATACTGAAGTGAAGGAAGAGCTGACCGTCTGGTATCACTACCTTCAGCTTTGTAATGTCTATCTCCACCTGCTGGTAGATGGACATAACCCACCAGTTCCTGGATTCTTCTGCTGCTCCGGCATAATTTTACCTTCGAAGTGTCCACCTTGCTCTGCAGGCCTATCTATATTTGTAGTGCTTACATGACCAAGATTGTTCCCTAGCTGTGCCTTAGTCAAACAGATGGCATTGGTGGTTGCTTAGTCATTGGGCGGGGGATATGGTTTCCAAGCAGCATCTCAGGGTAAACTGCTGTTTGGGGAGGATTTAGAGAAGATTTTGAAAGATTTGGGGGACTCCAAATCCCAGCGGCTCTTGGAGGATAAGCCCAAGCCCAATTCTTGGGGACATCACCGGTACAATCCGGGTTGAGCATCTACGGTGTTCCAGTGCACAAGATTCCAGCAACACTCTAACTTTCGGAATGATAAGAGGTCCTAGGGTGCATCTACTCGGCAGGGGACTGCTGGACGCTCCTCCCAAAGATGGGGTGCCGGTCCACTCTTTGGTGCATCAGATAGGGGGTCGGTTGACTCTTTTCTACCAAGAGTAGGCCAAAATTACCTCAGACCAAGTGTATCCTGGATATTATCAGAGAAGGTTACAGACTAGAATTCTGCTCTCTTGTCATACTTTCGTTCTTGGAGTTCAGTGCACCACTGGATCCAAATGAGTGGCAATAGAGGCCACTTTGCAGTCTCTGCTGGCTCTGGTGGTGGTCATTACAGTGCCCTCTTTAGAGGTTCGCACGGGTCAGTATTACATTTATTTCACAGTGCCCAGGAAAGGGGGGACTTCTGCACCATGCTGAGGAAGGTGAATTGGTTCTTGAAGGTCCGGCATTTCCTCATGGAAACCTTGAGGTCTATCATTGCAGTAGTTCAGCTGGAAGAGTTTCTAATGGCATTGGAACTCAAGGAGGCTTACTTGCATATCACGATTTGATGTCTTCATCAGCGGTTCCATCAGTTTGTGCCCTTTGGCCTCACTACTGCCAAGGTCATGGTAGTGGTGGTGGCGCTTCTGCAGAAGAAAGGGATATGGGTGCATCCCTGACAATTGGTTGATCCGAGCGGTGTCTGAGTAGGAAAGTTGGCTGACCACCAACCAGGTCATGGCGCTCTTGCAGTCTCTGGGATGGGTGATCAACTTTATGAAAAGTCACTTGGTTCTGTCTTGGTCTTTGGAATATCTGGGGGTTCAGTTCGACATGATGCAGTGCCGCGTTTCCTTCAGACAGGGAGGGCCAAGCTGCTCTCAGGTGTGCAGTCTGTTGCAGTTGACCAGCCAGCGAGCCTAGGACTATGTTCAAGTATCAGGCTCCATGGCGGCCATGCTGGAAGTAGTGTCATGGGCGAGGGCTCACTATGTGTCCTCTGCAGCACTCCCTGCTGAGCAGGTGGTCTCTGGTGTCCTAGAAGTATCTGCGTCTGCTTCCGTGGTTGCCCTGGGTGAGGTGCAGCATGGGCTGGTGGCTCCGTGACTCCAACTTGCAGCTGGGAAGCTGTTGGCTTCCCCATAGTGGGTTGGGGGGCTTATTGTTTCCACTGATATGCGCAGGGGTGTTGGACTGTGACGGAAGCGGTGTGGCCCATCAGTTGGCTAGTGAGAGCGGTGGTGAACGACTTGCAGGCTTTTCAGGATGTACTGGAAGGCGAGGCGGTTCAAGTGCTGTCGGACAACACGACAGTGGTAGCCTATATCAGTCTGCAGGGCAGCACACAGAGCTAGACTCTGGCTGCTGAGGCGCGCCATCTTCTGGAGTGGTTGGAGAACCATGTGCAGTGCCTGTCAGTGGCGCACATTGCGGGTCAGAGCAATGTACAGACGGACTTTCTCTGTCCACATTTCCTGTATTCAGCAGAATTTGAGTTGTCAACAGAGGCATTTCTCCAGATATGTCAGCGGTGGGGAGTGCCAGAGATTGACCTGATGACTACCCGGGAGAATGTCAATGTGACCAAATTCTTCAGCAGAAGAAAATAGCTCTGGCCAAGGGATTAGATGCCATGGCTGACGTCAGCGCTACTATAAATCTTCCCTCCTTGGTCCTTGATAGGGCGAGTTCTTCACAGGATCAAGCGCCATGGGGGAACAGTCGTGCTTGTGGCTCCAGATTGGCCATGCCGTCCTTGATATGTGGACTTGGTCCGTCTGCTTGTGGGCCTGCCTTTGTGGCTTCCAGTATCGCCAGACCTCCTGCATCAGGTCTAGTTTGCTGGGTAACTACCTGGGCGTCTTTGCATACATTTTTGAAGCATTACAGAGTGAATGTGGCTGCATGGGCGGATGCTCGTTTTGGAGTGGTGGTTTTGTCTCGGAGTGGTGGCTTCCCACCCTCTTTAGGGAGTGCTTTGGTACATCCCACCAGTTTCTGGATTCATCTGCTGCCTTACCTGTTAATTATTTTTCCTTTCGTTGCAGCAGATGAATTCAGGATCCCTCCCTGTTCTTTAGCAACGTGTTCTTTTTCTGCTCAGTTTGTGACTGGATGATTTGTGTAGGTTGGGCTCTTCTTTTCATGTGCAGTAGTTTAAAAAAAAAGTCAAAAAATATTTTCTTTCAAGTTGACCAACCTACTAGTTTCTGGATTCATCTGCTGCGACTAAAGGAAAGAAAATGATCAGGTAAGGCATAATTTTACCATGAGGGGCATTTTCAATATGATGTTTAAATTCTACTTTGGCTGTTTTGCTCAAAACATCTAAAATTCAAATGGCGACTATAACATTTTTCAAAAATGAAAAATGTTATATTTTTTGTTTTGAAAATGGCCTTTTTCTAGATGTTGCTGTACTCAATGTGTTTATCTTTTTGGACTATTTTCTGAAAAGAAAAAATGTCCAAGTGAAAAATGCTCAAAATCAAGCCATTGGGGTGTAGGAGGAGCCAGCATTCTACCACACAGACATCCCAGTAGAGCAGTAAACCTACTTTACCCAACTATACACCACCATAGTAGTTCTTATGGCGTCACCTATATATGGGCACAGTAGATTTTTGGTGGATTTGGGGGGGTCCTCACACTTTCCACCACAAGTGTAACAGAATGGATTATGGGCCTGGGTCCCCTTCTGTAGAGTGCACTGCATCAACCACTAGGCTATAACAGGGATCCACTTGCTGCTCTAGTAGGACTGGCTATAACAGCTGAGGCTGTCATAGAGTTTGGTATGTACTGTTCCTTTCAAATCTTTGGGGGGGGGGGGGGGGGGGGGTCAGTGACCACTGGAGAGAGTAAAGGGGGGGGGGGTCATGACTTAATCCTTCCAGTGGTCATCTAGTCATTTAGGACAACATTTTCTGACTTAGTTGTGATAAAAACAGGTCTAGACCAAAACATTTAATTTGTAGCCCAGGACTTTTTTTGTTTTGCTCCATTATGGCACAAAATCGTCCAAGTCTTAACAATGCCCACATCCCACCCCCAACGTGTGCCCCCTTGTGATTTGAATGGACTGCCGATGAACTGCATACCAAAACATTTTAAAAAACAGGTTTTGAAAAATAGCGATTTGAACGTTTTAGCAAGCAAAACATCCAAATACCAGTTTATGCCATTTTTTTTAAAACGTTTTTCCTTTTGAGCCCTAATGTCTAACCAAACATAATGTTTTTCCTCTTGAGCCCTAATGTCTAACCAAACATAAATTGCAGAATAGTTTTTTTTCTACAACAGAAGAAAGCTGGTCTTCTAATGTTAAAAACGAATCTGTAATAATCTCTAAACTCTTTATATATTTTTCCCCAAATTATATCATTTTTTACAAAAACAGAACAGAAAAGAGCATAAGTAAATATGAAGCAACAATTTTGTGTTACATTTTTTTTAAATGATCAGCTTGTGGGCTAGATTTGCAGATGGCGGAGCAGTATTGTTAAATGTGAAGATATTGTGATGTGTATTTTGTTTTTATTGTGTATGTATCCTCGGATACCGCTGAGGTTTCTAGGTTTTAGGTGAGAGAGAACTTTAAAAGATCTATCTATCTATCCATCCATCCATCCATCCATCCATCCATCCATCCATCCATCCCAAATTGATGGAGAGGAGAGAAACCATTAAAAAGCAATAATAGCAAATGAAAAACTAGGTAATCAGCTACACAATAACAGGTGTAGTTACTTAAAAAGCTTTTACCACACCTTAGTTTCCTACAGGAGTCCCTATCCTGTGGGTATATCAATAGTGCAGGTTAATGATTCCTGCAGTAAATGAATAATGCAGCTTTCTATCAACTCCTGAGGCCATGTTATTCATACTACCCTGGAACATTTTAAAATGTCAACCATTACTAGAGTAATCTCTCCTCACCACAAATCTCTCTCCCCGCTCCCCCTGCCCACAGCCTCTTGAGCCTAGCCATAGAAATCTCTGGTATCTAACAAGTAGAAGGCAGGAAAGATTCCCAGTCACTGCTGCCCCTGTGCACGGTTCAAAATAGCACTGCAACCCCTAGCAGCAATCTTATTGTTAGCACCGTTTAGAGTATGGTGGAGGCAGGGGCAGAAGTGACTGGAGATTGTTCCTGCTCTGTATCCCCTAGACACCCAGGATTTCTATACTTCAGACGGGGGCCAGGAAAGAAGGGAGATTTGTGATGAGGTGTCTTCAGGAGGGTTGGGGGTTGGGGTTTCATGGGGAAAGGAGAGAGTACTCTATGCTTGGCCCCTTTAAGGTATGACCTGGGATTATTGGGCCATGAGTTTAGCAGCCTGGTGGTTCCATGCATGAACTTTGTCATTATATTTCCAGAATTAATGTAGGAGTAAGAAGTTGTTTTATATGCATTTGCCTATATATCCTGCAGTAACTTTTATATTAACTTGTATTACAGCCTGAGGAATTCAGCGCTAATAAGTCTTCACTGAATTCTCATTACTGCTACTAGATCTGCATTCAGGCAGGTTGTGGCCTTTGGTTGAACTCTATGCTTCCTAACACCTGCCAGAAAGTCACAGTACTTTTTCAGAAAGGGATGGAAGCTTGTAGAAACAGAAACTAGTAGAATATTGGGAGGACCAATTTCTAGCTAAGGGGAAGGTTTTGGTGATTATATAATGGATATTCTGCCCAGTGGCAATGTCTTCGGTCATCTCTCCTTCCTCTGACCCATAGTCTGTGAGGGAGACATTCTTGTCAAACTTGTGACAAATGTAAGACTCAGGGACAAGTATTTAGCCTTGCTAGGTTACCCAGATTAGCACAAATAAGACATTACAGTAAGTGAGAGGGGTCAAGTACTGGAGTCTAATAAGTTGCTAGCTTGTGAACTGCAGAGGAATTGGGGAACCTCTGCAGCCAACAGATCACAGGAAAAGGAGAATTAGATACCTGAGCAGCTTTGCTGTAATAATCAGGTGCCTCAGGTGCCCTTTTCATAATCTCTATGGTACAGGTAACATCTAGATCAAAGGAAAAGGATACTTATCACCTAGCAGGATTTCAAAAGATTTCCAGGTACAACCTACAGGACTTATAAAGAGAAAGATGATAGCTTCCAGCAGAGCCCCTACATCTCTAGCCAGTTGCCTGCTAATCAGTAAGTGGTGATAACTTCTTAATTAAGAGAGCATATCTTATTTACATCCTGCCTTAAAGGGAGCAGCATTTATTTACTGCGTGACCTGTGAATTAATTCAGTGTAAATGCTTAGGTCTTTTTACCACCTCTCCAAATCTTCATATACCAGTTATCCGAGGCTGCTGCTTATGAGAAAAGTAATTTATTTATTTACTAAGTATAGATAGAGAGATGTGGTAGCCGTGTTAGTCCACTCTTAAAGGTTATCAATAGAAATCAAACAAAATACAACATGGAAAAAAAATAAGATGATACCTTTTTTATTGGACATAACTTAATACATTTTTTGATTAGCTTTCGAAGGTTGCCCTCCTTCGTCAGATCGGAAATAAGCAAATGTGTTAGCAGATAGTATATATAAGAGAAACATCAAAGCATTACTTTGACAGTCTGACAGAGTGGGAGGGTGGGGGTAAGCATGGGGACATCAAAGCATTTCGTTGATATTCTAATAGGATGGGTGTTGGTAGGTGAGAGAAGGGTAATAAACAGAGAAATAAACAGAGAAATACAGCTTTATGGTTTGTAATGGAACGTAAGACCTTTGAAATAAGAATGATTGCATATTTTGACACCCAACAAACAGGACTTAATAAGGATCTGGGTTTTCTAACCCATTACAAACCATAAAGCTGTATTTCTCTGTTTATTACCCTCCTCACACCTACCAACACCCATCCTGTTAGAATATCAATGAAATGCTTTGATGTCCCCATGCATACCCCCACCCTCCCACTCTGTCAGACTGTCAAAGTAATGCTTTGATGTTTCTCTTATATATACTATCTGCTAACACATTTGCTTATTTCTGATCTGACGAAGAAGGGCAACCTTCGAAAGCTAATCAAGAAATGTATTAAGTTATGTCCAATAAAAAAGGTGGTATCTTATTTTTTTCCATGTTTTATTTTGTTTGATTTCTATTGATAAGTATAGGTACTGAGGCAGCATGGGCATAATTATACATATATAAGAAGCCATATTAATTGGTGTTTAAAAGCTTGGTGCTTGAATTCAACTTTTTCAGTTCTGCAAGTGATGGAGGAATGTCATCTGGTTTAGATTATTTAGAAATTTTACGTTTGCCAAGCTAAAGGGTAGAAAGGTCAGAGAGAGCAACTTCTTTCACCCTTTGTGAGTGATGGATTGCTAAATGCTGGCACATCTGTATACCATTATGAGCCAGGCATATTGCAGGCAATTTAAAAGGATTAGGCTGAAATGCTGTTTAGTTAGAAGAAAAGAATTAGATTTTAGAAGTGCTTAATATGTAGATATTCCTGATATTTAGAATATGTCTTATAAGGGATACTGATTCTGCTTATTTTAGAATATGTGTATTCTGGGTAGTTAATATGTAGAATACCTTTTTAAATCTAATGTTTGTTCAACTCTTTGCCTTACGTTCTGAGTAGGGCTGCAGTGAAAAGGTCAGCATATGGTTTGAGTTTTCTGCAGTTCTGGCTGGTTTAATGTATGGAGCTGATAGGTGAAAAGGGTCAAGAAAAGTCTTGATTAATTATAGGTAAATGTAGGAATGGTCCTGAAAGTAATAACAAACTATAGCTGTATGCTATTAAGTAAGACTGGCCCTTGACCCCTTAATGAATGCCAGAGTTCAGTTAGCAGTTAGTATGGAGTTGACTAGGAATATGAGAAATTAATCATAATGAAAATGTAAGAGACTGGGAGCCAAATTGTCTAGTGTGAGAGGCCCCAGGTCATAGGTCAGTTTGAGAAATATTAAACCTATGTAACTGATATTTTTAAAGTAATGATTGGCTGAGGCAAGGTAACCAATCTATTCTTTACCATCTGGAAAGTAAGGGGGGCTAGAGGTTAGAACTGTATTTAAGAGGGAGTAGAAGCAGCTTACGTCAGAAGGAACAGACAGAAGAAAGAGAGCTGAAGGAAGACAGACAGCAGAAGAAGAGAAGCAGCTGAGACAGAAGCCATAACATCCAGAGAGCTGAGAGAGAGAGAAGAAGAGACTTAATGCTGATGTCCTACTATGTTTGCTGGCAAATAAAGAAGATTTCTCTCTCACTCTGGTGTGTGCTGTTTGACTCCTGAAGTACCACAGATTCTGCTAACAATAGGGGTAATTCATGCATCAATTCCTGCAACAGTACAATTAATATTTTCTCATGGGAAGGTAGAACTACTGCATACATATGCTCTCTGTATGTGTCACTCCATCGTACTGAACTGAAACAGCTATTTTTATACACTTGTATTTAACAATGATTTACAAGGCTTCAGCAAGTTATCTTACGCGGGATCATCTGGTCTTTTTTTCAAAACTGGTTTCCCTCACCTGCTAGACCACATTCTCATGTTTGTTTATGCTTCCTCCTTTCCCAGGCCTGTTTGCCTGTAAGGATATCATATCAGATCATAAGTTCCTGGGCCTCATGATTTATGGCCTTTGCCCTTTGACTCTACTCCAGGGTGCATGACTCTGTTTATTATCTACACCTATGCCACTCAGGTGGTAAGACTTAAAATAAAAAAGGAGCCATTTTACTAAAGTGCACTCAGATTTGCAGTTAATGTGTTTTAATGTGGGATTTTACCATTGGATAACCGCAAATTTTGCATGGCACGTCTTGAGGGCTTTCTCACTTTTTTTTTTTTTTGCAGGTCATACGCTATTTAGGAGGCAGTAAAAGCTCTTGTTTCAACTAATGCACAGTTTAGCGCATGTTAACAAGAAAAATATAACAAAACCTTTAACACATTTGTGTGGAAGCCTATTAACAACGCGTTTAGGACCAAATTCTATAAATGGTGCCAAAAGATTAGTGCTGAAAAAAAGTATCGCTTAGCTCTATTTTTCATCTTGACAAGGGTCAAAAAAACACAACCTTGTCTCTGTTGAAGGTAATAATACACTTGCAGTGACATTTTAAATAAAAGTTGACCCCAGGGCCAAAACACAACCTTTCATCTGCAAAAAAAGCTTTCCTCCTCTGTTGTGTAGCTTGTGCTACATCAGATAACTGTATCTTATGGTCACAAGATGATTTTTTTTAATGTTTAAAGTAAGAATTCAAAATCGTGTTCTTTAACTCTGAAATGAAATTGACTACAAGGATAGCTCACTGATCTATGATCGATAAATTTTCTAAAAGAAAAGAAACAAAGCAGCATATAGATCAATATTATTCTCTTTAGCAATACCTTCAAAGTTATTCCCGTCTTTGCAGATAACAAAATTTTTCCAGGAATATAATGTAATTTAGAAATAGTTATTCTCTCAACCTGTTTGAGAGAGTATTTCTGAGAAATATCTACAAAGCAAAATTTCAGCCACATTCTCCATTAATTCTAACTCCCTGAGGATAACCAATCTGTCAGAAATTGCTGATGTACCTATATAAAGTCCTCATTTTAGATAATATTAAAAACTTTAACTATGAGATCCCACCTATCTGCTTCTTGTAGGATACCAAAGGTTAGGTTTCCTCCATTGTTGCCTTTTTGACAACAAGGTGGGTATTTCATCAAAAGTGTTAAGGCTGATTACCAAGAATTAATTTGAACATCCAGAGTTTGAGATGCCCTCCTTTTACTCCGAGAGATATCCTATATAATAAAATACACCTCCAACATTCTAAAACCTGGCTGCCTGTGTCCGTAACTTTCTGGGTCTCCGAAGCCTCAGCTGATGTCACGATGCATTACGCTTCGGCGTAATGCATCGTGACGTCAGCTGAGGCTTCGGAGACCCAGAAAGTTACGGACACAGGTGGCCAGGTATGCGACGGAGGCTACGGAGGTTTGGCGGCGGGAAGGCGGGCTCGAGAGGGTCGCGACAGTGGGGTCAGGAACTCTGAGGGGGGAGTTCCAATTCGGAGGGAGGGAGGTGGGCTTTGGAACGTGGGGCGGGGCGGGAAAGCGATGGGTCTGGAACTGGGGTAGGGGGGAACCTTGCTAGCGCCCATTTCCTTCCTGCCTGAAACGGGCCTTTTCTACTAGTCTTTAATAAAATTAGATACCTTAGGCGTGCTTCTTTGTAACATCCTAAGTTGTTCACTGTGAATCAGCAAAGACTTAAAATATAAACATTTAAAAATTAATGGTTTGACTATATCAGTGGGGACAGCCTAAGATGAGCAATGGGTCTTTATAGTTGCCATCAGTTGTAACTGGAAATTTGTGGTATTACCTGCTCTGTGTGTGGCAGACAAAGTGCTTTGCACAAAGCCAAATATATTACAATGATTACAATTCTGAGCTTCCACATGCAAGAAGTCATTAAAATGCACTCATGGAAATATTCTAAGAACAGAGATAACTAAAGGCTTTAAATTTTCCAAATTGTAGGCAGTGTTCCTTGCTAATTGGCAAATAAGCAGTACAGTCAGAGGAATCCTGGATACCGGCTTAAACAGATGTTCCCAACCCATCATTTGATTCAGTTCCAAAAGCTGGTGAGGGAGAACATCTATAAAAATAACCGCAAACCCAGCACTTAGGATTAGGATGGCCTGGAGAGAGCTTTGACCAAAACGCCAGTAATTTAGAACGTGAGGACAGTGCTGGACAGATGTCTGTGTTCCGCAAATGACAAGAGTGGGCTTTGATGGCAACTCCAGTAGTTGGAACACAAGGACAAAGCCGGGCGGACTTCTACGGTCTTTGTCTATTATTATTATTACTACTACTGATCATTTCTATAGCGCTACTAGACGTATGCAGCGCTGCACACATTATACACAGATACTTTCTCTGTCCCTAGGGGGCTCACAATCTAAGTTTTTTGTACCTGGGGCAATGGAGGGTTAAGTGACTTGCCCAAGATCACAAGAAGCTGCAGTGGGAATTGAACCCAGGTTGCCAGGATCAAAGACCACTGTACTAACCATTAGGCTACTCCACTCCAGAAACAGCAAAGAAAGACTATGATCAAGTATATACTATCATGTTCATTGAGAATGAATGTGACTGTTGGGCAGACTGGATGGACCATTCAGGTTTTTATCCGTCATCACTTACTATGTTACTATGTATTTCATTCTCCCTTTCATTATGAAAGCTCACCTTATACAACTATCCTAATCACTCCCTCCTTCTTCCCTCCTCCCTACCTGATCGCTACACATTATGAATTTTATCTGATATCTTGTTATGATTATGTCAACAAATCCATGTAAGCCACATTGAGCCTGCAAATAGGTGGGAGAATGTGGGATACAAATGCAATAAAATAAATAAATAAATAAATAAATATGATAAGTAATATATCATTGGGGGTAAACCATCACCTGGACTGGGCCTTCCGTTCTAGTAAGTCAGGACTCCACAATTAACACATTATCTGCTGACAGTTCCTCATGAATGTTTACAGTTTTATTATATAACATAAGACATTGTCATATTGGGTCAGACTAAAGGCCTATTTAACTCAGTATTCTGCTTTCAGCCATGGCCAAGTCAGGTCACAAGTTCTTGGCAGAATCCCAAGAAGTAGCAAGGCTCCATGCATAAGTAGTGGCTTTCCCTGGCTCTGTCTTAACAGCTTATGGCAGCGGTTCCCATTCCGTGGCAAATCCCGACCTCCCTTTCGCCACCACCTGAAAAATCCTGATCTCCCTTCTGCCACCACCTGAACCACTACTGCAGACAGCAGTGGCGGCAAAACAACAATAACAAACAAAAAAAAGCGCAGGGCTTCTGCAGCCTTCAAGTATGTGTTGCCAGTTCTGCTGGTCTTCTGCTGTGGCCTTGTGTTTTTTTTTTTTTTTGTCGCAGCTACAGGGGACACAATAGACGGCCTTTGGGATTCGTTTTTGCTGCCAAGGAGGTTGGATGAAAACAGGAGACAGGATGAAGAAACAAACAAACCTAGGAAACCAAACTATCAGCTGCAGCATCCACGTTGTACTTTATTGCTGGAGCATTTTTATTTAATCACACTTGTATTTTCAAACATCCCAGCTTGTGTAGCATACAGATGTACACAGAGGAAGTACAATAATGGAATAACTTTTCATAGGTAGAGTAGTAATTTGTTATAAATCGCAATCAGTGTGTCATTTGGAGGGGCTGGTTATAGGGACATCCTAGCACTTATATTTATGCAGAGAAAAAGATGGAGAACTGTGTGGCCAGAGGGGCGGAGTTCGTTGTCGCTGGGAGGGGGGGGCACAATAAATTGCTCGGACATGAAGGGTACCGTGAACCGAAAAAGTTTGGGAACCACTGGCTTATGGACTTTACCTCCAGGAACTTATCCAATCCATTTTTAAACCCAGCTGTGCTAACTGATTTTACCACATCTTCGAGCAATAAGAGCTTAACTATTAAGCTCGGGAACTGTTCACTGTCATTAAGTGAAAAGAATACATTTTCTCCTATGAGTCTTAAAATTATTACTCTGTAATTTCATGGTGTGTCCTCTAGCCGGTTCTTTGTTTTATTCTTTATTTCTTTCCTAATAATTCCTAACATTTTATTTGCTTTTTTGGCCACCACTGCAGATTTCATTCTTGAGTGGTGACCCTAATGTGGAATCTAGTATCATATAGATATAATTTGGGTTGTTCTTGCCAATGTGCATCACTTTGCAGTTGTCCATTTTAAATTTAATCTGCCAGTTTTGATGCTCAGTCTTCCAGGCTCTCATTGGTGACCAGGTTTAGACAGTTGATTTGAGCTGGAGAAGCAGTTAATGAGACTGTTAAAATAAATTAAAATATAGTGTTTTCAAGTTGGTTTTGTGTCACATTCTTATGCAGACAGAACCAGTAACTAAACATAATATAGCTGTAGATTCAAAGTACATAAAGGGAAAAAAACAGACAACTTAAAGAGATTCTTTTTTTTTTTTTTTCTCTTAGGGGCCGTGGAGGAGTGCCGCCTCCACCAGCAGGTACACCACGAGGGGCATCAGCTTCCAGAGGAGGAGTACCACCCACAAGAGGACCTGTAACACGTGGTCGTGGAATTCTAACCCCTCGAGCAAGAGGTGCACCTCCGCCAGCAGGTTACCGGCCACCACCTCCAACCCAGACACCATATGGAGACTATGTAAGTAAACTCTCTTATAACTAATAAGGGAAGTGTCATTAGTTTGGACTAAATTCTATATTTGGTGCCTAAGAAATCAGCTCCAAAAAACCCCCTGCTCAGCGCTATTCTATAAACTACGCTTAAAGTTAGGCGCCGTTTATAGAATAGCACTTACACCCAGGAACTACGACTACATTTAGGCAAAGCCAATTTACACCAATGGAAACATGATTCATCTGCGCGCACTTAAATTAGGCGCAGATCCCACCTTATTCTATAGTTACATGTGTAACTGAAAGGAACACCCCTGATTTTCCCATTTCCGTGCCCCCCCTTTTTTGACTCGTGCATAAAATTTAGGCACATAATTTTAATTCTAATTAGTGCCAATAATTGCTTGTTAAAAAGTCAATTATTGGTGCTTATTAGCTCATTCAATTAAAGTGCACATGCAAATTAGGTACACACCCAAATTTGTGCTTGCAATTTTTAGTGCTTTTTATAGACTTGGAGGGCTTGTGATTACTAGTAAAATGTATCATTTTACATCATTGAAAAACGTGGTGTTTTCATCATATTTTCTTTTTCATTATAAAACCATATTTGGGAAGGGTGATTTGCAGAAGCAAATTACCTGTATACAAAATTGCTTTCCTTATCTGGGTGAAAATAAATGCAGCGCTCAACAGCAGCAAAACATAGACTGGCTTGGGAGCATTCTTAGGCCAGAAAGGGAAAAAAGACTGTATTCAGGTTCTTGCTCTAGGTACATTTTCTTACTGTTTCCCTCTTAAGTGTTTTGTAAAATATCTGTCATAATTATGTTTGTGGATCCACTACATTAACAAAGTTTTGTGGATGCTGCCACAACGCTGGTGCCTATAGCTTGCTCTCTTCTGATTATGATTGTCCTGATTTGTTTATTTTTCCTTATCTGCCCAAGAAATAATTATAGTATCATCTTGCTGTAAAGGTTTTAATACTATTTGCTGAGCCTTTAAGTTGTTATAATGTTTGCTCATTTTACTCTCCATTTTCTCAATATCTTTTATTACAAATTTTTGAAATACATCTATTGCCGGATCAATTGGGCCAGGTGGCATCCAAGTAGATTGAATTCTTCAATATTGTTGCTCAAATGTAGGTTCTCCTGTATCTGAATTCTGTCCCCAAAAGAATTGTAATCTTAATTTCCAAAAAAATGTTTGAAGATGAGATCTATTCAAAAACAAATCATATTGTGTGGCTGGGACATATGATAACCCCAATTGTAATAAAGTTATTTGACTGGATGTTAACTGCTTAGAGGACAAGTTAAATACAGTCTTTAATGATTGCGGTTCCAACGAGCTCAAATGGGTTTTATTGTATGAACTGGCATGGTGGGTTCTTTGCTTTGCTTTCCATTCCCATTCTGATGCCTTTGGTTAAGCTCATCACTGGTGCTTGTAGATTTGACCATGTTACACAACTGTTCTGGAGTGAACACTAGCTACCCATCTCGTATAGATTAGTTTTTTAAAGATCCTAACGTTTAGGACATAAGATCTACTATGCAAGGTTCCCACTATTTCTGTTTTGTTTACTGTTTCCTTATTGTTTGGCTAGAACTCTTTGATCTACACATCAGAATCTGTTGGTGATTTGGTCCTTCAAACATATTTGCCTTGAAAATATATACAAAGTTCTATTTTCAGTGTTATGGATCCCTCATTTTGGAAGGCATTTCTTAATATATGTCTAGAGCCATCTTATCCAGAATTTAGAGCTTCTCTTAAAATCTATTTTCTTTTCTAAATGTTATTCTATCTGAGTATGACTGTGAATTGCCAAATGAGGCAGAAGGGGGGCCTGGTCTTGAACATCAGAGTATAACTTCTTCTGTTCTGTATATGATGGACTTCATTTCATCTGTCATTTTTATTTACTTTTACTATATTTTTATTTACATTTTATTTGTATTGTACATCACTCAGGTGGCCTGCAAATAAGCAGCATATTAAATTCTAAATAAACTTGAAACAAGTAGATTTGATTTTTGTGTTGAAAGAAAAAAAGTACACTCTAAAAAAGGCTAATGCAGAGGTTTTCAACCCAGTCCTCGGGGCACACCCAGCAAGTCGGGATTTTCAGGATATCTCCATTGAATTCAGTGACTATACCCAAGTGAGCTCTCGTAATTTAAATTGCAGATTCTATTACTTCCTTTACATTAACTGCAATACATTTTATATATTACTTAGTTTTTATTCATTATCTAGATTTTGACACATATCATTTCCGTACCATATTAGCACATACTCTTAACTTGACTCATACCTCACTCACTTCAGAGTTAGCAAAATAGCTAATACAAATTACAATCCTGAAGTGTATCAAGGAGCAAAAATTCTTGGCTCATTTGGTAAAACACATGTGATGGGAGTTTGTGTCCCTCTTATTGGTTCAACATCTGTCAACAGGCATTCTCTTTGCGCATTGTGCGCCCTTTTGAAAGCTTTTCTCACTATATTTTTGGGGTGACCCCTTTGTAAAAAACTTTTCTCCATATCAAAAGCTTGTTCCATAAACCCAGATTTTTCTGAACATAACCTGCGTATTCTTAAAAATTGCACCACGGGAATGCTGTTTTTCAAAGATAGGGGATGGTGACTTTGATATTGGAGTAAAGTTTTACGATCGGTTGGCTTCCTATACCCCTGTGTGACAAACCTACTCTCCTCAAATCTGATTGAAATGTCCAAAAAACAGACCTCTGTGCCCCCTCCTTGGCTAGAAAATGTAATGTTATGATCCATGTTATTTAAATACGTAAGAAATGTCTGTAACTCTTTGTGACTGCCTTTCCATATCAAAAGTACATCGTCGATGTACCTTCTCCAAAACAATATGGATGAATTGAATACGGTATTGTATATGTATTTTTCTTCAAATATAGACATATAAAGACAGGCTACCATGGCCCCCATGGCAACCCCCTTTGTCTGTAAAAATAACCTTTGTTGAAATCTGAAATAATTCTTTTTAATTACTAATCTAGCCATATGATTTAACAAATTTCTTTTGGCCAATGAAAAATCCGTCTTAGATAAGTAGCTATTAATAACTACTAATGCCTCTTCTTGTGGAATGTTCGTGTACAAATGCATTGACATCTAGTGTTATCATCAACACTGAAGTTTCTTGTGGAATTTTCAAATGCTGTAATTGCATAATCATATCTTTAGAATCTTTAACATAAGATGGGGATTTCTGAACTTCTGTTGCTAAATGATAATCTAAGTATTGTGAGAGAGCCTTTCCATTTACTATGGGGCGGCCCGGCGGTCTCTGTAGATTTTTATGAATTTTATGAATAAATGTATTCGAGGAACTGTTGGATATTGCTGATGTAAATATTTATATTCTTTATCAGAAAGAATACCCTCCTGCTTAGCTTGTTTTAACATTAATATTACTTCTTGACTATACTCTTTGGTTGGATTGTGAGGTAATAGAAATTAGTTTCGGCCAGCTGACTGGCTCATTATCATATTTTTCTCGATCTTGTACTATGACCGTGCCACCCTTATCGGCCCGGTTAATCACTATTGAATTGTCCTGTTGTAATTGTTGTAAAGCCTTACACATTTCTCTGTTCATGTTACCATTGTGCTTTTTTTGATTTTTTTCTTGCTTGGACACTTCTTTTAACACCCACTGTTGAAACGTACTTATAACCGGATTAATTGGGCCTGGAGGGACCCATGTCGAGGGGGCATGGGTATGTTCAACAGATTATGTTATATTAAGGGATCATAATAATCCCAGTTTTGTGCAGACTCCTTGATACACTTCAAGATTGTAATTTGTATTAGCTATTTTGCTAACTCTGAAGATCGAATGTAGTATGAATGAGAGAGAGTGAGGTATGAGTCAAGTTAAGAGTATGTGCTAATATGGTATGGAAATGATATGTGTCAAAATCTGGATAATGAATAAAAACTAAGTAATATATAAAACATATTGCAGTTAATGTGAACGAAGCATTGAATTCAGTGGGGATATCCTGAAAACCCTGAGGTGTGCCCCGACGACTGGGCTTAAAACCTCTGCACTAATGGATCCTTTTGGTTCCTGAAACTGTATTTTACCCTTGTAAGTTATCTGCAAGTACAAACAACTTTTGGAGTTTGCTTCTACTTTCTCTATAGTCTTGATTATTGCTAGATATACCCAGAGATGTTTCTCTAGGTAAATGGTTTTGAAAATTGTCCTCCCCATCTTAACTTCTGAGAGAGCATTTTGTTGTTCAACTTTGTAGGAAAGATGGATGCTTAGGAATTTTTCTGTTCTCATGAACAGAGTAAAATCCTTGGTAAATAGGTCCACTTATACTCGCACGTCATTTGACTGTCATTCATATGCCATATACCATTATCAGAATAATGCCTACTGAGATGTGAAAACGAAATAGCTGCCTTTTTATTGTAATGGCATCACAGTGGTTTTATCTGCCAGCCAGCCACATGCTGGATAATTTACCATTCTTGGTTGCAACATGTAAGGTGAGCTGGAACAAATGCTTCTGTTTCCCCTGGCTGTAATAACTGACCTTTCATTGTCTATATCTTTATTTTGTAAATCATATTTCTTGACTGTTATCTGATGTTCACTTTCATATCTAATGTATATTTAAAATAATGATATAAAGGGAGCCCACTAGATGCACTGGTTACGTTGCTTATTTTAAGCCTGTTCTACAAAGAAAACTAGCAAGCTACTTTTCTTTCTCTGAGGACAAGCAGGCTGCTTGTTCTCACATGTGGGTCGACGTCCGCGTCAGCGCAGGAAATGGAGCAAATTTTTGAAGCAAAAATAAAAAGTTTTGCCCAGAGTCTTCTGGCGCATGAATCACACGCACCGCTCATGCACGGACAACTTCCCGCCCATCGCGTAGCGTGCCCCTTAGTTCTTTTTCGTCTGTGACGAGGTAACAGACTTTTTTCCAATCTCCTCGTTTTTTGGGCCCAGGAACTAGAGTCTGATGACTTCTTTGTCATTAAAAAAAAAAAAAAATCAAACATATAAACGGCAAGTGACCGACTCATCTGCAAATGCGCAGTGCAGACTTCCCTCTCTATCCCGCCCTCGCGTCAAGATGTCATGACATCAGAGGGCAGAACAGAGAGGGAAACGGAGTTGGACTCTCAGACGCCTGGAAACGAACATCGCGCAAACCAACCTCCACTCCCCGCCGCCGCTCCCGTGCCCCCCCTTCATATCGGGCCCCCTGCACTGACCTGACAGCGCCTCTCACCTCCGTGTGGAAGCGCTGCAGGCAGCAGCAGAGCGATCTGCTGCCTGTAACGCTTTCACACAGAGGTGAGAGACGCTGTCAGGTCAGTGCAGGGGGCACGGAGGGGGGAAGGAGCGGCGGCGAGGAGGGTAGCTGGACATGGGGGGAGAGGGCATGGTTGCTGGACATGGAGTGAGAGCACGGCAGAGAGGAGGGTTGCTGGACATGGGGGGAGGGGGGAGGCCAAGGGAAAGAGGAGGGTTGCTGGATATGGGGGGGGGGGGGGGGGGAGGATCAGTGGACGGGGTGAGGCCAGGGGAGAGAGGAGGACTGCAATACTTGCCTGTTTTTACGGGCTTAACGGCTAGTATATATATTACCCGTAGTTTCTTTTAGTTTTTGACCTGTTTTTAAATTTACTTTCTTTTTCAATGCGGCCGGCCTTCTCCCTTTTTGTGCCCTTCTCTTTTTTGGCACGATCACACCGTTTGATTTCGCCAAAGTCGTTTTTCCATCCATGTCATCGAGGACACCCAGTGGCTTCAAACGTTGTACTCGGTGCAACCGGACCATCTCAGGTACCGATACCCATGCCTGGTGTATCCAGTGCCTTGTGCCCGACTGTAGCCCAGCCGCTTGTAGTCTGTGTCTTCGTATGAAGAAACGGACACAAGCGTCTCGAGAAGCCCAACGAGAAAAGCTTTTTTGGGGCTCAGTCCGGTCCTTTGACTTCGACATCGGCACTGAGGTTGTCGGCGTCGACATCGATAGGATCATCAACGTCGGGAGGAGAGGTAATGGCTGCCCCGAGACCACCACATGCTGGGAGCAGTGAGGCGTCGAGTGAGTCTCCACCTGCCTCGAGGCCTCCTGTTATGCAGGTCCCCCGGGATCGACCTTCATCGGACCTAGCCCCGAGGAGACATGAGGATTCCACATCTTCCTCATCGGTACCGATGAGTCTCGATGACAGGTGTCAAGCGAAGGCTAAGAAGCACCGTCATCGTTCTCCTTCGACACATGGGTCCGGGGCGTCGAGAGAGTCGGCACCCGAGAAGCGTTGGTGTCGAGAGGACTGCTCCCCCTCTATACAGGAGGTGCCGATGCATCGCTCTCGTGGCAGCCTGATACCTCCTTCTGAGCCTCGACAGATTGTGCCACCGACTGCTCCACTGACCCCACAGCCTTTTCCGATGACGGCTCTCGACGAACACATCCGGGCCCTGCTTCCAGAGGGATTGCTACAACAGTCTGCTTCGGTGTCAGGGGTTGCTTGTGCCTTCCGTACCGCCAGCTGTGGCTGCGTCTGCCCCTTCCCCTGTGGAGAGGTCCCCGGCCTCTGTGCCACCTGCGGCATCGACGTCAGCTGCCACCCGGGTTGACTCCCCTTCGACGTCGTTGGAGGAAGCTTCACCGCAGTCTTAGGCAGGCATCGACTTCTCGACATCGTCATCGAGGACATTGTTCCTCGGTGTCGAGGCAAGCTCAGTCTCAGAGTGCCCTGAGGGAAGTCTTATCCGATACTGAAGAGGAGCGTTCGTGGGAATCAGAGGAAGACCCCAGGTCCTTTTCTTCTGACGAGTCCTTTGGGATTCCCTCTGACCCTTCCCCTCCACCAGAAAGGAGACTATCTCCACCGGAGAGTCTGTCCTTTACATCTTTTATCCAGGAAATGGCTACGGCTATTCCTTTCCCTATGGACGTTCAGGATGAGCCCAGGGCTGAGATGCTGGATTATCTTTCTCCACCTAGAGAGGCTGTGATGGCTCCTCTACATAAGTCCTTATGCGGAACTGGTCGTTCCCTCTGTCTGGTCCTATGATCCCTAAGAAAACTGAATCCCAGTATCGGATCTACAGTGAACCTGGATTGATGAGGTCTCAGTTACCTCACAATTCCATGGTGGTGGACTCCACCCTCAAGAGAGCCAAGAGTACTAGGGACTATGCCTTGGCGCCCCCAGGCAGAGAAGCTAGCACTCTTGATTCTTTTGGGAGGAAAACGTATCAGACCGCTATGCTCGCCGCCAAAATTCAATCCTACCAGCTCTTCACGAGCATCCACTTGCGTAACTCGGTGAGGCAACTGTCCAGCTTGGTTGATACACTCCCTCTGGAGCAGACCGAGCCTTTTCGCCAGGTGGTCAGGCAGCAGAAGGCGTGTCGAAAATTCCTGGCCAGGGGTACGTTCAACACTTCTGATGTAGCATCCAGGATCGCTGCCTACTACTACTACTTGACATTTCTAAAGCGCTACTAGGGTTACGCAGCGCTGTACAATTTAACATAGAGGGACAGTCCCTGCTGAAAGAGCTTACAATCTAAAAGACAAGTGAACGATCAGTCCGATAGGGGCAGTCAAATTGGGGCCGTCTGGATTTGCTGAACGGTAGGAGTTAGGTGCCGAATGCAACATTGAAGAGATGGGTTTTAAGCAAAGACTTGAAGATGGGCAGGGAGGGGGCTTGGCGTATGGGCTCAGGAAGGTTGTTCCAAGCATAGGGTGAGGCGAGGCAGAATGAGTGGAGCCTGGAGTTGGCGGTGGTGGAGAAGGGTACTGAGAGGAGGGATTTGTCCTGTGAACGGAGGTTACGGGCGGGAACGTAAGGGGAGATGAGGGTAGAAAGGTAGTGAGGGGCAGCAGACTGAGTGCATTTGTAGTGATGCTCATGGCTGCGTGTTTCTGACCTGGATCATTCGGTCCAGCAGCGGATGGCGGATGTTCCTTGCCGGGGGGGATAACCTTTTTGGTGAGAAAGTAGAGGATCTAGTTGACCAGATCAAGAAGCACAATGATGCTATGGATTCTCTCTCCCACCGGGCGTCTTCTGCTACTACTCCTGCTTCTCGGCAGCCTGCCCAGGCTCAGTCCCAGCGCGCTCGTTCTTGTCAATAGTGTGCGCCTAAGGCCACTGCGGCTCCCCAGCAAAAGCAAGGGACGGGCTTTTGACTGGCTGCAGTTCAGCATAGCCTCTGTAAACGTGTCCGTACTGGATGACTTGCCAGTTGGAGGGAGGTTAATTTTTTTTTTCACCAAAGGTGGTCTCTTATAACCTCCGACTGGTGGGTTCTTCAAATTGTCCGGTTAGGATACACCCTCAATCTGGAATCCAAACCTCCAAATTGCCCACCGGGAGCTCAGGCCTACAGCTCCCAGCACATGCAGGTACTTGCAGAGGAACTTTCCGCCCTTCTATAGGCCCAAGTGTTCGAACCCGTTCCACCAGGGGAAGAAGGGCTGGGATTCTATTCCAGGTACTTCCTTGTGCAAATGAAAACAGGGGGGATGTGTCCCATCCTAGAATTAAGGGCCCTGAACAAATATCTTTTTCGAGAAAACTTCAGGATGGTTTCCCTGGGCACCCTTCTTCCCATGATTTAGGAAAATGATTGGCTATGCTCTCTGGACTTAAAGGATACTTACACACTACCTGTGAGCTGGAAGTATTGAGATGTGTATCTTCGATTTTGGCTGGAAACACAGTACTGCCTTTTGGCCTGGTGTCTGCGCCCAGAGTGTTTAACAAATGCCTAGCTGTAGTCACAGCGTCACTACGCAGGCTGGGAGTGCATGCGTTTCCTTATCTCGACGATTGGCTGGTGAAGAGCACCTCCAAGGAAGGTGCTCTGGAGTCATGCGAATGAGTATTCGGGTGCTGTAGCTACTGGGGTTCGTCATCAATTATCCCAAGTCCCATCTCACCCCAGTCCAAAAATTGGAATTCATTGGAGCTCTGCTGAACACTCAGACAGCTCGAGCTTATCTTCCCGAGGCAAGGGCGGACAACCTTCTGTCCCTGGTGTCCATGGTTCGAGCGTCTCAGCAGGTCACGGCTCGGCAGATGTTGAGACTTCTGGGCACATGGCTTCCACAGTTCATGTAACGCCCATGGCACGCCTACATATGAGATCAGCTCAATGGACCCTAGCTTCCCAGTGGTTTCAAGCTGCGGGGGACGATTCGATCCAATTTGACCATGGGACGACCATTCCAAGTTCCTCAGCCACGAAAAGTGCTGACAATGGATACATCTCTCCTGGGGTGGGGGGGCTCATGTAGATGGGCTCCACACTCAGGGAGACTGGTCCTTTCATGAAAGAGGCCTGCAGATCAACCTCCTGAAATTAAGAGCGTTCTGGAACACTCTCTAAAGACTTTCAGAGATCGGCTGCCCAACCGAGTAATCTTAATTCAGACAGACAATCAGGTTACCATGTTTTACACCAACAAGCAGGGGGGGCACCGGATCTCACCCTCTGTGTCAGGAAGCCGTCCAGATGTGGCTTTGGGCTCGCTGTCACGGCATGTTTTCTCCAAGCCACTTATCTGACAGGCGTAAACAACAGTCTGGCCGACTGGTTGAGCAGGATAATGCAACCTTACGAGTGATCACTGAACATGGGCGTAGTCCGCAATTTCTTCCGAGCATGGGGCACCCCCTCGGTGGATCTTTTTGCCGCTCAGATCAATCACAAGGTCCCATCAGACTAGCGTCAGATGCCTTTCTCCTACATTGGGGAACAAGCCTTCTGTATGGGTATCCTCCCATACCTCTAGTAGGGAAGACTTTGCTGAAACTCAAGCAGGACTGCAGAACCATGATCCTGATTGCACCCTTCTGGCCGCATCAGATCTGGTTCCCTCTTCTTCTGGAGTTGTTCTCCGAAGAACTGTGGAGATTGGAGTGTTTTCCAACCTTCATCACACTGAACGATGGGTCGCTTCTGCATCCCAGCCTCCAGTCTCTGACTCTCACGGCCTGGATGTTAAGAGCTTATTATTCGCCTGCTTGGGTCTTTCAGAGGGTGTCTCCCGAGTCTTGCTTGCTTCCAGAAAAGATTCCACGAAGAAGTGTTACTTTTTCAAATGGAGGAGGTTTTCCGTCTGGTGTGACGGCAAGGCCCTAGAATCCTCTTTCTTGTCCTACACAGACCCTGCTTGAATACCTTCTACACTTGTCAGAGTCTGGTCTCAAGACCAACTCCGTAAGTGTTCATCTTAGTGCGATTAGTGCTTATCATTGCCGTGTAGAGGGTAAGCCTTTCTCTGGACAGCCTTTAGTTGTTTGCTTCATGAGAGGTTTGCTTTTGTTAAAGCCCCCTTTCAAACCTCCACCAGTGTCATGAGATCTCAACTTCGTTCTCACCCAACTGATGAAAGCTCCTTTTGAGCCACTTAATTCCAGGCCTTAGTACATGCAACTTGTATCAAATTTCTTCACAACAGAGTAGTCATCCACACTCACCCTAAGTTCCTGCCAAAGGTGGTGTCGGAGTTCCATCTGAACCAGTCAATTTCCAACATTCTTTCCCCGTCCTCGTACCCGCCTTGATGAAAGCAGTTTGCACACCTTGGACTGCAAGAGAGCATTGGCCTTTTACGTGGAGCGGACAAAGCCCTTTAGACAGTCCGCCCAGCTGTTTGTTTCTTTCGATCCCAACAGGAGGGGAGTCGCCATCGGAAAACGCACAATCTCAAATTGGCTAGCAGATTGCATTTCCTTCACATGCCCAAGCTGGGTTGACTCTAGAGGGCCATGTCACGGCTCACAATGTTAGAGCCATGGCTGCGTCAGTGGCTCACTTAAAGTCAGCCTCCAGATTTGCAAGGCTGCAACATGGTCATCAGTCCACACATTCACATCTCACTACTGCCTTCAGCAGGATACCTGATGCGACAGTCGGTTTGGGCAGTCAGTGCTGCAGAATCTGTTCTGGGTTTAGAATCCAACTCCACCCCCCCAGACCCATTTTTGTTGTGTTCCAGGCTGCACTCTCAGTTAGTTGTTTATGGTTTCAGGTCAATCTAAGTTATGTCCTCGCCGTTGCGAGTCCCAATTGACCAGTGTTCACTGTTTTGAGTGAGCCTGGTTGCTAGGGATACCCCACATGTGAGAACAAGCAGCCTTGTCCTTGGAGAAAGCGATGATACTTACCTGTAGCAGGTATTCTCCGAGGACAGCAGGTTAATTGTTCTCACAAACCCGCCTACCTTTCCTTTGGAGTTGTTGTTTCTTTTTATGCTTTTTGATTTAGCTAAGGAACGCATTCACAGGAAGGGCGGGAAATCGGTCCACGCCTGCGCGGTTCATGCTGCACGCGCCAGAAGACTCTGGCAAAACTTTTTTTATATTTTGCTTGCATAATGCCGATTCCTGGGCTGACGCGGACGTTGAGCCACATGTGAGAACAATCAGCCTGCTGTACTCGGAGAATACCTGCTACAGGTAAGTATCTTCGCTGTACTTTACCTGTCCACTGCAGAGCTGGTTTTGATTTATGCTTACTTGAGGAAAACAGAGAATTCTTTTTATCACAAATAGGCACTGTAACTTCAAGCTTGAATCTTGCTTCATTGGTACTCTATGAGCACTTTCAATTTTGAATGGCCTGTTAAAATTGTAGCTTGAGTAGACTTGGAATGAAATCTATAAGTTGTCTATTGTTGGTCCCTTTGTTGCCCTCCAGTACTTCTAGTTGAAAGATTATTTCTTCTATTTCGATTACCAGCATCTCAAGGACAGTCAGTAGCTCTAGTGCCATTTTATGGGTCTTCCAGGTTACTAATGGAGCCCTCTGCTTCAGTAAGCTGAATTTCCATATTGGGGACAATTGTCTTGATTGCAGCATTGTTCTCAGTAAGAACAGCAATATTATGAAGCTTGTTTGTAACCACTGTTGGATTACTGATACCATCTTTATCAAAAGCTTTGCCGGGTGAAGGGAGGATCTGGTTTAAACAGAGCACATGCCAAACACCACCTCAGTCTTCGGCTTTTGATTAGACATGATGGCAATTGAATTTAAATCGTAGTACAATGTCATGGAGCTTCAAATTTTGATAATAAATCAATAAGTCTGCAAAGCACATTTCCTATAAATCCATTTAGCAACTGCATTCGAGCACCACCACCCCCTCCCCCCCTCGCAATCCTTGAAATAATCCTGAAGCAAAATTAAAATGTTATTTGGGAAAAATTTAAGAATCTCATGTTTGTTATTCATAAAGAATGCTACCACATTGTTGGTGTCTGCTTGTTGTAGTGCCTCATTTTTTATTCCCCTTTTTTCTGTTAAAGGCAGTCTATAGCTAGAGACGTTTGTATTATACTCTTAGTAATAACTAGACTGAGATGGCTCCGTATGACAGCAACAGGCAGGAAATAGCATACATACAGAGTGAGGTGGCTCAAAAGTTTTTTGTTTTTTTTTGTATCACTAAGCTGGAGTAGTTTCTCCAGTGGTCTCTGGTGATGTCACCTATGCTCCTCAATTGCACAGATCATACTTTATTGTACCTGTGAAACTGTGAGCCCACTAGGGACAGAGAATATATACTTGTATATAAAATGTAAACCACTTTGGTTTTACCTCAGAAAGGCAGTATATCAAATGTATACTCATACTTATTTATGTAGGATTTAGCACACACCTTTTCAGTATTAGTTTAAGGCAAGTTACATTTAGATACAGCAATTATTTCCCTGTCCCTAGAGGGCTTATAATTTAAGTTTATACTTGAGGTAATAGAGGGTTACTAAGATTTGCCCAAGGTTACAAAGTGTGTCAGTGGGATTTCTACCCTGGCTGTCCTAGTTCTCAACCTGCTGCTTTAACCACTATGCTGCTATTCCACCATGTTGTTACTACATGTCTTTGATTACAGTGGCATACAATAAAAGATATATGTTGAATTAATTTAAAAAGGAAGACAGTTGGATAGAGAAATATTTGAAGAATATAACAGATAAGGAATTACTTGATAGGGTTCTGTATACTTCTAATATATTGTAATTACCTGACTTTGTTTTTTAACTCTCTGAAGTATAAGAATTGTTTTTCAAGCATCTGTTTCCTGAGAGAAGGTCTGTTTATGTCTTCATTTAAGTATTAAAACAGCATTATTGAATTTGTCCAGGAAAGAATGAAGGGCTATTTTGCTCTTTATTTATATTTTAAGTACTGTACATTCTCAACCCATAATATTGTCTTTCCTATAGCAATTCTGTTATCTGTATCTGTTTTACATTTGAATTTGACTTCGGCTTAATCCTCTTTTTGCAGACCAAAACAAAACCATTTTCATAAAAAAAGAATGTTAAATGATCTATTTCAAATGTTAAACAGGTTGTTTCCAAGTTCTCCGTTATCGATGTTGATTTTTTGCAGCTGCTTTGATCACATATGACTTTTATTATGCATTCACAGTAAAATTGTATAATGGTATGCGTTATCTGCAACTGGGTTTTCCAAACTTTTGGCTGTATAGACCCTTGTTTAATGTCCAGAAAGTTCAAGGACCGTCCACCAGTCCGTATCTAACATGCTTCCCTTCAGCCAGTCCTCAGCTGTCACTCAAGTGCATAAGTATTGCCATACTGGAACAGACCGAAGGTCCATCAAGCCCAGCATCCCATTTCTAACGGTGGCCAATCCAGGTCACAAGTACCTGGCAAGATCCCAGAAAAGTGCAATACATTTTATGCTGCTTATTCTAGAAATATGCAGTGGATTTTCCCCAAGTTCATTTTAATAATGATCTATGGACTTTTCCTTTAGAAAGACATCCAAACCTTTTTTTTAAACCCCGCTAAGCTGACTACTCTTACTACATTCTCTGGCAACGAATTCCAGAGTAATTACACACTGAGTGAAGAAAACTTTTCTCCGATGTCATTTTAAATTTACTGTGTTGTAGCTTCATTGTATGCCCCCTAGTCCTAGTATTTTTGGAAGGAGTAAACAATTGATTCACATCTACCCGTTCCACTCCACTCATTATTTTATAGACCTCTATCATATCTCTCTTCAGCTGCCTTTTCTCCAAGCTGAAGAGCCCTAGCTGCTTCAGCCTTTCCTCGTAGGGATGTTGTCCCATCCCCTTTATCATTTTTGTCGCCCTTCTCTGTACCTTTTTTAATTCCACTGTATCTTTTTTGACAAGTAGTGACCAGAATTGAACACAGTATTCGAGGTGTGGTCGCACCATGGAGCGATACAAAGGCATTATAGCACAGGGGCGTAGGTACGGGTGGGCCTGGCTGGGCCCAGGCCCACCCAATTTCAGCCCAGGCCCGCCCAGCGCCAGCCCCAGCACCCATTGCCGGCCACTGCTGCTTTTCCTGTTGAGCAGCAGGGCCGGCGCTACAAAAAGAAGAAGCGCTAACGACGCTAAGGACGAAAAATGTTAAAAAAAAAAAAAAAAAAAAAAAAAGCACGGCACCGGCAGGCACTGTCTAGGCAGCCTTGAGGCATTGGCTGCTGGCTCGCAGGCTCCTCCCGTCTCCTACGTCACTGAGGGGAGGAGCCTGCGAGCCAGCAGCCAATGCCTCAAGGTTGCCTAGACAGTGCCTGCCGGTGCCGCGCTTTTTTTTTTTTACATTTTTCGTCCTTAGCGCCGTTAGCGCTTCTTCTTTTTGTAGCGCCGGCCCTGCTGCTCAACAGGAAAAGCAGCAGTGGCTGGCAATGGGAGCTGGGGCTGGCGCTGGCATGCAGGGCGGGCCTCGTCGAAGAAAAGAGGGAAAACATGGAAGGATGGGGAGAAAAAGAGGGAAAACAGATGGAAGGATGGGGAGAAAAAGAGGGAAAACAGATGGAAGGATGGCAGAGAATGAGGGAAAACATGGAAGGATGGGGAGAAAGAGGGAAAACATGGAAGGATGGGGAGAAAAGAGGGAAAACAGATGGAAGGATGGCAGAGAATGAGGGAAAACATGGAAGGATGGCAGAGAAAGAGGGAAAACATGGAAGGATGGGGAGAAAGAGGGAAAATAGATGGAAGGATGGGGAGAGAAAGAGGGAAAATGGATGGATGTGGAGAGAGACTGGATGGAAGGATGGGGAGAGAAAGGGGAGAGACTAGAAGGATGCAGAGAGAAAGGGGAGAGACTGGAAGGATGTGGAGAGGGAAGGGACACTGAACAGAAAAGGGTAGAGTGATACAGAGACACTGGTTAGAAAAAGGGAGAGAGACATTAGATGGAAGGATCAGGAGAGAGGGTAGATGGATGGAAGGATGGGGAGAGAAAGAGGGAAGACGCTGGATGGAAGGGTAGGGAGAAAGAGGTGACACTGGACGGAAGGATGCAGAAAGAAAGAGGGGAGACTACTGGAAGGATGAGGCGAGAGAGGGGAGACTGGAAGGATGGGGAGAGAAAGAAGAGAGCTGCTGGATGGAAAAGGAGAGTAGTGAAAGACTGGAGAATAAGAGGAAGGGGCATGGGGAGAACAAGGGTGAGAAAAAGATGAAAAGCCATAAGTAGATGAAGGAAATTAAAGAATGGATAGTAAGAATGAATTAAATCAGGACAGAGAGAGAGAGAGAGAGGCAGAAAAATATTGAAGAAAGCAAAGAAAAGGGAGAGAAAAATGAGAAATGGCCAGGAAACCGTGGCAGAAGAGTTAAGCGAAAACGAAGGAAAGCAGAATCTAGAGACTGGGAGCGACACAATGAGAAAAAGTAAATGGCCATACAAGAAAGGTAAAGAAAATAATTTTATTTTTAATTTAGGATAAAGTAATATGGTACCTGTGTTAATGAAGTTTCAGAGACTAATACTTCCTTCCTTAGGTCAGGCGAGGATACCGTAACAGCATTATACTGACCTGAGGCAGGAGGTTTTGGCCTCTGAAAGCTCACTGAAAAGGGTGTTAGGCTATTAAATAAATTTTCTGAAATCTGATGCACTGAAAAGCAGCACTTTACCCTGTGTGACAAATGCATCTGATTAGCGTGACTAAATTTTGCTGGGGGAGGGGGGTAGAGAGAAAATTTTGTGCCCACCCACTTTGGGTTCAGGCCCATCCAAAATTGGCAGTCTGGCTACGCCACTGTTATAACATTCTCATTTTTGTTTTCTATTCCTTTCCTAATAATACATAACATTCTATTTGCTTTCTTAGCTGCCGCCACACACTAAGCAGAGTGTTTCAACGTATCATCAACGACGATGCCAAGATCCCTTTCCTGGTTGGTGTCTCCTAATGTGGAACCTTGCCTCACATAGGTATAATTTGGGTTCCTCTTTCCGACATGCATCACTTTGCACTTGCTCACATTAAATGTCATCTGTCATTTAGATGCCCAGTCTCATAAGATTCTCTTGTAATTTTTCACAATCCTCTTGCGATTTAACAACTTTGAATAACTGTATCTTCAGCAAATTTAATTACCTCACTAGTTTCTTCCATCTCTAGATCATTTATAAATACGTTAAAAAGACTTGACATTCCTTATTCTGTTTCTTATTATTTTCAGTTCCTCCTTCTGAAGGATTTCCTTTTAGCTCTAATAGCTTCCTTCACCTCCACTGTGAAAAGTAGGCCCTTGTAACAGATCAGGATAGAGAGGGAGGATCAATCAACAAACTACAAATTTTAAAAATATTTATACACAGATATTTTATTTATTTAAAAATATTTATAGTCCTGCACCATCTCCAGATGTGGGCAGAAAGTTGGTGGAAGTTGTCTTTTTTTCTGACATATACTGTGGGATTACTTAGGTGTACTTCACAGCTAGGAAGAGTGGTCTTCTAAAGTCATAATTTTGTGGCTGAGAGCTGATAGATAGCATTAGTATAGGCAGATAACGGAAGGTAGAGAAGCATAATGGCCACAACCAGTGAAATTTTGAGAGCTGGTAGATGATACTGAGCAAAATAAGTGGACCCAGTGTGCATTATTTGCCATTTGCTGCTCTTATTTATGACTTCCAGACCATTCTACTTCAGAAAATAAGAAGGAGGCTGCAAACTTACAAATTTTGAAAAAATCCATTGCAATATTGGATCCTAAATAACATTCTAAAGAGATACCTCAAAAGAGCTCTCGAGCCCAATGAACATTTTAATGATCTTAAGATTTCTACTTAAAGGTGGTGGTGGTGGAGCTATAGCATTCTTACAGATTCCCAACTCGTAAGAATATCTGTACCAGTGAAGCAAAGACAAATAGAGATTTTTTATAATCTATTTTCTAATTATAAAGAAGTCCAGAAACTTTAGGATCATTTTGGAACTACACTACAGTAGGTTGGTGTAAGTATAGGAGTTCAATTTTTTTGTCCTTTCAATTTTTTCCCTTTCCAGTACACCTGATAATCTATAGAAAAGTGTTCTCTGATTCAAGAAGACAAATATGAAGACTTGCCATACTCCTTTAGATTAGTAGAGTGCTTATCTACTATACTAAAATGCTCCCTCAACGTTCTGAGGACACTGACGTCACTGCAGGAAAACACATACCAGTTCGTAACTTCATGGTGGTGAAGCCATCCAACTCACCATATCTGTGCCCCGCCCTCGCGTCAAACGTGGTGATGTCGAGGGCGGAGCACAACTTCCCAACAGTACGACGCGACGGCCAAACAATCACTGCCCCTCACCCTTAAACCCCCGCCCCCACAAAGTTCACAACAGCAACACCCCCCTAACATGTTGCCACCGCTCAACACATCCAACCCCCCGCAAGTAAAAACACACACTGCTCCACCCTCCCCCCCCAAAGGCGCAACACCCACTGCTACACCCTCCCCCCCCCACAACAGGTCGCCGCTGCTCACACCCACCCTCTGTCCTACATCAGCAGAGCGCCGCTTGCCCCCCCCCCTCCGTCACATAGAAAACCCAATTTACAAAAGTTAAGGTCGCAAAACGTTTTCACGCACCAATTGGGGATCCGCAGCCAGCCATGTGTTGTGAGCTGTGCATCTGCTCCTCCTCTCAGCGGTGACGTCAGTGCCCCTGGACTGGAGGTGTACCCCGTAGCAACGTCAGAGGAGGAGTCCTCCTCTCACGTCGCAACGGGGTTCACCAGTCCAGGGGCACTGACGTAAACACTGAGAGGAGAAGCAGATGCACAGCTCACAACACATGGCTGGCTGCGGGGCTTCCATTCCTTCATTAAACCAATTACGCATGTTAACTTTTTAAATTCTGTTTCTAAATTACACGGAGAGGGGGGGGGGAAGCGGCGCTCAGCTAATGTACGACACGCGCGGGGGGAGAACGCCGGCAACCTGTTTGGGGGGGGACGGTGGTGCAGTGGCTGCTGCTACCTTGGGGGGGGGGGGCACACGGTGCATCAATGGCTGCTGTCACCTCGGGGGAGGGGGGGACGGGGCACACACCCAGGAAAACCTTGCTAGCGCCCGTCTCATTTTTCTCCGAAACGGGCCTTTAAAACTAGTCTTTTATATTCCAATTGACTTAAATCATCAGAAGTAGCTCACTTTTCTCTCTGTATGAACACAATTATTACAGATTTCTGCATCATCAAAGACCCCCATAGTATTTTTCGTGAGGTGTTGGTAAGTCTCATTGCAAGGCTTAACTTACAGGACTCATTTGTGTTCCCATATGTGAATGACACATCCGGACTACTGTAATATCAGCAAGAAAGTTATTTTCTTGTTATAAGAATAATATGGTTTGAAAATTGGGACAAGAGATCCCTGCTTTTTTTAGCATCTGTTTCACATAAGAGTGGATTTATTTATTTAACTTCTTCTATACCACATGTAAGCCCTAAAGCTATCAAAGTGGTGTATATTAAGATACAGTAGGGATCGCATCTGAGCTTGTAGCTGAGGCAATGGAGGATTAAGTGACTTGCCCAAGATGATAAGGAGCTGCATTCTCTTGATTCTTAGCCAACTGCTCTAACCATTAGGCTACTCCTCCATTCAGTTTCTGTATGCCATTGGGGCTAATCATATTAATTGTGGTCTTTTAAATTTTGACAGTGGGGGAAACAAATTATTAACAATGAAAAATCCCAATGCTCTATCTTGACCTTGATATTGTACTACTATGTCTGGCACTATCTTATATAGAGACCAATTTATGACACCAGCTTAAAGTACTTGAGAATATCAATTAACCTTATGATCTTTTTAATGTCTTTTTTTAAAGTTTTGTTTTAATTTTTATATATATTTTTTATTTTTTGTTATCTGTTTCAAGGACCTTAGTGGTGACTCATTTTACATAGGGTATGTATTTTCCCGCTTTCACCAACCTCATCATGGATCCTGATTTTGCTACAACTTTTGCTCAATTTTCCTTCAGTCTTGTATATCTCATCAAAGCATATCAATTGAATTTCTAAATTAATAAGGAAGCACTTGTCTTCAGTGAGAAAAAAAGAACTTATCTTAATTGTGGGACCCACAACCTCGAGTATAGTGTGCAATTCTGGTCATCACCTCTCAAAAAACACACAGCAGAGAATTAGAAGAAGTACAGAACATGGTGGTGAAAATGATAAGGGGGATGGGATGACTTTCCTATGAGAAAAGACTAAAGCGGCTAGGGCTCTTCACCTTGGAGAAGAGACAGCTGAGGGGAGATATGATAGAGATCTATAAAATACTGAGTGGAGTGGAACAGGTAGACGTGAATCTCTTGTTTATTCTTTCCAAAAATACTAGGATTAGGGGGCATGCAACGAAGCTGCTAAGTAGTGAATTTAAAACAAACTGGAGAAAATATCTCTTCACTCAACATGTAATTAAACTCTGGAATTCGTTGCCAGAGAATGTGTTAAAAACAGTTAGCATAGTAGGGTTTAAAAAAGAGTTGAATAATTTCCCAAAAGAAAAGTCTATAAGTTATTATTAAGATGGACTTGGGAAAATCCACTGCTTAATTATAGGATAAGCAGAATTAAATCTGTTTTACTCCTTTGGGATCTTGCCAGGTGTTTGTGACCTGTATCAGCCACTGTTAGAAACAGGATATTGGGCTTGATGAACCTTCAGTCTGTCTCAGTATTGCAACAGTTATGTTACTTAAATGGAGTAGGAATGACCAAAAAAGGCCAAGGAGACCTGGTCCTCCATGAAAATTGTATTCAATATGACAAAAGTAGTTCCAAGGGAATTTTCATGGAGGACCAGGTCTCCTTGGCCTTTTTTGGTCATTCCTACTCTATTTGCATTTGTCATATTCTGTTGGGAGCCAATCCTTCCTTTTTCCCTCCCAGAGTCAAGATAGACCAGCATCAGAACCTTGAAATTGTCCTTCTTGTCTTATTTATTTTAAAATAAAATAAGAAGCATGAAATAGCTGTAAAATAAAACTACAATAACTTTTGGCAACATATGTAGAATTGTTATGCCAATAAAGTATACATTTGTCTGCCTAGACACTAAGGTCTTTGTAAGACAGATCCATAGATGATGATGATTCTGGAAATAGGAATATTTTGGCTTTGACAGCTTTTTACAAAAAGATTCATGACTAGTGTGTCAAAATATGTAGTCGTTAAGCTATATGAAGAAATTTATGTCACCAGAAATGCTAATAAGATTCAGCAGACATTGCCGGTATTGACTTGGCTGGAGCAATCTGGTCAACTTGTCAGTATGTTATAGAACATATGAATGTTGCAGTCAGTCTAATTGAGCAGAACTCTTTTGTAAACTCATTTGTGCTCATTGGAGCTCCCTGGTCATTGGCATAAGGTTATTTGAACTAAAAATACAGGGGTAAATCAAAATACAAATACGAGAACCATAGACAATAATTCAAACATTGTTGTTACTGGTAATGTATTTATAGATTATACAAAACTTTTATTCATAATGCTAAAACATTTACATTTAAAATCCATTATCCAACTAAGGAGATGAAATGAGGGAATCTGATACACTAAAGATAATCTCATAAATTGGTCTCTTAAGACCTAACCACAGTCTAAAACAACATCACAGTCCACAAAAATGTTCCCAAATCAGTGAAGATCAAACTGTTAGCGCTTCCAAATTCAATATCTTGAAGTAGCTTGAAACAAGCCAAAATGTTATTTATACCACCCCCCTCTTTCAAGCTCCAAAGATTAAAGGTTTCATCAAATCTTCTGTTATCAGCCGTCAAATCCACAGGTTGAAGTCTGTCCTCATTATAGATCCATATTTTGCTAGCTGGCTTCCTCAGTAGGAACAGAATTCACCCGAGGCAGAGTAGGGACCCCAGCCAAATCAGCCTTAATGGTTAAAAAAATGCTGAGGTTAGTGGATTTTAAATGTAAATTTTTATAGCATTATGAATAAAAGTGGGGCATACGGTTATTTGTTCATAGTATAAAGCAACAGATGTTCTCAGTTGTCTCAACGATGGCAAAGCTTTGACCATGGATGTATTTGTCAAGGACTTGGACAAATAAAACATTTCTACATATTTATTCCCTAAGCGAAGCTATCTATGGTGCTTGATACAACTTGTAATTCTGATGGCACTTTGCTGATTGAGATGACCTTTGTTTCTAAGGGTACCAGATCTTATTGAAGTTGGTAAAGTACAGAATCTTATCAGTATAATTTAAAAACAGGAATTTCTGTATCTCTTGCCATACTATAAAATTGAATCCACTTCACTCTTTTGAGGTTAGCTTTCTATAATTATTACTGTTTACATTTGTGTGTAGCTATCTTTTAATTACTGCTAAGTATGTAAAATATCTTATTTACAAACATACTTAAGCATTCATATAATGGCAAACATGGCAGAGAGTCTGGTGTATTATGACAGGATTATAGAAGGCACGGTACAATGGCAAAAGTTAAACTGATCTATCAAGGTTACGATGTCGGTCATTTAAATGCCTTTCAAACCAACTGTTCTTTGTCAAAGCTGTTCTTGTAAACTACTCCCATGATAAACCCTGCATCACTGATGGCAACAGCTGCTAGAAAATAAATCTGTTTCAGTGTTTGTAAAATACTGATATATGTCATATAGAGCAATTAAGGCTCACTGCTGTGATTGGTGGAGCTGGGGCAGGATTGTAGTTCATTTTGATTATAATAAGTTCTCAGAAAGTCTTTCCATAAATTATATTTAGGGCTTCTGGTTTTAGGCTTTAGCTGATAAACACAGATAAAATGCCCCTGATGAAAAACATTAATACAAGTGTTGGATATACGCCAGACAAACACCACTTCCCCTAATATTTTTTCATCCCTTTCCAGCTTGTCATTGTCTCTTCCACTTAATTTTTTGTGCCTTTTGTGCACTGACAGCTTCCAAGTAACACAAGCATATGTATTTGATTCCACTTGGGAAAAGTACCTGTGGCTCAAATGCACCAATGAACTTTTTATTTTTTTTGCACATTAAAGAACCCCTACTTAGCTGAAAAATAAACACCTAAATTTACAATTAAAATCCTATCTGAGAAATTTCAGTGACACTTTTCTGGATGGTGCTTCTGAAAATCTCCTCTGACCACTCCAGAACTATCCATGCAATGCTTTGGCAGAGTGAGAGCACTTCACACAGCTGTACACATAGCAGCAATATTCAATCACTATCCATACAATTAAGCAGTTTGTTAGGAGCTTTCTTAACTTAAACTACATAACTATGCATATGACTGAATATTGCTACTATGGGGAAAATTCTATACCGGTGCTCAAAAATCAGCACCAACAAAATCAATCCTATTCTATAATAGGTACTCAAAGATGAACGCCCATTATAGAATAACAATGAGTTCTGATTTAGGCGCCAGAACTTAAGCCTGCTGAAACAAGGTGTAATTCCTAGCGCCCAGTTTGGGTGCACATCTCCAATATTCTTTAACACTGTGTGCAAATTTTAGAAATGCCCCGACCTGCCCATGCACCTCCCATGGCCACGACCCCTTTTGGGTTGCGCACATTGGAATAGAATACCGGGTAGCAAAATGTGCACCCAAGTCTAAATTGGTGCCGAGTAGTGCCAGTTAGCACCCAGTTATTGGCACTAATTATTATTTATTGCATTTGTATCCCACATTCCCCCACTTATTTGCAGGCTCAATGTGGCTTACATATATAGCTGCAGTGGTGAGCACTGTCTACATGTATTCAGCACTGTTGCTTATTTATATAGCAGTGCTGAATGTGTTTGTTTTATAAAAAACTAGCCGTTAAGCCTGTTAAAACAGGCGAGTTTTTTTTTCTATGGACTCCCCCCCATCCATCAACCGTGTTCTCTCCCCTGCCCTCCCCCCATGTCCTGCAGCCCTCTCTCCCCTGCCCTCCCCCCATGTCCAGCAGCCCTCTCTCCCCAGGCCTCCCCCCGTCCACCAACCCTCCTCTCTCCCCTGCCCTCCCCCCATGTCTAGCAACCCTCCTCTTTCCCTTGGCCTCCCCCCCTACCCCCACGCGAAACCACAGCACTCGATGTCCGCGTCCGGGGCCACGCCTCTCGGGGTGAAACGTCATCACCGCCGCCATGGCTCCTCCCCCCGAAACCGCAGCACTCGATGTCTGCGTCCGGGGCCACGCCTCTTGAGGTGAAACGTCACCGCCGCCATGGCTCCTCCCCTCGGGGCTCCGCCAATCAGAGGAGAGGAAGGCAGGGCGCTGGCCGGCTGTGGAAGTATGAATGGAAGAGTCGCGTGGGTTGGCGAACCTCTCGCATTTGTGTCGCGCGCAGCGTAATTGTTATCCCGTTGCACTTGACTTGATTGTGGTCTCGGCCGTGTTGTATAGGTGTTACTGTGACAGGGAGGCAGGAGCAGCGGCATCGGCAACGTCGGGGAGGGGGGCCTTCATTCGTTCCTCCTTCCCCCTCTGATTTCCACGCCCCCTCCGATTCCCACACCCCGTCCTCTCCACGTACCTTTGGGGCTGTTTAGTGTACTCTCCGCCCCTCGCCCCGCCTCTGACTCCTCCTCCTTTCTGGTTCTGGAGCTGTTGGAGGCGGGGCTTGGACTTTTGACGTCTCAACGTTCGGGCTGTACTGCGCATTTGCAGGTGAGTCGGTCACTTGCCATTTATATGTTTGATACTACAGCTGGCACAAAAAAACCCATTCTTGCTGCTGAATATTTGACCCAATGGTGCCTAGTGTTTATACTTCTAGATATTTCTACATCATTTATATCACATGGGTAGGTTATTGATGAATTAATATTATCCTCTAAAATTAATTCATCCCCTTAGAAAATAGGGTAAATTGGCATCAAAATGGTCTAATTGTTAGGGAAAGGGAAAAAATTGCAAACATAAGGGCCCAATATTCAAATCCATTAATTTTTTTATTTTATTTATTTTTGTTACATTTGTACCCCGCGCTTTCCCACTCATGGCAGGCTCAATGCGGCAGGCAATGGAGGGTTAAGTGACTTGCCCAGAGTCACAAGGAGCTGCCTGTGCCGGGAATCGAACTCAGTTCCTCAGTTCCCCAGGACCAAAGTCCACCACCCTAACCACTAGGCCACTCCAGGTGCCGGATAATGGCAACCATTATGTGTGTTTATTAAGTACTTGATATATGTCTTTCAACGAATGCAAAGTGGTTAACAAATCAAACACATATTAACAGGAGAGCTGAAAGAAAGTAAAAGTGTAGCCAATAGGAGAGAGGAAAGGCACAGTTCTGTCCACAGATATATCTACCCCATCCCCCCCCCCCACCCCCACCATGTCAGGAAAGGCTATGGTGAAAAAGTTGCTTTAAATTTACATAGCAAATGGGAGGGAGTTCTATAAAGAAGTGGTGATACTGAAAAAGGCTGAGTGTCGTGTAGACTCTAAAAGAGAACAGGAAACTGGAGGAAATGAGACGGTGCACGGCGGAAGAGCATAAGGAACCAGAGGGACTATATGGGCTATGCAAGAAGGACAGATAAGAAGGGGTTCTGGAATGCAAGACCTTGAAACAGTCAAAATCTTAATTCTTGATCCTATAGGAAATAGTGAACCAGTAATGCTGTGTTAAAAGGGTGTGTGTGGGGTGGGGGGGAAGGTTACATGGTCAAAACAATGTGCATGTATGAGAAACCTAATAGAAGTATTTTGTACTGTTTGTAATCTTCTGAACTGAGAAGGGGGAGGGGCGGCATACATGGATGAAACAATTATGTAGTCAGGTTGCCACTAGAGAAAAGAGTTATAGAAACATAGTATTTGATGGCAGATAAAGACCCACATAGTCCATCTCAAGGAGGTTGAAGTTAGGAAAACGCTACTGACAATAGTAGCAAAAGATTATTAGAAATAACAAACTGCATATGCATAGTCCATCTGTAAAAAGTCTAAGTTTGATCCAGTTGGATAGGCAGTGCCTTAAAAGGTGGAGGGCAAAAGATTTTTGTTCCTTTTTTTAAAATTATTTGACCACTTTTAAATTTATTTGAAAGCTTCCCATATCCTATACAATAAAACACACCTCCAAGCTGAGAAAGTGAAGCCTTGAAGCATATGGGCTCTCTCTAAGGCTGTATCCATCTCCTGAATTGACGTCAACGCAGCACTGACCAACCACAGATGGGAGGGCGGGCACACAGCAGCGATTGGCTCTACCGTTCAGTGGGCGTGCACGCTGAGCTGTGCACGGCAGCAGAGAGCAGCAAGGAGAGTGCAGTGAAGTGAAACTGTCAGGAGCCATGAAATTATATGCCATAGAGGAAGTGCGAATTTAAAGGCAGAGAAACAAAAGTGGCAAGTGAGCAGTACAAATGGAGACATTAAAATGTAAACCAGCAGCACAGGCAAAGCGGTGAAGTGGAAGAACGGTGTAGGAGAGAAACGTGGACAAATTAAAGCTGAAGTCGGGTGTGGATGTGAATGCGGAGAACAAAGTGATGTGCGAGAGGAACAGCTGAGAAATACGGCGTGTGAATGAAGAAACTGAAAAAGACGGGCGCGGTGTGAACACTGTGGCACTGTGAAAGAAGGGAAGAAATATATAATATAAAAATACCTGAAAGGAGAATTGTGTCCACAAAAATATCGCTGTGTCAGCAATGAGGAAACTAGATCTGAGTCAGGATATTTAAATGAAAAAAAGGGCAGCAAAAGAGGGGGCGGGGTGAGTACACGACGTCAGTGACGTCGACTGGAGACTTGGGATAGTGCAGAAAATGATGAATGATTACCGTTTGCAGAACATAAACTAGGATTAATAAAATGTGAGAACATAAAATATAGGGAAGGAAATGATATGATTGTGAACTATTAAGCAGAGAAATGACAGATGTGTATGGGAAAATGATGATATGAACTATTACAAAAAAGGCTGGAGGGGGGCAGAGGAGAGAGGAGATTCGCTGGGTGGCTGGAGGGGGAGCAGGGGAGAGAGGAGAATCACTGGGTGGCTGGAGGGGGGGCAGGGGAGAGAGGAGAATCGCTGGGTGGCTGGAGGGGGGCAGGGGAGACAGGAGAATCACTGGGTGGCTGGAGGGGGGCAGGGGAGACAGGAAAATCGCTGGGTGGCTGGAGGGGGGCAGGGGAGACAGGAAAATCACTGAGTGGCTGGAGGGGGGGCAGGGGAGACAGGAGAATCGCTGGGTGGCTGGAGGGGGGGGCAGGGGAGACAGGAGAATCACACACATTCTTTCTCTCACAGATACACTCGCACCCAGTCTCACTCTCTCTCTCTGTCACACACACACACTTGCACATTCACTCTCTTTCTCTCACACAGTCACTCTCACACACACTCTCTCAAACATGCACACTCCGAGGAAAACCTTGCTAGTGCCCATTTCATTTGTGTCAGAAACGGGCCTTTTTTACTAGTGTAGATATAAATATCATGAAATAAAAATTGGATATCACTAAAACAGCATACAAATTATTGTAGCTGGTAGAACATCAGTTATAAACTCTGTATTTTGTGCTCATTTTTCTATACTGTTCCTATGGCCAAATTTCAGTGAGGATATCCTGTTTCTTGAGCTCATTGTGAACACTCCATCCTAAAAGGTTGTTTTGTGGCTGTACATGAGGAATTGTGATATTGAATAAATAAGTGTATGTTTGTGTCCCTAGTCATGCATCCAAAGTGTATATAATCCTTTCAAGATAGCCAGTTAATCGTTTAACATATTAGTGGGACATAAACACAGAGGCATGGTATGGTCACATTTTAAATGTGGTAATACTAGGGCCCAGTTAAGGAACAAATTGTTTTGAGTTAGTCTTCACTGGACCAAACTTGTTTTCATTATGCCATCACCATCCAGCTGGATAGACAGCATCTTAAAAGGTGGAGGATAAAGGTTTTTTTTTTTTTGTTTGTTTTTTTTACATTTTGTCTCACATTACCCCAATCAAACTCAGTTTCAATGTGGCTTACATTTGAAAATACAGTGAGACAGAATAATAGAATTCAGTTATAGCATAAGAGCAAGTACATACAAATTATCCTCAGACTTAAATATCACAATATCAGACACAAAGTGGACAGAGATACCATGGTCAGATCACTACAAACTAAACTTTAACTTACAATGGCGGAAAAAAGGTACACAACCCAAACAAGAACCCACAACCTATATGACGAGAGGCCAAATTGACCCTACGACATTCTGGCAAAAGATATACAGTGATGATTAGACAACACAGACAGATTCTAAACACTTCCTTCAAAACTGGGACGACAGATGTAAGAACACATTAGACAAAATTGCACCATTACAACAAAAGACCACACGAAGAAAAAACTTCATACCATGGTTCAATGAAGAACTAAAAATACTAAAAACACAGGTCAGAAGACTTGAACGGATGTGGAAGAAAAGGAAAGACGAACAGATACTAAATGAATGGAAACAACAACAAAGAAAATACAAATACACAATAAGACAAACCAAAAGAGCATACTATAGAACCAAAATAGGACCTAACTACAAAGACGCACACAAGTTATACCAACTCGTAAATAAACTAATAGACACTACACCAATCACAACAACCAGCACAGACATACCAACGGCAGATGACCTTGCCAAGTACTTCAATGAGAAAATTATAAAATTACGGTCCACGTTACCACTCAATACCACTGACCACGAAAAATTTATGGACTGCATGGACCCAACCCCCGGTGAATACCCAGCGGATCGAATTTGGAATAGCTTCAATCTATTAACCGAAAACACTATTTCTCAAGCAATCAACAAATTTTCCAAAACCCACTCCAAATTGGACACTTGTCCCAGCTATCTAGTAAGGTCCGCCCCCAAACACTTCATAACAGAACTCATGACCCACCTGAACTACATGCTACAACATGGACTCTTCCCCAAAGACAAAGGAAACATATTACTCACACCAATACCCAAAGACCTAAAGAAAACATTAAACGACACGACCAATTATCGACCAGTGGCATCCATCCTCCTGATTGTCAAAATAATGGAAAGTATGGTAACACAACAACTTACCAACTACTTAGACAAATTCAAAATATTACATGAATCACAATCAGGATTCCGATCCAACCATAGTACGGAAACAGTGATAACTACCCTCGTAACCAAATTCAAACAACTAATAGCAACCGGACACAGTGTGCTGCTCCTTCAATTCGACATGTCCAGCGCGTTTGACATAGTTAGCCACCAAATACTCTTGAACATCCTAGACTACTTTGGGATTGGAGGAAACGTACTAAAGTGGTTCCAAGGATTCCTAGAAGCTAGAACCTACCAAGTGATCTCAAAATCAAAAACGTCAATACCATGGACACCAGAATGTGGAGTTCCACAAGGATCACCATTGTTACCAACCTTATTTAACCTAATGATGACACCTCTAGCTAAATCGCAATCCAACCAAGGCCTCAACCCGTACATTTATGCAGATGATGTCATGATATACATCCCGTTCAAGCATGACCTTACAGAAATTACAAAAGAAATCCAACATAACCTCCAAATAATTAATTCATGGGCGGATGCATTTCAACTGAAACTAAACGCAGAAAAGACACAATGTCTCATCTTATCTTCACAATACAACTCAAATAAAAACAATACTATAAACACTCCAAACTATACTCTCCCGGTCTCTGACAGCCTGAAAATTCTGGGAGTTACGATTGACCGAAATCTCACACTAGAGGACCATGTGAAAAATACAACAAAGAAAATGTTCTTCGCCATGTGGAAACTTAAAAGAATCAAACCTTACTTCCCAAGGGACATATTCCGCAGCCTAGTACAATCAGTGGTGCTGAGCCACTTAGACTACTGTAACGCAATTTACGCAGGTTGTAAAGAACAAGTCATTAAGAAGCTGCAAACAGCCCAAAATACAGCAGCTAGACTCGTATTCGGGAAAGCAAAATACGAAAACGCCCTAAGAGAAAAACTACACTTTCTCCCTCTAAAAGAACGAATTGCGTTCAAAGTATGCACCATGGTCCACAAATTTATACATGGGGATGCTCCGGCCTATATGACAGACCTTATAGACCTACCTGCTAGAAATGCAAAAAGATCAGCACGTACATTCCTCAACCTCCATTACCCCAAATGCAAAGGATTAAAATACAAGTCCACTTACGCAACCAGCTTTTCCTACATTTGCATGCAGCTATGGAACACGCTTCCGAAGACCATAAAGACAACGTAAAATTTAACTATCTTTCGAAAACTACTGAAAACTGACTTATTCAAGAAGGCATACAACAAACAACTGTCCTAATTACCAAACAATAAGAATGAAGAATAAGATTGGACCGACCCTAATCACACAACCGAGCAAACTCAATGACCTTACTGAACAAACAATACCACTTCTAATCTAATATCAACTACTATGCAACCACAAAAAGCCGACTAACCTCACCGCCATACACTATTACTCTCACCCTAATGTCCTCACCTGAGCAACTACATAATGTCGACACCTACACAAGATCACAATGAGGCATATTTTCAAAGCACTTAGACTTACAAAGTTCCATAATAACCTATGGAACTTTGTAAGTCTAAGTGCTTTGAAAATGAGCCCCAATGTATTCTTCTACCATGTATGTACGCACTTGATTGTAAAACCATGTGCTAATATGTACGCAAGATCACAATGCATTCTTCCACCATGTATGTACGCACTTGATTGCAAAATCATGTGCATATTTGTAGTCCGGAAATGGCAATCGCCATTACGGCAAATGTAAGCCACTTTGAGCCTGCAAATAGGTGGGAAAATGTGGGATACAAATGCTACAAATAATAATAATAATATGTCTGAAGCATTTAGCAAAGATGAGATTACCATATGTACCCAGCTGGGTGTGTGTGAAGGTATAGTGTTGTCACATTTAGGTGCTCATTTTCAAAGCACATAGACATACAAAGTTATATGGGTTACTATGAGGTGTATTTTTGAAGCACTTAGTAACCTATGGAACTTTGTAAGTCTAAGTGCTTTGAAAATGAGCCCCTTTGTAATTTTGTAAGTGTAAATGCTTTGAAAATACGCCTCATAGTAACCTATATAACTTTGTAGGTCTATGTGCTTTGAGCATAAGCCTCCACATCTAATTTATTCCTTATGAATCCTACCTTAGAGTACTTTCTAGAGAAAACCTTGCTATTGTAGCAATATCTCACAATTTTATTTATTGGGATTTATTAAGCGCCTTTATGAAGAGATTCACCCAAGTTGGTGTACATAGGTACAGCTTAACATAAAACTTATAATTTTGTTAACAGCATAGCAATAGTAAAATAACCAAGAATAAACATAAATACAATAAATGAGGTAAACTTGAAAACAGTAAATTGAAACCTAATAGAACTACGGTGAAACAGTATCAAAAATATACACATTTAACAGCACTGTAATTCAAATACCAGAGATACAATACAATGCTAGCATAATACTAATGATACACCTAATATGATACACCTAATATGCATGCATTAAAACATTCAACTAACATTCAACTAACATTCTAAAGCATTTCTATAATACAGCTTACCATATAACTGAGTGACCAAGAGCAGATACATGATGGGAACAAGATGTGTGGTTCAGAATCAGTTGGGATAAACTCAAAGCATGTTATATCTTGATACACCATAATTAAGAACATTTCTTAACTTAGTTTACCATCATTCCCTTGGGTGATGAGAAATTGTGTGAAGTCTCATTGAACCAGTTACTGAAGCTCTGATTCCATAAAAATAGAAATGTCTTGTAAACAAGTGGGACACCTAACATTATCAGTGATGCAGAAATGTAGGTCTTTAGAAGCAACCTCCTTGCTTAAATGTATACTTATTACCCTTTCCTGAAATAGACTACATTAATAAATTACAGAATGCTATTTGTGATTCTATAGTTAAGGATCTTAATTATCACTTGGTATTTAAATGATCAGTATAATTACTTTAAAGTTTTCTTAACATTCAGCTGAGGAGTTCATTTCAACAGCCCATGCTGTACAAATTTACACATCCTATAATACCATTAAATCTTCATTTTGTTGTCTTCCTGATGCCTCATATATCAAAATGGGAGATAGTTAGTGTGAACATGATAGAAGTATTTAAAATACTGCCGGGTATTATTAATAAATTAGTTTGTATTGTGCTAAAATTAAACTGTTGAATTTGCCATGCTATCTTCACATGTAGCTTTCCTTTCCTTTTTTTGCTCAGCTTTTTCATGCTCACTCGTACTGATGTGATATGTTTTCATAAAGACTCAAGCATGTTCTTGCTTATGACTTAAGTAAGATTCATCTCTTTATTATAATATGGCTGACAGTATGGCATAGTTAGAGTGCAAAACTGTGCTCAAATTTAGACTGACTGTTTGGTGCACTGATAATATAACACAGTGTTTTAAAAATTTCTTACTATCCTACTGGAGTAGTCCAGACTAGGTTATGTCCCCTTATCAGCAGACAATACAGGAACACAGTAAATGAATCAGCTGGACCGCTAGATGACCGAGGAATAAAAGGGGCGATCAGGGAAGACAAAGCCGTAGCAGAGAGATTAAATGAATTCTTTGCTTCGGTCTTCACCGAGGAAGATTTGGGTGGGATACTGGTGCCGGAAATGGTATTCGAAGCTGACGAGTCGGAGAAACTTAATGAATTCTCTGTAAACCTGGAGGATGTAATGGGGCAGTTCTACAAACTGAAGAGTAGCAAATCTCTTGGACCGGATGGTATTCATCCCAGAGTACTGATAGAACTGAAAAAGGAGCTTGCGGAGCTATTGTTAGAAATATGTAATTTATCCTTAAAATCGAACGTGGAACCAGAAGATTGGAGGGTGGCCAATGTAACGCCGATTTTTAAAAAAGTTTTGAGAGGAGATCCGGGAAATTATAGACCGGTGAGTCTGATGTCGGTGCCGGGCAAAATGGTAGAGACTATTATTAAGAACAAAATTACAGAGCATATTCAAAAGCATGGATTAATGAGACAAAGTCAACATGGATTTAGTGAAGGGAAGTCTTGCCTTACCAATCTACTACATTTCTTTGAAGGGGTGAACAAACATGTGGATAAAGGTGAGCCGGTTGATATTGTGTATCTGGATTTTAAAGAAGACGTTTGACAGAGTACCTCATGAAAGACTCCAGAGGAAATTGAAGAGTCATGGGATAGGAGGTAGTGTTCTATTGTGGATTTCTAGGGGCATTATGTATGTGCATCATCCCATTTCTGAAGATGGTACCTTGAAATCTTCTGATTGCTTATTTATTTATTTATGCATTCTCGTATCCCACTATTATCCAAAAACAAGTTTCGATTCAAAGTGGCTTACAATTTACATTCTAGTGGAGTTATAATGTTGTGCAGTGTGGAGAGGGCATCTATAGTTTGGTTGTTCATAGAGTTTTTGAGGAGATAGATTTGACGTGGGAAAGGTAGTTGGTAGCTTTTGTTTTCAGTTATAGAGTTTTGGTGATATTCATATAGTTTTTGAAGAGGTAGATTTGAAAGGAAGGTGATGATGTCTTTGTGGAGGAGTGGCCTAGTGGTTAGGGTTGGTGGACTTTGGTCCTGGGGAACTGAGGAACTGAGTTCGATTCCCGGCACAGGCAGCTCCGTGTGACTCTGGGCAAGTCACTTAACCCTCCATTGCCCGCCGCATTAAGCCTGCCATGAGTGGGAAAGCGCGGGATACAAATGTAACAAAAAAAATAAATAAAATGATGTCTTTGTGGTTAGCTGTAGAATTTTTTGAAGAGATAGGTTTTCATTTCTTTTCTGATTTGGAGGAGGTTTGTGATGCTTCTTATGGTTTTTGGTATCGCGTTCCGCCATTTGGAACCCAGGTAGTTAAATCCTGCTGTGTAGATAGTTTTGTAGATGGTGTTTTTGCAGTTGGGTAGATGTAGGAGTAGGTAGTTTCTGTTTTCGGGGCTGGCATTTTATGAAGATAGTTCAGTCATGAAAAGCGTATATTCGGGTGTCATTCCAAATAGTATCTTGAAGATTAGGGTGCTCGCTTTGAAAAATATTCTTGCCTTGACTGGTAGCAAATGTAGTGTTTCAAGTAGTGGGGTTACTCTTTCATATTTCGATTTCTTGAAAATCAGTCTTGCTGCCATGTTTTGGACTGTTTGCATCGATTTTAGTGTGTTTTCCTTGCACCTTACGTATGCTGAATTTGAGTAGTCTAGTTGCGATAGTATCATTGTTTGGACCAGTATCCAGAAAGTACTAGGAATTTGGTTTTGTATCTGTTCAGTTTGAGTTTGAAAGTGGTTGCCCATTCCTCCAGTAGGTCCAGTCCTTTTTTTATTTTCTCCTGTATGTTTGTGATATTGTTTTGGAAAGGTATGAAGATGTTAATGTCATCTACATATATAAATGGGTTGAAACCCATTAATTCCAGTTTTTGCTGAGTGGCACCATCACATTGAAAAGTATTGATGATATTGGTGATTGCTGTGATGTACCCCGCACTCAGAGATCCATGAGGCTGATGTTTGGTTGGACATCTTTACAATGTAGGATCTGGTCTTTACGAAGCCATTGAACCATGTTGCCACTGCACCGCTGATTCCTATGTTGTCAAGCAGTGTCATTAGTGTGGTGTGGTCTACTAGGTCAAATACACTTGACTTGCTGAATTGTAATAGTAATACATTTTGTCCTTGGCATATTATGCATCTGAATTGTGTTATCATGGTGGTTATGACCATTTTAGTGCTGTATTGTGGTCTGCAACCTGATTGGGATTTCTGAAGAATTGAGAATTTTGTCAATTCTGTTAGTTGCTGTGTTACTAGATTTTCTATCTTTTTGGTCAGTAGTGGTATTGAGGCTACTGGTCTGTAATTTGTGATACACTGATCTTGCTGGTAGTGTTTTGGGGGTAGGTGTGATACTGTCGCCTTTGTCTGTTGGAAATTGACCTCTTTCAAACATGTATGTGATGTGTTTGGTGAGGTACTCGATAAACCAGTCTGGTGGGTTTTTCATCATGTAGTTGGGGCATTTGTCAAGTAGGCATTATGTATGCACGTATTTTGTCAGTAGTGTCTTTACTGTGTCTAGTTGGGGTGGTTTGAAGGTGGTCCATATTCTGTATGCTGCGGTGTGGTTGTCATATGTTTCGCAATCCTGTAGATAGTCTGTGACGTTTATTTGTGCTTTTGCAAGGTTTGATCTAGTGTGTGTTGTTTTGTTTTTGAAGTATTGTGCAAGCTTGTCTTCAGTTGGTGGTCTTTCAGTTGTCGCCAATATGTTCTGGGTTTTCAATAGTTCATGAGCTTGAATATTTTTTTTCGTATTGGTCTGGTCGAGGTTCGTATATGTACTGTAATGTTCTGCTTTCACTTTCTTTATGCTGTATGTATATTATGTTCTGACTTTTCGCCATATGTTTTTGTTTGCGTCTGTTTTGTTTTTGGCCCATGTTCTTTCGAGTTTCCTACAGAGTTTCTTAATGTGTAGAAGTTTGTCATTAAACCAGGGACGTGGTTGTTTTGTGATTTTTTGTTTTGAGTGGTGCAATCTTGTTTAGTGTGTTTTCACTTGTTTTGTCCCAGTTTCTCATGAAGTGTTTATTCTTGGGTGGTATGTCGTTGAGTTCATTTATTATTGTTTTCCAGAATGTGTCGTTGTCTACTTTTCCTCTGGTTGTGAATGTGTGTTGGGTTCTTGGCTTTCTTTTCTTACTGTTTTCTTTCCATTGTAGTGTGACCATGAGCTTGCTGTGGTCTAACCATGTTACCTCTTCCCATGTGTGGTTTGTGAATATGTGGTTTTACTTGTTGAGAATCTGTGGGCTGCTATGTCTAATTGGTGTCCTATTGTGTGCGATGAGACTCCTTGTGCTGTTGTGAAATTCCATTGGTTTATAAAGGTCATTAGTATTCTGATGTTTGTGTCATTTTGCTTTTTTAGGTGTAGGTTTACGTCACCTATTAGTAGGACATTTGGGTGATTGGTGCAGATGTTTGATACGAAGTCCATGAAATCATCTTGGGCGTTTGTCCAGCTTCCTGAAGGGCGGTAGAATAATGTAATGCATAGTTGGTGTTTGTGATTTTGCATGCCAGGATTTCGATCCTGTCATGCAAAATCAACAATTTTGATTGTTGAGGATGTGTGTTTAGTGACAGGTTCTGCTGTGAAAGAGGATTTGTATATTATTGTAATGCCTCCTCCTCTTCTTTTGGTTCTGTTGATATGTATTATTTTATATCCTGATGGGCATAGGTCTAGTAGTTCAGGGTTGACTTCAATGTGCAGCCATGTTTCAGTTATGAGCAGCAGTCAGAGTTCCGTTTCTATCCAATCTCTTAGTAGTGTTGTGTTATTTACTGCCGATCTTGCATTTATGTAACGAATTTGTATTGGGGCATACGTGTCGTGTTTAATGTTGGTGTTTTTAACAGTTTGTAGTTGTGTGTGTGGTCTGCCTGGTTTGACTCAGAGAGACTCTTTTTCTTGTTTGCAGATTTGACATTATCTTTCTTCGCTTCCTGGAGGAGCTGCTACTCCAGTGGTGTGGGAAATACTTTTGATGGGTTTGGGTCTGGTTGCACAATTGTTGATACCACTGAAATATTATCCTTCTTGTTTGCGTGAATTTGTTAGAGTATGATTATGATAGCCTGGCTGTTAAGTGGGAGAGTGATTTGTTTTTACGGGTAGAAGATCACCAACTTAAGACTTCTCTTTTCAGCATTTCCAAAATTACTCACAAAGTTTTAATGTTGAACCTTAATTATAAATTTCTATGGGAATGTATGTATCTCCACGTAAAGCTTATAGTTTGACACTTCGCACCGATGATGTATGTTTGAAATATGCTGGGCCTAATGCTCATCTGGGTTGCATGTTTTGGAACTGCCTGTATATTTTGCTTTTCTGGCGGGAGTTCTCTGCTCATGTTTCCCATTTGTAGCAAGTTACATGGAGGCTGAACCCTGTCTCTTATTTGACTTATTTACTTTTTCCTTCCCGTCACCCCACGGTCTTCAGCCTTTTTTGAAGTGAAGCATCCTTACAGCAAAGGAGTTTATATCACATTTGATTGTTTCAGAAACACCTACAGTGTCACTCCACTATTATTCATCTGTGCTGACTGGATCATAGAGCGATTTTGGGCTTGTCTTCTGCCAGAGGAGATGCCTTTTGCACAGCTTGGTCTCTGTTTTGGTCCTCATTGACTCCTGCAGGGGCGTATCTGCGTGGGGCCTCAGGGGCCTGGGCCCCCGCAGATTTCGCCCTGGACCCCCCTACCGCTGCCAACCCTCCCCCTCCGTTGCTCGCCTACCTTCGCTGGCGGGGGACCCCAACCCCCGCCAGCCGAGGTCCGCGTCCTCCTGCCGCTGCCGGCTGCCTTTGGTCCTTTAATTCTTCCATTGAAGCTGGCGCCGACGAAAGTTTCTTTTGAGTCTGACGTCGCTGCACGTTGTACGTGCAGGACGTCAGACTCAGAAATTGTTTCTGAGTCTGACGTCCTGCACGTACAACGTGCAACGTGCAGCGACGTCAGATTCAAAAGAAACTTTTTCGTCGGCGCCAGCTTCAATGGAAGAATGAAAGGACCAAAGGCAGCCGGCAGCGGCAGGAGGACGCGGACCTCGGCTGGCGGGGGTTGGGGTCCCCCGCCAGCGAAGGTAGGCGAGCAACGGAGGGGGAGGGTTAGCAATGGCAGCGGCTGGGGGGAGGGGGATCGGCAATGGCGGCGGCGGCGGCGGGGGGGGGGGGGCGGCTATAATGTGCCCCCCCTCTCTGGCCCTGGCCCCCCCTACCGCCGCAGTTCAGATACGCCCCTGGACTCCTGTTGCACAGAGTAGGATTTTAAATGTGTAATTGTGTTCCTGTGGGTTCAATTTACTGAACCAATTCCTTTCTGAATTTTTTTTGTTTTGGGGTACAGGGGTATGGGTGGGAGGAGTGCTATCTTCGTTACTGTTGGTACCTTGTTCTTCCACTGACAGGGATTTCTCTTTCCTTTATAATTGTACTAGTAAAAAAGGCCCGTTTCTGTAGGCAAGGAAACGGGCCTTAGGCAGGCAGTTCCCCCTCCCCCCCTCCGTGCTACGGCCCCCTTGAACCCTCCCTTCCGCGAATCTGTCATCCCCCCCCCCCATTCCGGCGAAAACTGCCCCCCGCCGCCGCTGCTGCCGTTGTTGTGCTACCTGTTCTTACAGCCGAAGTGTTGTTCTTTCCTTCCCGTTGGTTCTTCAGTCATCTTGTCGGGACGTTCCTCTCTCTGCATGCGTCTGACGTCAGACGCACGGAGTTAAACTTTCTGAGAAGATGATTGAGGAACCCACCCGAAGGGCAGAACAACACTTCGGCTGTCAGCACAGGTAGTGCACAACAGCGGCGGGGGGTGCGGTTTTTGGCGTTTCGGTGGGAGGGATCGACAGGTTCAGGAAGGGGGTGGGTTTCGAGGGGACCGTAGCGTGGGGGTGACAGCTGATTCCGAGGCAGGCTGCGCGTGTTTCCCTACTCCTCTCCTTGCCTTGGAATCAGCTGTTTTGACGTCATTGACGTCCGTGCGTGTCTGCCTCGCAGTCCACCTGCAGCCAGGGAGCCACGGTCCCAAGCGTAGAACGTTGGAGGTGAGAATTATTATATAGGATGTATTCTGTAAGAAGCATGGCTTGTTTCTTTTGTTATATGTTGCTGGTAATTGATAAAGTTTTCTCAATATAAAGATTAATAAAATAAAATCTGGCATTCATTTTATTTGTACAACTGTAAAGGACCTATTTCACTCAGAATTAATCTTCCCTAGATCAGCATCAACCCCAAGATCATATAGACAGATGCACACCCCATTGATCAAAGCAGGAACAAGAAAAATGATTTCATGGAGCATATTGGAGCAAATAAGCAATAGGGAATCATCTTGTTAGTTGGGGGCGGGTGGTGCTAGATGCATAACTCAGCTCAAAATTAAGCAGTTTTTCCTAGGATGAGTGGTGTGGGAGCACCTGTCACTGGCTGGCTACTGGGATGAGGATATTGAATGGTTGGTAGTATTGTATATTCCACTATTTGTTTTTGTACAAAACAGTGTCTGATTCTTTAACTAGTGATAATGGGAGGAAAAATGGATGCTATGATTTTCTTGAAGCCTTTTCTGTAACAGATGTTGATTATCAGTGATGGTCTTTATTACGTGGTTAGATATTTTAAGGATGCTTTTTGAATGGGGTTCAGAAGAGGGTTGCAGAGATGGCATATTTTCCCAGTGCAGTGATGACTCGAATAATTTCTGACAGTTAACTAGTCTCTAAGCTACTTCAATTAGCTTGTTTTCCATAATAAGAAACTTAATTAAGATGGAGTGTATCCTGTGACAAGGTAGTTTGTGAAAATGTCTTTTAAATTTGTAAAGGGAAGCTTAGGGACCTTTTCATTTAAATAAAAGGATGGTGCAAAGATATTAATTCCTAAACCTAGTTTTACCACTATAGATCTTAATTCCTATTTAAATAAGGACAATATCAATTCCCAGCTTATATTAATTCTCTTCTGAGTCTTCATAGAGAGGCTTGATCATTGTATAATTCACATAAATCTGCATTTCAGAAATGCATTTTTTTCTTCTTTATAGGTTTTTATGCAGGTCCCAATTTTATTTTAAAAACATTTACACACTGCCCATCCACAGTTCTAGGCACATCATTCTGTTCCTCCCCACCTCCACCAAATAAAACTGCTTGGGGGTTTCTGCACCCCAAATGCATTAATTAGTTGTTTTTTTATACTGAAGCTTAACTGCCAAGCATTTAACTAGTCTTCTAGTTTTTCTTTAGATCATTTCATTTTGTCTACCCCCCATGGGAGGTGTTTGATCTGTTACAGAATTTTGTGTTATCTGCAGAAACCTAACATTTTTCTTTTAACTTTTCTATAGTATCGCTCAGAAAAATGTTGAACAAAACTGGCCTCAGGACTGATCTATAAGGCATTTCACTACTTACATTTATCATTGTTGAATAAATTCAGGGTCCAATTTTCAAAGGATTTATGTTCCTTACTTTGAGTGTTATGCTCCTAAATTGACACAGTCTTCGTTATCAGACTCAGATGATCATGTTTTGCGAATTACTCTTGGCTCAAATTCATTCCTTAGTGTCCCTCCGGACCGGCCCAGGATTGGACTGATGGGTTGTGCACACCTCCCAGCAGGTGGAGACTGAGAAAATTCTGATTCTAGAGAGCCAATAAGAGCCCTGGCCATGTGACCCTAGCCTCAGTATTTTCTCAGTCTCCAGCAGGTAGGAGGTGAGCCCATTAGTCTCTCTCTCTCTTTTTCTAATTAAATAAAAATAATAATAATAATCCTTCTGTACCTAGGGAATCTAGTTGTAGGGGCTAGGCAGAAAGGAATTTTTCTCTGTAACCTCTGGAGTGTCAAACTTGGGTGTCCCTGGTCCCTCCCCACCCCTTCCTCCCCATCTCCCTTTGCTGTGCTGGGAAAAGCTACCCTTTCGGTGGAAAGGTGTTTAGCCTTTGGGAGAGGCAGCCACTTTTCGATTTTTCCTTAAAAAAAAAAAAGAGAAGCCTCTTTGGGAGAGGCAGCCACTTTTCGATTTTTCCTTTAAAAAAAAAAAAAAAAAAAAAAGAAGCCATTCTCTCCTCAAAGCCCTAACGAGCAGCACTATGGCGGAGAAATTGAAGCGCTGCTCCGTTTGCCATCGGGGGGGGGGGAGGGGGGCGCCCTCGGCTCCTGTAAATGCTGTACAGTGCTAGAAGTCACAGCGGTGCCTGTTCCTCCAGCTGCGTCGGTGGCTGCGCATTCCTTACCGTCTTCCCGTCCGGTCACGCCTGCCTTAGCGCCCTCCTGTTTGGCCTCGGAAGTGCCTGGCTCCTCCGTTTTGGCGAGGAAGGCCGCCATCTTGCCTGCAGCTGCAGGTCCTACAGCACGCAAAATCTCCTCTGATGCACAGCCTTCAGGAGTGGGAGCAACGGAGACAGTGTCCCTGGTGCAGACTGGAAGGACTCAGGAGGGGGGTTTTCCCCCTGAGTTTGTCCTCTAGATGCACTAGACTTTCTTGATGAAAAAGTCAGGTCTTGGGGCAGGAGTTGCAGGTGAGTCCACCTCCAGACCTTTTCCTCCTTCAAAAAGACCTAGATGCTGGGATCCAGAAGTGGACCCAGTGTCCAACCAGGATCGGGAACTGCCCTTCTTGGAAGAGGAGGAAGGCTTAGTGGAGGAGGTTTGGGAGGACCAAGTTGCTGCGGTCCTTGCTGCAGATCCCTTCCCTCAGGGAGAAAATCCTTCGGTAGCTCAGATCTTTTACTAGGAAGACTTACAGGACTCATTTCCTTGGTCTCCTCCACTCTACATTTTGAGGAAGAACCAAACCTGAATCCCATTGGGACATTATTAAGGCACACTGGGATGTTCCTGACTCCTCTTTTCGTCTATCCAGGTCGATGACCCGCCTTTACTCAGTGCCGGAGGTGGACAGGACTCTTCTTAAGGTCCCAGTGATTGACGTGGTGGTCTCAGCGGTTACCAAGCGTGATACGGTTCTGGTGGATGGTGGAACAGCCCTCCGGGATGTCCAGGACAGAGATTGGATTCTCTTCCTAAGAATAGTTTTGATGTCTCCGCTTTGGCAGTGCAGGTGGTTATCTGCGGTTCCCTGGTGGCCAGAGCCTGCTTCCGCTGGGTGGAGAGAGTCCTGGATAGGTCCTCGGATGATCTTTCTGCTATAGATGTGGAAGTGGCCAAGGATTGGAAAAATTGGTGCGTTCTCTGGGGGATACGAAGGTTCCTCGCCTCCCGGAAGATAGGCCTCGCCCGTCTAGTGGGGGTGCTTTGTTTGGCCATGGTCAGGCGAGGGATTTCCATAGGTTTCACACCGGCTGGGGAGCTCAGGCTCAGAGGTCCATGTTTTTCCACAGATCTCAGTCCTTTCGAGGTTTCTGTAGAGGAGGTCGAGACTCAGGTGTCCTATTCCGGTCCCCCTCCCGTTCTTCCCAATGAAGGTGAACGGGCCTCTCCTCTGATTCCTGTAGGAGCTCGGCTGTCACAGTTCTTTCAGAGGTGGGCCCATATTATCTCTGACCAGTGGGTCTTGGAGGTTATTCGAGACGGCTATGCCTTAGAATTGGCCAAGCCTCTTTCAGACACCTTTCTAGAGTCTTCTTGTTGCTCTTGCTGCAAAGCTGCTGCAGCACGGGGACACTCTACAGAGGCTCTTGGACCTTCAAGCCATTTGTCCAGTTCCTCCTTCAGAGTACAGACAGGGTCCTATTTTGGATCTCAGAGCCGTCAATTGGGCTGTCAAAGTCACAAGTTTTTGAATGGAGACCCTTCAGTCGGTGATAGTGGCAGTTCGTACAGGAGAGTTTCTATTGACCTTAGATCTGATGGAAGGTTATCTGCATATTCCTATCAGGACCATTCACCAAAAGTTCTTGCGGTTTGCGATTCTTGGACACCATTTTCAATTTCGGGCTCTGCCGTTTGGCCTAGCTACAGCTCCATGCACGTTCACCAAAGTCATGGTAGTGGTGGCAGCGGCCCTCAGGAAAGAGGGGATCCTGGTCCACCCGTACTTGGACAACTGGCTCATCAGGGTGAAATCTTATCAGGAGAGTCGGCAGGTCACGGACCGAGTAGTGCATTTCTTGCAGTCCCTAGGTTGGGTGGTGAACTCAGCCAACAGCCGTCTGGTTTCTTCGCAGGCCCTGGAGTATTTAGGGGTTACCTTCAACACGGCGCGGGATCGTGTTTTTCTTCCCAGGGTATAGTCCTCAAACTACGATCTCAGATTCAAGGGTTACTTCACAGACGCATCTTCTGTGCTAGAGATTTTCTTCAGGTCCTGTGCTCCATGGCAGCGACTATAGAGGTAGTCCCCTGGGCCAGGTCACACACAAGGTCTCTCCAATTTTCTTTCCTGTCCAGATGGTCCTCAGACGGACTCCCTTCAGGTGAGGTTGCCTCTGCATTCCCAGGAGCGCAGCAGTCTCTTCTGGTGGCTACGGACAGAAAATCTCAACAGAGGAATGCTGCTGGAGTCTCCACAGTGGATAGCATTAATGACCGATGCCGGCCGGGGAGCCCATTGCTTAGGCAGGTTGGCACAGAGTCTCTGGTCCCCCTGGAAGCGTCCCAGTCCATCAATTTGTTGGAGACCAGGGCAATTCGTCTAGCTCTGGAGGAGTTTCGTTCCCTGGTGGCAGGCAGGCGGTGCGAGTTCTGTCGGACAATGCCACGGTAATGGCCTATGTCAACCGCCAGGGGGGAACGAAGAGTCTGCTCTTACGACGGGAGATGGTGAGTCTCATGGCATGGGCAGAGCTTCACCTGACCGCCATGTGGCAGGAGTCGAAAACATTCAGACGGATTTTCTCAGTTGTCATACCCTCAATCCAGGGGAATGGTCTCTCAGCTCTCAGGCGTTTCAGTTAATAGTAACTCAGTGAGGCACTCCAGTTCTAGATCTTTTTGCCTCCAGTCTCAACTCAAAGGTTCCTCGCTTCTTCAGTCGCCGAAGAGACTCAAGAGCAGCAGGGATAGACACCCTCTTAACAGCAGTGACCTTCTGGTCTTCTATATGCGTTTCCTCCATGGCCTATCTTGGGTCGTCTCTTACAAAGGATCGAGGCTCACGGATGCCCAGTAGTCCTAGTGGCTCCATATTGGCCCTGACGTCCGTGGTACGCGGTTCTCCAGCGTCTTTGGTCTGCGCCTCCTCTTCGTCTCCCTGTTCACAAGAACCTTCTATTGCAAGGACAGATTCCTCACCCAGACCCAGCTCGATTTTTTGTCTTACGGCCTGGCTCTTGAATGGGCTCGCTTAACTAAAAGAGGCTATTCCGCTCCAGTGATTTCTACCATGCTTTGGTTGCATCGTCGGTCTACATCTCTGAATTATATTCGCACCTGGAGGATTTTTGAGGCTTGGTGTTCAGATGATGGTACTTCTCCCTTCCTGGCTTCAGTGGCGGAGATGTTGGATATTCTGCAGTGAGGCTTTGATAAAAGATTGTCTCTCTCTTCTCTTAAGGTGCAGGGTGTGGCACTTTTCCTGTTTCCGAGGTCGGATACGAGGTAAGTCGTTGGCTAGTCTTCCTGATGTCTCCCGTTTTTTGAAGGGAGTTAGTCTTCTTCGTCCGCCAGCCAGAGCGGTCTTTCTGTCTTGGGATTTCAACCTGTTGCCTTCTGCACTGACGGGTCCTCCTTTTGAACCGTTGTCTTCTTGTTCCCTTAAGGATTTGACTCCCAAGACAGTATTTTTAGTGGCCATTGCTTCAGCAAGGAGGGTCTTGGAGCTGCAAGCCTTTTCCTGCAGGCCTCCGTTTTTGGAGTTTTCCAAGGAGTTAGTGGTTCTGTGTCCGGTACCTTCTTTCCTGCCTAAGGTAGTTTCTCGGTTTCATCATTCCCAGTCAATCTTCCTTCCTGTCCTGGGGTCTTCCTCGAGCACAGAGTCTCAGAGGAAGTTGTGTACATTGGATGTTAAGAGAGTTCTTAAACGATATCTGAGGGTTACTGAAGACTTTCGGCGCACGGACCGTCTTTTTTATTCTCCTTGCCAGTTTGCGTAAGGGTTTGGCTGCTTCTAAGCCTACTATATCTCGGTGGCTCAAGGAGATGATAGCTTCTTCCTACCTTCTGGTGGGGAGAGCAGTCCCGGAAGATGTTAAAGCTCACTCTACAAGGGGACAAGCGGCTTCATGGGCGGAGCGGTTCTTGATGCTGCCCGCGGACATTTGTAAGACAGCGATGTGGGCCTCTCTCCATTCCTTTTCTAGGCACTACAGACTGGACGTACAGTGTCGGCAGGAGGCGGTCTTTGCGACTTGAGTACTTACAGCGAGCTTGCTAGGGTCCCTCCCTTAGGACTACTGCTTTGTTACTTCCCATCAGTCCAATCCTGGGCCGGTCCGGAGGGACGCTATGGAAGGAGAAATTAGACCTTACCTGCTAATTTGCTTTCCTTTAGTAGTCACACCACTCCTTAAAAAACCTTCATTGGACCCTACCTGTCCTTCCAACTATCGCCCCATCTCCCTCCTCCCTTTCCTATCCAAGATACTTAACGTGCTGTTCACTGGCGTTGCCTTGACTTTCTTTCATCTCAAGCTATTTTTGATCCACTTCAATCTGGCTTTCACCCCCTTCATTCAACTGAAACAACACTTGCTAAAGTCTCCAATGATCTGTTCCTAGCCAGATCCAAAGGTCTCTATTCTATCCTCATCCTTCTCGATCTATCTGCTGCTTTTGACACTATTGACCACAGCCTACTCCTTGATATGCTGTCCTCACTTGGATTTCAGGGCTCTGTTGTTTCCTGGTTTTCTTCTTATCTCTCCCAGCGTACCTTTAGTGTATACGCTAGTGGATCCTCTTCTACTTCTATCCCACTGTCAGTTGGTGTACCTCAGGGATCTGTCCTGGGACCTCTTCTCTTCTCCATCTATACTTCTTCCCTTGGTGCTCTGATCTCATCCCATGGTTTTCAGTATCATCTTTACGCTGATGACTATCAGATCTACCTCTCCACACCAGAAATCACCTCTCGCTTAGACTATTGCAACTTGCTTCTCACAGGTCTCCCACTTAGCCATCTCTCTCCTCTTCAATCTGTTCAAAATTCTGCTGCACGACTAATATTCCGCCAGGGTCGTTATGCTCATATTTGCCCTCTCCTCAAGTCACTTCACTGGCTTCCTATCCGTTTCCGCATACAGTTCAAACTCCTCTTATTGACCTATAAGTGCATTCACTCTGCAGCTCCTCAGTACCTCTCCACTCTCATCTCTCCCTACATTCCTCCCCGGGAACTCCGTTCACTGGGTAAATCTCTCTTATCTGCACCCTTCTCCTCCACCGCTAACGCCAGACTCCGTTCCTTTTATCTTGCTGCACCATATGCCTGGAATAGACTTCCTGAGCCGGTATGTCAAGCTCCCTCTCTGGCCGTCTTCAAATCTAAGCTAAAAGCCCACCTTTTTGATGCTGCTTTTAACTCCTAACCCTTATTCACTTGTTCAGAACCCTTATTTTATCATCCTCACCTTAATATTCCCTTATCTCTTGTTTGTCCTGTTTGTCTGTCCTAATTAGATTGTAAGCTCTGTCGAGCAGGGACTGTCTCTTCATGTTCAAGTGTACAGCGCTGTGTACGTCTAGTAGCGCTATAGAAATGATTAGTAGTAGTACTTTAGTCCTTCCAGACCGGCCCAGGTCCCTCCCGTGTTTTGTGTTCTTTCAAGAGTAGGGACTTGTACATAGTTTTGGAGTCCAGTTCTTTCAGTCTTCTGCGACGGAGCTGCTCTGCAGTTCTGTAAAAAAAAAAAAAAAAAACATATATATATAAGCAATTACCAAAAACAACCATTACATTAATTATCAATCTTTATTCATATAACACATTAAATAATTCACATTATTGTTCAATAAACAATTTTAAAATCCACTCACATCAACCCATTCATTCCATCATCCATCCACAATCATATTCTATTACAAAACATACTCTATTAAAATCATTCCACAATTACACCATCAAAACCGTCATCAACACTGCTACAATCTCCTTATTCCATACTTTTGCTCCTTTTCTAACTCTTTCCGTCAGGAATAATATCTTACATCAGACATAATCCATATAGATAGCTCTCTCCTCTCGTTAATAAATTCCAATGGATTCCACTAAAGTTTGCCAGCTCTATAGACACATGTTCAAGTCTTTTCCAAATCTTATTTTCTTTAAATCTTTTATTGGAATTCAAATACAGTTCTCGATGATTGTATCCTCTTAGTTTTTTAGCAAGCCTTAAATTCAGTATCCTTAATACCACTTTTCAACCATCAGGCTGGAGAAATATATGCATCAATGTTCATCTCTGCCGTGTCTATTGGTTTTATCTCAGTGGTAAGGAAGTTCTTTAATCCACGACCCAACACGAACGTGTTTCGCTCCCTTGAGCGTCTTCAGGGGTCAGTTTCTAAGTGAACAATAATGCTATTAAAATCTCACATACACAGTTCATATTGTCACAAAACTGAAGACTAAATTTACTTACTGGCTATCGCAGGCGTTAGGCATTCGAGCGCAGGTCGCTTGCGGAAACGTCAAAGATGCCTACACATGCGCACATGCAATGTTGGGACCCAGTATTTAAACACCTATCACTGAATGCTGAGCCACTCAATTTCCTTATTTAACCCATTAGGGATGACAGTATTCCACCTGAAAATCAGGCGTTGTTCATTCTGTAGTAATTTTAAAGGAATATTACCACCTCTTATAAACGTAACCTGACTCAACACCACGAATCGCAACTCTTGAACCTCATGGCCCTTTAAAAGTCGTATTGCTCAGCATTTTAGTAGTTTGCGTGTTGGTCGAAAAGAGGCACCTGTTGTGGCCCATTAGGAGTTGGTGGTGTTGTTGTTGGTTACATTTGTACCCCGCGCTTTCCCACTCATGGCAGGCTCAATGCGGCTTACATGGGGCAATGGAGGGTTAAGTGACTTGCCCAGAGTCACAAGGAGCTGCCTGTGCCTGAAGGGGGAATTAAACTCAGTTCCTCAGGACCAAAGTCCACCACCCTAACCACTAGGCCACTCCTCCACATGGCTTGTCCGTCATTTAAGCACATTTTATGGGTGCTTTGTGGCTGCTTTGATTCCAATGGGCACAGAAGGTTGGTCTTTCTCTTCTTTCCTGCTTTGTTAGTCAAATACTGAGGCTAGGGTCACATGGCCAGGGCTCTTATTGGCTCTCTGGAGTCAGAATTTTCTCAGTCTCCACCTGCTGGAAGGCGTTCACAACCCATCAGTCCAATCCTGGGCCTGTCCGGAGGGACTAAAGGAAAGCAAATTAGCAGGTAAGGTCTAATTTCTCCTTTTGTATTTCAACAAACCTCAACGGTACCACTCTAACAGCTCATAATCCCATTGCTCCCTAACCTTTATGCACCACATAATCACTGGTCTATTATTTACTGAACAAGCAAGAGATGATTGGAGAGACTGTGATCATTTTAAAAGGGGACAGTTCTTGAGGAGGCCTCAGGCAAAATTTGAATGTTGGCTAAGAGCCCCCCTTTTCAATACGGATTATGAAGTTTTGGGCCAGAATAAGTTAAATGAAAGGATCATACTTTTTAAAGTTAATGAAAAGAGCAGTAATTTGGAGTTAATAAAATATTGAATAAGCGCTTAGAATTTTTTTCAGTAAACAATAGACCACTGATGATGTGGTATATAAAGCTTAGGCAGAGATGAAATTGTGAGCTGCTGGAGTTGTATCGCTGAGGTCTGGTGAAATAAAGAGTGAATTTGGGCCAAGAATTATTTGCAAAATATGATCATCTGAGTCTGATAACGAAGACTGTGTTTCTTTACTTAGATGAAAAATTTGAGGTTTCTCTAGTATGAATGCTCCTAGATTGATCACTGAAAATTTACTAAGGCTGAGTGCATTAATTTTATTTAAAATTTCATTAAACTCCTAAATTTAGGTGCATAAAAAATGGGTAGTAACAAGTACAGATTTAGGGCAATTAAAATAAACTTTAGGAGCTTAGCATTGATTTGTCAGTACTAGCCACATAAATTAGATTCATAAATCTAGGCAAATGGCAGGCCTAAACTTATAATCATAAATTTTACGCTCCTAAATTAAGATGAATTTCGAGCTGAAAACTTAGGGTTCTTTTACTAAGCTGCATTAAGCAGCTAACACAGGTTTTATCACATGGTAAATATTAGCTTTTGCATTTGCTACTGTCTCCTGCATTAAGAACTGCAGCACACAGCAAAAAATCACATATTGCTGCCTAATATGAGAATGGGCAGGAGCTGGGTGTGACATAGGCAGCCAGAGGAGAGTAGCTGTGACAACTAGTGCATAGGTCCCCCTATATAGAAGACTGACCTCTAGCAGTAGTACCATAAGAGTATCATTAGTGGTTATTGGTGCCAGTTTGAATTTCCTTCTGCTGCTGCCTGGGACCCACAAGACCATTAATGCTATTGTAGATAAGAAAGAATGCTCCTGAAAGATGCTTGGGTTAGGAAGATCATCATGTGTTTTGAGTCTGCCTGTACTCCAAAGTTTCTGACCTGTGATATAAGGGGGAGTCCAGGGTTCCCAAAACGGATTTTGATGTCAGGTATGTGACTGCGTATGTTAGGGACCCACGGGAGCTCAGTTTTACTTGGGTTCAGGCAAACCTTGTTGTTTTTAGCCCATTCTTGAATTGCTGTTAAACAGGTAGTTGGCTTATTGAGTGCTGTAGATAAGTTTTTGGTTCAGTGGTTATAAGTAGTTGCATATCATCCATGTAGATGGAGAACCAAGTATCCATTGACCAAATCAACTCATTTAATGGCATCCCTCTTTGAGTTTTAATTTCTTTGTTCTGTGTCTAAGGAATATTTTACATCCTTCTCTTATAGTGTGAGTGTGGGCCTTTGGGTGGTAAGTAAGCAAACATGAAATAGAAAACACAGTGGGTACCAATTGATATATGATACATATTATGGTCTCCACCTCTTCAATGTCGCTTTCGGCACCTAACCATTGTACCTCTATCCAGGAAGTCTAGACTGCCTCAATCTTGATTGACTGCACTTTTTGTCCTTTAGATTGTAAGCTCCTTTGAGCAGGGACAGTCCTTCTTTGTTAATTGTACAGCGCTTTGCAACCCTGGTAGCGCTTTAGAAATGTTAAATAGTAGTAGTAGTAGCATTTCAAAAAGCGTCAATTTATAGTGTCAGTATTTAAAAAGTGGATATTAACTTGTCTTCTTCATGAAAACTCATAAAATGTTCTGTTAATTGAAGTATGACTGTTATTAAAAACTGACAGATATTTAGATAAATGTTTCTTCATAATAATTTCAGGAAGTTCCCAGTTTGTGAAAATTATATATATATAATATATAATACACAAACCAAAATATCTGTATCGATCTATTTGTATATAGATCTATCTATATATAGTGGTGGCATAGGTACTACAGTTCAGTGTTTCATAAAATACTACGCTGAATCTGTTTGAGGCAGATTTAGACATAACTATGGCTGTACTGTTGTCACTGACAAAGAAGTCTAGTGTCGCTATTGAAAGACTGTTCCATCAAACTACTGAATATTAAAGATTGCACCTTTCAGTGTTTACCGTTTAGGTTTTGCGAAGCTTGAGGTGGTCAGTTTTCAAAGATATTGAAATGCCTGACCATGGAGTAATGCCTAGATTCCTGGTTCTGAATATTAACCTTAAAAATGTTGTTAAATGTGGCCATGCAGTTTCACAATATAGCTGTTTTTAAGTAAGTAAGTTCGATTCCCACTTCAGGCACAGGCAACTCCTTGTGACTCTGGGCAAGTCATTTAACCCTCCATTGCCCCATGTAAGCCGCATTGAGCCTGCCATGAGTGGGGAAGCGCGGGGTACAAATGTAACAAAAATAAAATAAAAAATAATAAACTATGATTTGATAACTGATTATTTCATTATATATGAGCATTCAATGTGGCAGTGATAGAGTGGGAATTCTATAATATGCATAGTTCTCTGTTTCCAAAACATCACATTTTAGTCACCAAAAGTATCTATAAGAATTGAAGGTACAAGTCTTTGTGATATTCTTCTTTAGATAGTTTTCAAATGGAACGTACAGATGTACTTTTCCTTTGAAAGTTTCCTAGGGGGAAAATACTTGCCAGCATTTACACTTGCATCTTCTGTGGACAGCATTCTCAAAATAGTATGTGCACTTTGTAAAATACAAGAGTGCTTGTAGTATGCCTGCCCACTTGTGGAATCATCTCCACAAATAGCAGGTAAGAATAAGAGCATTATGGAATCAATATGTGTACTTTTATCCCCATAAAGGGACTTTGAACATGCCCTTCCGAGATCTATCTTGGGTAAATGTGATGCTGCATTGAATTGAAATGTTCAACCTATTAGTCAACCAGATAGCTCAATTTCAAATTTCTCTTTTTCAAAATAATTTCAATTTTTAATTTCTCTTTCAGGAGTATGATGATGGATATGGTACAGCTTATGATGAACCAAGCTATGACTCTTATGATAACAGTTATAACACCCGCACACAAAGGTGAGATTAAACTCTGCTATTTTCAAATATATAAATACTTGCTAGCTATCCTGTGACCTAAGACTGTTAGATGCAGTACTATTTCTTGAAGATGAGCAGGTTCACTAAGACAATACAAATACTCGTATCACTGTACATTGGTTCACTTTCAAGGAAAAGCCATCAGTACACAGTGGTTTGCACGCTACATTGGTTATACAGCACCCCTCTGTTCCTCTTAGTCCACCTTGCCAAACTGACAATTTTATTCAAGTGGCTTCACAGCATTATAAAGCAGTTTTCTTATTCTTTTGCCAACCCCATTTGCTAACATCTCTTACTTAAAATATTTTAGCAAAGTGGTAGAAAGCTTATTTTGTTTGTTTTACTACTCTGTCTCATTTTTTTTTAATGGGGCTGGATAATAGTCACTCAGACACATTTTTTTACAGAATATCCTTGTTTTGATTTGACACTGTTTCCCTTTTCATATTCAAGAAGCAGATTAGTGACTTGTCTGAAGTGCAACAAAGTGTCAGTTGCTGATCATACCAAGATTTGCTTCAAGTGTCTGGGACAAGGAAGTAACAGCAGCAACCTCCTAAATCCCAGACAAAGAATGCAGCATTAGGTGCAAACAAGTGTTCAGTCAAAACCTACCCCTAATTTTCTGAGCAGCAACAGTATAACCCAGGGTCACAGAGAGGAAGGGGGGGTGGGCTGGACAAAATTTGTCGGGTCCGGCCTCCAAGGGGAGGCCTGGGCCCAGTACCTGAACTGACAAGCTTCTTCTTGCTGCTTGCTTCCAGGTCTGTCCTCCCATGCTTTTGCATGCCGCCCAGGACCTGGATGATTGCATTAGCGCTATATCGCTTTAATGCAATTGTGCGGGTCCTGACTTCCAGAGCAGGAGAGGACAGACCATGGGAGCAGGCACGCAGGAAGCAGCTTGCCGGGCCTGGGCCCTCCTTGGAGGCAAAGAGAAGGGTAAGGGATGGGCAGGAGCGGCGGTTCGAGTGGGGGGGGGGGGGGGAGAGGGATGGCGCGAGTGGAGAGGACAGCTTGCGGCAATTCGGTTCTGCCCTGGTCCCGGCTATGCCTCTCGGCGGCCCTGGTATAACCAGTCTCTTGATCAGCCCTAGAGATCACCTTTTCATTTCATGGCAAAGTGCCTCTATTGCCCCTGTCTCATTTGGATTATATTTCTCCCCAACAAAAAACTCCTTACCCATTAATAATTGTTGAAGAAAACTCTTTGGTAGGGAATTAAACATTTGACTGCATGTCTTCAGAAAAAGCAGAATTGCTTACCCATAACCTGCATTTTCTGAAGACCGCAGTTGAGTAGTCATACTAACCAGGTCCAGCTTAACCACCAGGAAGACTAGTCAGTCACCTAGGATGGCATCTGCATCCATAGCTAAGCAGTAGATCTTGACAGCCTCTTTCTCAAATAACCATTGACATGTATATTTATCCAGAAGAAGGGCAAGCAATGTACCAGGGTATCTGGTGATGGTAGGGTGACAATGAATGTTGAGCATGCTTATTAAGCTCTCACAAGAGACTTAAGGACCTGAGGGTTAATCAAGAGGGGTACAAGGCTGGAGGTTTGCATAGAGTGCCTAATACTCTTGTACAGGCCCTGGCAGCAATCAACCTTCCTCCTCTTCAAAGTTGTTCGAACCTGACATGCATGAACAGTCAAACGTTTTGGCTTAAGAGACCTCTGTAACATTTCTATTTACCAATGGCTTTCTTATGACCACTTATATGACTTATGGTCTGTTTTCAGAGAACACTTGTTAAAATAGAGATATTATTTTATCTTTATTATTTTACACTATATATACAACATTATGTATGATACAGTGGCATTCTATTGCATTAAAAGCTGTATTGGATTGAATTTATTCATTTTATATTCTGCATTTATACATTAGTGTTAAAGTGGTTAATTGTGTTGAACTGGTTACATTTTTTTAGTCAACTGATATTTGTAATGTATACAAATAGACAAAGGTGAATTTATGCCAGGTCACTGACCCAGAATCTCTGCATCAGGAGTCTAACAAGTTAATGAAATGAAGTGGTAACAACAGCCCACATAGGCAAAAGGAGTGGTCAACTGTGTCAGTAGCCCATATGGCCTGAAGAGAATTGGAGGTGACAGCTCACTTGAGCTAGACAAAAAGTGATGGCAGCTTCATCATTTTTTAAAACTGTAATCCAGAGGCTACTGGGGACAGGGAAAAGGGGGAGAGTATTGTTTCAGATAGGCCTTATTGCTGAAGAGAGTGAGGTGGAGAGGAGTTAGGTGCTTATAATACCTCAAACCCAATATATGTGTGTCTAGGTATATGTGTGTGTATATATTATGGATGTCCATTTGTTAGTAAACCTTTAAAAAATTGAATGCACACTAAATCAATATAGTGCATGTTGATGAATGGATGTAGAAATGCACCAAGCCTAACAGTTGGAATTTGAATTTTAAAATGTATACAATAAAGCTTAAAATTAGTGAGAAAAATAGTTGATTCTATAGTATATGTTAATATTATCTGATGTCTCTCAGCTCAAGGTAAAGTTATGCGTTACATCTATGAAAATCTATTCCACTAGAGGTACTGATGGGTGCTGTAGGTTATTTGAGTTGTTACATGCAGATATTGGGTTTACACATGTAAATAAGCATTCATTTATATACAATTTTAGAAAATGTGCTGCTTCTAACTTTGTGCTGTGGTGCATGGAGATCTGAAGAAAGCATGTTCATTTATTTGTTACATTTGAATCCCACATTTCCCCACCTATTTACAGGCTCATTGTGGCTTACATAGTACCGTAAAGGTGTTTGCCAATTCCGGTATTGTTCATGCTTAGAGTTTGGAAACATGTGAACTCATGTTCACATCAGTATGAACAAAATACAGTAATGTTTTGGTAGAATAAGGTTCCTGTGTAACAGACATATTAGGGAATTGTAGAGGAAGAGAATCGAGTTTTGGTTTTGAGTGGAGGAGTGGCCTAGTGGCTAGGGTGTTGGACTTTGGTCCTGGGGAACTGAGGAACTGAGTTCGATTCCCACTTCAGGCACAGGCAGCTCCTTGTGACTCTGGGCAAGTCACTTAACCCTCCATTGCCCCATGTAAGCCGCATTGAGCCTGCCATGAGTGGGAAAGTGCGGGGTACAAATATAAATAAAAGAAAAAGAGTTTTGGTTTTGTTGTGTTGCAAGGTACCGGCATTTAAGTTGGGTCGGTGAGGTATGTCTTTTTGAACAGGTTGGTTTTTAGTGATTTCTGGAAGTTTAAGTGATCATATGTTGTTTTCACGGCTTTAGGTAATGCGTTCCATAGTCGTGTGCTTATGTAGGAAAAGCTGGATGCATAAGCTGATTTGTATTTGAGTCCTTTGCAGCTTGGATAGTGGGGATTTAGGTATGTCCGTGTTGATCCTGTTGTGTTTCTGGTTGGTAGGTCTATAAGGTCTGTCATGTATCACCGTAGATGATTTTATGAACCAGGGTGCGTATTTTGAAAGCGATACGTTGTTTGATTGGAAGCCAGTGCAGTTTTTTTTTTTTTTTTTGCAGTAATCTACATGGCTTAGTATCATTGATTGTATCAAGTTGCAAAATGTTTCCCTTGGGAAGAATGTTCCTTCAAAGTATATACACAAATTCCATATTTTAGAACAGCAGTACACTTATATCCAGGAAAATGTTCCCATTGGGGTTTGGACCTGTTTTGTGTCTGCTGACCTTGTTTGAACATGGGCTCTTAGAAGAGACCTTGAGGGGAAAATTGTGCTTACCTCTCAGGTGTTCAAAACGCCTTAAAATGTCAAGTGTATTTTTGCATCTGAGCGCCATAATCTATTCTCAGTGGATGTACAATTTTACAGAATCCGCCACTCATGTACATAAGTAACAAAATTACTTCTGATGTGTGTAAGTAGCAAGCCATGCTTGTGATTTTTAAAATTTTGTTTCAGAAAATGGTTTCTTCTGATGTGTGTCCTATCATATTTGTATAGCACTGCCAAAGAAACACTTTCATTAAAAAAAAAAAAGGCACCATGTCCGCTGGGCCTCTCCTAAAATACTAGAAGGTTTTTAAATGCATGGATCTCCTATCTCAATATCATATGCATATCATATCATCATATCTTTATGTAGGAAGCTTACTTAAACTTCAGTTTCATATTCTTAATATAAGTTCTATATAAGCATCAAAGGTAATGTACTCTGATTTGGACAGTTATAACAGTGTCAGTAATCTGCTCTGATATAATTTCTAGTATGAAAACTTGACATTTTCTTTTGTTCTTAACCTTTAAATGCTTTGCCATTTGCATTGTAACAGGATTGTTACTGTTATATTTGACAAATTCTACTACAAGTTTTTTAAAATTGTTCTTAAGTTTTTGTTATGAATTACTTATTGAAGCTACTAATATAGGGGTCCTTTTACTAAGCTGCAATAAAAAGTGGCCTTAGTACACCCTTACGCAGGCTTTTCCTGTGCGCTAAGGCCATTTTTACTACTTGTATCGCCTAAGGCCCTGGTTTGTTGGTGCTTGTTGCACTTCTGCCTAGCTTGGTTTTTATTGTCTGATGCTAGTTAGTCTGTGTGTAGTTTAGCTTAGGGTTATTGTTTGTTTCCTAGACTTGTTCCTTGTCTGTCTTTTGTGTTTAGTTTCTGTTTGTCTATGTTTCTTGTTCAGTGGCTGCTTGGCAGCTTTCAGTTCTGTCTCGTGTTTGTCAGTGTTTGTTCCCTGTTTTAGTGGCTGGTTGCAGCTTCCAGTTCCTACCCTGTCCTGTAAGTCCTGTTGGCTGCCTGCAGCCAGGGGCTCAACTCCTGGGGAAGGGCGGCTAGTGCAGGTGAAGTCTTGCTGTTCCTATCTGAGTTCTGTCTTGTTCCTAGTGTGGGGTGGTTTTGCCTGCCGCTGCCACTCCTTGGCAGTGGCCCAAGGGCTCACGATCCGAGTTCCTGCTTTTGAAAACATGACACACATTCTGCAGCAGGATATGTTTATCCATTCCTACCGTAGCTGAGATGATATTTAACCATTTCTCTGACCTCATGTGCAACTTTCTTTAAATCAATCACCTTACTTTCTAACTCTTCCTACTTTCTTATATGTTACATCTTTGCTTTACCCTTCGCTATCAATTATAATGTTCTATTACGTATTGTGTTGACATTGTTAATAGTATACCATGCCACACTTTGTAATGTTTTTGAATATTTTTACTGCTGTAATTGTCTATTGTTCGTGTTTGATCTATTCTTACTGTACACCCCCTTGAGTGGATTCCTTCAAAAAGGCAGTAAATAAATCCTAATAAATAAACAAGATTATAACAAAACTGTTGTACAACATAAGAGAGAAATGATCATCATTAGGCACAAAGTATAAAGAGGACAACCAAGAATGTGTCCCCTTTATTGAAAAAACTGCACTGGCTGCCAATGGAGGCCCGTTGCCATTTTAAAGTCTGTCTACAGTCCGTAGAACTCTCTATGGTTTGGCACCTGCTTATCTGTCTTGGTTTAGAGTTCATTCTTTAAAATATTGCATTCATGATGCTTTGCTTTTGCACTTTCCAAGTCTGAAAGGCTTGAAATCTAAGAATATTTACAATGTTTCTTTTCTGTATCAAGCTCTCTCCATTTAGTTTGATCTTTCTTTTGAAATTAGATCATTGCAAAAGTATTTCTTTTTCAGAAAAGCTTTGAAATTTTATCTTTTTAAGTGATTTATTAGTAGCTGTTAGATTTTAAGAATGTATACAAATGTTGACTTCTGTTATTCTCCAGATATAGCTGGACTCAGTTATATAATCCACATCATGGGGTATTTGCGGAATATAAGAATATATACATAAGACTATATGTATGTACGTTTATCTGAGATTTGGCAAAAAGGAGAAACAATCCCAGATTCATGTCTGATGTACCTGAAGCAGGCAAGACAAGCTACTTCCTAAATAAAAAGCTGGTCAAGAAGTATGGCAACACTAGGAAGCCTATAGCTGTGCACATGAGAGGTGTGTTGCCCACAGCAACCTGATCATCTGATCGTCCTTCTACAGTGAACATAGAGGAACCAGACTAACAATGTCCTATACAAAAGAAACGTCATCCTCTCAGGATATGGCGTTTAGGGAGAAACCCTTGAAAGAGCGTAAAGAACTATTAGAAAAAGTACAGAATTTGTTACATATGTTGCTCTTCATCCAAGCATATGGCTAAAAGATTGTGAAGCAACCATCAAGTGTACTGAGTTCAATAGTGACCAGCATGTCAGCACATTATACCCTGCAAAAAGTAAGCCTACTTCTCCAGCATCCCCAGCCTCAGAGTCGAGCCACAGCAGGGAGGAGACAGAGCAACAGTCATCACCAAGTGTTATTCCAAACTGTACACAGGTGTGTGAAGGAAGCTGCAGTAGAAGGTCATGCACCAAGATATGTGTAGCTAAAGTATATTCAAAATAGCAACCAGAAAAGGCAGGAAAGATTGCCATCATAGATGAGCAGAGTAACCAGTCCCTGGCAAGGGCTCAATTCTTTGACTTATTTGACATCCCAGAGAGATTGCTATCCCCAAACCTCAAGACTGTTACAGTGATGAAACAGGACAGGGAGAAGAGCAAGTTGATACGTGATAGAAATGATGGAAGGCACATCTATTGACTCTCAGTGCATATATCTTTAGGGGGGCATTGAAAATATCTTTTTGGAAGTTTCAAAACTGTGACTAGCAGTTTGTTAACCATACATAGTTTTTTTTTAAGTCATAGAAATGAGGAAACACTTGTTTAGTGGCCCTTGTTTCTTTTCTCGAGCCCAAAACTACCAGGAGTGAATTTTATTTGTTGCATTTGTATCCCACATTTTCCCACCTATTTGCAGGCTCAATGTGGCTTACATTACACCGTAATGGTGATCGCCATTACCGGAATGAGAAATACAGAGTGGTATTGCATTAAAGTTCATAAGTGACAGAGTAATTTAAGCAGTCAGGTATAGGGAGTTTTTTTTTTTTGTTACATTTGTACCCCGCGCTTTCCCACTCATGGCAGGCTCAATGCGGCTTACATGGGGCAATGGAGGGTTAAGTGACTTGCCCAGAGTCACAAGGAGCTGCCTGTGCCGGGAATTGAACTCAGTTCCTCAGGACCAAAGTCCACCACCCTAACCACTAGGCCACTCGTCCGCTCATCTCCTCTCCTCCTCGAAATCCACCACCTGTTCCTCAGACCCCATCCCCACCAACCTACTTAGCACCATCGCTCCTACTATCACCCCCACCATCTGTCATATTCTCAACCTCTCTCTCTCCACTGCAACTGTCCCGGACACCTTCAAGCATGCTGTGGTCACACCACTCCTCAAAATACCATCTCTTGACCCTACCTGTCCCTCCAACTACCGCCCCATTTCCCTCCTACCCTTCCTCTCCAAGATACTTGAACGCGCCGTTCACAGCCGCTGCATTGATTTTCTCTCCTCTCATGCCATCCTCGATCCGCTTCAATCCGGCTTTCGACTCCTACACTCGACAGAAACGGCACTATCTAAAGTCTGCAATGACCTGTTCCTCGCCAAATCCAAAGGTCACTACTCCATCCTTATCCTCCTTGACCTATCCGCCGCTTTTGACACTGTCAATTACAACCTACTTCTTGACACACTGTCCTCCTTTGGGTTCCAGGGCTCTGTCCTCTCCTGGTTCTCCTCTTATCTCTCTCATCGTACCTTCAGAGTACACTCTCATGGTTCGTCCTCCTCCCCTATCCCGCTCTCTGTTGGAATTCCTCAGGGATCTGTCCTTGGGCCCCTTCTTTTTTCAATCTACACCTCTTCCTTAGGCTCCCTGATCTCATCTCATGGTTTCCACTATCATCTTTATGCTGACAACACCCATCTTTATCTCTCCACACCAGACATCACTGCGGAAACCCAGGCCAAAGTATCGGCCTGCTTATCCGACATTGCTGCCTGGATGTCCAACCGCCACCTGAAACTGAACATGGCCAAGACTGAACTTATTGTTTTCCCACCCAAACCCACTTCTCCTCTCCCTTCACTCTCTATCTCAGTTGATAACACCCTCATCGTCCCCGTCTCATCTGCCCGCAACCTCGGTGTCATCTTCGACTCCTCCCTCTCCTTCTCAGCGCATATCCAGCAGATAGCCAAGACCTGTCGCTTCTTCCTCTATAACATTTGCAAAATTCGCCCCTTCCTCTCTGAGCACACCACCTGAACTCTCATCCACTCTCTCATTACCTCTCGCCTTGACTACTGCAACCTACTCTTTAGTGGCCTCCCACTTAGCCATCTATCCCCCCTTCAGTCCATTCAGAACTCTGCCGCACGTCTTATCTTCCGCCTTGACCAATATACTCATATCACCCCTCTCCTCAAATCACTTCACTGGCTTCCGATCAGATACCGCATACAGTTCAAGCTTCTCCTACTAACCTACAAATGCACTCGATCTGCAGCCCCTCCTTACCTCTCTACCCTCATCTCCCCTTACGTCCCTACCCATAACCTCCGCTCTCAAGACAAATCCCTCCTTTCAGTACCCTTCTCCACCACCGCCAACTCTAGGCTCCACCCTTTCTGCCTCGCCTCACCCCATGCTTGGAACAAACTCCCTGAGCCCATACGCCAGACCCCCTCCCTACCCATCTTCAAATCATTGCTCAAAGCCCACCTCTTCAATGTTGCTTTCGGCACCTAATCACAACACCTCTACTCAGGAAATCTAGACTACCCCAACTTGACATTTCGTCCTTTAGATTGTAAGCTCTTCTGAGCAGGGACCGTCCTTAGTTGTTAATTTGTACAGCGCTGCGTAACCCTAGTAGCGCTCTAGAAATGTTTAGTAGTAGTAGTAGTAGTTTGACTGCCAGAGGGATGGATGCTACTGGGCGGTAGTTGGTTATGTCATTTGCTTTTTTCTTGGAATCTTTAGGTATTGGGGTGAGTAGTATGTTTCCTTTATCCTTAGGGAAGAGTCCATGTTGTAGCATGTAGTTTAGGTGTGACGTGAGGTCTGCTATGAAGCATTGAGGGGCGGATTTTATTAGGTTGTTGGGACATATGTCCAGTTTGCAGTGGGATTTGGCGAACCTGTTTTATTTATTTTTATTTATTGTATTTGTACCCCACATTTTCCCACCTTTTTGCAGGCTCAATGTGGCTTACAGAGTATGGAAATGAGAACGTCATTACATGATTTAAGAAAACAGTCGATCATAAGTTGAGGTGAAAGAGGAATTTAGGTAGAAGGTGTTAGGTAAGGTCGTGTGAGAGGTGTTTTGGTGTACTTGGGTGGTTTAAGGAATGATTTGTTTCATTGAGGGTGACTTTTGTAGGCTCTGTTGAAGACATGTGTTTTCAAAGCTTTGCGAAAGCTGGTTAGATTGGTCATGGTTTTTAGGGCCATGGGTAGTGCGTTTCAAAACTGTGTACTTTTGTACACAAAGGTAGTAGCATAAGCCTGTTTGTATTTCATTCCTTTACAGCTGGGAAAGTTCAGGTTGAGGAATTTGCGGGCCGATCTTTTGGCATTCCTGGGCGGTAAGTCCACTAAGTTTAACATATAGAGTGGGGCATCTGCATGAATGATTTTGTGTACAGTTGTGCAGATCTTGAACTCAGTTCGTTCCTTGAGCGGGAGCCAGTGCAGTTTCTCTCTGAGGGGTTTCGCACTTTCGTATTTAGGTGTTCCAAAAATGAGTCTGGCTGCAGTGTTCTGGGCTGTTTGGGGGTTTTTGATGGTCTGTTCTTTGCAGCCTGCGTACAGAGCGTTACAGTAGTCCAAGTGGCTTAATACCAATGACTGAACTAGGGTGCGGAAGATGTTTCTTGGGAAAAAAGGTTTTATTCTTTTGAGTTTCCACATCGATTGGAACATTTTTTTCGTTGTGTTCTTTGCGTGGGTGTCGAGAGTGAGGTTTCGATCAATAGTGACTCCAAGGATTTTCAGATTTTCTGAGATAGGAAGTGTGCAGTAGGGTGTGGTTATTGTGAGGTATTTGTTTGTATTGTATTGGGAGGTGAGAACTAGACATTGAGTTTTTTCTGCGTTGAGTTTTAACTTGAATGAGTCCACCCAAGAGTGCATGGTCTGGAAGCTCTGGTTGATCTTGTTGGTTATTTCGTTTAAGTCACTTTTGAACGGGATATGGATCGTAACGTCATCGGAATATATGTAAGGGTTAAGGTTTTGATTTGCTAGGAGTTTGGCTAATGGTATCATCATTAGGTTGAAGATAGTTGGTGAGAGGGGGGATCCTTGAGGAACCCCGCATTCTGGTCTCCAAGGTGGCAATCTGCCCGTGTTCATTATTACTTGGTAGGATGTGGTGGTGAGGAATCCTTCAAACCATTTGAGAACTGGGCCTCCGATTCCGAAGTACTCTAGTAGGTGTAATAGTATTTCATGATCCACCATGTCGAAGGCACTAGACACGTCGAATTGTAGTATGAGTATGTTCTTGCCGGTTGTGATCGTTTTTTTGAATATGTTCATTGCCGACACTAGTACAGTTTCAGTACTATGATTTGATCGAAATCCTGATTGAGGCTCGTGTAGAATTGAGTGTTTGGTCAGATATTCCGTGAGTTGTTTTGTCACTATGCCTTCCATCAATTTTGTTGTGAGTGGGATAGAAGCGACTGGTCGGTAGTTGGTTAAGTCCATTGTGCTTTCCTTGGCATCTTTAGGCAGTGGAGTGAGTAGGATATTTCCATTTTCCGTGGGGAAGAGTCCATTTATGAGTCTGTAGTTTACTTGGTTCGTGAGGTCTTGTTTGAATTGTTTGGGTGCGGATTTTATTAGGCTGGTAGGGCAAATGTCAAGTTTGCATTGAGATTTGGCATATTTACTGAGCCAGTGTGCGAGTTCATTTATTGAGATCAGGTCAAAATTGGTCCATGATCGATCGGCTGGGTATTCTCCAGGATTTGGGTCTAAGCATTCAAGGATGCTTGTACACTCAATGGTATTGCTTGGTATCATATGTCGGAGCTTTGTGATTTTTTCATTGAAATATTTCGCTAAGCTGGTGGCCGATGGGGTGTCTGTGCTATTCAAGGTGACCCATGTGGTGTTTAGGAGGTTGTTTACAAGTGAAAAGAGTTTGTGCGTGTCCTTGTAGTTTGGTCCTATTATAGTTTTGTGGTGCATTCTTTTGGTATGTCTGATTTTGTATTTGTATTTTCTTTGTACCTGTTTCTACTCTTTGATGAGTGTGTGATCATCTTCTTTTTGCTCCATGCCCTTTCTAGTCTTCTGACCTGTATTTTTAGTTCTTTCAGTTCTTCGTTAAACCATGGGATTGAGTTGTTCCTGTGTGAGGTTCTCGTTTGGAGCGGTGCTGTTTTGTCTAGCACTGCTCTGCATCTGTTGTCCCATTCTTGTAGAAATTGGGGTGATTCTGTAGTTGTGGTCCATTCCTCGGTATATATTTGTTGCCAGAATGTTAGAGGGTCTATATTGCCTCTCATAGTATAGGTTTTCTTTTCTTGTTTTTGTTGTTTCTCTTTTGTTTTCCAGAAGAGGGAGATGGTTGCCTTGTAGTGATCTGACCATGGTGTGATTGTCCATTTTGTATCCCTGAATATGAGGTTCGCTTCTGATGAAAATGTATGAGTTATGATGTCTAGTGTATGTCCTTTTTTGTGAGAGGGTTGCATGTTAGGCCAGTGGATCTCCCATAGTTGGAGGAATTCCTTGCATTCGTGTACATTGTTTGAGTTGGTGTCTTCAAGATGGAGGTTTATGTCTCCTGCAATGAGGACTGCTGTTGATCACTTAGGTGACAATTTCATCGGTAAGTAGAGCGAAGTTTGTCCAGATTCGGTCTACTTGGTATTCATCGGGGATTGGGTCCAGACAGTCAGTGAATTTTTTTGTGGTCAGTGGTGTTAAGTGGTAACGTGTTTCGTAGCTTTATAATTTTCTTATTGAAGTATTTAGCAAGATTGTCTGCTGATGGGGTGTCTATGTTTGTTGTGGTAACCGGTGTGGTATCTAGTAGTTTGTTCACGAGTTGGAAAAGTTGATGTGTGTCTTTGTAGTCTGGCCCTATTTTGGTTTTGTAGTATGACCTTTTGGTTTGTCTTATTGCATATTTGTATTTTATTTGCATTTTTTTTCCATGCGTTAAGTGTATGTTCATCTTTTATTTTATTCCATTCTCGTTCAAGCCTCCTAACTTATGTTTTCAGTTTTTATAGTTCTTTATTAAACCATGGTATCGAGTTGTGTCTTCTTGAGCTTCTTGTTTGTAGTGGTGCTATTTTGTCTAATATGCTTCTGCATCTGTTGTCCCAATCAAGAAAATAGTTTTTCGAGTCCGTTTGCGTTACCCATTCGTTCTTGTAAATCTGTTGCCAAAATGTTACCGGGTCACTTTGGGCTCTCATGGTGTAGGTTGTGCATTCTTGTTTGTGGTATGAGCCTTTTTTTTTGACTCCTAAATAAATAGGTTATAAAAATTAGAAGGTTTTATGTACCCAAGATAAAAGGAAAACCTGTTTTACTCAAAACATTTTTAATTGCTTTACCCCCAGTGAATGTAAATTACTGTTTTACTTTGGATATAGATAATAAAACTATATTACCAAACAAGGTTCCCAAAACAACTGAACTTTCGTTGATTGATTGTATATTTAATTCACGGTTGAAAAAGTTACAATTATAGCATCAGCTGTGTGACAGGTTTCCTATTATATAACAGCAGGAGCTTTCAGCTTTTTTCTTCTTTACAAGTATTTGAAGAAACGTGTGCAGTTTATATTCCATTTGCATTCTTTAATCTTTCTAATAGGTAATATGCAACTCCATTAAAGATGATTAGATTTAAGGAGGAGTGGTATTAAGGTGCCATAAACGTTGGGCTTTTACCACACATTAATTTATCACAGAAGTCACTAACATTCTGTATCTCAGTTTTACAAGTTAGTGACTCCCACAGTATATGAGTAACACAACTTGCAATCAAATGGCCCAGGATCATCGGGACACTTCATAAGGAGGCGGGCATGAGTTTCCCTGTATCCCTCGATACCTCCCCCCTGCAGACACATCTCCATCCCCATGATTATTTTTAACTTTATTAGGAAAGTTTTCTATCCCACCCATCAAATGTGTGCCTGAGCGGCTTACAATCTAAAAAAAGAGATAGAGTGACAGAAATGAGATGTACAGGACCTGCAAAGTGAGGAGTGGGGGGGGGGGGGGGGGAAGAACTGTAATATCATTAAAAAGAGAGTGGGAAGGGGAAAACACAAAGGATAATGGTGCGTTCCAGTGCACAACCCATACTCAGCAGTCAACCATAAGCATCTGCAAAAAGGAAGGTCTTGAGATAAGCCTTAAATTGGGACAGTGAGGGAAGAAGTTTGAGAGCGAGTGGTAATTGGTTCCATAGGTGAGGAGCTTGAACTGAAAAAATAGAGTACTCAAGAAGTAACAAGATGGAGGTCCTGCTGCAAGGTCCGTAGAGTTATACAAGGGGAGGTGGTAAGGGATTAAATGACAAGAAAGAAAAGAGGGTTCATTGATGAAATAGATTTTATACACCAGGGCGAGAAGTTTGAAAGTGATGCAGTGTGTAAGCGGTAACCAGTGGGCAACTTTTAGAAGGTAAGTAACATGGTTGTTTTTTTAAGTCCTGTAATGAGCTTAATGACTGTGTTCTGGATAATTTGTAATTGTTGAACTTGTTTCAATTTGATTCCTACATAAAGAGCATTACACTAGTCAAGCCTGGAAATGATCAAGGAATATACTAAGATATGTATTGCAGGGGGTGTAAGAAAGAGTAAATGGAACGAATCATTCTGAGTTGATGAAAAGAATGCCACACTACTGAGGATATTTGAGGGACAAATGAAAGGGAGGTATAACAGAAGGGAATGATAGACCATATGAAATGCTGCAGAGAGATCGATGGAGAGGAGGGTAATTGAATTAGCTTGACTGAGATGATAGTAGATATAGATGGTAAGCCCCAAGAGGGTTGTCTCAGTACTGTGATTATGCCGGAAGCCAGTTTGGTTGGGATGAAGAGCATGAATTTTGTCAAAGTCAAGTAATTGCTGGTGAACTAGTGACTCAAACAGTTTGGCAGTGAACAGAAGCTATTGGGCAATAGTTGTTACAGTCATTCACAGATTTAGAGGAGTCTTTGAGTTTAGGTCTGATGATAGCTGTTTTTTAAACTAGTGGTACCTGGCAAGCGGAGAGGCAAGTAGTCTCCAAAGAAAGGAGGAACGGAATGAAAGCATTGAAGAATTTCTTAATGAAACCTGGTGGTTGTCAATTGAAGGAATAGGTGCATCATCTGGTGGTCCACTAAATGATAGATGCTGGTGTGCAGTTAGTAATTTAGGCTCGACATGGAAAGCCAGTACTTGTGCAGTAGGCATGGATTCAGGTGCTACTTTAGCAGTATGAGGGACAGTGAGGGATCTTAAACACCTGATAGAGAGTGGTTGTATTAGGTGCCTTCAAATTTTTCTTAGAATAATAACTGCTTAGCGGTTAGGAGAACTTTTTTATACGGTACGGCCAGTTCCTGATATAAGGGCTGTGGCTCCTGATTGTCTAATTTGACGTTGAAGGTCACATAGACGCGGTATAAACAAGGATTTCTGGCCGGCAGGATGAGGATCAATGAGAGCAAGGGTATCCAAAGCAAAGTGTAGTGAGTTATTCCAAGTATTAAGCTTGTCATCTACTGGTAGAGTAGAAAAAGTAGTTAGATCCAGACTTGAGACAGCTAGAAGAGAGATAGAAGTGATCTTGCTGAAATCTCAAGGGATAGAGCCTTCCGGAAGCCTAGAGGCAGAAAGGGAAGGGGCAGCTAGACAGAAGATAACCAAGGAGTGGTCTGTCCATGGCAGGGAGAATGTCTGAACATCAGGTAGAGGGCATAGTGGGCCATTACTAGAAAGCACCAAATCTAACTTATGGCCTCCAGTGTGGGTTGGGCCCTGGACATGCTGTGACAAGCCTAGGCCAGTGACAAGTGTGATGAACTCCTACATTGTAGTGAAAGCAGGGTTGTCAAAGTGAAGATTAAGGTCACCTAGTATAATTGGGTACGCCAAAGCCATACACAATGATCTATCAGAGTTGAATGGAAGTTGAGTGAAGAGACAGTAGGCGGTTGGGGTGGTATAAAAGGCAGAATTCAGAGGGAGAAGGAGGTACCTACAGAGAAAGCAAGTGATAGTTGAGTGCGAAGTGGGAAAGGTGAAGCTGAGGAGAATAAATGACAGCAGTACCACCTCCACGCTGGTAGGGATGGTTGCTGAGAAAGTTCAGGAAGTTGGGGGAGTGCCAAGTTTCTACCAACCAGAGAATGTCTTTATGGGAGCAAATAAGGTTGGGAACAAGGTAGGATTTTCCTTGCAGAGGGCGGGGAGTAAGAAGTCCTATTGAGAGGGTGTGTGAAGGAGAGGGGCTACGTTTGGGATTAACCACCAGTGGGTGGCGAGAAGAAGCATTCCTTACCTGAAAAGGTTGTGGAAGCACATGCTGAGGTGGGGGCCTATGGCCATAAATAACCAGGATAAGGGTGTGTTAGACACATAGCTAGTAACAGCGCAAAAAGGGTAGTGAAGGTAAGACAAAACAGAGAAAGTGCCGTCATACAAGAAAATAATCAGGGAGAAAAGAACCAAAAAGGTGTGCATGAAGGAGTGCACAAAGGATCAGGTACTACTTGTAACATAGTAGATGACAGCAGAGAAAGACCTGTACAGTCCATCCAGTCTGCCCAACAAAATAAACTCATATGTGCTACTTGATGTGTATACCTGACCTTGATTTGTATCTGCCATTTTCAGGGCACAGACCGTAGAAGTCTGCCCAGCATTAGCCCTGCCTCCCAACTAATGGCCCCGCCTCCCACCACCGGTGCTGCCACTCAATCTCCGCTAAGCTTTTGAGGATCCATTCCTTCTGAACAGGATTCCTTTATGTTTATCCCACGCATTTTTGAATTCTGTTACCGTTTTCATCTCCACCACCTCCCGCGGGAGGGCATTCCAAGTATCCACCACTCTCAACGTGATAAAATACTTCCTGACATTTTTCTTGAGTCTGCCCCCCTTCAATCTCATTTCATGTCCTCTAGTTCTACTGCCTTCCCATCTCCGGAAAAGGTTCGTTTGCGGATTAATACCTTTCAAATATTTGAACGTCTGTATCATATCACCCCTGTTTCTCCTTTCCTCCAGGGTATACATGTTCAGGTCAGCAAGTCTCTCCTCATACGTCTTGTAACGCAAATCCCATACAATTTTTGTAGCTTTTCTTTGCACCACTTCAATTCTTTTTACTTCCTTAGCAAGGTACGGCCTCCAAAACTGAATACAATACTCCAGGTGGGGCCTCACCAACAACTTGTACAGGGACATCAACACCTCCTTTCTTCTGCTGGTCACACCTCTCTCTATACAGCCTAGCAACCTTCTGGCTACAGCCACCGCCTTGTCACACTGTTTCATCGCCTTCAGATCCTCAGATACTATCACCCCAAGATCCCTCTCCCCATCTGTACATATCAAACTCTCACCGCCTAACAAATATGTCTCCCGTGGATTTCTACTCCCTAAGTTCATCATTTTGCATTTCTTTGCATTGAATTTTAATTGCCAAACCGTAGACCATTCTTCTAGCTTCAGCAGATCCTTTTTCATGTTTTCCACTCCCTCCGGGGTGTCCACTCTGTTACAAATCTTAGTATCATCCGCAAAAAGGCAAATTTTACCTTCTAACCCTTCGGCAATGTCACTCACAAATATATTGAGAAGAATTGGACCCGGCACCGATCCCTGAGGTACTCCACTACTCACCTTTCCCTCATCCAAGTGTCACATCCGTCGCTTCCTCCGGCTGCTCCTCTGCGGGTGGCGGAAGCCGGTACCCATTGCGGCGAAGGCCGGCCTTCTTGAGGTCACGGCGGAGAACCGGGGCTCACCGCGGCGATGGCCGCTCAGTCCGGGGCTGAGGCCGTAGGCCAGCGATCGCTGCTTCCGGGGCCTCGATCGCCAGCTATAAGGTCTGTACTTGCACCAACAGGGGGAATGGCGCTGAGACACGATGGCCGGCGTCTCCTCCACTTCCGGGCGTGGGTACATGAAGCTCCGCCTCAGAGGAGTTGGATTGGGAGGGCGGTGCTGTAGTCCCGCCTGGGAGGTCGGGCGGGACCAACCAGAAGGATTTCGCTAGTATTTAAGGAGCGGGCCTGAGACAGAACATTGCTTCAGGTTCTGTTCCCGAGGCCAGTCTTCTCGTGCTTCAGTTCTCTGAGCGTTCCCTTGTTTTCCTGGTTTGACCTTTGGACTGTTTCTGGACTTCTCTGATTGCTGCCTGCGCTGACCTGCTGCCTGTTTTGGACTGCTCTGTTAGCCGCCTATTTTGACCTTCTGCCTGTTCCTGGATTCCACTGTCCTGCTCCCGGTTCCAGTGCTGAGTCAGCCCGTCAACCCCGCGGTTCCTGAAGTCCCGTTGGCCGCCTGCAGCTGGGGGCTCAACCCTTGGTGAACGGCGGTCGCCGCGGGTGAAGACTTGGGGTTGCACGGCTGTCCTTTGAGGTCCTTCGGGGCCTTTCGGGACCTAAGGGCTCACCTCCTTTTCAAGACAAGACAGGAACCTGAAGCCATGAGCTCGCCTACGCAACCCGATATACGGGACCTGGCTAAAATCCTCCAGCAGCAGCAGGAGCAGTTGAACGCCCTGTTGGGGGCCCTGCAGAATGTCTGCTTTCAGCTAACCACTGTCCAGGTTCAGAACCAGGCCGCTGCAGCACACCAGGCTGCTGCAGCGGCTCCCCGTCCGGGAGGGTCCTTCCTGGGACATCGGTTCCCTGAGCCTACTCGGTTTGATGGTATCCCTGGAAGTTGCCGGGGGTTTCTCAACCAGTGCAACTTATATTTCAAGATGCAACCAGAGGCCTTTGCCTCAGATCAAGTAAAGGTGGCCTACGTTATTTCCTTGCTGTCGGGACGCACTTTAGCCTGGGCGTCCCCGCTATGTGAACAACAAGATCTGCTTTTGGACAACTACGCGGAATTCCAGCGCCGGTTCTGCATGGTGTTTGATCTTCCCGGAAGGCCGTCTTCCGCTGCCTCTGAGCTGCTGCGGATCCAACAGGGCGAAGGGACCGTGGCGGACTATGCTATCCGGTTTCGAACCCTGGCGACTGAGTTGCGCTGGAATCAAGAGTCCCTATCCGCTATCTTCCTGGAAGGGCTTCAGGACCGTATCAAGGACAAGCTGGCCGGTCGGGAGGTTCCGGGGCAGCTGGATGCCTTGATCTCGCTCTGCGTCCGGGTGGATACCCGTTTCCAGGAGAGGGCAAGAGCCCGTGCGGACCGGCGGAGAGGGTCCGGAGGCGGGTCCCGGCCTAGTCGGGTACTTCTCCCCCCCCCCCCCCCCCGATGGGGCTCCAGAGGGCCTAGGGAGGCCTCTGAGGAACCCATGGTCATCGACCGTCAACGGTTAACCCCGTCTGAGAGGACTCAATGCCTTCGGGGCGGCCTTTGCCTGTACTGCAGCGAGGCCGGTCACTTCATCAGCTCTTGCCCCACACGGCCGGGAAACGCCACTCCCAAGGCGCCCTGAGGGGAGGGGTCTTGGGGCATTCTAATCCCCTACCGGACAACCTGATTACTCTCCCAGTGACCCTGCGGTGGCAGGAGACAGTGGTACACACCCGAGCTTTATTAGACTCTGGGGCCGGTGGAAATTTCATTTGTCAGGAGCTCCTGCGGCAGATGGGATGGCCTATACTGCCCCATCGGCCCGCTTTGCAAGTAACATCCATCCAGGGGACAGCGTTACCCCAGCCTATCACGGAGGTGACTCCATTTTTGGGGCTCCAGGTGGGGGAAGATCACCGTGAGGAGGCTCAATTCCTGATTTTGCCCCGTACCATTCATCCCGTGGTACTGGGCCTGCCCTGGTTAAGGCAGCACACCCCTGTAATAGATTGGACTTTAGGGAAGATTCAAGTTTGGGGTGGCGCCTGCACCAAGACCTGTTTGAAGGGTCAAGATTCCAGCTGTCCCGCTGTAATGGCTACTCCTAGAGCTGTGCCAGTCTGTCAAGCTGCTCTGCCAGAGGAGTACCGGGATTTTGCCGATGTGTTTAGTCTCGTGGAAGCAGATGTGCTACCCCCACATCGGTCCTTTGATTGTGCTATTAATCTGATGACCGGCAAGATGCCACCGCGGGGCCGACTCTATACTCTGTCCCGAGAGGAATCGAAGGTCATGCAAGCTTACATCCGGGAGACTCTCCAGAAAGGGTTCATTCGCTCCTCTACATCCCCTGCCGGAGCAGGATTCTTTTTTGTAACCAAAAAAGATGGCTCCCTGAGGCCCTGCATTGACTACCGGGGCTTAAATGCCATCACTATAAAGGACCGATAGCCTCTGCCCCTTATTCCGGAGTTGTTTGATCGGCTGCAGGGGGCCCAGATCTTCACCAAATTGGACCTCCGGGGAGCCTACAATTTGGTTCGTATCCGGCAGGGGGACGAATGGAAAACTGCATTTAATACGCATGAGGGGCACTTTGAATACCTGGTGATGCCCTTCGGCCTGTGCAACGCTCCAGCAGTGTTCCAGAGGTTCATGAACTTCGCCCTTGAAGACCTGCTTTATTCTACGGTAATTGTATACCTAGATGACATCCTGATTTTTTCCAAAGATCCCCAGGAGCATGTGGTCCACGTTCGGACCGTCCTCTGGCACTTGCGGCAGTATCGTCTGTTTGCCAAGCTCAGCAAATGCTCCTTTCATCAGCAGACTCTGCCTTTTTTGGGACATATTCTGTTACCGGGGGGCCTGCGTATGGATCCAGATAAGCTCCGCGCTATCCGGGAATGGCCGCAACCCCAAGGCCTGAAGGCACTACAACGATTCCTGGGGTTTGCTAATTACTATCGCCAGTTTATTCCCCATTATTCTCAATTGACAGCTCCGCTGACAGCGCTCACTAAGAAGCATGCGGATGTTAGGAACTGGTCGGCCGAGGCGTTAACGGCATTCAGTCAGTTGAAGAAAGCATTTGAATCCGCTCCCATCCTTCAAGCCCCGGATCCGGACAAACCTTTTGTGGTAGAGGTGGATGCCTCCGCTCTGGGCGCCGGGGCAGTCCTCTCTCAAATTAATGCGAGGGGCCTGCGTCAACCTTGTTTCTTCTCCCGAAAGTTTTCCCCAGCCGAACGCAATTACACTGTAGGAGATAGAGAATTACTAGCTTTGAAGTTGGCCTTGCAGGAATGGAGACATCTACTAGAAGGGGCAGAGCATCGATTTACAGTGATTACGGATCACAAGAATCTTTTGTATCTGCAGGAGGCCCAGAGGCTAAATCCGCGGCAAGCCCGCTGGTCGTTGTTCTTCCTTCCGGTTTCAACTTGTGTTCCGGTCAGCTGCGCAGAATACCCCTGCGGAATCCCTCTCCAGAGCCTTCGACGATATCGAGGAACCTCATCCTATGTTGGATCCGGCTTGCCTCGGTGCGGCCCTGGGTAGGGTCACCCCTACGCGGGAATTCGTGCCTCCGCAGGACCAAGAAAAAGTTATGCATTGGGGACACTCATCTGTATGGGCCGGGCACTTCGGTTTTCAAAAGACCCTTCGTTTGATTTCTCAACAGTACCGATGGCCTCGTATGAACCAGGATATCCTCCAGTTTGTCACGAGCTGCACCACCTGTGCCCGGACCAAGTCGGTGGTGTGGTGCCCCTGGGGAAATCTGCAGACCTTGCCCATTCCTGCAGTCCCCTGGGAGGAATTGTCTATGGATTTTATTACAGATCTTCCTCGCTCCCAGGGGCACACACTGATCTGGGTGGTGGTAGATCGGTTCTCCCGGATGGCACACTTCGTTCCCCTGCCATGACTTCCGTCGGCTGCACTGTTAGTCCAGCAGTTCATTCAGCACATCTTCCGGCTCCATGGGCTACCAGTCAGGATTATCAGCGACCGGGGGGCCCAGTTCACTTCACGATTCTGGCGAGCCCTGTGTTCCGCCCTGGGGGTGGCCACCCATTTCTCCTCTGCCTACCATCCCCAGACCAACGGGATGGTTGAGAGGATTAACCAGACGTTGAAGGGGTTCTTGCGGGCTTTTGTTAACAGCCGGCAAGACAACTGGGCATCTCTTCTCCCGTGGGCCGAGTTTGCCTATAACCACAGTGAACACTCCGCCTCTGGGCAATCTCCATTCTTCATGGTATATGGACAACATCCACGGCTCCCTCCGCCCATTCCCTCTGACTCCTCTACGCCCCTGGTTACTCAAACCCTTGTTGACCTGCGGGAGGTCTGGAACACGGCCCGAGAACAACTTCAGAAAGCAGCCGCCAGGTATAAGTCATTTGCTGACCGACGCCCCGCCCTGGTTCTGCAGCCGGGGCAAAAGGTATGGCTGAGTACCAAGTACCTGAGGCTCCGGGTGCCTTCTCGGAGGCTGGGACTACTGTACATTGGGCCATTTGTGATCCAGTCTCGGATCGGAGCAGTGACATACCGTCAGCGGTTACCTAGAACTCTGCGGATCCACAATGCCTTCCATGTTTCCCTGCTGAAGGTTTTTCGGGGGTCTAAGTGGCATCCACAGAATAAAGAGTCAGTTGTTCCAGAGGCTGACCCCGATCCCGAGTATGAAGTTGAAGAGATCGTGGACTCCAATAGGTGCCGGGGAAAGCTGTTTTACTTCTTATCCTGGAAGCATTTCGGTCCTGAGGACAACTCCTGGGAGCCGGCCACCAATGTACATGCCCCAGAGTTGGTACGGACTTTCCATGATCACTATCCTCAAAAACCAGGACCCAGGAGAAAGGGGGCTTCCGGGGGGGGGGGGGGATACTGTCACATCCGTCGCTCCCTCCGGCTGCTCCTCTGCGGGTGGCGGAAGCCGGTACCCATTGCGGCGAAGGCCGGTCTTCTTGAGGTCACGGCGGAGAACCAGGGCTCGCCGCAGCGATGGCCGCCCAGGCCGAGGCCGTAGGCCAGCGATCACTGCTTCCGGGACCTCGATCGCCGGCTATAAGGTCTGTACTTGCACCAACAGGGGGAATGGCGCCGAGACGCGATGGCCGGCGTCTCCTCCACTTCCGGGCGTGGGTACCCGAAGCTCCACCTCAGAGGAGTTGGATTGGGAGGTCAGTGCTGTAGTCCCGCCTGGGAGGTCGGGCGGGACCAACCAGAAGGATTTCGCTAGTATTTAAGGAGCGGGCCTGAGACAGAACATTGCTTCAGGTTCTGTTCCCGAGGCCAGTCTTCTCGTGCTTCAGTTCTCTGAGCGTTCCCTTGTTTTCCTGGTTTGACCTTTGGACTGTTTCCAGACTTCTCTGATTGCTGCCTGCCCTGACCTGCTGCCTGTTTTGGACTTCTCTGTTAGCCGCCTATTTTGACCTTCTGCCTGTTCCTGGATTCCACTGTCCTGCTCCCGCTGCTCTCGGTTCCAGTGCTGAGTCAGCCTGTCAACCCCGCGGTTCCTGAAGTCCCGTTGGCCGCCTGCAGCTGGGGGCTCAACCCTTGGTGAACGGCGGTCACCGCGGGTGAAGACTTGGGGTTGCACGGCTGTCCTTTGAGGTCCTTCGGGGCCTTTCGGGACCTAAGGGCTCACCTCCTTTTCAAGACAAGACACCAAGTGAATTCCATTAACCACCACCCTCTGGCATCTGTCCGTCAACCAGTTCCTAATCCAGTTCACCACGTCGGGTCCTATCTTCAGCCTGTTAAGTTTGTTCAAGAGCCTCCTGTGGGGAACCGTGTCAAAAACTTTGCTGAAATCTAAGTAGATTATGTCTATAGCATGTACTTGATTCAGTTCTCCGGTCACCCAGTCAAAGAATTCAATGAGATTCGTTTGGCACGATTTCCCTTTGGTAAAACCATGTTGTCTCTGATCTTCCAACTTTTTGGCTTCCAGGAAATTCACTATCCTTTCCTTCAGCATTGCATCCATTACTTTTCCTATAACTGAAGTGAGGCTTACCGGCCTGTAGTTTCCAGCTTCCTCGCTATCACCACTTTTGTGAAGAGGGACCACATCCGCTCTTCTCCAGTCCCACGGAACCTCTCCCGTCTCCATGGATTTATTAAACAAATCTTTAAGAGGATCCTCCAGAACCTCTCTAAGCTCCCTCAATATCCTGTTGTGGATCCTGTCCGGTCCCATAGCTTTGTCCACCTTTAGATTTTCAAGTTGTTCATACACACACTCTTCTGTAAACGGTGCTATATCCACTTCATTCTCATATGTACTTTTGCCAGTCAATCGTGGTCCTTCTCCAGGATTTTCTTCAGTGAAAATAGAACAAAAGTATCTATTTAGCAAATTTGCTTTTTCTTCATCATTATCTACATAGTGGTTCGCAGCATCTTTCAGTCTCACATTTCCATTTTTAGTCCTCCTCCTTTCACTAATATACCGGAAGACATTTTTGTGGCCCCTCCTTACATTTCTAGCCATTTGTTCTTGCGCTTTTGCCAGACGTATCTCTCTCTTGGCTTCTTTCTGTTTCATCCAGTATTCATCTCCGTGTTCCTCTTCTTGAGTTTTTCTGTATTTCGCCAACTCTTAGGCTTTATTTTCTCAGCCACTTGCTTGGAGAACCATATTGGTTTCCTTTTTCTCTTGCTTTTATTTACTCTCCTTTCATAAAGGTTTGTGGCCATATTTATAGCTTCTTTCAGCCTGGACCACTGTCCTTCCACTTGTCATATATGTCCTCCCAGCCCATCAGCTCCTTCCTCAGGTATTGCCCCATTTTACTAAAGTCAGCATGCTTGCATTCCAGGACTTTGACTTTTGAGTGGCTGCCCTCCACTTCAGTTGTTATATCAAACCAAACTGTTTGATGGTCACTGCTGCCCAGTTGGGCACCCACTTGGACATTTGATACAGTATCCCCATTTGTGAGCACCAGATCCAGTGTCGCTGCCTCCCTCTTGGGTTCTGTCACCATTTGTCTGAGCAGAGCACTTTGAAAAGCATCCACGATCTCTCTACTTCTTTCCGATTCCACAGATAGAACTTTCCAATCTACATCCGGCAGATTGAATTCTCCCAGCAACAGCACCTCTCTCTTCTTTCCCCTATGAGAAAAACTACACTGGCTCCCACTTAAAGAACGCATCATGTTCAAAATATGCTCCCTAGTTCATAAAATCATTCACGGAGATGCACCAGCCTACATGTCAGACCTGATTGACTTACCACCCAGGAATGCCAAAAGATCATCCTGCACATTCCTTAATCTGCACTTCCCTAACTGCAAAGGTCTGAAATACAAACTAACACACGCGTCAAACTTTACCTACTTGAGCACACAGTTATGGAATGCATTGCCGCACAACTTAAAAACGATTTACGAATTAACGAACTTCCACAAACTACTGAAGACCCACCTTTTAACAAGGCATACCACAAAGATCAACCAATGTGAATATACACAACTCCTCTACATATATTCAGAGCTGTCTTACAATATATGCTTGTTATACTACTATCATGTTTTATCATTATCATGTTGCCCAAGATCCTTCTGTAACACTAAATGTCTATTTTCTAATATATTTCCACTATTCATGATTATTGTAAGCCACATTGAGCCTGCAAAGAGGTGGAAAAATGTGGGATACAAATGCAATAAATAAATAAACTTTTGAATATCTTTAATCAGATCTGTATCTGCTTTCTCTGATTGTGTCGGAGGTCTTGTGGACAGAGGTTCTATCATCCCTTTTTAAGGTGATCCGTATCGCTTCTTCCTTTCCCCAGGTCCCTGTCATTTCAGCTGCTGCGATATCATTTCTCACATACAGAGCTACTCCTCCACCTTTACAGCCATCTCTATCCTTCGTAAATAGATTATAGCCTGATATGTTGCATCCCATTCATGGGAATCATTGAGCCATGTCTCCATGATTGAAACAATGTCTAAGTCTGCCTCTAACATCAGGGCCTGCAGGTCATGAACTTTATTGCTTAGACTGCAAGCATTTGTGGTCATCGCTTTCCATCTACATTTCAGTGGAATTTTTATCTTCTGTTTAGTTTTTTGTTTAGTCTCACTTCTTGCTGTGTTGGTAAGAAGTGATTTGCTATGATTGTTGTTTTCATTGCTTTCTTTCTACTGTCGCATCTTGTCTTTAGCTTTAGCTGGGGGTGACCACTTGAAGTGACCTGCCTCCATATGCCATCCCCACCTTTTAGTTTAAATGCCTAGAAATATATTGTCTGAATTTCTCCCCAAGGATTTTTTTTCCTGCCACAGTGAGATGCAGCCCATTGTTACAATATAGTCTTTTGTTTTTCCATGTATTGCCCCATCCTCCTATGTAACTAAATCCTTCTTGGTGACAACAGGCTTTGAGCCAGCTATTGAAATTTTCAGTACTTTGCCATCTTTTCCCTCTCTTTCCAAAGGTAGGTAGTACTTCAGAGAAAGCTATTATTTGTATCAAAGGTTTTAACCTCTCTCCCAGCTCCTGAAAAGCTCTCTGCACAGCAAGTGGGGTGTTACTGGACAAGTCATTAGTTTCCAGGTGGATAACAACATCAGTGTTTGACTCCTTTGTTTCTTCTCTGATTATAGAAATTATTTGCGTGGTACTCCTGGTAGCTGAGGAGCCTGGCAGGCATTTCACTTTGCATGGCCCCTTGAACTGTGTTTCAAAGTTAATGCCTCTGATAATGGAATCTGCTAGTAGCAACAGTTTCTTGGTATGAGTTTCAACATTAGTGCTTTGAGGATGTCTTTTCTCTTTGGGCAACTTCATATCTTTTTGTTCCACCTTCATTGCTTTTTCTTCCACCTCAGTTCTATTTTCAGGGACATCACAGTGCAGTAATGGAGCAAAAGAATTCTGTAGGGGCAACACTTGTGAGGGTGGATGAACTTGTGTGTGCTTCTTCAGCTCACGCATGCAGCATGGACTGCTAGGACTAGGAAAATTAAAGGGCTAACCACTGACATTAATTTTCAAAAGCGCGCCTGGCAGAAACCAGAGTGTGCTTGGAACAACATGGGACAGCAGATTAGGCAAAGTACAGTCACCACAAAGCAAACAAACAGCAGTTCGTGCACAGCTAGGGTAGCGAAATTAAAGAGCTAACCACTGATGCCACTTCCGGGAGGGCAGGACTAGCAGTCGGATGCTGCCGCTGTCATTGCAGCGCTGGAAATTAGGAGGACTGGCAGAAACTGGAGAGTGCCTGGAACAACACAGAGACCAGGTTAGGCAGCGCTGCGTATGCCTTGTAGCGCTATAGAAATGCTAAATAGTAGTAGTAGTAGGCAAAGTACAGTCACCATAGAACAAATAGACAGCAGTTGATTAGATTGGATTCTTACTGATAAAAATGAGTATTCCTTAAAGAACTCCATCTGATATAATCCATGCATACAGTTAATAAACAAGTTGTAAATTGGAAATCTTGGAAGTCTAAAAATGCATGGCATTTGAATCAAGTTGTTAAAAAATGGCAACCTGAAATCATATGAAGAGAACTTTTAACAGACATTTTGGTATCCCTGAGCTGCAATTTTTTGCTTGGCCTCAGCACTGCCATGTTATTTAGCATGCTATGTATTCCTGGGATAATTTTCAGTAGGAGTGGAACTTGGAATTGATATCTAAAAGGTTTGGCTCTCTTCTTAAAGTTGCTTCCAATTTCTATAAAATACTGACATATAGAGCTTGTAAGCACTGTATAGATGCCTAATATGAATTAGGGTTGGATGTTTTTGGCAGAATATCTTTCAGATGTCTTGATCAGTTTCTTTAAATCAAATACATCAGTCCAACTTACGTCGTTGTACGTGCAGGACGTCAGACTCAGAAACCTGAAAGGAAGAAAGAAGACTTCGGCTGGCGGGGGATGGGGTCCCCACCAGCCCAGGTAGGCGACGGTGAGCAGGCAGGCGAGTGGGCGGGGGGGGGGGGGGGGTCGACGGTAGGGGGAGTCCAGGGCCAAATCTACGGGGGCCCTGGCCCCCGTGGCCCCATAGCAGCGGCGCCCCTGGTACATAGTAACATAGTAGATGACGGCAGAAAAAGACCTGCACGGTCCATCCAGTCTGCCCAAGAAGATAAATTCATATGTGCTACTTTTTTATTTGTACTGTCCTCTTCAGGGCACAGACCGTGTAAGTCTGTCCAGCCCTATCCCCGCCTCCCAACCACCAACCCTGGCACAGACCGTATAAGTCTGCCCAGCACTATCCCCGCCGCCCAACCACCAGCCCCGGCACAGACCGTATAAGTCTGCCCAGCACTAGTCCTGCCTCCCAACCACCAGCCCCGGCACAGACCATATAAGTCTGCCCAGCACTAGCCCCACCTCCCAACCACCAGTTCTGCCACCCATTCTAGGCTAAGCTCCCTTCCTTATATATTGAGTTTGTGAAGGAGAAGAGAGAAAAGATGTATCTGGTAGGGCCAATGCTGATTTGCAGTGGAAAACCTGTAAGAATCAGTTGCTGAGCAACTATATAAGGAATTATTTAGTCATTAATCTACAGTTTGAATTTATATACAGCTTGACTGTAGTGTAAAACTGAGCTATCATGTTAGAATTGTTGCATATGTGATTGTATACAACTACTGAAACAAACTATATCCTCAATACTTGATATTCATTTTAAAAATGTAGGATTTTAAAATTAATGGGCATATCACAAATATATTTGAAGTTCAAACCATGATTTTTTTTCTTACAAAGATGTTTGTACATAAAATTAGGGTTACAAGTCTGGATATTAGAGGCATACTTCCAATTTCCTGGATTTTTTAAATTATTCTCCAGAACTACCAAGCTCAATCTAGTAAGCCTTGCTTTTAAGTGAGTAGCCTAGTGGTTAGGGTGGTGGACTTTGGTCCTGGGGAACTGAGTTTGATTCCCACTTCAGTCTCAGGCAGCTCCTTGTGACTCTGAGCAAGTCACTTAACCCTCCATTGCCCCATGTAAGTCGCATTGAGCCTGCCATGAGTGGGAAAGCGCGGGGTACAAATGTAACAACAAAAAAAATATCTGTGTTATGGCTGTAGTTTATTTTCATTTAGACTATCACTATATTTTATTTAAGTTTTAAAGCTTAGCAACCTGCCACCATGTGAGCAGCAGTTCTGTAGTTTAAGCTAGTTTGCTGTCTAAAAACAAGGATTTCTGCATCCATTATTATGGCACAAGTTCTGATAAACTAGAATTAGAAGTCCATTTTTGAACTTGTATTTTCATTCACAGCACCTCTGTGTTCTGTGTTCAATGTAATCTGTAAACTTTGGATCTATCATACAACATTTCTCTGTAAATGGAAAAAATACTGTATTTAAAACATACACCTAAGCTCCAGAAGAAACTGTTCTGTAGAACTGCATTATTTCAAGCCCCATGTAGCAATCAGGTTTGAGTCAAACACTAGAAAACAACAGTTGAAGAAATGAATTTCTGTTTTGAGGGGTTTTAATACTATTGTCTGACCAAGTGCTACACCATCTGTTGATGTCAGGAAAACCAGGTTTTTGTATGTAAGGTTATCAGGACACTTCAGATCAGCAGATCCTCTTCCTGCCACTTCCATCTGTGGTAAATTATAGGTTAGGAAACATGTTTCTTGAATCAACAAACAGTTTTGCAGTGAAGATAAGTATAAATCTTGATCATGTTTCTGTTTATTTAAGCAACACACAGTTATTTTCATTTTATTTTTTATTTATTTATTTGTTGCATTTGTATCCCACATTTTCCCACCTCTTTGCAGGCTCATTGTGGCTTACATAGTACCGTAATCGGCGTTAACCGATTCCAGTGTGAACAAATACAAGGTGATATTATGGTAGAGTGAGATACATGTATGGTAAAGACAATTGGGGAGAACTTAGTGAGGGAAAGGAAGAGTTAGGATATGTCCATTACGATCTTTGGTTATGTTGTGTCGCAAATGTCCAGGTTTTTTATGTTGGGTCGGTAGGGTATGCCCTTCTGAACAGTTCTGTTTTTAGTGCTTTCCGGAAATTCAAGTGGTTGAGTGTGGTTTTTACTGCTTTTGGTAGTGCGTTCCACGGTTGTGCGCTCAGGTAGGAAAAGCTGGATGCATAAGTGGATTTGTATTTGAGTCCTTTGCTGCTTGGGTAGTGGAGGTTTTGGTATGATCGTGCTGATTTTATGGTGTTTCTGGGTGGTAGGTTGATGAGGTCTGTCATATATTCCGGTGCCTCGCCGTAGATGATTTTGTGAACTGTCGTGCAGATTTTGAATATGATACGTTCCTTAATTGGAAGCCAGTGCAATTTTTCTCGGAGTGGTTTGGCGCTGTCAAAACACATTTTCCAAATATAAGCCTTGCTGCTGTGTTTTGGGTGGTTTGAAGTTTCTTTATGAGTTGCATCCCGCATAGATTCCGTTACAATAGTCTGCGTGGCTTAGTACCATTGACTGTACCAGGTTGCGAAATATTTCCCTCTGGAAGAATGGTTTCACACGTTCTAGTTTCCACATTGAGAGAAACATTTTCTTTATGGTGACTTTAGCGTGGGACTCTAGTTGGAGGTTTCAGTCGATTGTTACTCCGAGAATTTTCAGGCTGTCTGAGATAGGGAGGGTGTATCCTGGGGTGTTAATGTTTGTGGGTTTGTATGTGTTGTATTGGGATGAGATGATGAGAGTGTGTTTTTTCTGTATTGAGTTGTAATTGGAATGCGTTTGCCCATGAGTTCATGATGTTTAAGCTGAGCTTGATTTTATTAGTGGTTTCTGCTAAATCATGTTTGTAGGGGATGTATAGTATGACGACGTCAGCGTAAATGAATGGATTAAGGCCTTGTGTGGATAAGGCATTGGCTAGTGGGACCATCATGAGGTTGAAAAGGATCAGTGATAGTGGTGATCATTGCGGTACTCCGCAGTCTGGTTTCCAGGGTGACGGTATGTTGGTGCTTGATTTCACTTGGTATGTTCTGGTGGTTAGAAAGCCCTTAATCCAATTGAGAGTGTTACCACCAATTCCGAAATAATCTAGGAGTGTTAGCAATATGTTATGGTTAACCATGTCGAACGCACTGGACATGTCAAATTGAAGGAGGAGAATGCTTTTGCCTATTGCTATCTCCTCTTTGAATTTGGATAGGAGAGTGAGTAGTACTGTTTTGGTGCTATGTTGGGGTCGGAATCCTGATTGTGACTTACAGTGGGGGAAATAAGTATTTGATCCCTTGCTGATTTTGTAAGTTTGCCCACTGACAAAGACATGAGCAGCCCATAATTGAAGGGTAGGTTATTGGTAACAGTGAGAGATAGCACATCACAAATTAAATCCGGAAAATCACATTGTGGAAAGTATATGAATTTATTTGCATTCTGCAGAGGGAAATAAGTATTTGATCCCCCACCAACCAGTAAGAGATCTGGCCCCTACAGACCAGGTAGATGCTCCAAATCAACTCGTTACCTGCATGACAGACAGCTGTCGGCAATGGTCACCTGTATGAAAGACACCTGTCCACAGACTCAGTGAATCAGTCAGACTCTAACCTCTACAAAATGGCCAAGAGCAAGGAGCTGTCTAAGGATGTCAGGGACAAGATCATACACCTGCACAAGGCTGGAATGGGCTACAAAACCATCAGTAAGACGCTGGGCGAGAAGGAGACAACTGTTGGTGCCATAGTAAGAAAATGGAAGAAGTACAAAATGACTGTCAATCGACAAAGATCTGGGGCTCCACGCAAAATCTCACCTCGTGGGGTATCCTTGATCATGAGGAAGGTTAGAAATCAGCCTACAACTACAAGGGGGGAACTTGTCAATGATCTCAAGGCAGCTGGGACCACTGTCACCACGAAAACCATTGGTAACACATTACGACATAACGGTTTGCAATCCTGCAGTGCCCGCAAGGTCCCCCTGCTCCGGAAGGCACATGTGACGGCCCGTCTGAAGTTTGCCAGTGAACACCTGGATGATGCCGAGAGTGATTGGGAGAAGGTGCTGTGGTCAGATGAGACAAAAATTGAGCTCTTTGGCATGAACTCAACTCGCCGTGTTTGGAGGAAGAGAAATGCTGCCTATGACCCAAAGAACACCGTCCCCACTGTCAAGCATGGAGGTGGAAATGTTATGTTTTGGGGGTGTTTCTCTGCTAAGGGCACAGGACTACTTCACCGCATCAATGGGAGAATGGATGGGGCCATGTACCGTACAATTCTGAGTGACAACCTCCTTCCCTCCGCCAGGGCCTTAAAATGGGTCGTGGCTGGGTCTTCCAGCACGACAATGACCCAAAACATACAGCCAAGGCAACAAAGGAGTGGCTCAGGAAGAAGCACATTAGGGTCATGGAGTGGCCTAGCCAGTCACCAGACCTTAATCCCATTGAAAACTTATGGAGGGAGCTGAAGCTGCGAGTTGCCAAGCGACAGCCTAGAACTCTTAATGATTTAGAGATGATCTGCAAAGAGGAGTGGACCAAAATTCCTCCTGACATGTGTGCAAACCTCATCATCAACTACAGAAGACGTCTGACCGCTGTGCTTGCCAACAAGGGTTTTGCCACCAAGTATTAGGTCTTGTTTGCCAGAGGGATCAAATACTTATTTCCCTCTGCAGAATGCAAATAAATTCATATACTTTCCACAATGTGATTTTCCGGATTTAATTTGTGATGTGCTATCTCTCACTGTTACCAATAACCTACCCTTCAATTATGGGCTGCTCATGTCTTTGTCAGTGGGCAAACTTACAAAATCAGCAAGGGATCAAATACTTATTTCCCCCACTGTATGTAGTATAGTGAATTTGTTTATGTAGTTGTTGAGTTGTTTGATCACCAGTCCTTCCATGAGTTTGACTACTAATGGGATAGATGCTACTGGGCGGTAGTTGGTGATATCATTTGGGGTTTTTTTCTTGGTGTCTTTTGATATTGGGATGAGCAGGATGTTGCCTTTTTCTTTGGGGAAAATACCCTGCTGAAGCATGAAATTTAGGTGGGATGTGAGATCTGTTATGAAACGGTGGGGGGCAGATGTCCAATTGACAGTGGCTTTTGGAGTATTTTTTAATCGCCTGAGTAACTATGTTGGCGCTGAGGAGAGCGAAGTTTGACCATAATCAGTCCGCCGGGTATTCACCAGGGGTTGGGTCCAGCCCATTAATGAAGTTTTCTATGTCCATGTTGTCCAGAGGTAGGGTTTTGCGTAGATTTATAATTTTTTCGTTGAAATATTTAGCAAGGTTGTCTACAGATGGGATGTCGGTGTGGGTTGTGATGACTGGTGTTGTATCTAGTAATTTGTTCACAAGATGGTATATTTTCTTCGTGTTGTAGTCCAGCCCAATTTTGTTTTTGTAATATGACCTTTTGGTCTGTCTTATTGCATATTTATATTTCCTTTATATCTGTTTCCATGCGTTGAGTGTGTGTTCATCTTTTATTTTTTTTTCCATGCACGTTCTAGTCTCCTTGATTGTGTTTTTAATTTTTTCAATTCTTCGTTGAACCATGGTATCGAGTTGTGTCTGTGTGAAGTTCTTGTTTGTAGGGGTGCAATTGCATCAAGCATGTGTCTGCATCTTTTGTCCCAAACTGAGAGGTAGTGAATGGAGTCCGTTTGTGTTGTCCAGTCGTTCTTGTATATCTGTTTCCAGAAAGTATCCGGGTCTGTTTGGCCTCTCGTGGTGTGGGTTGTGTGGTCTTGTGTGTGGAGAGAACCTTTTTTCCGCCATTTTAGGGATAGGTTTAATTTATAGTGATCGGTCCATGGTGTTTCTGTCCATCTGGTTTCTCGTATGGTTAGGTTCTGGTCAGTGGATAGTTTATATGAGATGAGTTCAAGTGTATGGCCCTTCGTGTGGGTTGTTTGCATGTGCAGCCATGTTAGATCGCATAAATGAAGGAAGTCCTTAGTCTCGTGCATTGGTAGAGTTTGGGTCTTCTAGGTGAAGGTTAATGTCTCCTAGTAGTAGTGTATTGGAGTTGGATACACATGTGTTTGAAACGAAGTCCGTGAAGTCTGCTTGACTTTCATTCCAGCTACATGGTGGTCTGTAAAACAGGACACAATTTAGGTGGTCGAGCAGGGTATTGTGGTGGATTCTGATTGAGGCTATTTCGAGGTGGGTTGTTATGGATTCAGCAGTGGTTTCAATAGTGAGATGAGATCGGTATATGAGCGCTATACCCTCTCCTCTCTTTTCTTTTCTGGTCCCGTGAGTGATTTTATATCCTGGAGGACAAAGGTTTAAGATGATTGGGTCCTGTTGGTTATGGATCCAGGTTTCAGTGTTGAAAAGTAGATCAAGTTTCTCTGACGTGAGCCAGTCTGTTGTTGTTGTTGTTTTGTTTGTTACGGATCTGGCGTTGATGTAGCCAACTTGAATTTTTTGATATGGGTCTTCTGCATTCGGTGTTATATGGACTTTTGTTAGTTGTCGTGTCTTTGTTTATGTGGAGTTTTTGTATCCTTTCTTTTCCTTTTGTTGAGGTTGTGCACATGTTGGTGTTCTTCCTTTGTGTTGGTTATTGTCTGTTTGATGTGGTGTGGTGAGTCTTGTCAGTATTCGGTGATTGTATAATGTGGGTATATTGTTGAGTTCTGTGAGTGGGGTGGTTAATATTAGATGGATCAGGGATAATGAGTAGATTGCAAAGAACAGTTTGGCAGTATTCATTGTGGTATCAGTTCACTTAGGTTATCGTGTTTGATAGAGTGCGTAGTAGGGTGGTGTTCTTTGTGGTGGAGTCTTGTGTTCTGGTCTTGTGTGTTTTGTGTATCTTTGGCTTGTCTGTGGGGTTATTGGTGTCTATGGTGGTTTTGATGTTTCGTTTGTTGATTAGGTATAGATGTATTAGGTATAGATGGTTTACTCACGGTTAGATGCTCAGATTCTCAGATGTACTAGGGCTCAGAGACTCCTCGATTCTTGGGGGTGTGATTGGTGGCTAATTTAGGAGAGATTGTTGGGTTTTTAGGTGTGTTGCTCCAGGATATGGTGATTCCTCATTGGTTGGAGGTTTGCTGCACAGAAGTCTTTGGTCTTGGCCTGCCTTCCTGTTGGGGATTTGGGGGGGGGGGGGAGGAATCTTTATCATACTTTCAATTATGAGAGGCAGCTAGTTTCTGCAAAACTTGTTTGTGCACAAAAAAAGAATGAGATCTGTGAGTGATCAAATCAGATGAACTGAAGGTGAACAAACGGGTAGAACATGTGACAGCAAAAGCCTGCAAAATGATTGGGTGCATGTGAGGGGAATGGCCAGAAGGAAAAAAGAGGTGGTAGTGTCGCTGTATCATTTTCTGGTAAGACCTGATTTGGAGTGGCATATACAGTTCTGGGGACCACATCTTCAAAAAGATATACAGGATGGAGTTGGTCCAGGGGATGGTTACTAAAATAGTGGTGTTCATGATAAAGCATATATAAAGATCTTCAATATGTATGCTTTGGAATTAAAGCAGGAGAGGGTAGATAGGCTAGAGACATTTAAATACCTTTATGGCATAAATACACAGGAGGTAGACCACTTTTTATTGAAAGGAAGCACAAATGAAGGTGAAAGGGGATAGGTTTAGGAGTAGTCTAAAGAAATATTGGAGGTGATGGAGAGGACTATATTTAAATTCAAGAAAGCATGGACAAGCACACAGGATATCTAAAGCAGAGGAAGAGATTGTAGTGCTTTTTGTTGGTATGGTTGGATAGGCTGGACTAGGATAAGCGCTATGGTCTTTACCTGACATCATCTTCTGTGTTTCTATTTTCTTATTGAAAATCCAGTCTATAATCCCATCTTTCTGAGATTGCTTTTAAGTCCTAACCCATTTCTCTTAATTTTAATCTTCAAAGTCTCCCTTATCCTGTATGTTGAGTAGCTTGTAAGCTCTGCAAAGAAGTGACTGTCTGGTATTTATATTTGTGCAGTGCTGCCTATATCTAGTGGCACTTAAATAGGAAGAGAGAGACTGATATTAAGGTTGAGACAGGGAGAAAGTGGGGAAAGAGAACATTTAATGATTCTCATCTATAGGACAAAGAAAATTATGGCAGTTGCCATGACTTTGGAAATATGGGAAGCTAAAGGTTGTAATAGTGCTAAAATTCTTAAAGAATATATAGAAATTTGAAGTACATTATCTCCTGTTCATTTTCAAAATACTTAGAAATGAGATATTTTAAAGAATACATCTAAGTCTGATATCTGGGGCTAATATTACCTACTAATGATATGTAAATTTCAGGTGGATGGTGCGTGAGCCAGCTGCTTCACAACAGAGTAATTGTAACATTTTGATAATTATAATGGTGTGGTACAATCACTGTAAGTTAACAGGCTAATGATACTTTTTCCTAAATCTCAATTTTTAGTCAGCAATGACAGAACAACATTTTTCCAGAAAATTGTCATAAAACATTATTTTTCCATAATTATTTTTCTCCGAGGACAAACAGGCTGCTTGTTCTCACAGATGGGTGACGTCCACGGCAGCCCCTCCAATCGGAATCTTCACTAGCAAATCCTTTCCTAGCCCTCGCGCGCCGATGCGCACCGCGCATGCGCGGCCGTCTTCCCTCCCGAAACCGGCTCGTGCCGGCCAGTCTTCTTTTGTCCACGCTCGGTACGGTTGTGTTACGCCGTTCGCGCCCCGAAAGTCGACCTCGCGCGTCTTTTTTGGACTTTACTAAAAAAAAAAAAAAAATCCTTTTGGAAGGAGACCTTTTCGGTCTGTTCCCCTTCCTATATTTCTAGTTTTTGCCCTGTGAAGTTTTCTTTCGTCGTCGGGGTAGGCCCCTTTGAGGTCTCGGTTCGAAGTTTTTTCTTCCCCTTTTTGTGGTGCCATCTTCGCCATTACGAGTTTTGATCTCGCCGGCGCGATTTTTCCGCCCATGACATCGAAGTCTCCCAGCGGCTTCAAGAAGTGCACCCAGTGCGCCCGGGTAATCTCGCTCACTGATAGACACGCGTCGTGTCTTCAGTGTCTGGGGGCTGGGCACCGCCCGCAGGCCTGTAGTCTGTGCTCTCTTTTACAAAAGCGGACTCAGGTAGCGAGATTGGCCCAGTGGAACGTTTTGTTCTCGGGCTCTCCGTCGGCATCGGCACCGGGAGTATCGAGTGCATCGACGTCGCCAGCGTCCAGACCTTCATCCTCGGCCGCGATTGCATCAAGTGTATCGAGGCATCGACCCTCTGCATCGGGGCTGAGACATCGGAAGGCTGCGTCGGCGTCGGTGGTATCGGGGCCTCCTCGTCTGCTGATGTCGTCGGACGGTGGTGCTTCATCTGGAGTGCAGGTGAGGGCTGTCCATTCCCCTGCTGGTGGCGGTGAGCCTTCGGGTGGGTCTCCTCCTACCCTGAGGGCTCCTGCGGTACAGCCCCCCCGAGACCGACCTTATTCGGCCTCGGCCCCGAGGAAGCGACGGCTGGATTCTACGTCCTCCTCGTCGGTGCCGGGAAGCTCCGGTGACATGCTTCGTCCCAAGAAGTCGAAGAAGCATCGACACCGGTCCCCTTCCCGTGTCGGCACCGAGAGCTCTGGGTCGCCGAGGGAGTCGGCACCCAGCAGGCATCGGCACCGAGAGGACCGCTCACTCTCTGTTCAAGAGATGTCGATGCGCTCCACTATGGACAGCCCAGAACAGCCTCCATGCCCGGAACAGACTCTGACATCGACACCTGCATCGGCTTCCATGTCTTTCTCCACAGCCGCTCTGCACGAGAGTCTCCGGGCCGTTCTCCCAGAGATCCTGGGAGAGCTGTTGCGCCCTTCCCCTCCGGTACCGGGGGTGCTTGCGCCTCCGGTACCGTCGAGTAAGGCGCCGGCTGGCCCCTTGCCCGGGGTGAGGTCTCCGACATCTGCGGTAGCCTCCCAGGAAGGCTCCCCGATGACGTCGGCGGAGGGAGCTTCGCCGGTGCAGGCGAGGGAGTCTACCTCTCGACGCTCCCACCGTGGCCGTGGTTCCACGGAGTCGAGCCTGGCACGGCTTCAGACACAGGTTCGTGAACTTGTGTCTGATACCGATGGTGAGGAGGAGGACATTGGATATTTCTCTGACGAGGAGTCTGATGGTCTTCCTTCTGATCCCACTCCCTCTCCTGAAAGGCAGCTTTCTCCTCCCGAGAGTCTGTCTTTCGCTTCCTTTGTCCGGGAGATGTCTACGGCCATCCCCTTCCCGGTGGTTGTGGAGGACGAGCCCAGGGCTGAAATGTTTGAGCTCTTGGACTATCCTTCTCCACCTAAGGAAGCGTCCACAGTACCCATGCATCATGTCCTCAAAAAGACATTGCTGGCGAACTGGACCAAGCCATTAAGTAATCCCCACATTCCCAAGAAGATCGAGTCCCAGTACAGGATCCATGGGGACCCAGAGCTGATGCGCACTCAGTTGCCTCACGACTCTGGAGTTGTGGATTTGGCCCTAAAGAGTTCTAGGGAGCATGCTTCGGCGCCCCCGGGCAAGGAATCTAGAACCTTAGACTCCTTTAGGAGGAAGGCCTACCATTCCTCTATGCTCGTGGCCAAAATTCAGTCTTACCAGCTCTACACGAGCATACACATGCGGAATAATGTGCGGCAGTTGGCGGGCTTGGTGGATAAGCTCCCCCCTGAGCAAGCCAAGCCTTTGCAGGAGGTGGTCAGGCAGCTGAAGGCGTGCAGAAAATTCCTGGCCAGAGGGGTGTATGACACCTTTGATGTTGCGTCCAGGGCTGCTGCTCAAGGTGTGGTGATGCGCAGACTCTCATGGCTGCGTGCCTCCGACCTAGAGAATAGACTCCAGCAGCGGATTGCGGACTCGCCTTGCCGTGCGAATAACATTTTTGGAGAAAATGTCGAGCAGGTGGTAGAGCAGCTCCACCAGCGGGATACCGCTTTCGACAAGTTCTCCCGCCGGCAGCCTTCAGCTTCTACCTCTACAGGTAGACGATTTTTTTGGGGAAGGAAGACTGCTCCCTACTCTTCTGGTAAGCGTAGGTACAATCCTCCTTCTCGACAGCCTGCGGCCCAGGCTAAGCCCCAGCGCGCTCGCTCTCGTCAGCAGCGTGCGCCTCAGCAAGGCCCCTCGGCTCCCCAGCAAAAGCAAGGGACGAGCTTTTGACTGGCTCCAGCAGAGCATAGCCGACATCCAAGTGTCAGTGCCGGGCGACCTGCCAGTCGGAGGGAGGTTGAAAGCTTTTCACCAAAGGTGGCCTCTCATAACCTCCGATCAGTGGGTTCTCCAAATAGTCCGGCAAGGATACACCCTCAATTTGGCCTCAAAACCTCCAAATTGTCCACCGGGAGCTCAGTCTTACAGCTTCCAGCACAAGCAGGTACTTGCAGAGGAACTCTCCGCCCTTCTCAGCGCCAATGCGGTCGAGCCCGTGCCATCCGGGCAAGAAGGGCTGGGATTTTATTGCAGGTACTTCTTTGTGGAAAAGAAAACAGGGGGGATGCGTCCCATCCTAGACTTAAGGGCCCTGAACAAATATCTGGTCAAAGAAAAGTTCAGGATGCTTTTCCTGGGCACCCTTCTCCCCATGATTCAGGAAAACGATTGGCTATGCTCTCTGGACTTGAAGGACGCCTACACACACATCCCGATACTGCCAGCTCACAGACAGTATCTGCAATTTCAGCTGGGCACACGTCACTTCCAGTACTGTGTGCTACCCTTTGGGCTCGCCTCTGCGCCCAGAGTGTTCACGAAGTGCTTGGCTGTAGTAGCAGCGGCACTTCGCAGACTGGGGGTACACGTGTTCCCATATCTCGACGATTGGCTGGTGAAGAACACATCTGAGGCAGGAGCTCTGCAGTCCATGCAGATGACTATTCGCCTCCTGGAGCTACTGGGGTTTGTGATAAATTATCCAAAGTCCCATCTTCTCCCAGTGCAGAAACTCGAATTCATAGGAGCTCTGCTGGATTCTCGGACGGCTCGCACCTATCTCCCAGAGACGAGAGCCAACAACTTGTTGTCCCTCGTCTCGCGGGTGCGAGCGTCCCAGCAGATCACAGCTCAGCAGATGTTGAGATTGCTGGACCACATGGCCTCCACAGTTCATGTGACTCCCATGGCCCGCCTTCACATGAGATCTGCCCAATGGACCCTAGCTTCCCTGTGGTTTCAGGCTGCTGGGGATCTAGAAGACATGATCCACCTGTCCACGAGTTTTCTCAAATCCCTGTATTGGTGGACGATTTGGTCCAATTTGACTCTGGGACGTCCTTTCCAAATTCCTCAGCCACAAAAAGTGCTGACCACGGATGCGTCTCTCCTGGGGTGGGGAGCTCATGTCGATGGGCTTCACACCCAAGGAAGCTGGTCCCTCCAGGAACGCGATCTGCAGATCAATCTTCTGGAGTTACGAGTGGTCTGGAACGCTCTGAAGGCTTTCAGAGATCGGCTGTCCCACCAAATTATCCAAATTCAGACAGACAACCAGGTTGCCATGTATTACATCAACAAGCAGGGGGGCACCGGATCGCGCCCCCTGTGTCAGGAAGCCGTCAGCATGTGGCTCTGGGCTCGCCATCACGGCATGGTGCTCCAAGCCACATATCTGGCAGGCGTAAACAACAGTCTGGCCGACAGGTTGAGCAGGATTATGCAACCTCACGAGTGGTCGCTCAATTCCCGTGTAGTGCGACAGATCTTCCAGGTGTGGGGTACCCCCTTGGTAGATCTCTTCGCATCTCGAGCCAACCACAAAGTCCCTCAGTTCTGTTCCAGGCTTCAGGCCCAGGCAGACTGGCATCGGATGCCTTCCTCCTGGACTGGGGGGAGGGTCTGCTGTATGCTTATCCTCCCATACCTCTGGTGGGGAAGACTTTGTTGAACCTCAAGCAAGACCGAGGCACCATGATTCTGATTGCTCCTTTTTGGCCGCGTCAGATCTGGTTCCCTCTTCTTCTGGAGTTGTCCTCCGAAGAACCGTGGAGATTGGAGTGTTTTCCGACCCTCATCACACAGGACGAAGGGGCGCTTCTGCATCCCAACCTCCGGTCTCTGGCTCTCACGGCCTGGATGTTGAGAGCGTAGACTTTGCCTCTTTGGGTCTGTCAGAGGGTGTCTCCCGCATCTTGCTTGCTTCCAGGAAAGATTCCACTAAGAGGAGTTACTTCTTTCTATGGAGGAGGTTTGCCGTCTGGTGTGACAGCAAGGCCCTAGATCCTCGCTCTTGTCCTACACAGACCTACTTGAATACCTTCTGCACTTGTCTGAGTCTGGTCTCAAGACCAACTCTGTAAGGGTTCACCTTAGTGCAATCAGTGCATACCATTACCGTGTGGAAGGTAAGCCGATCTCAGGACAGCCTTTAGTTGTTCGCTTCATGAGAGGTTTGCTTTTGTCAAAGCCCCCTGTCAAGCCTCCTACAGTGTCATGGGATCTCAATGTCGTTCTCACCCAGCTGATGAAACCTCCTTTTGAGCCACTGAATTCCTGCCATCTGAAGTACTTGACCTGGAAGGTCATTTTCTTGGTGGCAGTTACTTCAGCTCGTAGAGTCAGTGAGCTTCAGGCCCTGGTAGCCCAGGCCCCTTACACCAAATTTCATCATAACAGAGTAGCCCTCCGCACTCACCCTAAGTTCTTGCCAAAGGTTGTGTCGGAGTTCCATCTGAACCAGTCAATTGTCTTGCCAAGTTTCTTTCCCCGTCCTCATTCCTGCCCTGCTGAACGTCAGCTGCACACATTGGACTGCAAGAGAGCATTGGCCTTCTATCTGGAGCGGACACAGCCCAACAGACAGACCGCCCAATTGTTTGTTTCTTTTGATCCCAACAGGAGGGGAGTGGCTGTGGGGAAATGCACCATATCTAATTGGCTAGCAGATTGCATTTCCTTCACTTACGCCCAGGCTGGGCTGGCTCTTGAGGGTCATGTCACGGCTCATAATGTTAGAGCCATGGCAGCGTCGGTAGCCTACTTGAAGTCAGCCACTATTGAAGAGATTTGCAAAGCTGCAACGTGGTCATCTGTCCACACATTCACATCTCATTACTGCCTGCAGCAGGATACCCAACGCGACAGTCGGTTCGGGCAGTCAGTGCTTCAGAATCTGTTTGGGGTTTAGAATCCAACTCCACCCCTCTAGGCCCATGTTTATTCTGTTCCAGGCTGCACTCTGTTAGTTGGATAAATTGTTAGGTCAATCTCAGTTATGTCCTCGCCGTTGCAAGGCCCAATTGACCATGGTTGTTGTTTTGAGTGAGCCTGGGGGCTAGGGATACCCCATCAGTGAGAACAAGCAGCCTGCTTGTCCTCGGAGAAAGCGAATGCTACATACCTGTAGAAGGTATTCTCCGAGGACAGCAGGCTGATTGTTCTACAAACCCGCCCCGCCTCCCCTTTGGAGTTGTGTCTTCCCTTCTCTTTGTCTTGCTACATATGAGACTGGCCGGCACGAGCTGGTTTCGGGCGGGAAGACGGCCGCGCATGCGCGGTGCGCATCGGCGCGCGAGGGACTAGCAAAGGATTTTCTAGTGAAGATTCTGATTGGAGGGGCTGCCGTGGACGTCGCCCATCAGTGAGAACAATCAGCCTGCTGTCCTCGGAGAATACCTTCTACAGGTATGTAGCATTCGCTTTCATTTTGTGTAATTGTAGCAATCAAAATATTTCAGTTTAAACACCAGTCTATACACTAGCAGTGTATTTCAGCATATGGATGAGAGCACTATATTGCCATCAGAGTAATGGTGATTAATTTACTACAGAAGGTCAGAGCATTAGGAATCCATTGATTCTCTCCTGAGATGATTTGAAAGACATAAAACTTCCAATCAACCAAACAAGAATGGTTACCCTGGCCTATGGTAAACATCAATGCAGATATTCATAAGGATACAGAATCTTGGTAGAAACATTTAAAAATTCTCTTAGAAATTGCTCAGTGTTTTTGTAATCATAGTTTTTTTTTTATGGAAAACATCCTACATATCAATGTTCATGAAAATATAGATTTTTTTTTTAATCTTAGGATAATCACCCTACTACTACTACTACTTGACATTTCTAAAGCGCTACTAGGGTTACGCAGCGCTGTACAGTTTAGCATAGAAGGACAGTCCCTGCTCAAAGGAGCTTACAATCTAAAGGACAAATGTACAGTCAGTCAAATAGGGGCAGTCAAATTGGGGCAGTCTAGATTTCCTGAAAGGTATAAAGGTTAGGTGCCAAAAGCAACATTGAAGAGGTGGGCTTTGAGCAAAGATTTGAAGATGGGTAGGGAGGGGGCTACCCATAGAGAAATCCCATAGAGAGTAACACTCTAAAGCAATCAAGTTTTTAAGATGATGTTCTGCTGCTACACACCTTAGAATCTAGCCTTTACTTCTATTTTTTGCCATGTACCCTTGTTACGTTTCTTTGTAATTTTAAGACTTCATTTAGAGGCCTGTTTACTAAAGTGAAATAATGTTTGCAATTGCAGTGCATTAATTTTTGCAAGTAGATATATCAGAATTAGAAAAGGTACAGAGAAGGGCGACAAAAATAATAAAGGGGATGGGAATGACTTCCCTATAAAGAAAAGCTGAAGAGGCTAGTGCTCTACAGCTTGGAAAAGAAACATCTATCTATGATACAGGTCTATAAAATAGTGGAGTGGAATGGATAGATGTGTACCGCCTGCTTACTCTCTCCAAAAATTCAAGGACTAAGGGGAATGTAATCAAGCTACTAAGTAGTAAATAGTAAATTTAAAACAAATTGGCGAAAATATTTTTTCACTCAACGTCTATTTAAACTCTGGAATTCGTTGCCAGAGAATATGATAAAAGCAGTTAGCTTTGCAGGGTTTAAAAAAGGTTTGGATAATTTCCTAAAAGAACAGTCCATAAGTCAGTATTAAGATGGGCTTGGGAAAATCCACTGCTTAATTCTAGGACAAGCAGCATGAAAGGTCTTTTGTGATCTTACCAGATATTTGTGACCTGGATTGGAAACTGTATACTGGGCTTCATGAACCTTTGGTCTGTCTCAGTATGACAACACTTATGTTTATTTAACAAAAGTTTTTGATTGGACTTCAATGTAGAAAAATAAATGAGTGATTCCAATTTGTAGTGATTTTTGTACCACAAAGCTGGTTTGTTTGCTATATTATGTTAAAACTTTAATAATAAAATTTGAACAACGAAAAAGTCATTAAGTGAATGAAAACAAATTCTTGAAAAATGATCCAAATGGAGGAATGTTACAGATTTGAAGACCTCGTGATAACTGTAAAATTCTGAGTTACAGGTACTAGTCACCCATAACTATAATTATAAAAGATCCTTGTATATCGCATATACTTTTACAGCTCAAAGTGGTTAACGACAATAAGAAGCCAAACATTCCAGGGAATCACAAAATTTTTATTTATTTATTTATTTGTTACATTTGTACCCCGTGCTTTCCCACTCATGGCAGGCTCAATGCGGCTTACATGGGGCAATGGAGGGTTAAGTAACTTGCCCAGAGTCACAAGGAGCTGCCTGTACCTGAAGTGGGAATCAAGCTCAGTTCCCCAGGACCAAAGTCCACCACCCTAACCACTAGGCCACTCCTCAAATAAATCGGGCTAAACTAAAACCACCACATATTCTTGAAAGAGCTTTTAATGATTTTCTAATTTGATAATAAACTTATATTGTCCTTAAATTCTGTGGAAGAGAATTCCAAATCTTTGCTGCTTGATAACCTAAAGTTTGTAATTAGTAGTTTGGGAAGTCTTACTAATAGTTGTAGTCTAATTGTGAATGTAGTTCCACGAATATTTTATAGGTGTAGCAATTTGAGAAGAAAGCTGGAGATCAAAGAAGGTCTTGAGTATTGAACCAGCTATGGAAAATGGGTAAAAGGTTTCCTTGATCTGGATTGCAGTCTATTTCTGCGGTCATATTTTTTTGTATCATGTTTTATTTAATGAAAAATGACATGAGAAATGATTGTCTATAACATCCTAGAATTATATAACAGGAATGTGCACAGAAAATAATTTTGATTCATTTCCAGATCTATGAATCTCATTTAGTACATTCAGTTTTTAAATTAATGTGTGAATCATTATTTGGACATTGAAATATAGCTGCAGATATACATATGAGCTCCTTCAATCCATAGCTAGAGAGAATGGAAACACAACATGGCTGTTGGTGTTATCTTGTTAAGAGTAATGGAAACTGAGTCCGAAGCCAGACAAACTTCTATGGTCTGTGTCCCACAAATGATAATACTGAAAGACGATTAGCCAAATCCAGTATGGGGGAACTGAGGCCAGTGCTGGACAGACTTCTATGGTCTGTGTCCCACAAATGGCAGACAGGTGATATACAATACTGGAGTTGCCAGAGCTTCACTTTGTCACGTGTTGCGAGTGAGGGTGCTGTGCATCTCAGGGGGGAGAGAAAACATCTTGACTGGTAAGTTGAACACTGTCAGCTTTACTTGGGGATTATATGTTTTTATAACCAAGACTCCATCATGTTTGGCTACCTATATGATTAGCATGATGAAGACTTCACAACCAGCATTTAAGCATGGGTGACTGGGGCCACACAGAGTGGTGGACCCGGCTCTGGCCACCTTTATTTATTTATTAGGATTTGTTTACCACCTTTTTGAAGGAATTCACTCAAGGCAGTGTACAGTAATACTAGATCAAACATGAGCAATAGGCAATTACAGCAGTAAAAATGTTCAGCTAACAATACAAAGCTATGGCATGGTATATATAATACTTGCAATGTCAACACAATATGTAATAGAACATTCCTTGTCATCAAGCAGATGAAGCCATTACGTATGGGTTATGTCCATCAACCAGCAGGGGAGATAGAGAGCACTCAAACTTTCACAGTGCCCTCTTGGCCAGCTAGCTCCACTGCCTCTTCAGTATTCTCTATCTCCCTTAGCAGGGTGGCTGCAGCTTGTTCGAGCTCCAGAAAAATCTGCCGGGAGGTGGTTCCTGGCTTGCCAGTTGTTAAAAGGGGTGTTGGAGGCTATAGCAGCTTCACTTTAAAGGCACATAGGTTAGCCCTTTCCCTGCCTTACCCATACCTCTGTGGATGTGGACATATTGCCTTGCTTTCCCTGTCCTTACCCACCAACAGTGAATGCAGGCATATAGGTTCGCCCTTTCCCTGCCTTTCCCACTCATCTGAGCCTCCGGAGTCTTCAATACCTCTGCTTTCCTCACAGCTTAAAAAAAAAAAAAAAAGTTCGCGTCGCGTTTTTAAACGCAGAGACGCTGGAACAGAGGTTTTTGACCTGATTTTCAGCAGGATCGTAGTTGTACACTAGATCCTTTGAGGTAAGAGTGTTTTCCAACTCCTCCGGGGTGGGCCCGCGATCGGGGCGATTTTGGCGCGAACCGCCATTTTGAATTTTACCGCCATTTTTCGGTGATGGCTGCGGACAATGTAAAGCGCTGTTCCACTTGTGGCAAGCGCAAATCAGCAGCAGGGCTCTGTAAATCGTGCTGTATTGGCGTAGGAGCCGGCCCGAGCATGGCGAGCGATGTTTCTTCCCGCTCTGAGCTGGCAGCGGGCGCCATTTTGCTTACACCGCATGGCGCGGCCTCCGTGGACACGGAGAGACCTGAGCCGGTTTGGGCACCTCGAGATGAGGTTATTTCAGGAGTGGCTAGCACCGGACAGGATTTGGGTGCCCAGGATGAGATTTTCTCCCCGGATTTTGTGCTTTTGCTGCATAAAGCATACATGATGAAAAGAGCCCTCCCTCAAGGGTCGCCTGAGACTCCTCTGATTGCCCCCCCCCCCCCCCCCCCCCGATGGATTCTGGCCTGGGACTGCCCAGTGAGGCTTTTTTCCCGGATGCTTGGCCTAAAGATAAGCGCAGAAGGGTTAATTCCCCTTCAGATTGTGGTGCACCTTTTCCCCCCCCCCCTGTGGTCGGGGTGTGAGGATTCGGATAACTCTGACAGACGTTCTTGGTCTGAGGAACCAGAGTCAGGTGCTGGATTTACCACAGGATCTGGATGATCCCTCCGCGGTGAGGATTTTCCAGCGGGATGAGCTGCCAGCGCTTATTTCAGATACCCTGCAGGCCCTCTCGATTGAAGATCCTGACAGTGGCATGGCCTCCTCGGGTAATCCCAGGATGGCTAGTACCAAGAAAGCTGCTCGGGCCTTCCCTTTGCATGACTCCATCCTAGAGCTTGTTTCGGCTCAGTGAGCTGTGACCCCGAGGGACCTTTGAGAGTTTCCAGGGCTATGGGACAGTTATACCCTCTGTGTGAGGGACATATGGCTCATTTTCAAATGCCTACAGTGGATGCCCTAGTCACTGCGGTGACAAAGAGAACTACCCTCCCTGTTGAAGGAGGTGTTGCCCTGAAGGATGTTCAAGACCGTAGGCTGGAAACAGCGTTGAAACGGTCCTTTGAAATTGCAGGTCTCACTGTTCGGGCGTCTGCATTCAGCTGTTATGCTGTGAGAGCCTGCCTAGCTTGGCTGCAACAGGCAGTGGCTCAGCCCGGAGATGGAGCGGAGCCCTTCTTGGATGTGGCTCCGCGGATGGAGGTGGCCTTGTCCTTTCTGGCTTATGCCCTTTATGACCTTGTCAGAGCTTCGGCTAAACAAATGGCAGTAGCAGTGGCGGCTCGCCGTCGTCTGTGGCTACGACACTGGGCAGCGGACATGGCCTCTAAGCAAAGGTTGGTGAAGTTGCCTTTTCAAGGACTTCTCCTATTTGGTGAGGAGTTAGAGAAAATTGTGAAAGGCCTGGGTGATCCAAAACCCCAGCGCTTGCCCGAAGATAGGCAGAGGCCTTCCTCTAAGGGCCAGGCGGTCCACTCCTCGTACAGACCTCGCTTCCGTGAAGCTATAAGGTACCGCCCGGGGCGTTCTGCTGGGTTCACTTCATGTGCCCGTGGTCAGCAGAGGAACTCCTTTCGCTCGGACAAGCGTTCCGCAGCCGGTGGCTCAAGACCAGGAGTTCAGGGGCGACCCTCTCAATGATGGTGCGCCGGCCCTCTCCTCGATGCCTGTCATCGGAGGACGGCTTTCCCTCTTTGTCGAGGAGTGGGCCAAGATTTCCTCAGATCAGTGGGTTCTGGACCTGATCAGAGATGGATACAGAATAGAATTCAACGCCCCAGTAAGAGACGTGTTTGTGGAGTCCCGATGCGGTTCTGCCGTCAAACGGCCGGCGGTGGAGGAGACTTTACAAGGTCTGATTCAGTTAGGGGCAGTGACCCCGGTACCTCCCGCCGAGCAAGGCTACGGCTGATACTCCATGTACTTTGTGGTGCCGCGAAAAGGTGGGTCCTTTCGCCCTATTCTGGACTTAAAAGAAGTGAACAAGTCCCTGCGATTGCGGCATTTCCACATGGAATCCCTGCGCTCCGTCATTGCAGCGGTTCAGCCAGGAGAGTTTCTCACGTCTCTAGACCTGAAAGAAGCTTACTTGCACATACCGATTTGGCCCCCGCACCAGAAGTTTCTGAGGTTTGCGGTGTTGGGAAAACATTTCCAGTTCAGGGCCTTGCCTTTTGGCCTCGCCACAGCTCCCCGAACCTTTTCGAAGGTAATGGTGGTAGTAGCTGCTTTTCTCAGGCGAGAAGGTATCAGGGTTCACCCGTACCTAGACGACTGGCTCATCAGAGCAGACTCTGCAACAGAGAGCTTACAAGCTACAGCTAGAGTGGTCTCAGTACTGCAATCTCTAGGCTGGGTCGTCAATATGGCCAAAAGTCACCTGTCCCCTTCACAATCTCTAGAGTTTTTGGGGGCCAGGTTCGACACAGTCTCGGGCTATGTGTTCCTACCCGAGCCAAGGCGGTGCAAGCTTCAGAATCAGGTCCGTCTGCTCCTGAGGATGCCCCGCCCGCGAGCTTGGGACATTGTCCAGCTGCTGGGATCGATGACAGCCACGATGGAAGTGGTACCCTGGGCGAGAGCGCACCTGAGACCTCTACAGTATTCCCTACTCCGGAGATGGTCTCCTATTTCTCAGGATTATCAATGCAGACTTACTTGGCTCCCTGCGGCCCGTCTCAGCATGGAGTGGTGGCTCTCGGACAGCATGCTGCGGCAAGGAATGCCGCTGACGCTCCCCGTTTGGTGCCTAGTGGTAACAGATGTCAGCCTGAAGGGCTGGGGCGCACACTGCAAGGGGAAGCATGCCCAGGGTCTATGGACACCCGAGGAGTCGGAGTGGTCCATCAACCGCCTAGAGTTGAAAGCGGTGTTTCAGGCGCTTCTGGCCTTTCAAGTGACCCTGGAAGGATTGGCTGTCAGAGTGATGTCGGACAACGACAACGGTGGCCTATATAAATCGACAAGGCGGAACAAGGTGCAGAGCACTAGCCGCGCAGGCCGAACTGATTTGCCACTGGGCCGAGCTGCATCTTCAGTGTCTGTCGGCAGCTCATATTGCAGGTCAGAGCAATGTGCAGGCCGATTATCTGAGCAAGCATCAGATCGATCCAGCAGAATGGAATCTGGCAGACGAAGTATTCCTGCAGATCTGTGCCAAATGGGGCAAGCCCGTGATGGATCTAATGGCGACAAGTGCCAATATCAAAGTCCCGTGCTTCTTCAGCAGACTGAGAGATCCTCGCTCGGCGGGGTTGGATGCCTTGGCTCAACCCTGGCCTCCGGGTCTACTTTATGTGTTTCCCCCATGGCCCTTGATAGGGCGCCTGCTCTTGCGGATTCGGCTGCACCCAGGAGAAGTGGTCCTCATCGCCCCGGATTGGCCAAGGAGACCTTGGTATGCAGACCTCCGACAGATGCTCCTGGAGGCTCCTCTGCCGGTACCTCTGGTACCGAACCTGTTGACTCAGGGACCGGTAGCCATGGAGGACGCCGGCCGCTTTGGTCTTACGGCATGGCTATTGAGAGGGCGCAATTGAGGGATAAAGGTTATTCCAATAAAGTTATTTCCACTCTCCTACAAGCCCGCAAGCGGTCCACTTCCGTGGCTTATGCCAGGATTTGGTGCCTGTTTGAGTCTTGGTGTGCTTCCAGAGCCATTGTTCCAGTGCGGGCTCCTGTCTCATCGATTCTGGACTTTTTGCAGGAAGGTGTACAAAAAGGCTTGGCCTATAATTCCCTGCGGGTGCAGGTGGCAGCGTTGGCCTCCCTTCGTGGTAAGGTGGAAGGCGTGTCTTTGGCTGCTCACCCAGATGTGGCACGGTTTCTTAGAGGGGTGCTTCGGCTCCGACCTCCAGTGCGAGCACCCTGTCCAGCTTGGAACCTGGGGCTAGTTTTGAAAACCCTGCAGGCATCTCCTTTTGAGCCGCTTCGGCGAGCATCGGAGAAAGACTTGACACTGAAGGCCGTTTTTCTGGTGGTCATAACCTCGGCGAGACGCTGTCCTGTAGAGACCCATTTCTGCAATTTTCAGAGTCTGAAGTCACGGTTCGGACCGTGCCTTCCTTTATGCCTAAGGTGGTTTCAGCCTTTCACTTAAACCAGCCTATTTTCTTGCCCTCTTTTTCAGAGGAAGAGTTTCCAGACTCTTTTGGGCAGCTGCACCTTTTGGATGTGCGCAGGACTCTGCTGCAGTATCTGCGAGTTACTAACTCTTTCAGGACTTCTGATCATCTGTTTGTTTTGCTATCCGGTTCTCGCAGAGGGTCTCCAGCGTCTGAGGCCACTATTGCCCGCTGGCTCAAAGAAACTATCTTTTCAGCTTATCTGCTGGCCGGCAGGGTTCCGCCTGTAGCCTTTAAGGCACATTGTACTAGAGCGATTTCTTCCTCTTGGGCTGAAACTGGAGCACTCTCTCTTCAAGAGATATGCAGTGCAGCAACATGGGCTTCTAAGCTCTCCTTTGCCCGACATTACAGGCTGGATGTGGCTGCCAGGAGGGATGCGCGTTTTGGTGCACAAGTGCTAGCGCGTGGTGTGGCTTGTTCCCACCCTTTCTAGGGATTGCTTTGTTACATCCCATACGTAATGGCTTCATCTGCTTGATGCCAAGGAAGGGAAAATTAGGTTCTTACCTTGGTAATTTTCTTTCCTTTAGTCATAGCAGATGAAGCCATGAGCCCTCCCTGTATGATTGTCTATATGCTGTGAATCTGTTTTTCAGGTTCTGTTCTAATTTCCTGAAGTTCCTTCCTTGGGAGAAAGTTGGAAAACAATCTTCAGGATTCATGTTCAGTTTAAATTTAGGAGGATGTGTTCATTTCCTCCAGCATGTTTTGGAGAATGTGTTGATTCTCTCCAGGAGGCGCGTGTGTTCCTCTCCAGTTCTATAAATAGGAGGATGAGTTCATTCCCTCCAGTGTGTTGGGAGATTGTGTGATACCCTCCAGGAGGCGTGTGTGTTCCCCTCCACTTATACAATAAGGAGGATGAGTTTATTCCCTCCAGGAGGATGTGCATTCCCTCCTTTATGAGTTCATGCCCTTGTGATGGGCCATCGTTCGCTGTGAGGAAAGCTCTTGTGATTCCCATTGCGGTTTGCCATACTGCTTTGGAAGCTTCAAATACTGAAGAGGCAGTGGAGCTAGCTGGCCAAGAGGGCACTGTGAAAGTTTGAGTGCTCTCTATCTCCCTGCTGGTTGATGGACATAACCCATACGTAATGGCTTCATCTGCTATGACTAAAGGAAAGAAAATTACCAAGGTAAGAACCTAATTTTCCCTTATAATTGGTAGTGAAGGGTAAGGCAAAGTTGTAACATGTAGATGAGTTAGAAAGTAGGAAGAATTAGAAAGTAAGGTGACTGATTCGAAGAAAGTTGCACATGAAGTCAGAGAGATGGTTAAATATTATCTCAGCTAGGGTAGGTGTGGACAAACATGTCCCGCTGCAGTATGTGCAGCCCGAGTCAATCCTTGTGTGTGAGAGTGAGACTACGGACTAACAAGTTAGTTTGTTCTTCCATTAAAGGCTTGGTTGAAGAGCCAAGCTTTCACCTGCTTCCTGAAGTAGAGATAGTCTTGTATTAAGAGGAGCCTTTCAGGCAATGCATTCCAGAGTGTGGGGACTACTCCGGAGAAGGCTCGCTTGCAGGTATCACATCGTGTAATGTCTTTTGGAGAGGGTGTAGTTAGTGAAAGTCCTTGGGGAGGACCTTAGTGTCCTTGGCGGTGTGTGGAGGATCATCCTATTCTTCAGATACTCAGAGCCATTTCCTTTCAGGGCCTTGAAGATCAGACATAGAGTTTTAAATTTAGCCCTGTATTGTACTGGAAGCCAATGAAGTTTTTGCAAAAATGGTGTGATGTGGTCACGTCGTTTGCAACCTTCTATGAGTCTTGCTGCTACATTCTGAATCAACTGGAGCTGGTGCAGTCCCTTTGTAGTCAGAGCATTGTATAGTGCTTTGCACTAATCCAGTCTTGATGTTACCATGGCATGCACAACTGGGATAAGATTTACCTTCTCGATGTAAGGAGAGAGGCAGCATAGCTGTCGCAAATGGTAGAAGCAGCTCTTGAAGGTTGCTTGGATTTGGGGAATCAGAGTAAGTGTTGAATCTAAAAGTATTCCAAGGTTCCTGACTTGCGATTTGATGGGGAGTTCATACTTCCCAAAAGTGATTTTGATGGCAGGTATGTATCTACTTGTGTTAGGGACCCAGAGAAGCTCGGTTTTACTTGGGTTCAGGCAAAGTTTGTTGTGTTTAGCCCATTCTTGAATTGATGATAGACAGGTAATCAGTTTATTCAAGGCTGTAGGTAAGTCAGGTTCAATGGGTATAAGTAGCTGCACATCATCTGCGTAGATGTAGAACTGAGTGTCTTTTGACCGAATCAGCTGAGCTAGTGGCTTGAGGTAGATATTGTACAGAATAGGTGACAAACATTATGGATTGTTGCCTGTCTGATAGGATCTGAACCAGGCAAGTACTGTTCCATTGATACCTATTTCTATCAGTCGTGCTAGCAAGATATTATGATCCACAGTGTCAAACGCTGCTGAGAAATGTAGCAGTACTAACATCGAGGCGAATCCCTCGTTTGGTTTCTGTGAAGATCATCTAGCAGGGATACGAGGACTGTTTCTGTTTCATAACCAGGTCCGAATTCAGATTGACATGGATCTAGCCAGTTACTCTTTTCTAGCCATTCATTAAGTTGAACAAAGACTGTTTGTTCTAAGAGTTTCCCTAGAAACGGGATGTTGGATACTAGCCTGTAACTTCAAGTTTTTCCTGGTCAAGGTTGTTTTTCTTCAGCAGAGCATTAACCACTGCCCTTTTTAATGCTGTTGGTAGTTCATAATTTTCGTGGCACCTTCTATAAGGCCCATACTTGCACTATCTTTGATGGACAGGGATTGAGGGAGCAGGTAGTTGGTTGAAGGTCTCTTAGGATTTTGTCAAATCTCTCCTCTGTCATTAGGTTAAAAGTGTTCCATCTGTCTCTGTTGGGAGGGGCGAGTTTGTGCACAACTGGTTGGGCACTGGGTGGGATTGCCTGTAAATCCTGGTGAAGACTTTTAATTTTGTTGACAAAGTATGCAGCAAAATAATTGCAGTTCAGTTTAGATTGGGCAGGCTGGTTCTGTTGTGGGGGTTGCAGTAGGTAGTTTACTGAACAGCTGCTTGGTTGAATTGGCAGCCTGTACAATGCTGAGAAATACTGAGAGAAATACTGCTTTTTGGTTGCTGTTAAGACTTGGAGGTACTTTGCCATGTGCTTCCTGCAGTTTAGCCTGTCTTCATCCAGGTGAGATTTGCACCATCTCCTTTCCATTTTTCGTCCTTCGCGAAAGGTGAGCATTTGTGAGTGGGGCATAAGACCTTTTTTAGTGATGCTGTTTTCTCTAAGGTCTTGGCTAAGTGTGTATTCCTTGTCATCAAGCAGATGAATCCATTACGAATGGGATGTGTCCACCTACCAGCAGGGGGAGATAGAGAACACCGAAAACCATAGTGCCTCTTGGCCAGCAAGCTCCATCTGCCTCTCAGTATTCTCTATCTCCCCAGCAGGGTTGGATGCGCTTATTCAGCTCCTTCAGAAATCTGCCTGGGGTGGCTCCTGTGCTTTTGCTAGTTGTAGCAGGGGTGTTGTGGCTGGTGGTGCCCACTTTAAAGGCACATAGGTTTGCCCTTTCCCTGCCTTACCCGGCCCCCGATGTGGATGCAGGCATATAGGTGTGCCCTATCCCTGCCTTTCCTACACTCTTCTCTGTGGATGCAGGCACATTGGTTCATCCTTTCCCTGCCTTTCCCACTCTCCTGAACCTCTGGAGTGCCTCTGTAGCTGTTGCCTCTAACTTTTCTCACAGCGTTAAAAAAAAAAAAAAAGTGATGCGCTTTTTAGGACTGCGATTCTGAGGCTTTCTTCTGTCTGTGCAGACTGGACCTCTGGGACTCGGTCTGGTGAGGTAAGAGAGTCTTGTAGCTCCTCCGGGGAGGGCCCACGATCGGGACGTTTTTTTGGCATGAATCCGCCATTTTGAATTTTCCGCCGTTTTTGGTGATGGCTGCGGAGGTTGTTAAGCGCTTGTTCACGTTGTGGCAAGCGCAGATCCGCAGCAGGGCTCTGTAAATCGTGCTCTTCAGACGTCAGAGCCAGCCCGAGCATGGCAAGCGTTGTTTCTTCCCGCCATCTTGGATGCGCCGCATGGCTCGACCCCCCCACAGGTGCGGAGGGGTCTGAGGCCGGAGGGGAGCCTCAGATGGAGGCTAGCAGAGGAGCTGCTTACCCCGGATTGGAACCGGGAGGCCAGGGTGAGCCTTTCTCTCTTTTACATAAAGCGTTCATGTTAAAAAGAGCTCTGCCGCAGATGTCTGACTCTGCGTTGATACCTGGTTCCCCTCCGGTGGAGACCGGCCCGGGATTGCCATCAGGCTTTTTTTCCCCCCAGACAGCTGGCCACAAGACAAGCGCAGAAGGGTCAATTCCCCTTCAGAAAGTGGTGCACCCCCCCCCCCCCCCCCCCCCCCCCCGTGGTCGGGCTGTGGGGATTCTGAGGGGTCTGGCAGGCCTTCGTGGTTAGAAGAGCCAGAGGAAGTTGTAGGATTGTCACTGGATCCAGATGATCCCACTGCGGTTAGAATTTTCCATCGCGAGGAGCTGCCAGCGCTTCTTTCTGATGCCCTGTAGGCCCTCTGTATTGAAGATCCCGTGATGGGCAAAGCCTCCTCTGGTAATCCGAGGATGGCAAGTACTAAGAAGCCTGCTCGAGCTTTTCCTTTGCATGACTCCATCCAAGAGCTTATTTCGACTCAATGGTCTGACCCTGAGGGGCCTTTGAAAGTTGCCGGGGCAATGGGGCACTTATACCCTCTTAGTGAGGAGCACTTGGCACGCTTGGCCGTGCCTAAAGTGGTTGCCCTAGTCACGGCTGCGACAAAGAAGACTACCCTCCCAGTAGAGGGAGGAGTCGCCCTGAAGAACAAGCAGGACCGGCGTCTGGAATCAGCAATGAAGCGGTCCTTTGAGATTTCAGGCCTAGCCTTACGGGCATCTGTGTGCAGTTATGCTGCTCGAGCCTGCCTCACTTGGTTGCAACAGGCAGTAGAACAGCCCGGAGATGGAGCGGAGCCCCTTGCGGAGGTGGCATCGTGGATGGAGTCTGCCTTGTAATTTTTGGCTGACGCCCTCTATGATCTGGTCAGAGCTTCGGCTAAACAGATGGCTGTGGTGGTGGCCGCTCCCCGCCTTCTATGGCTATGGCATTGGGCGGCTGACATAGCCATAGAAGCCAAGGTTGGTGAAGTTGCCCTTCCAGGGCCTTCTCCTATTTGGTGAGGAGTTGGAGAAAATTGTCAAGGGCCTGGGGGATGCTAAACTGAGGATAGGCCGCGGCATTTTTCCAAGGGTCAGGCGGTTCCCTCCTCTTCCAGACCTCGCTTCTGTGAAGCTCAAAGGCACTGCCCAGGGCGTTCTGCTGGGTTTACTTCACGTGCCCACTTTCAGCAGAGGAACTCCTTTCGTTCGGACAAACGTTCCGCAGCGGCCAGCTCAAAGCCTGGAGTTCATGGGTGACCCTCTCAATGATGGTACGCCGGCCCACTCCTCGATTCCTGCAGTTGGAGGACGTCTTTCCCTCTTTCTCGAGGAATGGGTCAAGATTACATCAGATCAGTGGGTTTTGGACCTGATCAGAGATGGCTGCAGATTAGAATTCAATGCCCCGGTGAGAGACGTGTTTGTGGAGTCCCGATGCAGCTCTGTCGTCAAACAGGCAGCGGTAGAAGAGACCTTGCAAGGCTTGTTGCACCTCAGGGCGGTGGTCCCTGTGCCTCCCACCGAGATCGGCTACGGCCGTTATTCCATTTACTTTGTGGTGCCGCGAAAAGGAGGCTCTTTTCAGCCCATACTCGACTTAAAGGAAGTCAACAAGTCACTGAGAGTGCGGCATTTTCGCATGGAAACCCTGCGCTCCGTCATTGCGGCGGTACAGCCAGGAGAGTTTCTCATGTCTCTGGACCTGAAAGAAGCCTACTTGCATATTCCTATTTGGCCCCCGCACCAACGGTTTCTCCGGTTTGCAGTGTTGGGAAAACATTTCCAGTTTTGGGCCTTGCCTTTTGGCCTCGCCACAGCTCCCCGAACCTTTTCCAAGGTAATGGTGGTAGTAGCTGCCTTTCTCAGGCGAGAGGGTATTCGGGTTCACCCGTACCTCGACGACTGGCTCATCAGAGCGGACTCTGCAGAAGAGAGTCATTATGTGACAGCCAGAGTGGTCTCAGTACTTCAATCTCTGGGCTGGGTCGTCAATATATCCAAAAATCACCTGACCCCCTCTCAATATCTAGAATATTTGGGGGTCCGATTCGACACAGCCTCGGGGTTTGTCTTTCTACCCGAGCAAAGGCGGTGCAAGCTTCAGAACCAGATCCGTCTGCTCCTGAGGATGCCTCGCCCGCGAGCTTGGGACATAGTCCAGCTATTGGGGTCGATGATGACCACCTTAGAAATGGTGCCCTGTGCGAGAGTGCACCTGAGACCTCTGCAGTGTTCCCTGCTTCAACGATGGTCTCCAATTTCTCAGGATTATCAACGCAGACTCACGTGGCTCCCTGCGGCCTGACTCAGTATAGAGTGGTGTCTCTCAGACAGCATGCTGTGGCAAGGAATGCCGCTAGCGCTCCCCGATTGGTGCTTGGTGGTAACAGATGCCAGCCTGAAGGGCTGGGAAGCACATTGCCAGGGAAGGCATGCCCAGGGTCTGTGGACATCCAAGGAGTCGGAGTGGTCCATCAATCGCTTGGAGTTAAAAGCTATATTCCAGGCGCTTCTGGCCTTTCACACGACCCTGGAGGGACTGGCTGTCAGAGTTCTGTCGCACAACACGACAGTAGTGGCCTACATAAATCGACAAGGAGGCACTCAGTGTCAAGCACTGGCCACAGAGCCCGCTCAGATATGCCACTGGGCCGAGCTACATCTGCAGTTTCTGTCAGCAGCTCACATTGCAGGTCAGAGCAACGTGCAAGCCGATTATCTAAGCAGGCATCAAATCGACCCAGCGATGTGGGAACTGGCAGATGAAGTGTTCTTTCAGATCTTTGCCAAATGGGGGACGCCCGTAGCGGATCTTATGGCATCAAGAGCAAATGCCAAAGTCCTGTGCTTTTACAGCAGACGGAGAGATCCTCGGCGGGGTTGGATGCCTTGGCTCAACCGTGGCCTCATGGCCTCCTGTATGTGTTTCCTTTTTGGCCCTTGATAGGGCGAGTACGCCTGCGGATTCGGCTTCATCAAGGAGCGGTGGTTCTCATTGCCCCGGATTGGCCCAGGCGGCCATAGTATGCGGACCTCTGGGGGATGCTGGTAGAGGCTCCCCTTCCTTTGCCTCTGGTACCGAACCTGTTGTCACAGGGGCCGGTAACAATGGAGGACGCCTGCCCCTTTGGTCTTATTGCATGGCTATTGAGAGGGTGCAATTGAGAGACAAGGGCTATTCCAAGCAGGTCATCACCACTCTCCTTCAGGCCTGCAAGCATTCCACTTCCGTTGCCTATGCTCAGATTTGGCGCCAGTTTGAGGCTTGGTGTGCTGCTAAAGCGATTACACCCATGCGGGCTTCTGTCTCGCTGATACTTGACCTTTTGCAGGATGGTTTACAAAAAGTCTTGGCCTATAATTCCCTGCGTGTTCAAGTGGCAGCCTTGGCATGTTTTCGGGGGAAGGTGGCTGGCCTCTCCCTGACTGCTTATCCGGATGTGGCACGGTTTCTTAGAGGGGTGCTTCGGCTCCGTCCTCCCATGCGGGCTCACGTGTCCGGCCTGGAACCTGGGGTTAGTTTTAAAGGCCTTTCAGTATTAGCCCTTCGAGCCGCTTAGGCGGGCTTCGGAGAAGGATGTGACCCTAAAGATGATCTGTCTGGTGGACATTACATCGGCGAGACAGGTGTCTGAGCTCCAGGCGCTGTCCTGTCGAGATCCATTTCTGCAATTCTCAGAGTCCGGAGTTATGGTACGTATGGTGCCTTCCTTTCTGCCTAAGGTGGTTTCAGTGTTTCACCTAAACCGGCCTATTTTCCTGGCCTCCTTTTCTAGAGAGGAGTTTCCGGAATCTTTTGGGCAATTGCACCTTCTAGATGTGTGAAGGGCTCTGTTGCAATATCTGCGCATGTCAAATGCTTTCAGGACCTCTTACCACCTTTTTGTTTTGTTGTCAGGTCCTCACAGAGGGTCTCCAGCGTCTAAAGCCACTATAGCCCACTGGCTCAAAGAAGCTATTTTTTCAGCATATCTGCTGTCTGGCCGGCCTCCGCCTGAAGCCTTTAAGGCACATTCCACAAGAGCGATTTCCTCTTCTTGGGCTGAAACTGAAGCACTCTCTCTTCAAGAGATATGCAGTGCAGCGACATGGGCGTCTAAGCTCTCATTTGCCCGACATTACAGGCTGTATGTGGCTGCCAAGAGGGATGTGCATTTTGGAGCACAAGTGCCTGCGCGTGGTATGACCTGTTCCCACCCTTTCTAGGGATTGCTTTGATACATCCCATTCGTAATGGATTCATCTGCTTGATGACAAGGAAGGGAAAATTAGGTTTTTACCTTGGTAATTTTCTTTCCTTTAGTCATAGCAGATGAATCCATGAGCCCTCCCTGATTGATTGATTGATTGATTGATTGTTTGACTGATTGATTAATGCTGTTTTGAGTTCAGTTTTTCCTTTAGATATGTTCCCTCATTGGGAGAAGTTGGAAAACAGTCTTCAGGATTTCTGTTCTGTTACAGGAGGTTGAATTTGTCCCTCCTTTGAATTACTGCTCCTGTTCTGGGGCATTCGTTCGCTGTGAGGAAAGTTCATGTTATTCTACTTTGCGGTGTAACACTGCTTTGGAAGCTTCAAATACTACTGAGAGGCAGATGGAGCTAGCTGGCCAAGAGGCACTATGGTTTTCAGTGCTCTCTATCTCCCCCTGCTGGTAGGTGGAAACAACCCATTCGTAATGGATTCATCTGCTATGACTAAGGAAAGAAAATTACCAAGGTAAAAACCTAATTTTCCCTTCCAGATGTCAACTTGTTCTGACACTGTTGTCTTTTCATCTACACTATTAAAGAAGGCCTGTTTCTCACACAAATGAAACGGGCGCTAGCAAGGTTTTCCTCTGAGTATGTATGTTTGAGAGAGAAAGTGTGTATGTTTGAGAGAGAAAGTGTGTGTGTGAGAGAGATGGAGTGTGTGTGTGTGAGAGAGAGAGAGAGAAAGAGAGACAGAGTCTGTGTGTGACAGAGAGTGAGTGTGTGTGATAGTGTGTGTGTGAGAGAGAGACAGTGTGTGTTATAGATAGAGAGTGTGTGTGTAGAGTGAGACAGAGAGAGTGTGAGAGACAGAGTGTGTGTGTTTGATAGAGAAAGTTTGTGTGAGAGAGTGTGTGTGTGTGTGAGAGAGAGAGAGAAAGAGAACCCTATTTTTCAGTTGATAGAGTCTGAGAAACTATATCATAACATGACTGCAGCCTGTTGACATCTGTTCAATAGTCTTGTAAACCCTGCCAGCTGTATCAAGACGTCAGCGGCGAGTTGTCTTGCGAGATCAGCAATGTATTTTGAGCGGCACAGTATTCGGAACATCAGCGGATAGTTGTGGAGCAAGTTGCTGCCTCGCAGCCATTCTCAGTTTGACTTAGCGCTCATTATCACATACGGGCTCCGAGTTCCATGACCCCCTCCTTCCTTCCCTCCCTCTCCTCCCCTCCGAGTTCCAGGGCCCCCTTCTGTCTGCGGTCCATGCCTCCCTCTTCCCCCCTCCCCTCCGAGTTCTAGGCCCCCCTTCCCTCCGAGTTCCATGTCCCCTCCCCTCCCCTCCCCTGCGAGTTCCATGCCCCCCTGTCTTCAGAGTTCCAGACTCCCTTGCCTCCCTCCCTCCCTCTCTCTCTCTCAGTGGCAGCCCAACCTGTGTTGGCCACCCTCTTCTCGCAGTCCTGTGCCTTTCCCTCGCCTTCCTGCGTGTCGGCTGTAATTTAAAAGTTGTTACCTCGTGGTCTGGCAGAAGCAGTGTAAGTCGAGCAGGCACGGCACTTCAGCCTGCCTTCCTTTCTGTCTCAGCTGTGCCTCTGGTCTCTCCCTCATTTCCTGTTTCCAGAAGGGCGGGACCAGAGGCAGAGCTGAGTCAGAAGGGAAGGCAGGCTAAGCGCCGTGCCTGCTCTACTTTCACTGCTGCCGGTGTACACCTGGCACTCAGGAAGGCGAGGGGCAGGCGCAGGACTGCAATAAGAGGGCGGCCAATGCAGGTCGGGCTGCCACTGAGAGAGGGAGGCGCAGGGGTCTGGAACTCCAAAATGGGGGCATGGAATTCGCAGAGGAGGGCAGGGAGGGAGGGGGGCCTGGAATTCGGAGGATGGGGGTAGGGAGGGGGGGGCGATTGAATCCTCACCTCCAATGTTCTTTTGCTGGCTGGTGCTGGTTTCACTTTCTTCTCATTGATCCGCCCTCTGACGTCATCATGTTCCGATGCGAGGGCGGACCAATGGGAATTGTGTTACAAACCCAGGCATCTAGACATAGAACGTTGGAGGTGCAAATTATTATATAGGATGTGGATAGTCCAAGGCCTCTAGGAAATTCTCAGCGGTCAGCTTTTTTTTTTTTTTTGGTCGCTGATCTCCTTCCAAACTCTGGGAGGTGCCATTTGTTTCAGTTGGTCACTTAGGGAGAATTTAATTAGAAAGTGGTTTGACCATGATAGGGGTGTTATTTCACTGCTGTTATCCCAGAATTCTGGGATATCTACCCCTTTGTAGAATACTAGGTCTAGTATGTGACTCTTTTCGTGGGTTGGAGAATTGATCACCTGTGTAAATCCTAGTACTATCATTGTGTCCAGAAAGGCAGCTATAGTATCTGGGGTTTTGATGTGTAGATTTAAGTCTCCCATGATCACCAGCCTAGGGTAATTCAGGGTCACTTGAGTAATCAGGTCTCAGGAGTTCTTGCACAGATAATGTGTTGTTACGAGGTGCTCTGTATACCATGAGCAGCCAGATTGGTTTCTCCTCTTCAAGCTGGATTAAAAGAGATTCTGATCCATGTAGCTGGGAGACGGATATTCTGCGCAGTTTGATTGGGTTCCGAATCAAGACTGCTACCCCTCCACCCCGTCTTCCTGGTGATGGTTGATGTTGGATGTTGAAACCTGTTGGGCATAGTTCAGCCAGTGGTAACCCCCCCCCCCCCCCCTTTCATCTAGCCAGGTTTCACTTATTCCTGTGATGTGAAGATGCTGTTCATTTATGACATCATGGATCACCGAGGATTTCTTTTCAGCAGATCTGGCATTCACCAATCCTATAATTCCCAAGGGTGGTCTGGGGTTGCTGTGGATGGTTGCTTTGGTGTGACAATGAGGTGATCTTTTAAGTACTGTTATGTAGGTGTTTGACTTCTTGCACTTTTGCCTTCTCTTTGGTTGGTGGGGGTTATGGTTTTCTCTCCCACACCACTGGGATGCTTAAATGACACTGTCAGAAGCTAGTTAGGCAAACTTTCACTGGGTGGTGCTGCAATCCACTCTTTGGAGTACACCCTGTAGATTGTAAGCTCTATGAGCAGGGACTGTCTCATATATGTTTAGTGTTCAGCACTGCATACGTGTAGTAGGGCTATAGAAATAAGTAGTAGTAGCAGTAGTAGTAATCATGGGGTCACGGCCACAAAAAGATTGGGAAGCACTAGAGACGCTGTCTTAAAGCGATTTCCCCAACTTAAGCCTGAGAGACAGTCACTGAAGAATCCTACAGATACAAGCTGCGCAAGTGAATGTGTGTGTATCCAGGGCTCACAGAGCAAAATGTCACCTTACTGTTTCCTTCACTGGGCCGAACAACTGACTGGAAGTGCAGAACACGGAAAATGGCTGTATTTAGTAGCATTAAAAATATACACTCTGTGTTCAGGACTTTTACGATGCAACAGGGCTCTTGGAATTTGTTTTGAGCACTTATTTGTATAGGTTGGTGAACAACTTGTGGACTTACGTGTGCAATGATTGAGAAGATGGCATCTCAATGAAGCTAACTGCCACTCTTCTGACCATACGGTTCTTTTTTATTTTTGTAAAATATTGTTTGTTTACCGTCTAGAGTGACTGAAAAAAATCACCAATAATAAAACGTCCTCACAATCAAAAACAAAATGTGCAAAAAAAAGTACTACTAAATGGGAACGCTAGAATGAGGCTTGGAATACAATTTAAGTGGCTATTGGAGCACCAGAATGAGCAGACTGGATGGACCATGCACGTCTTTGTCTGCCATCATTTACTGTGTTACTGTGTAGCTGCATTTAAGCAAAAGATTTTCTTGCATTACCATGTCCTAGAACTTTATATGCTCCAAGTAGTGAGAACACAAGTGAAAAGTAAAAATATAAATAAAAGTTGCCCCTGTTTTGTGTAACAATGGGTTCTAAAAGGCTCAATAAGGCCAAAGGCTCCATTGGATGCCCTGCTGGGGAGGCCTCAGACCTTGGTGGACCAGTAGCCCCCTAATCATCTTCCACCCCTGACCTTGGGCTTAAAACAGGAGAACCTGCCTCCCCTCTCCCACCAAAGCTCTGACCCCTTTAGACACTGTCACATATTAAAAAAAAAAATAATAATTCAAAGCTCCAAGAGCCTCCCACATCCATTCCATGTAACTGCCCATCCCACTGAGTCCCAGGCAGTTGAGGGCAAATATGATCCCCATGGGAGGAAGTGACATCATCAGCTAGAACGGCTGCAGTGAGGGCTTAGTTCTGTGCAACCCCAAAGCTATCAGTACAATATTGGAGCTATCCAGTGTACTTATATTGCTAATTCTGGTTGAGTGATATAGAACCCGAGGAGTTGCTTGATGAGATTGATCAACCTTACCAGGTTTGCTTACATGGGACGCTCGATGGTGGGCCGCATGGCAGAGGTTTGCCCAAAATCATAATCGGCCTTCGCTGTATGTGATTCCACTGGAGAACCAGAGATGAACCCGTTGCTGAAGAATCACTTTTGGCTGAAAGAAGTCAAGATGGACATCAAAGCGGTCTGGGAAGATATGCTGGCACTTGGTGCAGAATTCCATGGGAAAATAAAGAACCTAGGCCAGCACGTGGAGGATGTGGAAACTGTTTGAAGAGCATGAGGAGTCCCTGAGTACAATGGATAAAAGGTTTTATGAGACTCGAGCTAGTTCCCAACAAATTCTTGATAAACTAGAGGATTTAGAAAACAGAAGCCATCGCTATAATTTGCATTTTCGGTGGCTCCAAGGAGGTGGTGCAGAAAATAGGCTTACATAGCAATGCCCAGTGCGAGCTACCACCAGAGAATTTATGTTTCGAGCAAGCCTATCGAACCCTTGGGGCCCCAAAGAGCAGCAAGCATAAAGATATCATTGCATGCTTTAGCGGCTATAGGTTAAAAGAACAAGTGTTATACAGGGCTTGCTCCACAGAGAATTTTTGCTGGGATTCATATTCTATGAATATATACTAAGAAGATGTAGCAGGGGCCACCCTTCAGCGCTGCATGGAGTTGCAGCCACTCGCTGTTTAAGATCTTATGACATCAGATACCACTGGAAACATCCTTTTGCCCTGGTGTTTTACATTGAGGACAAATTACATCAGGTCTGCTTATTGTTTATTTTTGCAATGTGATGGATGCCTGTTCTGGTGTGTGCATGTGATAATCTTTGAATAACGGTCTTTACTTATGGCTATGATTTCTGAACATGTGGTATCATTAAAGGACAAACTTTTAAATGCCCAGTTGGGTATATATGCTAATCTCAACTTTGTTAAATTTTTCAGACATATTCAGCTATTTGTTCCTATGATATAACTGAATTCTATTTTTCTGTCTCACCGTATTTTTGAATGTAAGCCACATTGAATCCGACTTTGCTTAGGATAATGTGTGATACCATATTAAAAATGCAACCATACCATGCCTCTGTGGCTATGTTCCACTAATGTTAAATGATTAACTGGATTTCTTGAAAGGATTATATAAACGTAGGGTGCATGAGACACAAACATACATTCAATATGACAATACCTCATGCACAGCCACAAAATAGCTTTTTAGGGTGGATAGTGTTCCTTTTATCATCGACCAGATAGGGATAAGAGTTTTCAGTTTTGGCACAGTATAAGTCATCACAAGCACAAAATATAAGAAAACCAATGGACTGCATTAGGGCTTATAGCCCATTTATGTTTAAACAAAAGAGATCTGCATGAAACAAAATATTTATTTTTATTTTGACTTATAAAACCACTTGCCCCTAAAACATGTTGAAAACAGCATAATCCATTTGTGTATCTAAAAGAAACTTCTACAAAATAGATGAAGATGTGATTCCATGTGCCCCAATGAAAGGAGAGTTCAATTCTACTTCATTTAATGTCAATGTATTCTATCACCTTTATAACACCAGGCTTCCCAAGACAGATTACAACAACAGTTAAGACAGATTACAACAACAGTTAAAACAGATTACAACAACAGTTAAGATGAACCCATCAGGAAACAGAATATCCTAACTCATAGGAGCGAACTTTCCAAAATGATTGGGGGTGCTGAAATTTTTTATTACAGGTGGTGCATGCCCCCCTCTACCCCCACCCCTCCGCCCCCTCCCTCAGAGTTCCAGTCCCTCCCGCCTGCCCTCCCAGTTCCAGGGGTTCTCCCTCCCCCCTTTCCCTCCCTCCCCCCTTTCCCCTTCCCCCCCTCCTTTCCCTCCCTCCTTTCCCCTTTCCCTTTTCCCTCCCTCTTTCCTTTCCCCTTTCCCCTCCCTCCCTCCCTCCCCCTTTCCCCTTCCCTCCCTTTGCCGCCCCCTCCCTCCCTCCGAGTTCCAAGGCCCCCCTCCTTCCGTCCAAATTTTAAAAGCCCTCTTCTTACCTCGCGTCTGTGAAAAGCGTGCACTGCAGGCTCGTTGGCACTTCAGCCTTCCCTTCTGTCTCTCGGCTCTGGTTCTGCCCGTCTTTTCACTGACGCGAGGTAAGAAGAGGGCTTTTAAAATTCGGACGGACGGAGGGAGGGGGCCTTGGAACTCGGACTCGGAGGGAGGGGTGGCCTTGGAACTCGGAGGGTAATAGTAGTTTTAAAATTCTGGTTGGGCTGGAAGGGAACTTCCGGTCCGTAAAATATTGGGGATGCTCGAGCACCCACGGAGTTGGTGCCTATGTCCTTACTGAAATCTGGACATCTGTATTGTATAGAACAGTGAAGAAAAATTAGCTCAGTCTATAGAGTTTATAATTGCGGTTTCTACCGACTACAATAATTTTTGAAGCTCTTTTAGTGATATTCAATTGTTATTTCTTTTCTCCTCCAGCTTTTAAGGCACTGTCTATCCAACTGAAACAACTTTAGACTTGTTACAGATGGACCAACAATAAAAAAAAAATGACAAGGTGGATGCAGCAGCTCATAAGTTTGCTTGCTTTGTTTCGATTGAACGGCAGTGACGGCTGCACAGGGGAGTGGAAACAGATTAACCAAACTGGCTTCCTTGCTTACAATTACAATGGACTCGATAGGCTCACTTCCACTCCTGTCTATTAAACCTCTTTGTGGAGCTCTTTCTCCCTTCTCCACTCCCCCCCCCCCCCCCCAGTAATACATCTTTCGCGTTTCACCCGCTCACTACCGTCCGCGTGGTCATTTTCACTGCCCTGAAGCGTTCTCCCTCCGGCACCAGTGATTGACATAGCCTTCTGCCAGCGTTGGAGCCTCTTCTCAGGCGCGTCCCGCTTTCCGCAGAGTGGGATGCACTTGAGGAGAGGCCCCGACTCTGGCAGAAGGCTGACCATGTCAATCGCTGGTGCCGGAGGGAGAAGAGTTCAGGGCTTTAAAAACAACCACGCGGATGGGAGAGAGCGGGCAGAAGAGACAGGAGAAGATGCAAGTCTCCCGCAGGAGAGGGGAGAAGGCAGAGAAAGATATTGGCATGTGGTGCTTAGGTGCTATTTTTTCTAAAAATCTGTTTGGGGGAGTGACCTCGCCCCTTGCGCCCCACCTAGCTAAGCCATTGCCTAACAGGGCACTTGCTTCTCGCCACATAAACTAAATTGTAGGGGCACATAATTATGTATATGACAGTCTTCGTGTCACAACTCATATTAGTTCTTGATCTTACTTTATACATAGTTTGGGGATCAATCTACTTGGAACCCTTCTCTATAGTGGATGAGCACCATTGGCAACAACCAATAAGTTAAATTTTACATATTCTTTACACTGATGAGGAGGCGGGTACTGTAAATCTCACAACCATTGAAATAGGTCAGCAAGTTGCACCGCTGAGGTGTTTTGGATTAAATATCTATATTTGTTGAAGATAGGATGTATTTGGATTATTGAGTGTGATAACAGAGCAAAGACAGGCAAGTGCTGAGAAATCAATTGTGCTGTCAATTCACTAATTAATGTTCTCTATAATACATGAGATTTATCACTGAGGAACTGTAAAATAACGGCATTGTATAGAAACAAAATCCACCAGGGAGATGTACTACATCATTCGGATTTACCACTGCCATCTGCTTAATAGGACCAAGATGACTTCAGAGGTACTTATGATCAACCATTCATAGCAGTGACAGATGCTACAGAGAGTTAACATGCCGAGTTAAGAGGTTTGTTACCAAAATTTTCTCTGTGACAAGACTGCTGAAAATTGTGCTGGTTTGTTTACCTGGCTACTAACATTGAATGCTCATTATCTGCTTTAAGTTGTGTGTCAGAAGAGAGCAATGAATGTGTGTAAGTAGGGGAAAGTATCAATTTGAAAGTACTGTAACAAATGAGCAACAGTTTCAATTTGCTTTTAGACAGCCAATAGCCACAAATTAAAAACTGAGGTTTTATTATTGATATTATTGTCACAAAGCAGAAATATTTTAATTTTCAATGATTTTTCTAAATTGAAATCTTTGTGGGAAAAGTAAGTTTTATTTATTTCAGGTCTGATTGTTACAAATAGCAGATCAAGAAACCAATTTCTCAGTATTACAATTTGAAAAAAGAAAATGTGAACTACTGAGTATGCAAATGGTACAGAAGCATCAATCAGAACTATTTCTTTGTCTTGTGGCAGAGACTGTAAAATCTGTGCTATAAGTTGAGGGTGGACCCCTTAGAGAGTTACTAACTTTTTGACAAAGAGAAAACTAACATATCCCTCATTACATGCCCCTTCCTTGTCCTGCCCTCATGCCCTGCCTGCCTTGCCGCACCTACTTTTGTACCCTTCCCCTAAGTCTGACATCTTTCCTTCTCCTCCCCTCCCCTGTCTGACATCTCTCCTTCCCTCCCCCTCTCCTGGGTCTGGCATCTTTCTCACCCATGGGTTTGGCATCTCTCCCCCCCCCCCCCCCCAACAGGTCTGGCATCTCTCCTCCCCTTCCACGCTCGTGAGTCTCTAGTATCTTCTCCCATTCACAGGTCTGTCATCCCTTCCCCCCCTGCATGTCTAGCATCTCCTCTTCCCTCCTCCTCCTGCATCTCTTGCCCCTCCCCCCACATCTCTTGCCCCTCCCCCTGCATCTCTGGCATCTCTTCATCCTCCCCGGCATCTCTGGCATCTCTCCCCCCCCCCCCCCCCGGCATATCTGGTATCTCTTCCCCTCTCTCCCCACACATCTGGTATCTCTTCCCCCCTCCTCCCTCTGCATGTCTGACATCTCTTCCCCCACCCTGCCATGTGTGGCATCTATTTCCCCCTCTCCCTTTGTATGTTTGGCATCTATTTCCCCCTCTCCCTCTGTATGTTTGGCATCTCTTTCCCCCCTCCTCCCCCCCCCCCCCCCCCCGCATGTCTGGCATCTCTTTCCCCCACCTCCCTCTGCATGTCTGACATCTCTTCCCCCACCCTTCCATGTGTGGCATCTCTTTCCCCCTTTCCCACTGTATGTTTGGCATCTATTTCCCCCTCCTCCCCACCCCCGCATGCCTGGCATCTCTTCCCCCCTCCTCCCCCCGCATATCTGGCATCTCTTTCCCCCACCTCCCTCTGCATCCTGGCATCTCTTCCCCCTCTCTCCCTTTCCTGCATGTCTGGCATCTCTTCCCTCTCCATCCTCCTGCCTGTCTGGCATTTCTTCACCCCTCCCCCTGCATGTTAGCATCTCTTCTCCCCGCACATCTATCGTCGCTTCTCCCCCCCCCACAATGTCTATCGTCTTTTCTCCCCCCCCCCCAACGTCTAGCATCTCTTCCCCCCCCCCCCCCCCCCCCCAACATCTAGCATCTCTAATCTGAGTACTTCTAGCCCACCTTATCCAATCAATTTCAATACAGGTTACAACAAAGAAATCAGCAAATAACTTGGTGATTACAACAAAAATAGCATTAAAATGTTTAAAAATTTAATTCAAAGATTAGTTAATTTCTCTGAACCTAGATACTTGTGAAAAAGAAATGATTTTAGCAGCCTTCGAAAAGAGAAATAGGAAGATTGTTGTTTAACATAAAAAGGCAGACTCAAATACTCAGAGCTCAACATATAACGGCAGACTGTTTCAAATACTCAGAGCTCAATAAAGGGAAGAGCTATCTAAAATTATCTTAAAGTCTGTTAACCAAAAGGAAATTTTAATATGAAGCTATCTAGAGAACAAAGAGCATGATCGGAATCTGGTGTACCTCCCCTTCCCCCTACAATACCTGGCATATCTCCCTCTTCCCTTCCCCCCCCCATGGGTTTCACATCTCTTCTTCTCTACACCCACATAGGTTTGCCATCTCTTCCCCAATCTCTACTCCCTGTGGGTCTGCCATCTCTCCCTCTTCCCCATCCCTCTGCGGGCCTGGCATCTTCCCCCACCCTCTGCGGGACTGGTATCACTGTCTCCCCACACCTTCTGTGGGTCTAGTATCTCTACCTGTTTCCCTCTAACTGTAGTCCTCCAAACACAGTGAATCACCACCAGCAGCAGTGTTTGAAGATATGCTGCTTTGGGCTGGCCTCTGACCCTTATTTTCCAACTCCTCTTACTCTCTTACCTATCTATTCTTTGCTTATACGCTACACTGTTAATTAAAATGTTCTATTACGTATTGTGTTGATATTGTAAGTAGTATACTATGCCATACTTTGTATTATTATTTGACAATTTTACTGCTGTAATTGTCTGTTGCTCCTATTTAATTTATTCTTACTGTACACCACCTTGAGTGAATTCCTTCAAAAAAGGCAGTAAATAAATCCAAATAAATAAATCTAAATCCATTTTTAAGGGGGGAAAACTCTGAAGTCAATAGCTTGTGGAATAAATTTTAGAAGCCGTAAGTGCTGTCTACTCATATAAATAGATGTTTCATTTTTCTCAGTGAATACGTGGTGACATAGAAGTTGAAGACAAATATATATAATCATACCCTTTCCCTTTGCCCATTCTGTTTTATACCTGTTGTAAAGTCTGCTGGATATTCAGCTTTATCATTAATGCCAAATCACTGAAGACTGTCTGCCCTATTCTTTTTTAAATGCCAGTAGAATCACTTCCAAGTCCATCTTCTTTAATCTCATACCATGACCCTCTCTTGTACAACCTCTTTATGTTTTTATTTTTAAATGCCATTATCATAACCCTGTCTGTCATCTGTCATTCTGAATGTCCATATTTTAGGTCTTTAAGTCCCCCTTTGCTGAGCTTAGGTGTGTTGGATTTTAATAAGCCTTCTTTTGGATTACTTCTAATTTTAAAATGATGTAATGTATTCTCCAGAACTTACTATAGTACCCCAAGGGAATCTCATCAGTGAGTCTGCATGTACCTTCACTTGCTGCTTTGTCACACTTGTAGGTCATCATAAGGTCACCAACTATTACTGCTGGCTTGTTGTACCTGTCTTACTCCCTTAGCATCATGTACTGTTCTCCTATATTTTTACACCTTAAGGTGGTAATTTAATAAGGTTTTTCTGAAGTTGGTAAAGTAAATGCAAACAGGCTCTTAGCGTCTAATTTTTCCTGGAATAAGCATTAGCATTCCTGCGAGTGGTGTTGGGATTGGCTTGTGACTTGTGCATATGTCATAAGATATGCACAGATGTACATAAAATAATTCTTAGCATTTCCATGTAAATATTACCTCATCTGGCTATGTCATTCCAAGTCCAGTATGCTCATAAGTGTCTGTCTCTGTTCTCATACTTTTGTATTATCTTTTTCCCTGGTCCAGGATTCCACAGGTGTATAGTATTCTTGCATAAAAGCATTTAAAGTTTGTAAAAGATTTTCATGGGCCTCTGATTAGTTGTTAATGTATACAGCTACTTTCCGGGGGATAATTTTATAATGGCACTTCAGCATACATGTTCTCTTTATGGAATAGGTGTGACTTACACCTGTTTGTCATACAGGTTACTACTACTACTAATCATTTTTATAGCACTACTAGACGTATGCAGCGCTGTACAAATTATATGCAGGTATTTTCTCTGTCCCTATGAGCTCACAATTTAAGGATTTGTACCAGGGGCAATAGAGGATTAAGTGACTTGCGCAGGATCACAAGGAGCTGCAGTGGGAATTGAACCCAGGTCTCCAGGATCAAAGCCTGCTGCACTAACCATTAGGCTATGCCCATCCATCTTAAAATACTGTACTTTGTTGTTATTAAATATTTCCTTCCATACAGTTGATTATAGCTCCAGTTGTAAATCCTGTTTGTCTACTTATTCTGAAGCATCAATCTTGTCATTGCATGAAATGTCATCTGCAAAAGACATATCTTTGTTTCCAGTCCCTCTGCTGCGTCACTCGATGCTTGATTTGTTCCAGAATGGGTTGGAATGGCATTCCAGCACTTTTTGGCCCAAGGAAGTGACATCAACACCCATGGTTCTGTCCTTACCTTGTTCCACCTGCTGCAGTCCATGATTGGAGCCCTCACTGTGCACCGACACTAGATTGCCTGGGAGATTTCTTCCTAACTTGTGTGGCAGTGCCTCCCTAACTTCTTTCATCAAAGTGAAATAGTGCTGCAGCGCGGGACCACCAGAGGGAGATTTTCTCTCAGACTTGTTCCTCAGCGCAGGACCAAAATTGCTGGCTCTTGAGATCAGTGGGTTCAGAGGCGGGGGAGGGGGACATAAAGACCTAGAAAAGCAGCATGGCAGAGACTTGGGCGTGGACCAGCTCAGAGGGGAAGGTTAGAGAAACAGCAGGGGAGAGGGCTGTTGGGAGAAAGGAGAGAGGGCTGTAAAAAAAAAAAAAGCAACATTGGAGTTGAAAGGAGGGAGGGAGGGCTGTGAAGAAAAAGCATGCTGAAAAAAAAAAAGCAGCATGGGAGCCAGGAGGATGGAGAGCTGTTAACAAAAATGAAAAAAAGAAAATCCAAGCTGGAAATTTAAAAACAACATTGGAGGAGGGAGAGCTGTGGAAATAAAAAGCAGGGTGAGATGAGGGAGGTCTGAAGAAACAGCATGGAAGGAAAGGGGGCTCTAGAAGAAAACAGCATGGAACCGTGTAATATTGGATGGAAGGGGAGAGACAAACATCACAGGAACACCACTGGGTGGTGAGAGGGGCAATACTGGATGGGAGGGAAGAGACAAACAGGACACAGGAGTAGGGGCAATATTGGATGGAAGGAGAGAGACAAACAGGGCACAGGAGCAATACTGGATGGGGAGAGGGGCAATACTAGATGGGAGGGGAGAGACAAACAGGACATGAGGTAGTACGGGATGGGAGGGGGAGAAAGAGAGAGGCAGTGTTGGTTTGCGGGGAAAGAGATGGACAATACTACATTGAGAGGAGTCAGAAAATGCTGCATGGGAAGGAGAGAGAAACGGGCAATGCTGGATGGGGGGGGGGGGGAGGAAGAGAGATGGGGCAATGTTGTGTTGCATAGGAGGAGAGAGAGGTGGGCAGCTGGATGGGAGAGAGGGTGCAAAACTGATGGGGGTAGAGAGAAACAGGGACAACACTGCATAGGAGGGGGAGAAAAAGACAGGTAATGCTGGATAGATAGAAAGAGAGAGAGAGGTGATAATGCTGGATGGTATGGGAAGAAGAGAGAGAGATAGGGGCAGTGCTACATGCTGGGATGACAGACAGATAGGGGTAATGCTGGAGAAACTCAGTGGGACCAACATGATTGGAAAAATAAAATGCCTAGACAACAAATGTAGGGAAAATATGTTTTCATTCTTAATTTATGAACTGGAATACGTTAAGTTTTGGGGAATGTGCATCATGGATATCTTTGCATTGTAATCAATATAAAAGTAAATGAACTTGTTATTTTTCCAGCATTGAGTGCTAAGTTTTGACTTCTTGGGATTACCAGTTCAATTTTTGTTTTCATATATCTATTTCTATTTTGTGATCTCTATTTTGTGAGGGTCTGCTGTGTTTTACCTGTGACCGAGGTGCGATATGTTGTTTGCATGTACTTGGTGTTTTTGTGGGGAGGTTGGATTTTTGTGGATACAGAGCATGTTTACATTTAACTCATAAGAACTGCTATACTATGTCAGACCAAAGGTCTTTGGAAATGTAAGCATTACTCTGCCCTGTAATGTCAAAAAGAAGCAAGTGCTTCAGTAAAAATAGACACTTGCTACCTTTTACCATTGCAGGGTAGTACTCCATGAAATGTGTGAATGTCGAGAAAAACAACAATTAGTCCAAGATTTTGCTAATAATGTTGCAAATTTGTACTACTGTGGTGATATTCTTTAATAACATTTTAAAAACTAAATATATGAATTTTCCAAGTATATGTGCATACCAGCTTGCTAATTATCCACAAATGAAGTATTGTGTGTGTAGGAGCAAGTCCACTTCTGGTCCTGGCCCCACTCTGCCCCGCCCACAGTTCCACTTCTTTTTTTTGTCATTAATATTTTAATATAGAGTTGGTTTCACAGTTCTACATAACATACTGTACATTTTCAATGTGAAAGAATCATCAAAATATTAAAAAAAAAATAGTAATTGAGCCAAAGGAATCAAAAAATCTTGACTGTATAAGTTTTCACACCCCTTGACGCAGTACTTGGTGGAAACCTTTTTCGCAGCAGTAACAGCCAGAAATCATTCAGGGTAAGTATCAACTAATTTTGCACAGTGGGTTGATACAGTTTCTCCGAGGACAAGCAGGCTGCTTGTTCTCACTGATGGGTGACGTCCACGGCAGCCCCTCCAATCGGAACACTTTCTAGCAAAGTCCTTTGCTAGTCCTCGCGCCGATGCGCACCGCGCATGCGCGGCCGTCTTCCCGCCCGAACCGGCTCGTGCCGGCCAGTCTTCTTTTGTCCGCGCTCGGTACGGTCATGTTTCGCCGTTCGCGCCCCAAAGTTGACCTCACGCGTCGTTTATCGACTTCGTTCTTTAAAAAAAAAAAAAAAAAAAGGTGTCGGAAGGAGACCTTTATGGTTTTCTCCCTTCCCATACTTTCAGTTTTGCCCCGGTAAGTTTTCTTTCGTCGTCGGGGTAGGCCCTTTTAGGCCTCGGTCGAAGTTTTTCTTCCCCCTATTTTTGTGGTGCCATTTTCGCCATTTCGAGTTTTGATCTCGCCGGCGCGATTTTTCCACCCATGACATCGAAGTCTTCCAGCGGCTTCAAGAAGTGCACCCAGTGCGCCCGGGTAATCTCGCTCACTGACAGGCACGCGTCGTGTCTTCAGTGTTTGGGGGCTGGGCACCGTCCTCAGGCTTGTAGTCTGTGTTCCCTTTTACAAAAGCGGACTCAGGTAGCGAGATTAGCCCAGTGGAACGTTTTGTTCTCGGGCTCTTTGTCGGCATCGACATCGGGAGTATCGACTGCTTCGACGTCGTCGGCGCCCGAACCTTCATCCTCGCCCCCGATTGCATCGAGTGCATCGAGGCACCGACCCTCTGCATCGGGGCGACATCGGAGGGCTGCGTCGGCGTCGGTGGTATCGAGACCTCCTCGTCTGCTGATGTCGGACGGTGGTGCTTCATCTGGAGTGCAGGTGAGGGCTGTCCATTCCCCTGCTGGTGGCGGTGAGCCTTCGGGTGGGTCTCCCCCTACCCTGAGGGCTCCTGCGGTACAGCCCCCCCGAGACCGACCTTCTTCGGCCTCGGCCCCGAGGAAGAGACGGCTAGATTTTACGTCCTCCTCGTCGGTGCCGGGAAGCTCCGGTGACGTGCTTCGCTCCAAAAAATCGAAAAAGCATCGTCACCGGTCCCCTTCCCGTTTCGGCACCGAGAGCTCTGGGTCGCCGAGGGAGTCGGCACCCAGTAAGCATCGGCACCGAGAGGACCGCTCACCCTCTGTTCAAGAGGTGTCGATGCGCTCCCCTTTGGACAGCCCGGAACAGCCTCCACGCCCGGAACAGGTTCTGACATCGACTCCTGCATCGGCTTCCATGTCTTTTTCTACAGCCGCTCTGCACGAGAGCCTCCGGGCCGTTCTCCCAGAGATCCTGGGGGAGCTGTTGCGCCCTACCCCTCCGGTACCGGGGGTGCTTGCGCCTCCGGTACCGTCGAGCCAGGCACCGGCTGGCCCATTGTCCAGGGTGAGGTCTCCGACGTCGGTGCCGCTTGCGGTACCGAGTGCGGTAGCCTCCCAGGAGGGCTCCCCGACCACGTCGGCGGAGGGAGCTTCGCCGGTGCGGGCGAGTGAGTCTACCTCTCGACGCTCCCACCGTGGCCGTGGTTCCACGGAGTCGAGCCGGGCACGGTTGCAGACACAGGTCCGTGAACTTGTGTCTGACACCGATGGTGAGGCCTCGTGGGAAGAGGAAGAGGACATCAGATATTTCTCTGACGAGGAGTCTGAGGGTCTTCCTTCTGATCCCACTCCCTCTCCTGAAAGACAGCTTTCTCCTCCTGAGAGCCTGTCTTTCGCTTCCTTTGTCCGGGAGATGTCTACGGCCATCCCCTTCCCGGTGGTTGTGGAGGAAGAGCCCAGGGCTGAAATGTTTGAGCTCCTGGACTATCCTTCTCCACCTAAGGAAGCGTCCACAGTACCCATGCATCATGTCCTCAAAAAGACATTGCTGGCGAACTGGACCAAGCCTCTAAGTAATCCTCACATTCCCAAGAAGATCGAGTCCCAGTACCGGATCCATGGGGACCCAGAGCTGATGCGCACCCAGTTGCCTCATGACTCTGGAGTTGTGGATTTGGCCCTAAAGAAGGCCAAGAGTTCTAGGGAGCATGCTTCGGTGCCCCCGGGCAAGGACTCTAGAACCTTGGACTCCTTTGGGAGGAAGGCCTACCATTCTTCTATGCTCGTGGCCAAGATTCAGTCCTACCAGCTCTACACGAGCATGCACATGCGGAACAATGTGCGGCAGTTGGCGGGCTTGGTGGACAAGCTCCCCCCTGAGCAAGCCAAGCCATTTCAGGAGGTGGTCAGGCAGCTGAAGGCGTGCAGAAAATTCCTAGCCAGAGGGGTGTATGACACCTTTGATGTTGCGTCCAGGGCCGCTGCTCAAGGTGTGGTGATGCGCAGACTCTCATGGCTGCGTGCCTCCGACCTGGAGAATAGAATCCAGTAGCGGATTGCGGACTCGCCTTGCCGTGCGGATAATATTTTTGGAGAGAAAGTCGAGCAGGTGGTAGAGCAGCTCCACCAGCGGGACACCGCATTCGACAAGTTCTCCCGCCGGCAGCCTTCAGCCTCTACCTCTACAGGTAGAAGATTTTTGGGGGGAAGGAAGACTGTTCCCTACTCTTCTGGCAAGCATAGGTACAATCCTCCTTCTCAACAGCCTGTGGCCCAGGCTAAGCCCCAGCGCGCGCGCTCTCGTCAGCAGCGTGCGCCTCAGCAAGGCCCCTCGGCTCCCCAGCAAAAGCAAGGGGCGAGCTTTTGACTGGCTCCAGCAGAGCATAGCCGACATACAAGTGTCAGTGCCGGGCGACCTGCCAGTCGGAGGGAGGTTGATAGCTTTTCACCTAAGGTGGCCTCTCATAACCTCCGATCAGTGGGTTCTCCAAATAGTCCGGCAAGGATACGCCCTCAATTTGGCTTCCAAACCTCCAAATTGTCCACCGGGAGCTCAGTCTTACAGCTTCCAACACAAGCAGGTACTTGCAGAGGAACTCTCCGCCCTTCTCAGCTCCAATGCGGTCGAGCCCGTGCCATCCGGGCAAGAAGGGCTGGGATTCTATTCCAGGTACTTCCTTGTGGAAAAGAAAACAGGGGGGATGCGTCCCATCCTAGACCTAAGGGCCCTGAACAAATATCTGGTCAAAGAAAAGTTCAGGATGCTTTCCCTGGGCACCCTTCTCCCCATGATTCAGGAAAACGATTGGCTATGCTCTCTGGACTTGAAGGACGCCTACACACACATCCCGATACTGCCAGCTCACAGACAGTATCTGCGATTTCAGCTGGGCACACGTCACTTCCAGTACTGTGTGCTACCCTTTGGGCTCGCCTCTGCGCCCAGAGTGTTCACGAAGTGCTTGGCTGTAGTAGCAGCGGCACTTCGCAGACTTGGGGGTACACGTGTTCCCATATCTTGACGATTGGCTGGTGAAGAACACATCCGAGGCAGGAGCCCTGCAGTCCATGCAGATGACTATTTGCCTCCTGGAGCTACTGGGGTTTGTGATAAATTATCCAAAGTCCCATCTTCTCCCAGTTCAGAGACTCGAATTCATAGGAGCTCTGCTGGATTCTCGGACGGCTCGCGCCTATCTCCCAGAGACAAGAGCCAACAACTTGTTGTCCCTCGTCTCGCGGGTGCGAGCGTCCCAGCAGATCACAGCTCGGCAGATGTTGAGATTGCTGGGCCACATGGCCTCCACAGTTCATGTGACTCCCATGGCCCGCCTTCACATGAGATCTGCTCAATGGACCCTAGCTTCCCAGTGGTTTCAGGCTGCTGGGGATCTAGAAGACGTGATCCACCTGTCCACGAGTTTTCTCAAATCCCTGTATTGGTGGACGATTTGGTCCAATTTGACTCTGGGACGTCCTTTCCAAATTCCTCAGCCACAAAAAGTGCTGACCAAGGATGCGTCTCTCCTGGGGTGGGGAGCTCATGTCGATGGGCTTCACACCCAAGGAAGCTGGTCCCTCCAGGAACGCGATCTACAGATCAATCTCCTGGAGTTACGAGCGGTCTAGAACGCTCTGAAGGCTTTCAGAGATCGGCTGTCCCACCAAATTATCCAAATTCAGACAGACAACCAGGTTGCCATGTATTACATCAACAAGCAGGGGGGCACCGGATCGCGCCCCCTGTGTCAGGAAGCCGTCAGCATGTGGCTCTGGGCTCGCCTTCACGGCATGGTGCTCCAAGCCACATATCTGGCAGGCGTAAACAACAGTCTGGCCGACAGGTTGAGCAGGATTATGCAACCTCACGAGTGGTCGCTCAATTCCCGTGTAGTGCGACAGATCTTCCAGGTGTGGGGCACCCCCTTGGTAGATCTCTTCGCATCTCGAGCCAACCACAAAGTCCCTCAGTTCTGTTCCAGGCTTCAGGCCCACTGCAGACTGGCATCGGATGCCTTCCTCCTGGACTGGGGGGAAGGTCTGCTGTATGCTTATCCTCCCATACCTCTGGTGGGGAAGACTTTGTTGAAACTCAAGCAAGACCGAGGCACCATGATTCTGATTGCTCCTTTTTGGCCGCGTCAGATCTGGTTCCCTCTTCTTCTGGAGTTGTCCTCCAAAGAACCGTGGAGATTGGAGTGTTTTCCGACCCTCATCACACAGGACGAAGGGGCGCTTCTGCATCCCAACCTCCGGTCCCTGGCTCTCACGGCCTGGATGTTGAGAGCGTAGACTTTGCCTCTTTGGGTCTGTCAGAGGGTGTCTCCCGCATCTTGCTTGCTTCCAGGAAAGATTCCACTAAGAGGAGTTACTTCTTTCTATGGAGGAGGTTTGCAGTCTGGTGTGACAGCAAGGCCCTAGATCCTCGCTCTTGTCCTACACAGACCCTGCTTGAATACCTTCTGCACCTGTCTGAGTCTGGTCTCAAGACCAACTCTGTAAGGATTCACCTTAGTGCAATCAGTGCATACCATTACCGTGTGGAAGGTAAGCCGATCTCAGGACAGCCTTTAGTTGTTCGCTTCATGAGAGGTTTGCTTTTGTCAAAGCCCCCTGTCAAGCCTCCTACAGTGTCATGGGATCTCAATGTCGTTCTCACCCAGCTGATGAAACCTCCTTTTGAGCCTCTGAATTCCTGCCATCTGAAGTACTTGACCTGGAAGGTCATTTTCTTGGTGGCAGTTACTTCAGCTCGTAGAGTCAGTGAGCTTCAGGCCCTGGTAGCCCAGGCCCCTTACACCAAATTTCATCATAACAGAGTAGTCCTCTGCACTCACCCTAAGTTCTTGCCAAAGGTTGTGTCGGAGTTCCATCTGAACCAGTCAATTGTTTTGCCAACATTCTTTCCCCGTCCTCATTCCTGCCCTGCTGAACGTCAGCTGCACACATTGGACTGCAAAAGAGCATTGGCCTTCTATCTGGAGCGGACACAGCCCAACAGACAGTCCGCCCAATTGTTTGTTTCTTTTGATCCCAACAGGAGGGGAGTGGCTGTGGGAAAACGCACCATATCCAATTGGCTAGCAGATTGCATTTCCTTCACTTACGCCCAGGCTGGGCTGGCTCTTGAGGGTCATGTCACGGCTCATAATGTTAGAGCCATGGCAGCGTCGGTAGCCCACTTGAAGTCAGCCACTATTGAAGAGATTTGCAAAGCTGCGACATGGTCATCTGTCCACACATTCACATCTCATTACTGCCTGCAGCAGGATACCCGACGCGACAGTCGGTTCGGGCAGTCAGTGCTTCAGAATCTGTTCGGGGTTTAGAATCCAACTCCACCCCCCTAGGCCCATGTTTGTTCTGTTCCAGGCTGCACTCTCAGTTACTTGGTAAATTTTTTAGGTCAATCTCAGTTATGTCCTCACTGTTGCGAGGCCCAATTGACCATGGTTGTTGTTTTGAGTGAGCCTGGGGGCTAGGGATACCCCATCAGTGAGAACAAGCAGCCTGCTTGTCTTCGGAGAAAGCGAATGCTACATACCTGTAGAAGGTATTCTCCGAGGACAGCAGGCTGATTGTTCTCACAAACCCGCCCGCCTCCCCTTTGGAGTTGTGTCTTCCCTTCTCTTTGTCTTGCTACATATGAGACTGGCCGGCACGAGCCGGTTCGGGCGGGAAGACGGCCGCGCGGTGCGCATCGGCGCGCGAGGACTAGCAAAGGACTTTGCTAGAAAGTGTTCCGATTGGAGGGCCTGCCGTGGACGTCACCCATCAGTGAGAACAATCAGCCTGCTGTCCTCGGAGAATACCTTCTACAGGTATGTAGCATTCGCTTTTTGCCCATCCTTCCTTTTAGAATAACTCAAGCTCTTCAAGTTGGCTAGGGATTGATTATCTGTGAACTACAACTGGGTTACTTGAACTTTCACTTTCTTCTGAATCACTTCATTGTTACTTTGCTTTATGCCTAGGATTCACTTGTTCAGAACCCTTATTTTATCATCCTCACTTTAATATTCCCTTATCTCTTGTTTTGTCTGTCCTAATTAGATTGTAAGCTCTGTCGAGCAGGGACTGTCTCTTCGTGTTCAAGTGTACAGCGCTGCGTACGTCTAGTAGTGCTATAGAAATGATAAGTAGTAGTAGTAGTGGTGTCAACAAATTAGGGCCCTGGTATCACTTATAAAGACATTGAATAGAACTGGTTCCAGGACTGTTTGTAGGGGCATATCCTTTTCATATAGGGTATTTTTTATTGAAGTGCATTAAGATTTTCACATTTACCATAATTTCACTGCAAAAGTTAAGATGTACTAAGTGAAAAAACTGTGGTAAATGCAATGGGGTTCCCAGCATCTGCTCTGCATTTAGTGCACAAAAAAGACACCTTTTGCATGAGGCCACATTACATGCCCCAGCAGATAACACAAGTATTCCTGCTGTACCTGCTAGGGCATGTAATGTAGGCCCTATTGTTGCCCAAGTTTAAAAAAAAAAAAAGATAAAGCCATGGCATCAGGTCAGAGCCTTGTAAATTGCCTTCATACCATAACCCCTCATCCAGTTCCCACAGACACCACAGTCTTCTCCCCAAACACACGCAGACCCCCCACCCCAACATCAGAACCTACCACTCCCACCCTGGGACTATCCAGGTAATCCAGTGACTCCTATCCTCTCTTGGTCTAGGTGTCAAAATGGCATCTGACCATGAGCAATAATTTCATGAGACTACTACTAGGAGTCATTGGTGCCTTTCTGATACCTGGAGCCAGAGAAGACTGGAGCACAGGGGGACTGATCCCATCCCATACTGCTAGACTACCAGGGAACTCCTGGGGGGAGGGAGAAGTTCTAATGTTGGGGTGGTGAAAGATCAGAGGTTCAGGGGAGTACTGATGTTGGAGTGGGGATTGTGGTGCTGGGGAGAACAGAATAGGGAGGGTGGGGAGGGAGCTGACGCACTGCTAGCCCAGTGGCTTTCTCTTGTCTTTTACAGTTGCTCCAGACTGCCTATAACATAGCTGCACTTAACGCTGCTGCACTATTGGCAGTGTGTAGTACCATCCCATAAGCTAGCTGTCACAACTGGCCACTTATCCACATCTGTCTTGTGACACCCACAGATCGCCCCTACCCATTTTAAGGAGCTAGCATGGATTTTTTTAGTGCACTGGCTGGGTTTTTTTGTAATCATTTCTAGCCAGCCTAAAACCTAGGTGAATTACAATAAAACAGAGACTATATAATATAACATCACAACAAAAGCATAAACATAAGTATTGCCACACTGGGCATAAAACCACAGCTTGCTCTATACTCCAGTATGTCACAGTGCCAGCAATTCACTTTGCAATACATATTGGCTCACTCACCTGGAAAAACAAAATCAAAACTACAGATATCAACAGTGGAGAGAACATCACAAAGTAGCCATTAGTGTGGTTCCGCACTATGGGGTCCTTTTACTAATCTGTGGTTTAAAGTGGCCTTAGCGTATGTGGGGTTTTTCCCCATGCATTAAGGTAATTTTTGCCGCAGCAGAAAAAGGGTCAGTTTTCGTTTTCTTTTTTTGTGCATTAATGGCCATGCACTAACTTCTCAGAAGTCAGCAGGTGTTGTGGTGTTGCATGCACATTTATCTCCATTAGCGTACGGCCATTTAAAAAAATGACCCTGTTAGCGCTTACTGACACGTATTTTGTAGGCAGTGGGGGCTCATGCAGTAATAGTACATGGTAATATAGTTGTGCAAACTGATTAGTACAGAAATGCCTTGCTCTCTGACCACAGACATGCTCCCTATTTGCAAAAGCGAAAAAATGATTTAGCACACACAGATAAGGAACTTACCAAAGGATATCTGAGTGTGTCCTGTGGTAAGCCATTTTAAATTGCGATAACCACAGCTAATGCTTACCACAGTGTTGATGGCCTTCCAGATCTTGAAAATTGTTTTTAACATAATCATTATTTTAATGAAGAAAAACTCAGACCTCTTGCATAGATAGTCACCTTCTGTAGTGTGGTTTTGAAAAAAAAACAGATTTTTTAATCAATGTTTTATTTGTAAGGGCCCATTTTAACATAATGAAAACAAATGAAATAGTCAAATCGATAAACAAAACCCTTGGAAGAAACTGAAATAAACCAATTTTTTGTTTGAAAATATATGTATATATATTTCTTTTCTTGCTGCTACCATTTTTATAATGCTATTAGTTATTCAGAGTGTTATATACCTATACATAGAAGTCCCTGTTTATGGAGCTTAAAATCTTTACTGCTACTGAAGAATCAGTTTTCCTTTAGTTTTGTTTGTTTTTTTGCAAGATGATTATTTAAGCTTAAATGTCCATATTCATAGATATGTATTGCTGTGTGAATGTTTCCCTTTGTTTTAAAGTCATAAATTCCATTGATTTGGGTAATTTTGCTGATGGAATGTATACGTGGTACTAAAAAGTTAATTACTTTCATTTTTGTTATTTAACTTGTCCAAAATCTTGTTTCTTTTCATCTCTGTGGAACATGAATTGCTGTACATTCAGCTTATATGTTAGATGTCAGTGAGATGAGAAAGAAGCATTCCAATAGTTTGGGGTTTTAGGTAGTTAAGGATGCCTCTGTATGACTGATTTCTGTCTTGTAAAGTTTATGGCGTTCCTTTCCTTTTTAAATTTGATTTTATCCACTTTTTTCGTAAACCGCTTAGACCTGAATAAGATGAACAGTAATATCTAATGGTTGTAACATAAAACATAAATATAATTATTGCCCTGTTTTCTGAACTCTTATATTAGGGCATCTTCATGGTGTGTGGTGGATCAATATCTTGTTGTACTCTTCTTTTTTCAGAAATTGATCTGTTTGAATCACGAACTGTTAATTTGATTTCCTGTGGCATATTCATTTACGCTTCTGATGTCTTGATATCTTTGTCTCTTTCACCGATATTGAAGCTTTTGTTTCTCTTGTGTAACTATTTAATAGGCAAGCCTTAGATGATGATAGTGGACATATTTTTGATAATCCCTTTTGTGACTGATGTTTTGAGAGGTTTATTGTTCATTTGACTTTCATGTAATCCTGTTTGTTTCCTTTTTAGGAACCATTTGGGATTTATTTCTGTATTTGGTGTCACTTTGAGCAGTTTATTTACTCTTCGTGCTAAAATTTAGTTCCTTATTCAATTAATATTTTTTTTCATGGGCACAGAATAGGGTCAAGCCCATTTTAAGGAAGGACCTTTGATTGTAGGCTCTTTAAGAAAGAGTTCTTGAAAGCAGGTTTTATAGTGCTGTGCACAGTGACAAAGTTACATACACAAGTACTACATTATTATTATTATTATTACAAACAGAAATGTTCAGCGTAGTTCCAGATACATAGGTATTAAGTCCAGGATACTTTCATCTGTGCCACCAGTTTGCTGATAGTGAGGGGATAACATCCATTGCAGTTCTTCAAGTCCACATGATGATTTAAAAAAAGGGGGGATACCAGATCACATGGTTGCTGGGAGTGACCGTGTCATTGGTATTGCCAAACCATTGGCCTTATGATATCAGCTTCTCTCCTCCGCTGACCACAGTGTAGATTCCTGGAGCTTCATCTTACCTTTTTCTCCTGCGTAAACGACTATGCTACAAAAGTGAGGGGCAGAATTACCTGGATGCTATTCCATGCTGGGGAGTGGAGAGGACCAGTCAGTTTGCATTCCTTTTGGAAAAAGAGGAGACTGGTAAAAGCAACATGAGTTATAAGACTGCTCAGTCTGGATTCCAGCCTTCTTCTTGCCCCTCTGTCTAGCAACGCAGCCAGGAAATGTTAGTTCTACTGTACATCTCTTGTCTCTTCTTTGTTCTTGGGATACTATAATTGTTTTAAGAATTAGGATGTTTTAGCTATAGCAATTTACTTAGCAAAATAATAAGACAATAAAGTGAAAATCCACAGGCAAGTCATAACTGCCTATTTTCACTCATACCTATTACTTTGATTGTGATCCTACCTGTGATGAAAAAGAAGTTTGGAAGGCAAGGGAGCCATGGTTCTTGGATCCAAACTAACCATCCTAATTCACTGTTCATATCAGTAGGGGAAAGGAAAGGTCTGTGTAAAGAGAGGGTTACATGGGTCCACAGAACCAGCAGATTTGCCACTGAGTTGTGTGGTAAGGTGGGCATATTGGTTCCTACAGAGGTATATGGGCAGCTAGAGAATGGATCCAGCATGAACCGCTTGATGTGGCTTAATACCTTTCTAGCTATCTCAGTTCAAAATTTTATTATAATCAACCTAGACTTTGTTATAAATGTCATATATTCAGTACAGTAAACTCTTGAAAAGTATTCCCTATTGTTTGAAAAAGCATTCACTCTTTGTGAAGCAGTGACGAATGGGAGAAAAACATTTTAATTAGTTAAATAGAATTTTGAATGTTCCTTGATTAGCTAAAAATGAGTCCTAGACTAAAAAAAAATTAATTTGTATTTTGCAAAGCCACTGTTAAACTGTTTGTGAGCCCTTGTGCCTAGGCCTAGGGTAGACCGACCAGGTGCAAAGCAGTACCACGGCCACAAAGCCCCACACACTCTCAAACGAGCCAGACGTTCCAGGGCTTGGGCCTTGGCTCACCCAGGTAGAGAGGTCCGGACTGTGGATTCATTTAGGAGAAAGTTTCAGTCCTCTGCTCATTAACCACATCCAATCCTACTAGCTCTACAGGAGCATATACTTCAAGTCTTTGGTGTGCAGTACGCTTAGTTTCATGAACTCGTTCAATCTGCAGAGCTTCGCCAGTTAGCCAACAAACAGCTGAAGTGCAGGAAATATCTGACCCGGGGTGCCTATGACAACTTTGATATTTTTTTTTGTTACATTTGTACCCCGCGCTTTCCCACTCATGGCAGGCTGAATGCGGCTTACATGGGGCAATGGAGGGTTAAGTGACTTGCCCAGAGTCACAAGGAGCTGCCTGTGCCTGAAGTGGGAATCAAACTCAGTTCCTCAGTTCCCCAGGACCAAAGTCCACCACCCTAACCACTAGGCCACTCCTCCACTCTCAACCAGACTCTGCGCTATGGATGTAGGGATGTGCAGACTCTCATGGCTGCGTGTCTCTGACCTGGAACCTGCTGTTTAGGAGAAGTTAAAGGATGTACTATGACTCAGAGGTCATAGACCTCATCAAGAAACATAGTAACACCATTCAGTTCCTCTCTCAGCAGCTGTCACGACTATGGCCGTGACTACCCTCATACTTACCCTGTTTCAGGGAGTCAGTGGCTGTGCTGGCTTCTGCTGGTCTCTGTGTCTGTCTCTGTCTTAGTTTCTCTCTGGCTCTGTGTGCTGATTGCCCTACTGAATCTCACCTGTGTGGGCTTTGCCTCTTCCAAGATGGCTGCCGCCTCTTCGTCTCTGCCAGTATCCAAGATGGCTCCCGCTGTTACTTTCTATGGGATGCCTGCTCTGAGTGTCAAGCCTCTGTTTGGTTGCAAGGCGATTGCTGCACCTGTGGCTCTGGTCTGGATGGGCTTTATTAGTCACCTGAAGACTACAGTCCTGGCCTTTGCATTGCCATTTCCTCTGCAGTGCCTTAGGTCCCGAGGTTAGTGTGCTGTTAGCACCATTTGCTTTCCTTGTCTATTGTTCTGTGGGCTTCCAGCCCTTCTGTGTTATTTGCTCTGTGGGTCTCCTACCCTTCTGTGGGTTTTCAGCCCTTCTGTGTTTATCGCTTGTGGGTTTCCAGCCCTTCTGTGTTTATAGCTCTGCAGGGTTTCTGCCCTTCTGTGTTTATTGCTCTTTGGGTTTCCTACCCTTCTGTGTCTAGCTCTGCTAGTTCTCTGTGTTTGTTTCCTGTGTATGACTTGTTAGCTTGGGCACAGCTTTGTTGTTAGCTGGTGTATAGCTTTACTAAGTCTTCTGAGTTTGCTTTGTGTATGTCTCCAGTGTATGATTTGTTAGCTTGGGCACAGCTTTGTTGTTAGCTGGTGTATAGCTTTACTAAGTCTCCTGAGTTTGTTCTGTGTATGTTTCCAGGGCATGACTTGTTAGCTTGGGCACAGCTTTGTTGTTAGCTGGTGTGTAGCTTTACGAAGTCTTCTGAGTTTGCTCTGTGTCTGTTTCCAGTGTTTGACTTGTTAGCTTGGGCACAGCTTTATTGTTAGCTGGTGTATAGCTTTTCTAAGTCTCCTGAGTTTTTGCTCTGTGTATGTTCCTGTGTATGTCTGGTTGCCTGGGTATAGCTTTCCTACTAGCTTGTACAGTTGACTATGTCTTCTTGTGTTTAGCCTGCTGGGTTTCCGTGTGTGTTTCTTTTGCTTCTGGAGCTTCTGCCCTTGTTCTACCTGTTGCCAGTTCTCCTTGATACTGAGGCTCCAGCCGTAGTCTTGTTCCTTGTCCTGACCATTGCTTGGAATCTGCCTGCTGCCGGAACACGGACTTTCTCTGCCTTGCCTTCGCCTAGGTGCCAGGGGGCACCCCTGGACCTTCCTTCCTGTTGTTCCTGTAAGTCCTACCGGCTGCCAGAACCTGAGGGCTCAACCCGAGGGGGAGGCAGTCAAGTGTAGGTGAAGTCTAGGTCCAGGATGTTCCAGTTCCGTTCCAGTGTGTTCCAGTCCAGCGGGTTTCACTCCTGTATGTTCCTGTCCAGTGGGGCCACTCCAGTGTGTCCAGTCCAGCGGGCCCCACTCCAGTGCGCACCTGTCCGGTGCGTTCCAGTTCCGAGTGTTCCGGTGTAGAACTCCAGTCCGGAGTTCCGGTCCAGTTTTGTCTCCTCTCTACCTGGAGGGTGATTTTGCCTTAAAGGACTCACAAACCCCGCGCTCCCGGGGAAGAAGCCTGAAGGTATGCAAAGGACCTCGAGAGCGCGTCCCGCATGGGCGGGCACGCGACAGCAGCCTCCAGCTTATTCGTCCTCTGCTAGGAGGTTTTCATCTGGGCCTAGGTGGCAAACCTATTACTCTCAAAGGCATAGGTTTCCACCACCTTCCCCCTCTACCCAGCAGCCGCATCCCCAGCCGCAACGCTCCCGGCCATATCAGTCCTGACCCCAGAAGGCCCAAACGGATCCCCAGTCAAAGCAAGGGACTAGCTTTTGATGGGCTCCAGGAGAGCATAAGCACTATCCAAGTAACTATCCCAGATTGCCTACGAGTAGGAAGGAGGCTGAATTTTTACCAACAGAGATGGCCCCTTATAAACCACCAGCTGGTTACATACTTCATTGGCATCGGAAACCATCAAATTGCCGACTGAGAGCATCTTATCAGCTCTCGGCACAAGCAGGTACTTGTAGAGGAAATCTCTGCCCTTCTACAGGTCAGTGCGGTTGAAACTGGGGAAAAGGGAAGGGATTCTGTTCCAGGTACTCCGTGTGCCCAAGAAGACAGGGGGATTTCATCCCATCCTAGACCTAAGGGTCCTGAACAAATTCCTAGTCAAAGATAAGTTCAGGACGGTTTTCCTGGGCACCCTTCTCCCCATGATTCAGGAACAATATTGGCTATGCTGTTTGTACTTAAAGGATGCCTATACCCACATTTTGGTGCTTCCCAGTCACAGGAAGTATCTCAGGTTTTGAGTAGGGAAACACCACTACCAGTATTGTGTTCTGCCTTTTGGCCTTGCCTTGGCTCCCAAGGTCTTCATCAAATGTCTAGCAGTCGTCACGGCTTTACTGTGCAGACTGGGAGTTTGTGCGTCCCTCCTTGGACCATTGGCTGATCAAGAGCACATCGCAGGAAGGAGCACAAGAATCAATGCAGAGAATCAATGCATCGTCTCCCAACTCAGATGCTGAGCTTGTTAGCCACATGGCCTCCACAGTGCATGTTACTCCCATGGATCGCCACCATTTGCGAGGTGCCCAATGAACTCTAGCTTCCCAGTGGTCTCAAGCTACAGGGAATTTAGCAGATGGTCATCCAAGCTCTTCCAGAGCTTATCAAGTCCCTCCTCTAGTGGACAATTTGGCTCAATTTGACTGTGGGACTTCCATTCCAAATTCCACCTCCTCAGAAGGCGTTGACAACTAATGCATCCAACTTGGGATGGGGGGCTCATGTGGATGGGCTTCACACCCAGGGAGTAATGTCTGCCCAGGAGATAGATGTCCACATCAATCTTCTGGAGCTGAGGGCTATTTGGAATGCTCTAAAGCCTTTCAGAGGTCAACCCTCCATTGCCCCATGTAAGCCGCATTGAGCCTGCTATGAGTGGGAAAGCACGGGGTACAAATGTAACTTAAAAAAAAAACCTGCAGAATCGAGGGTAAATCTAACTTAAATCAGTGCTTACCATTTTTGTGTAGGGGTAAGCCCAGCTCTGTACAGTCTGTAGTTGTTCAATTCATGAGAGGTTTAATGTCAAAGCCCCCGGTCAAACTTCCAGCTGTGTCATGGGAGCTCAACATTGTTCTTACCCAGCTGATGAGAGCTCCTTTTTGAAACATTTGACCTCTGTCATCTGAAGTATTTGACCTGGAGAATTGTGTTTTTGGTGGCGGTCACTTCAGCTCATAGTCGTTGACCTTCAGTCCCTAGTAGCTGATCCATCCTAAATGAAGTTTCACACACACCTTAAGTTCCTTCATAAGGTGATGTCAGAGTTTAATCTTAGCCAGTCAGTTGTTCTGCCAACATTTTTCCCAAAGCCATATGCCTATCCTGGTGACAGTGTACTGCATACCTTAACCTGCAAGTGAGCCTTAGTTTTCTATCTGGAGTGGACATAAGCCCATAGACAGTTCACCCAGCTTTTTGTTTCTTTTGACCCAAACAGGATGAGGATAGTCATCAGCAAACGCACTATTTCCAGTTTGCTAACAGATCACTTCGCCTTCACTTTTGCCCAGGCTGGGTAGATTCTAAAGGATTGTGTTAAGGTTTGTAATGTCAGAGCCATAGCTACATTGGTAGCCCACTTGAGGTCAGTCTTCAGTTGCATTGGGACAGGTAATTAGGGAATGTACACTCTTGCTATGAAGTATGGAAAAATAGCACTCTGGTATTTAGATATATGTAATGAGACCTCCTTTTCATCTATAGATCTGAATTCAAAGCCCAAATCTAATGATAAACAATAGACACAAGGCTCAGATGTCATAAAAACAAATAGAAGGCTTGGCATCAGGTAGAATAGTGGAAAAGTGACATCCCAGGAAAGCAATAGGGCATCCTTGGGGGCACTGCAGTGGACTTTATAAAATGGTCCCAGGTACACAACTGACCATTGCTTCCTTACCTTGTCTGCTGAGCCCCTCAAAACCCACTACCCCCAACTGTACACCACTACATAGCCCTTACAGGTGAAGAGAAGCACCAATATGTGGGTACAGTGGGCTTCTGGTGGGTTTTGGAGGGCTCACAGTTTCCTCCACAAAAGTAACAAGTAGAGGTAGGTAGAAGCCTGGGTCCACCTGTCTGCAGTTCACTGCACCACTACTAGACTACTCCAGGGACCTGCATGCTATTCTAATGGACCTGAGTATAACATCTGAGACTGGGGTGGGAGGGGGATAGTGACCACTGGGGAAGTAAGGGGAGGTGATCCCTGAATCCCTCCAGTGGTCATCTGTTCATTTGGGGCACCTCTTGTGTGGAGTAGAGGAGTAGCTTAGTGGTTAATGCACTTACGAAGTACCAACTTATTTTGTAAACTGCTTTGGGCAGCCCTTTTGGCTGGGAGTTTCAAATATAAATCAATCAATAATTAAGGTGCATATTTGAGCAAAAATTACTACTAAAAAACAGGTAGCTAGCAAAAATAAATCTAAACTATTTTAAATATAGATTGTTCATTGCCCATTCTCTCAACATCAACCCAATAAGTAAAAGATGTTTTTTATTTTCTAATGGATATCTTGTGATGTGAAACAAAACACTGCAGTGCCAGTTTTGACAGGATTGACAGGTACTGCAGTGGGGCTCAGCTGCTGTAGGCCTCCAGGCTTGATGGCAGTTTTACAATGAATAATCAGGTCCTGTATGAAATGATAGCAAATTTCAGTTTATAGTTATTGGCTGTCAAAACAGATTGTTTTTATCCCAGACAATTGCAGGGTAAAATTGTACTTTAATCATGGCCCTACTTTTGCCCTTGTTACGTTGGCTTGTATCAGATAACTGAAAACCCACAAATATACGTACTAGCTTTGTCTCATTCGCTGAAAACACTAGTAAAATATCAATGAGAAGAATTATGTAGATGAAATTACAGATGCTATTTTGTGGTTTTTAGTTATAAATGTACGTTTGTCATATTGTTTGTTTTGTTAATACTGAGAGTAGAGTGGATAGCTTGAAAGTGATGTATAAAAACTCTGTGGTTGATTACTTGGAATTTAGAGCTCTGTACAGAAACCTAATGCAGCATTATACATTTGCTCCCTAATTCTTTAATCATGCTCATACATTTCCATGCTTTGCATACTAAATTTCATAAGAACATATAGCCATATTGGGTCAGACCATCTAGCCCGGTATCCTGTTTCCAACAGTGGCCAATCCAGGTCACAAGTACCTGGCAGAAACTCAAATAGTACCAAAATTCTAAGCAGTGACTTCTCCATATTTTCTCAATAGCAGACTATGGACTTTTCCTCTAGGAACTTGTCCAAATATTTTTTTAAACTAAAATTCGCTAACCACTGTAACCACATTCTCCAGCAACGTGTTCCACAGCTTAACTATTCTTTGAATGAAGAAATATTTTATCCTATTTGTTTTTAACGTTTTTCCATTGAATGTAACTTCATTGAATGTCCCCTAGTCTTTGTACTCTTTGAAAGAGTAAAAAATTAATTCAGGTCTACTGGTTCTACACCACTCAGGATTTTGTAGACTTCAATCATATCTCCCCTCAGCAGTCTCTTTTCCAAGCTGAAGAGCCTTAACCTCTTTAACCTTTCCTCATATGAGACGAGTTCCATCCCCTTTATCATTTTGGTTGCTGTTCTTTGAACCTTTTCTAATTCTGCTATATCTGTTTTGAGATACGGTGACCAGAATTGAATGCAGTACTTTCCAGCATCGGTTTGCTTTTTTTTGGCTGCTGTTGCACACTGGACAAAAGATTTCAGCATATTGTCTACAATGACACCAAAAATTTTTTCTTGGGTGCTGACTCCCAAGATGGACCCTAGAATGAGGTAACTATGATTTGGATTATTCTTCCCAATGGTGTATCACTTTGCATTTGTCCATATTAAATTTCTTCTTCCATTTGAATGCTCAGTCTAATTTCCTAATGTCTTCCTGTAATTTTTCACAGTCCGCATGTGTTTTTACAACTTTGAATAATTTTGTGTCATCTGCAAATTTTAATCACCTCGCTTGTTCCAATTTCCAGATCATTTGTAAATATGTTAAATAACACTAGTCCCAGTACAGATCCCTGCATCACTCCAGTGGTCACCCTTCTCCATTGAGAAAAATGGCCATTTAACCCTTCCCTCTGTTTTCTGTCCAATAACCAATTCCTAATCCACAACAGAACACTGTCTCCTATCCCACAACTCTTTAATTTTCTCAGGAGTCTCCCATGAGTAACTTTGTCAAAATCTATATGAAAAAACTAGATATACTACATCAACCAACTCAACATTATCCACATGCTTATTTACGCCTTCAAAGAAATGAAGCAAATTAGTGAGGCAAAAATTTCCTTGCTTGTATGCATTTATTTGTATATTAGGATTTATTTACCTCCTTTTTGAAGGAAATTTTACTCAAGGTGGTGTACAGTAAGAATAAATCACACATGAGCAATAAACAATTACAACAGTAAAAATATTCAAATAATACAAAGTATGGCAAGTATACTACTTAGATTGTCAACACAATACATAATAGAACATTTTAATTGACAGTGTAGGGTATAAGCAAAGATGGAACAAGACTTCACTTGGCTGAATCAATGCTGACTCTATCCCATTAAACAGTTGTGGGGTGTCTCATTTCTTGAAGTTACGTGGTCTGTGTCTATCAGTCTGTTTAGTAGCCTGTATAATTTCTTTATATTCCTGTAGTCAATTCCCACCTGACCTCTATAGAAGTTCCATTTGGCGTGTCTTATACTCACTTTGTAGTATTTGATGGCTTCTTTCCAGGCTTGTTTGGACTCCTCATCTCTGCTCCTTTGACATTTCTGTTATAACTTCCTACATTGGCATTTTAGCTTTTTCAGTTCCTCACAAAACAAAGGTGGGGTTGTCATAAGGGGGGGGTTGATTTTGTCTATAATGTACTTACATTTTTCATCCCATGTTGTGAGGAATTCAGTGGCTACTGTTAGGAGATGCTTGGTGTCATCATGAATTCTGTCCCAGAATTTTTAAGTGCTGACCTTGCCTTGGGATTTATATTGGGTCAGTGTTTTCTTGGTTTGGTTTGACGTTTTTCTCCAGTTTAGTGTTAGGTGGAGTCTATAGTGATCTGACCAAGATATTTCTTCCCAGGTGTTGTTTACCACATAAATGTCTTGGTTGGTGGTGAACCTGTAGGTAAGGAGATCCAGAGAGTGACCTTTAATGTGGGTTGGTTTTTTTTGGGAGGGGGGGGTGGAAGTCCTACATTGTTAGGAATTCTGTGCATTCTTTGGTGTTTTCATCTTCTGTGTCGTCAAGATGAAGGTTTATGTCACCAATGATCAAAATGTTTTGAGAAGAATGTGCATACATTTGAAATAAAGTCTATGAAGTCAAATTGGGATTCTTTCCAGCATCCCCGGTGGCCTATATACAGTGGGGGAAATAAGTATTTGATCCCTTGCTGATTTTGTAAGTTTGCCCACTGACAAAGACATGAGCAGCCCATAATTGAAGGGTAGGTTATTGGTAACAGTGAGAGATAGCACATCACAAATTAAATCCGGAAAATCACATTGTGGAAAGTATATGAATTTATTTGCATTCTGCAGAGGGAAATAAGTATTTGATCCCCCACCAACCAGTAAGAGATCTGGCCCCTACAGACCAGGTAGATGCTCCAAATCAACTCGTTACCTGCATGACAGACAGCTGTCGGCAATGGTCACCTGTATGAAAGACACCTGTCCACAGACTCAGTGAATCAGTCAGACTCTAACCTCTACAAAATGGCCAAGAGCAAGGAGCTGTCTAAGGATGTCAGGGACAAGATCATACACCTGCACAAGGCTGGAATGGGCTACAAAACCATCAGTAAGACGCTGGGCGAGAAGGAGACAACTGTTGGTGCCATAGTAAGAAAATGGAAGAAGTACAAAATGACTGTCAATCGACAAAGATCTGGGGCTCCACGCAAAATCTCACCTCGTGGGGTATCCTTGATCATGAGGAAGGTTAGAAATCAGCCTACAACTACAAGGGGGGAACTTGTCAATGATCTCAAGGCAGCTGGGACCACTGTCACCACGAAAACCATTGGTAACACATTACGACATAACGGATTGCAATCCTGCAGTGCCCGCAAGGTCCCCCTGCTCCGGAAGGCACATGTGACGGCCCATCTGAAGTTTGCCAGTGAACACCTGGATGATGCCGAGAGTGATTGGGAGAAGGTGCTGTGGTCAGATGAGACAAAAATTGAGCTCTTTGGCATGAACTCAACTCGCCGTGTTTGGAGGAAGAGAAATGCTGCCTATGACCCAAAGAACACCGTCCCCACTGTCAAGCATGGAGGTGGAAATGTTATGTTTTGGGGGTGTTTCTCTGCTAAGGGCACAGGACTACTTCACCGCATCAATGGGAGAATGGATGGGGCCATGTACCGTACAATTCTGAGTGACAACCTCCTTCCCTCCGCCAGGGCCTTAAAAATGGGTCGTGGCTGGGTCTTCCAGCACGACAATGACCCAAAACATACAGCCAAGGCAACAAAGGAGTGGCTCAGGAAGAAGCACATTAGGGTCATGGAGTGGCCTAGCCAGTCACCAGACCTTAATCCCATTGAAAACTTATGGAGGGAGCTGAAGCTGCGAGTTGCCAAGCAACAGCCCAGAACTCTTAATGATTTAGAGATGATCTGCAAAGAGGAGTGGACCAAAATTCCTCCTGACATGTGTGCAAACCTCATCATCAACTACAGAAGACGTCTGACCGCTGTGCTTGCCAACAAGGGTTTTGCCACCAAGTATTAGGTCTTGTTTGCCAGAGGGATCAAATACTTATTTCCCTCTGCAGAATGCAAATAAATTCATATACTTTCCACAATGTGATTTTCCGGATTTAATTTGTGATGTGCTATCTCTCACTGTTACCAATAACCTACCCTTCAATTATGGGCTGCTCATGTCTTTGTCAGTGGGCAAACTTACAAAATCAGCAAGGGATCAAATACTTATTTCCCCCACTGTAACAGAACTACACATAGGTGCCCCAGGAGTGAGTTGTCTGTTATTTTGATAGCGGGTATTTCCAGTTGCAGGGTTATGAGTTCCATGATATCTTCGGTCTTGAAAAAGGATCTGTATAGGGCTGCTATTCCTTCTCCTTTTTCTTGTGCCCTAGTCCAGTTAGATATTTTGTATCCTGGTGGGCATATTTCATTGAGGATTGGGTCATCTTTGGAATGGATTCATGTTTCAGTTATGAAGGCCAGGCCTAGCTTTTCTACTTCAGTCCAGTCTTTAATTATCTCTGCTTTGTTTATTACTGATCATGCATTGATATATCCAATGGGAATAGGTAAGGCATTGTCATTAATTGCGGAATCTGCTGTAATTTTAATCAGCTGCCTTTGACTTTGTTTCCTGGGTTTATAGCGGTAGTTTTGACTACCTTCTTTGCTCTGGTGCTCAAACTTGTTGAGGTCACATGCTGTGCCCATTTGGCTGACTGGTGTGTGAGGATTGGGATTGTCTGTTTGTCCCCACATGCGATTGTGGAGGTGTTTATTGTAAGGACGAGCAGTGATAAATTAGAAGTGTCTGGTATAGTGATTTGTGAGGTGACATGGTGCCTTTGTGGTTTGTATTTGCAATCGTTACTGTCAGTCTTGATGGTGTTCTCAGTGTTGGCTACTCCTTCGTGTTGGAGGTCTTTCTCCCTGTTAGGTTGGTCATACAGAGGTGCATACAAAGGGGTGGGGCATGTCCCTTTGGTCATGATGTGCGGTAGATGAGGGTAGGATCTGGGCCTCCTGATGCTGCTGCAGTGTATACTGAGCTGGGCTGGGGAGAGATGGCTTTGCAGTAGATGAGGGTAGGATCAGGTCCTCCTCACGTGGTCACGATGCGTGCTGGGCTGGACTGAGATGACTCTTCAGTAGATGAGGGGCACCTCATGTGGTTGCGATGTGCGCTGCGCTGGTGGAGAAGGATGTTTCATTCACTTTTCAGAGCTTTAATACTTTGCGTGCAGAATTGGATATGCTATGTGAATAGCACTGGTTACATTAGTGCCTTATAAAAAATAAAACCCTGAGTAGCTGTAGCACAGCGGTGCCTCACAACCAGGTCACGGCCCAGTCTTGCAGCGTGGAGTTCCTGTCCCTATGGAGCATTGAACTGCGGCTGTAGGAGACTAAATCAACCGGCCTGCCGTCTGGCTTCTTTCGCAATGCTGCTGTTCTTCTACCACAGGTCGTACAGCAGGCTCGATGTGGTTGCGACTGCTCACATGCAAGCTCACCCTATTGTTGAGTTTCGGGTAGTCTTTATCATTGGCTTTTAGGACTGAGTGTAATGTTCTATAGTTTAGAAAACAGCTAAAAAAAAGCTCTGCTGTTTGAGGAGACATTGCTGAGTAAATTATTTTTGTTTCCTCATTTCTAATGTGTTTGAGAAGACAAACTTCTCTGTTACTGATATTTTATTGATTTTTGATGTTTCTAATGGATTGTATTCATGTTTGTTGTATGGCATATTGAATTGTTTTAATCAGTTTTGTGGGTTATAAATTTGTTTTTAAATAAAATTGAACAAGAAAAACTCAATAGACATCAGCATGAAGCACAAGGAAGTTGTTGGGACTTGTAGCTTCAGCAGTACATATCAATTCCTTGGCAGATCTTCATGTAATCCAAGCCCAATGAACTTACATACCAAGTTAAACACACAGCAAATTCAACCCACTCAAAGCTCACAAAATGTCACCCAAATTACCCACCAGTATAATTTTTCTTTTGCAGATCAGTAAAACAAACTCCTACTCTAATGCATTTTAAATTGTGTTTTAAAACTATAGTTATAATGCTGGATACCCTATTATGAGTAGTTATTCAAGAAAAGGATCTGGAGTCATTATGAACAATGCATTGAATATCTCTGGCTTAGACTGCTGCAAATGTCAAAAAGGCAAACAATGTTAGTCATTCAGAAAGGAATTGAAGCTGATAGTTTTTCTATTGTACTGTTTGTATTTTTGCCAACATCTTTTGTTAAACTGTAATCTACTCAAAGTAGTTGATGGGTTAGATGCAAATAATTTTAAATAAATAATAAACTGGGAATATAATAATTCATCCGTATTTCATCCATAGTGCAACCAACCCTTGAGTTTTTATATGCAGTTCAGTCACCATATCTTAAACAAGGTACAGGAGAAAAGCAGAAGAGGTAAGGAGGAGGACAACAAAATTAAACAGAATAGAACGGCTCCCACAAAAAGAAGGTCTGAAGAGATTTGATTCTTCTGCTTAGAACATAGCAAAGATGTGAGTTTTCTGGTAGTACTACATTTGAAAATTTTCAGGAAAATCTTTCTCATATACATATACATTTCTCTGAAAGAGTTACAGTACATATTTTCATGATGCCCTAAATAGATTTGTGATTTGATTTGGCATATTATTTGACATATATTTATATAAAACAAGACAAATTATTATATTATTTTCCTGTGCTTTGTCTGTTTTTCAAGTAGTAGAACTAAAATACTTAAGATCAAAATATAAGTAGACACAAGAAGTGTAATTTTATAGCAGGGCTCCTACCAAGAACGCAAATTAAGGTGCCTAATAAGGACAAGTAGGTGCCTATGTTTCTTTGTAAAATACTAATGTAACTGGCTGAAAACACACCCTGATTTACTGCACAGTCTTACCCAGTCTTACAGCTGCTGTAAATACTTGTGTCTGAATGTTAATAAGAGTGTGCATAAATCATAGCATTTTGTAATGTACGCTCCACCCAAACTCTGCCCATGTGCACACCCACCATCAAAGTACATGACATGCAGTCAATACATGCACTTCTACACTGTTTGATATTTAAAAACAGCAGTCGTTTACATATATAAATCACTAAAATGCCAATATTTATGCACATTGTTACCACCTAAAACTAAGTGCCATCTTATAGAAGTACCTCCAAGGATGGTAATTTTATAATTAGTCAACTAAACAAGAAAGGAACATGAGTACGCACATATAAAACATAGAAAAATGTAGGCAGATAAAAAACATTTGGCCCTCTACTCTCATTACACACCCTTAGAGATCCTATGCAACCTGTCGTTAAAATTGTCCATAGTACCTGGAGATTGGAGGGTGGCCAATGTAAAAAGGCTTCCGGGGTGATCCGGGAAATTACAGACCAGTGAGCCTGACTTCAGTGTCGGGCAAAATAGTGGAAACTTTTACAAAGAATAAAATTACAGAACACATAGACAAACATGGTTTAGTGGGAAAGAGTCAGCATGGGTTCAACCAAGGGAAGTCTTGGCTCACCAATTTGCTTCATTTCTTTGAAGTCATAAATAAACATGTAGGTAATGTTGAGCTGGTTGATGTAGTGTATCTAGTTTTTCAGTAAGATTTTGACAAAGTTCCTCATGAGAGACTCAAGAGAAAATTAAAAAGTCATGGTATAAGAGGTAATGTTCTGTTGTAGATTAGGAATTGGTTATTCGACAGAAAACAGAGGGTAGGGATAAAATGGCCATTTTTCTCAATGGAGGAGGGTAAATAGTGGAGTGCCGCAGGGATCTGTACTGGGACCGGTGCTATTTAACATATTTATAAATGATCTGGAAATCACAATGACGAGTGAGGTGATTAAATTGTAGGTGACATGAAACTATTCAAAGTTGTCAAAACACATGTGAATTGTGAAAAATTACTACTACTACTACTTAACATTTCTAGAGCGCTACTAGGGTTACGCAGCGCTGTACAAATTAATAACTAAGGACGGTCCCTGCTCAGAAGAGCTTACAATCTAAAAGACGAAATGTCAAGTTGGGGTAGTCTCGATTTCCTAAGTAGAGATGTTGTGATTAGGTGCCGAAAGCGACATTGAAGAGGTGGGCTTTGAGCAATGATTTGAAGATGGGTAGGGAGGGGGCCTGGCGTATGTGCTCAGGGAGTTTGCTCCAAGCATGGGGTGAGGCGAGGCAGAAAGGGCGGAGCCTAGAGTTGGCGGTGGTGGACCTTAGAAAACTGGAAGACTGGGCATCCAAATGGCAGGTGAAATTTAATGTGGCCAAATGCAAAGTGATGCACATTGGAAAGAATAATCTGAATCATAGTTACCTGATGCTAGGGTCCACCTTGGGACTCAGTTCCCAAAAGGTGTTATTGTAGCCACTATGCTGAAATCTGCCCAGTGTGTGACAGAAGCCAAAAACGTAAACAGAATGCTAGTAATTATTAAGAAAGGGATTGATAAATAAGACCAAGAATATTATAATACCTCTGTATCGCTCCTTGGTATGACCTTACCTTGAGTATTGGTTCAATTCTGGTCACTGTATCTCAAAAACCATATAGTGGAATTAGAAAAGGTTCATAATCTGTTATTGAGATGCACATGGGGAAGCCACTTCTTGCCCCAGGATTGGTAGCATGGAATGTTGCTACTAATTGGGTTTCTGCCAGGCATTTGTGACCTGGATTGGCCACTGTTGAAAGCAGGATACTGGGCTAGATGGACCATTGGTCTGACCCAGTATGGCTATTCTTAAGTACTTGTCCCAAGCTCTCTTGACTTCAAATGCTGTTTTCATCTCCACCACTTCCATCAGGAGACCATTCAACAAATTCACCATCATTTCTGTGAAGAAGTATTTCCTCAGGTTACTTCTATGTCTGTCCCCTTTGAACTTCATCCTATGCCTCCTCATTCCAGAGCTTCCTTAAAATTGAGAGACTTGCCTCCTGTGCATTTATGCCATGTAGGTATTTAAATGGCTCTATCATATCTCCCCTCTCCCGCCTTACTTCCAAAGTATACATATTGAGATCTTTAAGTCTGTCCTCATACACTTTATGACAAAGATCACTGACATTTTAGTAGCCACCCTCTGGATTGACTCCATTGTATTTACATCTTTTTGAAGGTACAGTCTCCAGAATTATACACAATATTCCAAATGAGGTCTCACCAGAGTCTTATACAGGGGCATTGTCACGAAACGCTTAGCCACCTGCCTGGGCCTACTCCACGGCCACTTAGAGGGTCTATCCCCAATACAGCTCAGGTCCGCTTGCACCAGCCGCTTGTGCTCTACACTAGAACCTTCCTCCCACTGACTGGGTCCCAACTGCCTCTGGGTGAGTCTCCCACTCTCAAATTATCCCCAGTAATTTCTAGGTTACAAGGGCCACACTTCCAGTGGTCCCACAGTTCCTAGAAAGCACTCACAGACCCAACACACAAACCACCAGGATTCTTAATCAGTCCAGACAAGCAGAGGCAATATACTAAAATTGTTTATTGTCCTGAAAAATTAGAACAAACTGAAAAGATGCAATAAGCAAACAAATAACAGGTATCTGAAATAAGATAAATTATAAAACTAAACATTTGTTTTCTATCTAAATAGTACCTGGGGAGATCAGGACATATAGCTGCTCGCAGGTTAGCAAATGTAACTGTTCACAGGGCCTCAACAAAGATATCTTTCTCTCTTTTCTCCCTGGCTAAGACTGGAGAAAAGCCAGTACATTCTAGATGAATTTTGAGCTCCTGTACCAATCAGAGCCTAGAACAACAAGTTTTGAAAGTAGCTACCCACATCACCGCAGGTTATCTCGTATCTGTGTTAACTAAAGAAGAAACTGTCAGTTCTCTGTTACAGCTTTAAACATTTAAACTATTGTGAAACTGCTTCCAAATTAATGGGGGAGAAGGCACCTTGCTCCACACCTGATGGTTCTGGCACTCCAATTTAACTGCTTGGAAACAATCCCCCAGAAAGGGACCCCCCACACACCGGAAGACTGGGATATGCTCTATTTCACAGACTACATTTTGTAGGAAGCGGCAGGAGGGTCTATCCAATATTAAATTGGAAACACACCCTGATCCCTGGACCAACTCGCTGCCACGCAACTCCTCCAGGCTGCCCCAAACCTCCTGATGCTCTCGTGAAGACAGCTTTTCCCAACCTAGGCATAGAGGATATACCAATTCTGCCCCCCAACCCCCAAGGATGACGTAGGCCCGGAGGGGGTTCCTCCTCGAAAAAAAAAACAAGACAGCTGTGGAGTCATTTCCGTCAGTCATACATCCATATCCTAAAAGCCCCAAGCATCAGACTTATCCATGGCTAGGCCCTTACAAAATTGTTCATCATAATTGGGCTATGCTACTACTACTACTACTGTTTAACATTTTTAGAGCGCTACTAGGGTTACGCAGCGCTGTACAAAAACAAAGAAGGACAGTCCCTGCTCAAAGGAGCTTACAATCTAAAGGACAAGAAGGACAAAGGACAAGGAGTGCAGACAATCAAAAATTGGAACAGTCTAGATTACCTGGGAAGAGATACAATGATTAGGTTCCAAAAGCAACATTGAAGAGGTGGGCTTTGAGTAAGGATTTGAAGATGGATAAGGGAGGGTGCTTGGCGTATGGGCTCGGGGAGTTTATTCCATGCATAGGGTGAGGCGAGGCAGAAAGATGGAGGAGGTTAGTTAGAATTGGTGAAATGAGACAAAGAGGAAGGGAGGAGGTTGCTAAGGAGGAATAGGAGACTTTGCTGGGCAGGAAGGCATGGGTGGAGGAAGGGAGGCTGCTAGTGGGGATTTTCTGTGAGGCACAGTGTGTGTATTTTTGGAGTTGGCGGTGGTGGAGAAGGGTACTGAGAGGAGGGATTTGCCCTGTGATCGGAGGTTACGGTAGGGGCGTAAGGGGAGATGAGGGTATAGAGGTAGTGAGGGGCTGCAGATTGAGAGCATTTGTAGGTTAATAGGAGAAGCTTGAATTGTAAGTGGTACCTGATCGGAAGCCAGTGAAGTGATTTGAGGAGAGGGGTGATATGAGTATATCGGTTTTGGCGGAAGATAAGACGCACAGCCAAGTTCTGAACAGATTGAAGGAGGGATAGATGGTTAAGTGCCCAGCCCCCATAGGACTTATAATAATTTAATAGTTTAAAACACTTGATGTACCACCCTTCTAAAAAAGAAAGCGTGGTTTACATACCAAAAAAATATAAAATATAGAAAAGAATGACAAATGATGCCAAATAAGCTTGCAGTATGATGTTCGAGTACCGCAACAGACCTGAATATAATGTCAGGTTTGCTGAGAAGTCATACAATATAAGGGTGCTTATCTCACACAGGGTATGCTCCTGATGTGATATTCAAGAACTACTACTCAGTTCGCCAGCTCCAACTGCTGAAGTAGCACCAGCACCTTGCACTGTCTTGTGAAGGTCTTCAGAAGACCAGGATATGGAGGACCCCAAGGAGTTCCAAGAGTCTGAGGATTTCTATACTTGCACAGGGTCTCCTATTGCAGCCCAACGCTTGTACTTCTACTACTACTACTGCTTATCACTTCTATAGTGCTGCAAGGCATACGCAGCGCTGTAGATCATACACGAAAAGACAGTCTCTGCTCAAAGAGCTTACAATCTAAATAAGACAGGTAAACAGACAGAACAACTAAGAGGTAAGGGAATTAAAGAGGTGGGGTACAGGGCAAGTGAGTAGTGGTTAGGAGTCAAAAGCAGTGTCAAAGAGGTGGGCTTTTAGCTTGGACTTGAAAACGACCAAAGACGGGGCAAGGCGTACAGGCTCGGGAAGTCTATTCCAGGCGTGAGGTGCAGCGAGATAAAAGGAACGGAGTCTGGAATTAGCAGTAGAGGAGAAGGGGACAGACAAGAGAGATTTATCTACAGAGCGGAGTACCCGAGGGGGGGGCGTAGGGAGAGACAAGAGTGGAGAGGTACTGGGGAGCAGCAGAGTGAAGCAGAGTGAATAGGAGCAGAGTAAATAGGTCAGTAAGAGAAGTTTGAATTGAATGCGGAAACGAAGAGGGCTAATGTGAGCATGGCGTCTTTGGCGGAAAATGAGTCGTGTGGCAGAGTTTTGGACTGATTAAAGAGGAGAGAGATGGCTAAGTGGGAAGCCGGTGAGAGGCAGGTTGCAATAATCTAGGCGAGAGGTGATAAGAGTGTGGATAAGGGTTCTGGTAGAGTGCTCAGAAATGAAGGGACGGATTTTGCTGATGCTATAGAGAAAGAAACGACTTCTCACTATCAAAGACGCTTAACTACATTCTTTTAGCACTGCAAAACTTTACAATCATCCAAGCGCTGCCCTAAGGAGCGCTGTCACCCCTAATCCCTAGTCTCACTACCCAATGCCCTCTCCCCTTCCCCCTACTCATCTTGGGATCTCTGCTGCACCCAAACCTCCCACCCCAGCAACCAGGGTATCCCAGTCCCTTTGAGACTCACCCTCTTCTGGAGACTCCTCCACCTGCCCATCAGCTCTTCAAAGACTGAGTCATCACCAGCCAGAACTTCTCTAGCTAGTCCCACCTCTCTCAAAGGACCGAGGGCACGACTGCACTAACCCACTCCTTCAAAGCACTTCTGGCATGCCCCTCACCTCTCACTCTTTCCCAGTCTTTTCTGTTGCCCTTCTGAACCTTGCGCGTTCTGTGCCCCAATAGAGCTAAGAACCGCAGCTATACTCAAAACTGTCCCTCCCCCTGCAACCTTTCATCTTCTGACCGTTCTTCCTGCCCTTTATCTCCACAGCATCCCCTTTAGGAGGTGATGTACCCATAGTCAAAATCAATGCACAATTTCCTTCTTGTGATTACTAATAAATATATACAGCTGCCATGTACCTATAGTGTCTGACTTCCTGGTTGCTCTCCAAAATATTGCCCCACTCAAGGCCGTCACACATAGCCTTTCACAGCCAGTTTTCTCAAACCGCTACAACTTCTAACTATACTACTACTACTACTACTACTTGACATTTCTATAGCGCTACTAGGGTTATGCAGCGCTGTACAATTTAACAAAAAAGGGGCAGTCCCTGCTCAAAAGAGCTTACAATCTAAAGGATGAAATGACAAGTTGGGGTAGTCCCAGAGATGCAGCTAATACTGTGACTGCAAATCTCATGGCACCGAAGGGCACCAACAATTTACCCGCTTCCTCTACCAAAACACTGCTAGCATTTTGACCCGCACAAACCTAGAATCACTATCCACCACCAAAACATCCACCTGCACTGACCACGTAATTTTATTCTCCTCCACACAACTCCATCCCCCTGGCAAAAATACACACACTGTGCCTCACAGAAAATCCCCACTAGCAGCCTCCCTTCCTCCACCCATGCCTTCCTGCCCAGCAAAGCCTCCTATTCCTCCTTAGCAACCTCCTCCCTTCCTCTTTGTCTCATTTCACCAATTCTAACTAACCTCCTCCATCTCCAAATCTTCCCCCCATACCAATCAAAACCCTTTTACCTTTTCCTTCACTCTTCCACTGTCCTCAGTTACTTCCTAATCCTTTCATCCTACCTCTAACCCACCCATACCCCCCTAACCCATTCAATACTTCCCAATCATCTTCTTTTCTGATTTGGGAAGGGGTCTGCCACTGTCATGTGCCCCAAGTTTTAAACCAGGGGCCTCCTTATTAAAGGGAAATAAAAGCAAAAGAAAACGTGTTGATTTGAAGATGAACTATGTGGAGTACAACCTGCTACATTAATTATAGACTTCGTTCTACATCCGGATCGGGATTGAATCTTGAAAACTTTCTTTAAATATAGAAGTATTTCCTGATATTGCTAGACAGAAAAGACGTCAGTCTTTTTTGAAACTTCGTGATTGTGTATTGTCACGGGGGAATTTTCTGGTTTAATTTTCCTTACAAGTGTGTTGTTAAACTTCAATCAATTAAATATGTTTTTTTTTTAGAGTGATCAATTAGCAAAATTCCTGGACTCCAGGCAAGAACCAGCTGTAAACTCTCTGGTGCTTCCTCCATTAGTATCTACTCCGTGATAGGATAAGCGGGAATATGTTCTATTCATTTTTTCCTATGTTAACCAATTTTTGAATAGTGCCTTGCCTATATTGTGAACTTTAGCAGTAATTATCATTTAATAGATTTTGTTTATAAAATATTTTCTTGTATGGTAATATTCCTTTTCTGTACAAGTGTTTCTTGTAAAATTCATTAAAATTATAAATAATTTAAAAAAAGAAAGAAAACGTGTTGATAACTAAAAAAAACTGTACATGATATACCATAATTATTCAGAATTTAACTTTCTTCCACTGCCACATAATATCCCATCTATCAACTTGATTGATTGTGGGTAGTTTAGGAGTAATCTTGAATTGACCATGGAGACTCAAGTGGCAGCTGAAGTTAAAAGGGCTCAATCATCTTCATTCTTATTTAGACCCAGAACATTTTAGAACTATAATGCAATCTATTGTTAGTCATTTAGACTACTGTAATGCAATATGGACCTGCCTCAGAAATTGGTGTCCTGCTGCAGTATGTGCAGAATTTATCTGTCAAAGTAGTTGCACATAAAATTTGATGGGACAGGTTGTGCCCTGTGTCATGTTCTATTCATTGGCTTCCACTAGATGCTTTGAAAAGTTATAAAATTATATAAAATTGTTGTGCCTTACATTTTGTTCACTGCATAATTTTTTGTCCAAATTTTCTGAAGGGAAAGTTGATGAGGTATGTACTACATTATTCTGGGTAAAGAGAAACAAAATACTAGGGTCAATGGCCAACCAAATTGCAGACCAAACCCCGAGGTAAGTATAATGCAGATTTGTTAGATATACTGACTCCTGATGCAGGCATTGTACTTCCGAAACATGGTTGTGTTTTGAGTCTGTTTTCTGGTGTCCAGTAAATTTGCATTATGCTTATCTGTGGATTTAATTTGAAGTTTGGTTGGTCATTGGCCCTTTCTTACTTTTTTTTGTTCCTGTTGACCTGGCTTCCTAGTGAATTGGCCTTTTTCTGGTGCTTACTGCATTATTCTGGGGACACAGAGGATTAAATTTAAACTGCTACTGTTGGTCCATCAGGGACTATATCATGACTCCCATTGTTGTTTGTGCACTGTCCTTCAGCGGTGTGTATAGTGCTCAGCAGATGCTTGTTTGTCAGTATCAGATCTGAGGCGTTTGCTTCTGTAAATTACTAGAATTGGTACCCTTTCTGTGGCCAGATCTTTGGCATGGAACAAGTTTCCCTTGGTGCTGAAGTCTCAGCAGAACATCACATTTTTCAGATTGATGTTGAAATGTCATAAATACATAAGTATTGCCACACTGGAACAGACCAAAGGTCCATCAAGCCCAGCATTCTGTTTCCAACAGTGGCCAATCCAGGTCACAAATACCTGGCACAATCCTGAAAAAAGTTCAATACATTTTATGCTTCTTATCCAGAAATAGCAGTGGATTTTCCCCAAGTCAATTTAATAATGGTCTATGGACTTTTCTTTAGGAAGCCATTCAGACTTTTTTTAAACCCCGCTAAGCTAACCTCCTTTACCACATTCTCTTGGATCACCCTACTGACCTATAATATCTTTTGTTATGTGTGCTGCTGTATGTGCTCAGCTAGTTCTAGTGTGACTGTGAGTAATTTGTATTTTAGATTGTTTATGTTAGGTTGTTACCCACCATGGAGAAAGGCGGGTTATAAATACATAAATAAACATAAAAATATGGAAATTGGTCATTCCAGGGCCACATAAATTCAAATTGGTAAATACATGGGCAAGTTCTTTCACTGGTATTGTACCTGAAACTGAAATAAGCTTCCTTAGGAACTGAAACGTGAGGAGAGTTATTTGTGTTTCTGGGAGTGGAGTAGCTGCTTAATGATTAGAGCAGCAGGCTGAGAATCAAGGAAGCTGGGTTTCAAATCCCACTATTGCTCCTTGTGATCTTGCACAAGTGACTTAATCCTCCATTACCTCAGGTACAAACTTAGATTATAATCCCTCTGAGTACAGGGGAGTACCTACTGTACCTGAAAGTAAATTGCCTTTATCTACTACCAAAAAGTTGTGAACTAAACCCAGATCCCTTCAAAATCCTTTTCTGCAGCAGCGGTGATCACATTTTTTTAAAACACTTGCCATAGCATTTTAAAAACTAGATGCTGATGCTGAATATACAACGGCTGTACATGTAGCAGCAGTATTCAGCCACAAGCAGTTTACTTTAGTTCTGCTTTTTTCCAAGCTGGTCATTCCATGCCAAGTGGTCTAAACCTTCCCACCTTCATGTCTCCAATTTTGTTCAAATTTTATCTGTTGCGCGAGTCAAGTGTTAAACAAAGTTTCCCAAAATTTGAGGTCTCTAACTGCAATAGTTGCAGATCTAGACCCCCTTTTCTGAAAGGTTGTCAGTCCATGAGCGCGCGACATTTACCAAAATGCCATTTTTGGGGTCTAATAAAATCCAAACACATTTATAAGAATGGCGCTAAAAAATTCAAATCCTGTACAGTTTTTGATGCTAATTCCGATGAAATACATTTTAACATTATGGATGCAAAATCCAGTCAAACAAGTTGACTCAAAGTGTGCATCAAAACTGGTCGCGACTCATCGGAACATATTTGGACCAATATTCAGACCGCAACAACTTCCATACAAACAAAGATACGGACTTGAAATTTTGACCAAGCATTATGCTTGTGCTGGACATAATACTGCCAGATTTGCAACTAACCAGCATCTATAACCGCCCTGCAGAATCTCTTCAAAGTTGGCACTGTCAGCGCAAATGGTAAAATGTACCAAAGTTCAAAGCCAATTATTAAAAAAGAGTCTGCCTGAATCAGCTTGTGAACAGTATCATCTGGAAGAGAAAATTGTGCTCTAGTTTTGCAATGCCACCATTAAGTAGCCATTTACTCAGGTCAAAGTATGTTATATTTTGTGTGTGCGATGTATTGCGTTGGTCCATGATGGCTGAGCCATCACTGGTTATCACATTGAGTGGAGGAGTGGCATAGTGGTTAGGGTGGTGGACTTTGGTCCTGGGGAACTGAGGAACTGAGTTTGATTCCCACTTCAGGCACAGGCAGCTCCTTGTGACTCTGGGCAAGTCACTTAACCCTCCATTGCCCCAGGTACAAATAAGTACCTGTATACAATATGTAAGCCGCATTGAGCCTGCCATGAGTGGGAAAGCGCGGGGTACAAATGTAACAAAAAAACAGCATCCCCATCGCCATAGGGGCCATGCCCGATAGCCATGCAGTAACAGCCATGGGTGGGTATCTTTACTGCAGGATCCCAAGCCTGATTGTGTGTTTATTTACTGCAGGTTCCCAAGCCTGCCTTTCTTCAGTTACTTCATCATTCTGAAAGCATCATTGATCTGCAAGAGAACGGTTTCAGGGAAACTATATTGCCGACTAGATGATGTCACTGATGGAGCTAGAATAACAGCAATGATAAGTTGTTCTGGGATTCAGCAAGTATCGCGTCTTACCGGCCAATAAAATGAAGTAGCGGGACCATGAGGATGCATAAAGCTTATGAAAGCATCTTTCTGTTCAACTGACGTTTCACAAACGTTTCCAAGTGTACAATAAACGATTGGACAATCAACAAATAAAATACAAATGAATAAATAATTATATCAATACTTTTAAGCAACTATTAAGACTCAGTTTCCTAGAAATGAAGAAAAATTAACACATCAAGCGTACTAAATATAACATACTTTGACCTGAGTAAATGGCTACTTAATGGTGGCATTGCAAAACAAAAACATATCAATGTTGTAGAGCACAATTTTCTCTTTCAGATGATACTGTTCACAAACTGATTTAGGCAGACTCTTTTTTAATAATTGGCTTTGAACTTTGGTACATTTTACCATTTGCGCTGACAGTGCCAACTTTGAAAGAGATCCTGCAGGGCGGTTATAGATGCTGGTTAGTTGCAAATCTGGCAGTATTATGTCCAGCACAAGCATAATGCTTGTTCAAAATTTCAACTCCGTATCTTTGTTGTATGGAAGTTGTTGCGGTCTGAATATTGGTCCAAATATGTTCTGATGAGTCGCGACCAATTTTGATGCACACTTTGAGTCAACTTGTTTGACTGGATTTTGCATCCATAATGTTAAAATGTATTTCATCGGAATTAGCATCAAAAACTGTACAGGATTTGAATTTTTTAGCCATTCTTATAAATGTGTTTGGATTTATTAGACCCCAAAAATGGCATTTTGGTAAATGTCGCGCGCTCATGGACTGACAACCTTTCAGAAAAGGGGGTCTAGATCTGCAACTATTGCAGTTAGAGACCTCAAATTTTGGGAAACTTCGTTTAACACCTGACTCGCACAACACAAAAATTGAACAAAATTGGAGAACATGATGGTGGGAACTTTTTTTTAATTATAGACCACTTGGCATGGAATGACCCAAGCCTAAATAAACCACTTAGCTGTATGGATAGCGGCTGAATGTCACGCTGTTCATATAAGTAGTCATTCTGCCCTTGCTTCACCCTGACTCTACTCCAGCTCTATCCGAGTAGTGCTGGATAGAGAAATTTTCACTGGTACTATCTGGAGAGGTTCAGTTGAGAAATCATTGATAACAAATTTACGACCTGATGCACAAAGCTTTACCATGCTTGCAACATTTGCTTAAGATGGTTGTAGCTGGTCTGAAGCTAATGTTATTTAGTGTCTAATGCGCAAAGGGGTTCTGCATCCCTTTTAGCATTCACGGTAGCATCTACCGATAACACTATGCAAATGTATTACAAGAAGTTCATCAGTATTAAAATGAGCATTCCATGCAATTGCATAGAAAGGAGTGCCTACCTTTAACGTGCTTATTTTTCCAGCAGGTCTGGAGCTGTGCTTGTGTGACCCAATCTATCTACCTACCCATTTCCCAGGTTTTTCTTTCTCTTCCCCTTGCTGAAGAGACTGTGGAAAAAAAGCCCTGCATGTAGCAGTAGAAATACTAATAGAAGGCTTTCTGTTTAGTTAAGCTTCGGATGTTTGTTAAGATGATGCCTTGGATCAAAAGCGATGCTCTACTGTTGTGTAACTGCTTCCAGATGCAACATTATGTAGGAGGGGTGAAAGAGTTTGGGGCAGCCCACATAGAAGAATTATCTGTTGCTGAATAAAGCTGAAAACACAACTTTGGGATCCTGTAGGCACAGGCAGAAAATGAACCCTGGATGGCAGGCACAGGCAGGATCTGAAAACATTGGCAGAGTGTGCAGCAGCGATTCCTCGGCATGCACAGATCATAGAGTCATACCGAGAGACTGTTCTGCATATGTGCTTGGCGCTTTCCATGCATCTCATTTGCAGGTGATTCTCTTTGTGCATTGATTGCTTTTTACGAATTGGTAAGTTCACCCACAGCTGCCATATTAACGGCAACCTTTGTGCATCAGCCCCTTATTGTTTAGCAGTAGTTTCTAAAAGTTTGTCAATTTGAATATCAGGCCGTTGTAATTTTTTTAGACAAGTGTTTCGTTGAACTTCTCATAGACAGTAGAGGAGAACCATTTTTTTTTGTTTTGTTTTAGAGATGAGGTACATGTTGCATATTTTTTGAAATGTATTTTAAGTAGGGAAATGTTTTTAAGCAAAATATATTAACTTTCTTTGCCCCCTAATTCTATAAACATGCACACAAGTTATAGAATAGGGCCAATTATGAATCAAACTGAATTATTAAATTAGCTAACTGGCATTAAAAACCAATCATAGTTCTTAGTTGGTATTCTACAAATTGAGCATGCAAAATCCATAGCACACAACTGCAAGGGGGTGTGGATCTGGGAGGGGCATTAGGTGGGTCAGGGGATGTACCTAGCACTTATGCACACAGTTTGTAGAGTACTATCAGTTACACGGCTAACTGACAGAATTACACCAGCCATTGAGCTAGCATAAATGCTGTTGCCGAAAGTTAGGCACGTAACTGCAGACTTACTTTAGTATTCTATGATGGCAATTACACACATAATTGCTGATTATAGAATTTGTGCTTAATGAGCATCTTTCCAGCAACATGCAGAGAATTGCCCCCTTGATGTCTTTCTTGTCTTCATGTTAAATTTGTTTGTGTTGCTTGCTAGTCACTTTGTATGCTGTATTGAGAAAAAAGCAGAATGAGTTTTGAATTGCAGCAGCTCCATGTATACTCTCACTATTTTTCTATTTCATTTTAAAACTAGAATGAAGCATTACTCAGTTATTTGAGTCACATTGGTTTTTTTACATAATGGTTTTACCACTGAGTTTATGGGTAGGAGAAGGGCAATTTACCATACTGTACCTTTCTTGCTAATTGTCCAGAAGTCAGAAAGTCTGACAAATATAAACTAATTTAGCAACATTTGCATTTGTTAATCCCGACTTCTTTTTTTTTTTTCTTGATAGAGCCAGAAGTCTTAAATTTCTATTCACAAGAAGCTGCTACTTATGGAATAGCTAGGATTCTTAGAATAATCCAGAACAGCTATTGGGTGTTGCAGCAGCACTTATATCATATAAAAGTGTTAATAAATTAGCAGATTAGATTAGTCTTGGTAGGGGAGTAACTGATAATTAGAATAGATCATTTGTAATTAAGTTTTGCTTAGAGCTACTTTAGAGGCAAAACTACACAGGTTTTTTCTCTGTCCTACTTTCTCTTCTGCATAGCTATCTTACAGTAGTAAAGAGAGTTATGGTGCAGTTGTATAAATTGGCACTTCATTTTAGATGCCACAAAGGGGCATGCTAGCCTATTAAGTCACACCTAAGCTGTTATAGAATAGGAGCACAGAGCCGGATCAGCACACCAATAGTTAAGTGCACTTACGACAAGTCAGTGTCTGGCATAATTAGGCGTACCTAAGTGCATTATACAATTCACACAACAGATAGTATTTTATAAGTTGTGTGCGCTTGATAATACACCTATTAAATGCCCACATATACACCTGTAAAAGTTGCACACTAAACGATTTAGGTGCACTGTTTATAGCATAGTGTCTAGCACTTAACAGATGTAATTGCCGATTATTGGCACCAGTAACATGTATAAACGCTGCTATTTTATAAACTAGGTGCACTATTGGGACTGGATTCAGTTAACGGCACACAAATTTGGGCACTGGAAAATATTGGCACCCAGCGTTCTTTAAAGAGCGCCAAATTCCATACCCAACATTGGCCACGAAATTCCATCCCCAACTTTGAACATGAGGACTTACACCAGCTGAAATCAGTGTAAATCCTAATGTACACGTTGGGTGCGCATCCACTGTATTCTATAATACTGTGCGATTTTCTGGAATGTCCCTGACCTGTCCATGTGTCTCCTGTGACCACACCCCTTGCAGTTACTTACCAAAACATTTAGATGCTAGCCTGTAGCTAGATGTGTAAGTGTATTTGTGTGACGATCTGCCATTAGAATGCATTTCCACATTGAAAGCTGGGCATCTAATTAGCGCCTAACTTTAGGTGTCATTTATAGAATTCCCTAGTTGGTGTCTAAATTTAAGCTCAATCTTATAGAATTGCCTTTCACGTGTTTAGACATAGTACAAACAACTGTTTAATTTAAGATGTTGAGTAGAAGGTCTCCCGGCATGTTACAGTTGGAAAACTAATGAACAGCTTACACTATTTGACAGAGTTCTCCCTGACTCTCTGGGCCAATGGTTCATGAACCAAATAAGATCTGAAGAGCATTTACATATACAGCCTACCATCTCTGATGTGAGATGGGTAGCCCCCTTTTAATCAGAAGAGCCTTCAGCCAATCACCATTGTCTAGCAACAAGTGCCTCAATGAGAACTAGTTGGGAGTTAGCAGTTTAAGACTGGGTGGCACTCATGGAGGCTGTAAAATGGAGTTCATGACAACAGAAAAGCAATAAGAAGCCACATCAAAGACCAAAACCCCAAGAGGAGGGAGAGACTCACTGAAACTATGCTCCATAAACAACCATATTAGTATCACTCTTCAATGGTCCAGATTCTGTGAGACTTGTCTGAGTATAATGAGGATATTTTCAGATGAATTGCAGAATATTGGACTGCATTAAACACAGGTGATTTTGTCTTTCTGACAATAATAACTCTCTTCAGGTTATTTTTATCCCCTTGTTCTTACTGGTAACCTGCCAGGTTAGTTGCTTTTCCTGTTTTGTTTGTTTATGTTTATTAAAACTTGTTATGCTGTAACCGCCAAGGCAGAGCAGAGCGGTTTACATCAAATTATAACAAAATATACAGTTTGGAAAAAGAAAAAAATAACGCCAAACTAGTAATAGAAAAACCATTCATACTTAAAAGGTAAGGTCAGAGAGATGTTAAGAACCCCCCCAAAAAACCCATGCTGGTATGACCATCATCCCATGTCCCCAAAGGCCTGTTTAAAGAGAGAAATTTTTTAATTAGCCTTAAAAGAGTTCAATGAGAATTTGCTGACCAGATGAATGGGAAGAAAGTTCCAGATGAAAGGGGAAAGGAAAAAAAATAATTCAGTGTTTCTTGTGGATTCATAATTTGCATTTTTTGGGCTGGAAAGAACAAGTCGATGGTCGTTGATGGAGTGGAGAAGCCTGGGTGGGGCATAGGGGATGGTCAGACGTGAGGAATAATCTTGGAGGCCATCTCTTAGGGCTTTGAAAGTGAGGAGCGCTATCTTGTACATTATACATTTATCAACCAGTAACCAGTGATAACTTTTGAGTAGTGGAATTACATGATCAGTGTGTCTGGTGTGGCAAAGTAATTTGATTGCAGCATTCTGGAGGGATTTTAGTCCTTTCATCACAAATTGAGGTAGGCCTGCATATATGATATTACAATAATCGAGTCGACTGGTGAGCAACAAAAGAATAAGGGCATGAAAATGGCGAGGGTCAAAAAGATGGTGACAAAATAGAAAAAATGAACTTTTAGACAGCTGTGAGATCTGTGGAATAAAAGTGCCAAGTCTCAGGTAATTCCGAAATAGCAAAAGTTGGATACTGGGGTAACTGCTGAACCAAAATGTGAAATAGGAGGAGAACAAGAACCAGTAAGCCAGCAAGCAACTGCTTTTTTTCTTTATTTAGTACAAGTCGGTGTTTTAGTAACCAGTTGGCCTCTTCGTCAAGACATGCTTGCAGTGGAGCAATAGATGATGGGCAGGGTGAAGGTGAAACAGGAGAGACCAAAAGAATGTCATCAGCGTAGTAGTATGCCAAGATGCCAAGAGTTTGAATGAGGGTAGCTATGGGCCTAAGGAATAAGTTAAATAAAAGAGGAGAAAGAATGGATCCCTGGGGAACCCTGTAATGAATGGGTTTAACACTAGAGGTGGAGGATCTAGTGGAAACTTTAAAGGAACTGTTTGACAGAAATGAAGAAAACCATGATAGTACTAGACCAGGTATACGCATATTTGCAAATGGGAAAGAAGTAGAGTGTGGTCAACTAAACTGAACACTGCAGAAATGTCAAGAGAGATAGCAAGCACTGTCTTATATTGGTCAGGATAGAAGTGGACATCACTAAGAAGTGCTGTTATGACACTCTCAGTCCTGAAATGTCATCGGAAACCAGATTGTCAGGGGTGAAGAGCTAAAAGTTTGTCACTGAATTCGGTCAACTGGTGGAAAACAATTTTCTCCAAATCATTTGATGAAAAAGGAAGGTTAGAGACAGGACGGTTAGAGGGGATCAATGGGTCAATAACAGAGGCTAATATCCAGAAATCAGGAAATTGTCAGAAGAAAGGCTTAGATTAATTATAGGTAGTAGGGAGGGGGGCAAATTTAGTCCAGGATTCTTGAAACAACTAGGAGGAACAGGGTCCAGAGAATAGTGGGTAGATTTCATTGACGACAAAACTAGTCGGAGAAAACATTGTTTGTAGCTGAAAAAAAGACATGTTGCAGTACCTGAGAGTGAAGTAGTGGGTTGAAAGGAAGAGTCAGTAACTGGTAAAGGGCAGTTTAGGATATTAATTTTGTCGATGAAGAAATTTGCAAGGGATTCTGCAGGAGGCGATTGATTATTTGTGTTATGATTGGGGTCTGAACCCCTCTCAAACTTACCTCTTTCCTGGGGGTCAGCTTCTTAGCTGGCTTCTGTTTCTTTTCTCTTTCCTTTCTGAGCTGGCTCTGTCTCTCTGTGCTGGCAGCTTCCAGCAGCATGGGGTTAATTGTCTCACTTCACTACAGCTGTGTGTGTGTTGCCTGAGTTGCTCTAACTCTCTTTGGGTGTACTGGCTTCAAGTGTTTCACGGTTTTGCATTGGTGTGGGTTGGGCCTCTCTGGGTCAGTGTGCTTTTGCCTAGGTCTAGGGAGTGTGACATCATCAGGGAGGGCCTTGATAAGGAAGTGGTGTTGTTTCCTTCAGGGCCTTTGCAACAGTTGTGTTTGCTTTAGGTAGGGTGGTACAGTGTGCACTTCTGACATTGTGTCTAGGGTCCCTGCTTGCTTTTGCTAAGGTCCAGGTTAGTGTTAGTGCAGTGTGCACTGGTGTCTATGTGTTTAGCTTTCCTGCTTTTCCCTTTGGTTCCCCTGCTTTTCCCTCTTGGTTTTGGAAGCATTGCTATGTGTAGGGCTTTGGAAGCTCTGTTGCTATTAGAAGTACTCCTGGGTTTGGTGTTGTTAGGAACACTGCAGAGTTTGCTGTTAGAAATACTTCTGGTGTTTGTGCTATTAGGAGCATTGCAGTCTTTGCTGTTGGTGTTTGGTGCTTTAGAAGCACTTTTGGCTTATGTGTTAGCTTCCCTCCTTGTGGCTCCCCTGTCTTCCCTTTTAGTGCTAGGAGCTCTTCTGGTTGCTTGCCAGAGTAGTGCTTAGGAAGCACCTTGTTAGTTGTATCTAGCTTGCTAGAGCAGTGCTTAGGTAGCTGGTTTAGTTTTGTGTTTAGCTTATTAGTGTAAAGCTCTGCTTGTAGCTTGGTGCTTAGTAGCACCTGTGTTAGCTTTGTATTTAGTACCCTGCTCTGTTAGTTTAGGGCTTAGGAAGTCCCTTTCTTGAGCAGGGCTTAGGAGCTCCTGTTTAGTATAGGGCTTAGGAAGTCCTTTTGTCAGTTTACTGTTAGGAACACTCCTGCTGGTTTAGGGCTTGGGAGCACGTAGATCAGTTTAGGGTTAGGAGCACTTCTGTTTCCAGTCCTGGTCCCTATGTCACCCGGCATCCAGTAAGTCCTGTCGGCTACTCGAACCCAGAAGCTCAACTCCTGGGGGGCTTAGTAGCTAAGCACAGGTGAAGCTGTGCGGACCAGTCCAGTGTGCTCCAGTCCAGTGTGTTCCGGTCCGGTGTGTGTTCCAGTCTGGTGTGCTCCAGTCCAGTGTGTTCCGGTCCGGTGTGTGTTCCAGTCCTGTGTCCTCCAGTCCGGGGGATTCCAGTCCATGTGTTCCGGTTCGCTGGGCAGTGCCTGCAGTCCCTGCCGGTGTGCTTACCCAGTGTTGGTTGGTGGGTTTTGCCTGCTGCTGTCGCTCCTCGGCAGCAGCCCAAGGGCTCACGTTTGCTCCAGAGCCCGGCCCCGCGGGCTCTGAACCTGAGAACCTGACAATTTGCATATGTGGTGGAAGGGTTTAAAGCTTTGCGATATAGGGCGTACAGTTCCTTGTTACGATTGGGCGATTTTAGTAGCCTCTCGGTAACATACTTTCTTCTAATATTTTTTAGCTGAATATTGAATAGTCTGTGAAGCTCCCAGCATTTAGATCGGGATTCTGGTGATCTTGATTTTTTCCATAGCCGTTCTGTGCTACGTAGGTGACATTTTAATAAGTAAAGGGAGGGAGTGTACCAGGGTTTGATTTTTAAGTGAGAGCGGGGATGAGATTCTAGGGGCTATACTGTCAAGGCCTGCCTCCAGTGTGTTATGCCATGTGGTAATTTGTTCATTAAGCAGTTGAGTAGACAGGTCTGGTGGGAAAGAAAAAACAGAGGAGGAGAGGGAGTCGATGTCTATCTTGTGAAGGGGCCTAGACCAGTATCCTGCTGGAGGGCAATAGGATGTTTTCTGAACAGATGCTGTAAGTTTAAAATAGACAAGTGAATGGTCTGACCAGGAGAGAGGGGCGGAATGAAGAGAGAAAGGACGAGAAGAATCACATGGAGTGAGAATATGGTCAAGTATGTGGCCAGTACTATGAGTTGGGAAGTCTACCCACTGATACAGAGATAAATCCAATAAAACCTCAAGAAAGCGTGTAGCCCTATTATCTGGGTTGTCGACATGTATGTTAAAATACTGATGCGGATAGCGAACAGTTTCTTCTGCAAGCATTTGCGTGAAAGAGTCCCAAGTATTAACAGAAAGGGAAGGAAGGTATTAAAATAGCAAGATATAGAGAGGCTCATATGTGTTTATTTTAGCAATCAAAAGCTTGGGATCAGAAAATGGAGAGGGAGAGGCTATTTCAGTAAGTTGTAAATCCAACTTAAAAAATATATCAAGACCGCCACCCGATTTTGAAGAGTGCAAACAGGAAAGAACATCATAGCCAGGGAGGAAGACAGGAATAGAGAAGAGAATCTTCTCCTGTTTTTAGCCAAGTCTCTGTAAGACATAGCAGAGAAAAATTGTGAACCTCTATCAGTTCATGAATAAGAAAATACTGAGCATATCGATAGACAGTTAAGGCGGCCTGCTGAAAGTTCATGTGAGGTGGCATGTTGTGTCTGTATTTTACATAGAGGAATTAGAGTGCATTTAGGAGGAAAGTAAGGTCTATTCCCCAGAAAACCAGGATATTTGAACAGAATGGTGAATGGATTAGCTAGAGAACGGATGAACCAAGTGAGAAGGAGAGTACTCACCAGTAATAAAGACTGCGCAGGCAACATTCTAAAACGTAAAAAGCAGGAGCAGTATGAGTTGAGATTGGTGTAGGAAATATAGCAGTGCACGCCTCCGGAGAGACTGGGAGTGAAGGAGAAACCAGCGGAGGATTCTGCAATACAAGGACAGCAGAGTAAAACATGCATTCAAGCAGCACAGTAAGCATTTCAACAGAGTAACAGATAGCAAGAGCTCCAAAAATAAGTGAGGGCAGAAGAGTGCTTCTGGGTCGGAGAAAATGTAGCTTCTTACGGGGGTCATGTGATGCACAGGAGGATTTTGCGAGGCAGATGGTCCGGAGAATCAGGGAATGAAGGAGAAACCAGCGGAGGATTGGGGTCATGTGGCTACGCCATAGGATAAGACAAATACCTTGTGGATGGGGAATTGTAAACAACCTGTATACTTAATCAATCAGGTACATCAAACCTGTTTAATTTCACTACAGTTAATATCACATCCCGCATAATATTGAGCTTTTTTTTTATCCCTGGTCAGCATCCATTGTAATTAACAAGGACTTACTCTGCCTATTGACATTCCCCTTAATGTCACATATTGGTTAATGTCAACAGTTTTCACTGCTTGGTGATTCAAAATCTACTGCTTAATGTCACAAAGTAAGACTCCATGCTTCTAAACAGCCAATCACAGTGCTCTTCTTTATCACTTTGACAGATTCTAGTTCAGCAGCAGTTTCACGCAGACTCTAATGAGCAGTGATGTGTTGGTCTACACATGCATGTTAAAATGGTAGCTAAACATAAGCATGTCAATTTGGACTTAAGTTCAAAAATGGAGATTATAGATATGCTAGATAACAACTGTAAGTGCAAAGACATCGCTGAGAAGTTTGATATTGGCATTTCCACTGTGTCAAAACTTGCTAGCAAGTGGGATGAAATAATAAAGGATTTCCATTCATCATTAGCAGTTGCAAGCATTTAGCGCATGTGGACTAGCCTGTACTCATACGTTGAAGAGGCATGTTAAAGTGGTTTAAACAGACCCATGCTGCACAACTTCCGGTAAGTGGGCTGATGCTTACAGAGATTTCTGAATGATTGGTTAAAGAGATAGAGTTACCTGCATGAAAATATTCCAATGTATTCCTTGAACGCTTAAAAAAGCACCATAACATCATGTTCAAGGTCACTGCTAGCGAGTGTACTAGTTTTGAGCAGGAAGCAGTGAGTGGTTCGCGTTCCCGTTCGGCAAAAATAATGGAGAGCTACAGACCCAATGATGTGTTGAACATGGATGAAACTGGCATCTTTTACAAACTGTTACCAGACCAAATGCTGTGCCTCAAAAAAGAGAAGTGCCTTGGTGGAAAAAGAGCTAAAGACAGCCTCACAGCTGCAATTTGCTGCAACATGCCCGGCACTGACAAGTGACCACAGTTTGTAATCATAAATCACAAAATCTGCACTGTTTCAAGAATGTTAAAAGCCTTTTTGGTGACCTACACGGCAAAGAAACATGCATGGATGATGGGAGAACTGTTTGAAGATTAGGTGGTTTCATTTGACAAAAAGATGAAACAAAGGAAGAGGAAGTTCCTGTTATTTGTGGACAGTTGCCCAGCGCACACCGACCTCAGTAACCTGACTGCAACAAAGCTAGTCTTTCTGCCACCAAATACAACTAGTGTGATTCAACCTGCATTCAAGCAACAATACAGAAAGCGAATTGTGCAGTACATTCTGCATACAATGGAACAGAAGCAATCGGCAGACATTGATGTCAAAATTGCCATTTACTTCATGCACGCTTCATGGAATTCAGTTATCCAGGTGATGATCATCAACTGTTTTTGCAAAGGACAGTTTGATTCATCACATGCACATGAAAATGCTGGTGGCACAGTCAACATTGATCAGCCTTTATCCGTGCTGAGCGATGAGAAGTTGTCTGCAATTTTGGACTGTTCAGTGACCTTTGAACAATTTGTAACAGTTGATGATGAACTGATTTCAGCTGAAAAACAGTCCTGGAAGAAATCACAGCACGTTGCTGTAAAAGCAATGACAACTGTGCTCTGGAGGGTGCAGAATATGTTGAAGATGAAATGATGAAACAACCTTTAAAGAAATGACACGTGTTACACTTGCTCAGTCTATGCTTTCAAAGTGGTATGTGCTTTTATTGGTAGTTTGACCGATGTACAGGAAGATGTTTTCAATGCTGTGGCTTGTATTTAGGACTTCATAATTAACAGACCAGTGAATGTCACACAGTGTAAAATCATATTTTTATTTTGCTGCAGATCAGTGTATTTGATTAGAAAGTTACTGCCCTTTCGTGTACTGTGTATAGTGTATCAACTCCACTGAATAAAAACTGAAATATGAAAATAAACTTCTGGGCCTGTCTTCTCTGCTTTTAGTGCACTGTAAATATCTACTCCTGTTAATGTCACATCGAAAGCAACCAAATAGGTTGCAGGCAGTTCAGAATGCAATGGCCAAGTTGATTTGGGGGGGAAGGAAGTATGATCATCAGGCTCTTTTTCGAAAGAGAAGGATGCCCATCTTTCAACCCAAATCGGAAGATGGGCGTCCTTCTCACAGGGTCGCCCAAATCGGTATAATCAAAAGCTGATTTTGGGCGTCCCCAACTGCTTTCCATCGCAGGGATGACCAAAGTTCACAGGGGCGTGAATTGTTGCCGGTTTCCAAGTGAAGTCTAATCAGCTGGAAATCTTAACCTCTATTAGAATCAAACTGGTGGTTCTTGATGAAGCCCTGAAGTGGGTGGAACGTTTTGGGCCCCGTTGAAAAAAAAATGAACAGTTGAAACGTGGGGTTACCAAGCCAATTACGTTACAAGCTAAGTTAATCTATGCTCTGTTATGGCTTGTGAGAAATTTGTTTACTCAGTAATAATTTGAAATTGTAGCTCTAATATGGGCAATTTTGATTAAAAGACAGTGGGAAAGTTGACCCTATGGAAGAGATCAGATCACGGACATAAAAATCTTATATAGATATCAATGTTCTGTTGGTCAGACCTTGGTAAACACCTTGGTTTCTGAGGGTATTCCCTGTCTTTTTATTGTTGTATGTTCACTCTACACAACCCTTTAGGATTGTGTTTGGCTGTTTATCAACCTATGTTGTAAAAAAAAGGACATCCCTGACGAGCACTTGGACGACTTTACCTGGTCCTGTTTTTTTTTTACGACCAAGGCACAAAAAGGTGCCCGAACTGACCAGATGACCACCGGAGAGAATTGGGGATGACCTCCTCTTACTCCCCCAGTGGTCCCTAATCCCCTCCCACTCTCAAAACAAATCTTTAAAAATATTTTTTGCCAGCCTCAAATGTCATACTCAGGTCCATCACAGCAGTATGCAGGTCCCTGGTGCAGTGCACTTCAGGCAGGCGGACGCAGGCCCATCCCCCTCTACCTGTTACACTTGTGTTGGTAAATGTGAGCCCTCCAAAACCCACTGTACCCACATCTAAGTGCCTCCCTTCACCCGTAAGGGCTATGGTAGTGTGTACAGTTGTGGGTTTGGGGGGGGGGGGGGGTTGCGGGGCTCAGCAAACAAGGTAAGGGAGCTATGTACCTTGGAGAAATTTCTGAAGTCCACTTCAGTGCCCCCTAGGGTCCCCGGTTGGTGTCCTGGCATGTCAGGCGGACCAGTGCACTAAGAATGCTGGCTCCTCCCATGACCAAAGGGCTTGCATTTGGTTGTTTCTGAGATGGGCGTCCTTGATTTCCATTATCGCTGAAAATCAGAAACGACCAAGTCTAAGGATGACCTAAATTTCAGGATTTGGGCGTCCCCGACCGTATTATCGAAACGAAAGATGGACGTCCATCTTGTTTCGATAATACGGGTTTCCCCGCCCCTCCATCGGGAAGTTTTGCGAGGACATCCTTAGCAAAACTTGGGTGTCCCTTTCGATTATGCCCCTCCACGAGACACCTTGTCTGATTCAGTTTCACTGGTTGTCATTGCTGGCCAGAATTGAATTTAAAGTTTTAATTTTTATTTTAAAAATTATTTATGGTTCAAGTCCCGGCTGTCTAAAAGATTTTGTGGCAATATATACCCCCCACAGAAATTTATAATATATCCATGACTTGAAACTAATTAAACCATCGAGAAATGGTAGGTACAGAGCAAACATTATTGGGTAAAGGTGATAAATAATGGAACTCTCTTCCAGGAGATTTGAGAGGTATAACAATTGTGATTGTCATCATTTGAAAATGTGGCTTTTTACAAAGTATTTGACTATGTAATGAGGTTGTTATGAAGTGATATCTGGGATTTAGTTTTAGTATCTAGGACAGATATAGTTTTTAGATTTTGCATGTTAAATATCCGTTATGTAGAGAATTTCTTTTTTAGATGTTTTATTCTGTAATTCGTCCTGTGCATCAGCAGCAGCTAGTAAGGCACTCTGCCTCCAGCTGGGCTTGTGCCTGTTCCTGTTGTTCTTCAATATCCTGCCACCTTTGATGCAATTTTCTCTTTCTGCAAGGGGGGTACATTGGAGAGGAACAGGAATGGGCCCAAACCCACCCGGAGGCAGAGTGCCTTGATTGCTGCTGTTGATGCACACAAGTTTGGAGGACCCGGGTGGGCAGTGAGTGAGAAACCAGGTATCGTGGGAGAGGGAGCTGGAGATGTGCTGATCTGGGTGGGGGGGGGGGGAAGAGTGAAAGGCAGCTATGCTGGATTGGGTGGAGGGGGATTGGAACTTGAAAGATGGTATGCTGGTCCTGGTTTTGGGGGGAAGAGAAGGAGAATATGGTGGACCTGCGATTGGGGGAGGGGTGGAGATGGAGATCTGTTGGACCCACTGGGGAGAAGAGATAGATCAGGTTACACTAGCATAGAGAGAGGGACAGCTGAATATAAGGGGAAGATACGGACACTAAGAGAACAGATATTAAACATGCGGGGAGGACAGGAACAGGGACACAGGAGATATGCTGGACAGGACAAATAAAGATGCAGAGAGAAGGTGGATGGGTGGACAGGAGAGAGAAGAAATGTCAAGTGTACAGGACACCCTGGAAAGACGGGGGAAAAAACAGAGAAAAGCACAAGAGACACTTGAACCAAATGTGCAGACTTACAAAGATAGAAAAAAGTATTTTATTTTTAATTTATTTATTGGAATGTGTCACCTTTAGAAAATGTGCATCTCTGATATCTTCCACTTCAGTTTCTCTCTCTCTAGTATTGCTGTATATGCAAGTCTGATTTCTTGTGTTTTTTGTTTTTTTTTGCCCTCATCTCCATTACTGATGTGTAGTCCCTTGTTTCATATTTGCTGAGGGTGTTTTGCATGTGTGATCAAGGTACATTATTTTACTAGCATGTAGTTTATACGCGGAGATCTGTAGCTGTCCTGTATGTTCTGTTTTCTTACTAGGGGCTGTATTGGTTTGTTAGGACCTGGAGTAATATTTATAGTACTATTTTTTCATGGATAAAGTTGTTGCTTTTTGAGTCCTGGAGGTTAGTGCTATTATGGTATGGTAAGGTATTTCTATATAGTGTTTTTCCTTGAAGGGATTGTGTGTTGGACTTACTGAGGGGACATCAAAACTTAAATATAATTTTAGTTTCTCAAACATCTGACAGAGTTTGTGAAATAATCAGAGAATATATGTGTGTCATTTTTTTCTTCTAAAATGGCAACCCTAGTGCGGACAGTTGAGTGTAGAAGGGGGCGTGCAGAATAAGGTTCAACAGTAGGTGAGGCAAGGGACTTGGGGTGGGACAAGGGAAGGGGCATGTAGCAAGACAGGTGTTGGGTTTTCTCTGTCAAAAAGTTGGCAAACTTATCCACAGGTCTATTGAAAAGGAGAATCATTTAGCAGCTAGTCATTTAATATAGGGAAACCAGTGTCCAATATATTTCTGGTTTTTTGGTATCTATACAATTTCTCTGTCACATTTAGAAATTCCCCATGGGGAGAGACTGATTGCCTATACACAGCCAAATTTTTATTGTTACATCTACCCTGTGGGGAATAACCATGTTTTCAATTTCTTTCTAAAAACTTTTATATCTAATTCTGATCTCAACTTTGAAAGGCATCTCATTCAACCATTGTACTGCAATCACAGAAAAAATGCACGTTACCATTTGTAGTCAGTATCATGTGGTTATAATTTGGCTAAGATTAAATTTCTGATATAAAGGTGGACCTAGTTGTTTATTGTACAAGTACTGTGGAAAGACATTCTTAAATACATGTTTGTGCAGCGCTGCGTACGCCTTGTAGCGCTATAGAAATGCTAAATAGTAGTAGTAGTAGTAAATACATAATATCCCTGCCTGTGTCCTTCCATAACAAGGAGAAGAAGAAGTTTACTGCCCACCAAATGATGTCCTGGCTTCAAAGTTTTCTTTGTGCGCTACTCATCAGTGTTGGGGGTCATTCTTAGATACTTGCATAGAAATCAGCTGATAAATGTTATTCTCTCTGATAATGATCAGAAACGTTTACTGCCAGATAACTGACCACAAGCAAACCTCTGATCTTTTAGCAAACACTTATTTTACATCTTCCTTTTTGAATAGTAGAAATGAAGGCAAACGCTCAATCAGATTTTCATTCAGTTATTTATTTATTTATTTGTTGCATTTGTATCCCACATTTTCCCACGTACATGGCAGGCTCAATGTGACTTACATAGTACCATGGTGGCAATCGCCATTTTCGGTAAGAGAAATACAGAGTGGTCTTGCGTTTAAAGTTCATAAGTGACAGAGTAAATTAAGTATTCAAGGAGAGAGAGTTAAGTTTTGTCCAGTTCTGGTATGAGTTTTGATTGTGTTGCAGGGTTCAGGTGTTTAGGTTGGATCATTCTGTTATGCCTTTTTGAACAGGTTGGTTTTCAATGATTTCCGGAGGTTTGTTAGGTCGTGCATTATTTTCATGGCGTTTGGAAGTACATTCCGTAGTTGCGTGCTTATATAAGAGAAGCTGGATGCATACGTTGATTTATATTTTAGTCCTTTGCAGCTAGGGTAGTGGAGATTTAGGTATTATAAGGTCTGCCATGTAGACTGGGGCTTCACTGTGAATAATTTTATGAACCAGGGTGCAGATTTTGAACGCAATTCGCTCTTTGATTGGGAGCCAATGTAGTTTTTCTCGTAAGGGCTTGGCACTTTCGTATTTCGTTTTTCCAAATATGAGTCTGTGGTGTTTTGGGCAGTTTGGAGTTTCTTAATGATTGTTCTTTGCATCCGGCATAGATTGCATTGCAGTAGTCTAGGTGACTTAGAACCATTGATTGTACCAGGCTGTGGAATATTTCCCTCGGGAAGAAAGGTTTTACTCGTTTAAGTTTCCACATTGAGTGGAACATTTTTTTGTTGTATTTTTCTCTTGGCTCTCTAGCGTGAGATTTTGGTCGATTGTAACTCCGAGAATTTTCAGGCTGTTTGAAACAGGAAGCGTGTAGTCTGGCGTGTTTATATGGATCGGTTTGTTCGTGTTGTGTAGTGATGAGAGGATCAGACAGTGTGTTTTTTCTGCATTGAGTTTTAATTGAAATGTATCCGCCCATGAGTTCATGATTTGGAGGCTGTTTGATTTCGTTTGTGATTTCTGTTAGATCATGTTTGTACGGGATGTATATTGTGACATCATCTACGTAAATGTAGGGGTTAAGGCCTTGGTTGGATAGGGATTTGGGTAGTGGGGTCATCATTAGGTTGAAAAGGGTCAGTGATAGTGGTGATCCTTGGGGTACTCCACATTCTGGTTTCCATGGTAGTGATGTGTTCAAGTTTGCTATCACTTGGTATGTTCTTGCAGTTAGGAAGCCATTGATCCAACTGAGTGTGCTTCCCCCGATCCCGAAGTATTCTAGTATGTTTAGTAGTATTTTATGGTTTACCAACGCACTAGACATATCGAATTGTGGGAGAAGTACACTCTTGCCAGTTGCAATTTCTTGTTTGAATTTGGTTAGGAGAGTGATTAGTACTGTTTCAGTGCTGTGGTTGGAGCGGAATCCTGATTGTGATTCGTGTAATATTGGAAATGTGTTTAAGTAATCAGTAAGTTGCTTGGTTACCGTGCTTTCCAGTAGTTTGACTACCAGAGGGATAGATGCTACCGGGCGGTAGTTGGTAATATCATTTGCTTTTTTCTTTGAGTCTTTAGGTATTGGGGTGAGTAGTATATTGCCTTTGTCCTTAGGAAAGAGTCCATGTTGTAGCAAGTAGTTTAGGTGTGATGTGAGGTTTGCTATGAAGCGTTGAGGAGCGGATTTTATTAGGTTGTTGGGGCATATGTCTAGTTTACAGTGGGATTTGGCAAACCTGTTAATTGCTTGGGTGACGGTTTCAGCGGTGAGGAGTGCGAAGTTTGTCCAGATTCGGTCTGCTGGGTATTCACCTAGGATTGGGTCCAGATAGTCAGTGAATTTTTCGATGTCTCTGGTGTTCTGTGGTAGCGTATTGCGTAGGTTTACAATTTTCTCATTAAAGTATTTAGCAAGTTTGTCTGCCGATGGGGTCTCTGTGTTGGTTGTGGTAACCAGTGTGGTATCTAGTAATTTGTTGACGAGTTGGTAAAGTTTATGGGTGTCTTTGTAGTCTGACCCTATTTTGGTTTTGTAGTAAGACCTTTTGGTTTGCCTTATTGCATACTTGTATTTTCTTTGCATTTGTTTCCATGCGTTGAGTGTGTGTTCATTCTTTATTTTTATCCATGCTAGTTCAAGCCTCCTAACTTGTGTTTTTAGTTTTTTTCAGTTCTCTGAACATCTGAACATGTTGAGATGTTCAGTTATCTGAACATCTTTGGAATATTTATTTATTTATGGCAGTTTATATATAACCATTCCTAGTGTGTTTTCTCCCATCTCCTAGCCCTGATAGGGAGGGGGGAAGCATTACAGCCTCATAGGCTGTAAAAAATAAGAGAGAAAACTTAGACTTAGGTGCAATCAGCCATATCTTTATTTATATCTCACAGAGCCAATATACAAAATAATTGTTTTCTCTCTGGAGCAGGTTGTCAGTCAGGTGCGCACCCTGAAAGATGAGGACTGCTCAGCTAACATCTCCCGGACATCACATAAATACTGTTACGAGTTCTGCCTTCCCAGAAATCATGTGACTTCTCCCAAACTAACTTATGATCATATATGGATATTCCTGTAATATTCTGTTATTCTTTATATGTATACATATATGGACATTTCCTACATTATATCATCCTCTCCTCTTATATGCACAATGTGACCACTAATTTAGTTCTTATCAGTATGGCTGTGCTCATAGCAAATGACCATGAAACCAGCTAGTACATATCATGAAACACCTGGTGTCTCTTCCACTCCGAGCACATATTTCCATAGCAACATCCTGAGCTCACATGGTCCTCAGTCTCAAGGTTACATCCAATTATATCTGCCATACATGGACTGCAGGGCCCCCAAGCTCCTTCCTTGTGTCACCTTGACATGTAACATGCATATCCCATATCCCAAGAAAGCATAGTACAACTGCAGGAACACAAGGTTAGGAAAACTTGGGAGCCTGCTAGCCCATCATTTGGATAGCCTGCTAAGCCTTGGGATCCAGAGCCAGCTGAGCCCTGAGATCCAGCTGATTCTTTATACAGGCCATAACCACACAACATGGCAGTATAGGAAGGATTATACACTAGAAACAGTTCTTTGAAGAGCAAACAAAAAATCTTTAAAATGTATGAACACAAGAGGGGAGTGGCCTGGGCAAGATGGCGTCCTAGCTGGTCTCTCAGCGTTCTCTGTGTTAGTGGGTGATTCCTCGGGTCTGTTTTCCTTTTGAAAATTAAAATGCCACATACTAAAAGAAAAGGGACGACAAGGAGATTGCTGCCGATACCCCTAACGTCGTCCCCCGCCCAGCAAACAATTGACCGCTATGTGAGAAGCTTACCTCCTGGACAAGGATCGGCGAGCCCTGCTGTGAGCGACGTCGAGGGAGCGACGCCGACTTTGGGGCCGGAAACTTCTTTATCGCCGCCTATGCTGAATCCACCACCTTGCCCTGCTGCCTCCAGGTTGGAAGTTGCGGACCGGACTGACTCCGAAGTGTTTAGTCCAAGCTCGCACGGCGGTGCTTCCCCTGGAGGAGCAGAGGGAGACATCGAGGAGCAGGAAGTGCTCAAGGAGGTGACAATGGAAGTCATTTGGCAAGCGGTCCAGAAACTGACGGAAGAGGTGGCAAATTCCACTAAACAAATGCTTATGATAGTGAGTAAATTGACGACTATGTCTGACTCTTTAGATAATATAAAACAAGATCATGCTAATCAAATAGGTCAACTAAAAGAAGAGGTTAACTCTCTGAAAATGGTAGTGGATACTTTGGTTAAAGATAAAATTTTTTCGGCACGGAAATTAGAACAATTAGAAAATCACAATCGACGACTGACTTTGAGACTACTTAATTTTCCTATATCGTCAATTATGACATCCCGTGATTTTCTTAAGAAGTATTTTCAAGAAATACTGAATCTATCTTCAACAGATATACCTCCTTGTAGTAAAGTCTATTATTTGCCAAATGTTCCAAAAAATAGAGAAGTTTCAGAACCAGTGAAAACTATGCCCGCTATTGACATTCAAAATTTAACAGCTGTTCTGGAAGAATCTATGGATGAGATCACATCCAGAGGAACTCTGATTATAACTTTAGTTTTCGAACAAGATATAAATATGTTGATGAAATTGTATTTTAAATATTCTCCAAAAACATTTTGTGGCCAGAAAGTGTGGATGTTCCCGGATGTGGCAAAGATTACACAACAAAGGAGAAAACAATTTTTACTTATGAGAGACGAAGTCAAGGGATTAGGTGCAACATTTATGTTGGCCTACCCTTGTAAATGTTTGATTCGCCTGTCTGGGACAAAATATGTTTTTTTTTTGAACCATCTCAACTAAAGACGTTTCTGGACTCTAAAAGATCTTCTAGTTGAATGACATTAAGAACTATCAGCAATAATAATTCGGGATAAAGATCAGGACTTACCTATACATTATTAAAATAGTTTCTTCTTAAGTTACATTCTCCTTGAAATTGTACTTACAACCCACTACCCCCCCTTCCTAGATTGTGGTCTGAGGCAGAGTATAAATAATTGTATTTTGGAAATCTCTGTTAGATTTTCTATGTTTTCTTTTCATTTTCTTCTAAATAATTTCTCTGTATTGCCTTACAAATGATTATTCGTTTGTATTATTGAAACTAATAAATAAATAAATAAAAAATGTATGAACACATTCGGTTGTCTAAGTTAGCATCATACATTTTCAATTATTGCTATCTTCTTATAGCCCCTATTTAGCTTGAGGATCCAACAAAAGGGTGCAATTGCACACCGTCAGTAGAACACTAATGCCTTTTGGTTAATTGTTTTCAAGTTTTGCCCTTTCAGGATATTGCCACAAACTGATTATTGTATAAAACCTTCGAAGCACAGATCCATTGCAATGAATGTTTTGATCCCTGTAGATGACATCCTGAAAAGGTTCTAATTTTCTCTGTGCAGTTTGATCTCATTATTTTCTGTAAGAGGTACATTGCATTTCTGTCATTTCAGGATCTAATGACTTGACTATGCAGAACCTAGTTTAGAAGGTCTTATTTGTGAGAAGTGTGGCCCAGGGAGGACAAGAAATTTATCAGGACCTCATTAGTACATCTTGAAAATGACTCCAACAGTTATACCCCTATAATGTCAAGGCAATATTTTCTCCAGAGCATATTTGAAGCCTCTGAGGAAGAAAATAAATTGTACATATAAGCTGTGTATCTGTTCTGGCCAGACTCTTGTCAATCATTTCATTGCCCTGAAGCAAAAGTAATGAAAGCTTTTTTTTTTTTTTTGCTTTTCAAAGCACTGGGAGCCTTCACATTTTCGATCAGGGCTTTTTTTTTTTTTTTCCAAGGAGTACTTAATTGTACTGAATACAGGAAGCTTTTCTATTGCCTGATAAAATTAACTCAGTCCCAAGTATTCATAAAAGAGCCCAGTCTCTGCATACCCCAAATTCACACACACATGCCTTCCTGAGGGGAAAGGACTTCAACCAGTGCCTGTGGGCCAATAAGATGGTATGGAGGTATAGGCTGCAGCTAGCACGTAATGGCTCTGCCCCAGCAAAACATAGGAGAAGCAGGGCTACTGTCCAGAAAATAAAGGTAGAAAACAATTTTTTAGTTTTGGTTTAGTGACTTAAATATGCCAGCTCTTAGAATTGGAATATGCAGCATTTTATACCTTTGTATGTTGCACAAAATGTGTTTGTTTCTCTGGTATTGTACAGCAGAGAGAGTCCAGTTTTTGGCTGCACATTTCAGTCATTTACCTGTGTTTGATAAGGCTCTATCCATATTTTGCATATGTGACCAAGATAAGGTATTTTCTGAGCATGTAGTTTCTGTGTAGGGATTTGTAACAGTCCAGCTTATTTTCTTCTGTAGGCCGACCGAATTTCGTTTCAGAATTGTCACCAAAACCAAGCAATTCCACATTCAGGTTTCAGCCGAAAATGCTTAATGCAATTAATCCCCACCCTCACCCAACACCTGTAGGTTCTCCCTAGGCCTACCTTAGGAAGCCCTGGTTGGTCTAGTGGCCTCTTCAGGGACAGGAACGAACTCCACTTTTCCCTGCCCCATTCTTCTGCTCCAATGGAAATGGCTGCCAAGACTCCTACTCGTGAGACTGCCATGGGGTGTTATAGCAGCAATTTTGTGGTGGGAACCAACGCAGGTAGGGGACTCGCTCCTGCTCATACTGGTTCCAACTGCAAAATGGCTGCCGGAACCTTATGCAGCAGTCTGGGCCTCCATTTCCATTGGAGCTGCACAGGGTAGAAAGAAGTGGGATTCATTCCTGCCCCCAAAGAGGCCACTAGACCACCAGGGCTCCCTAAGGTAGGCCCATGGAGGGCCAACCATTGTCAGGTGGGGGCAGCGGGGTTAATGGCAGGAGAGGGCTTTTTGGATTGGATGGGGGGCATTTTCATTTACGCTTTTGGTTTCTACTGAAAAAGAGTAGCCAATTTCAGTCACAGATTTAGTTTCGGCAGGAACCAAAAATTCTGTGTTCTTGCAGGCTCTGTTTTCTTTTTCCAAAAAGCAGTGTGTTCTAAGGTCTAGGGTGTAATATTTGCAATGCTTCCTTTTCATGGAGACACTGGTGGTTGCAGGGGGCATCTAGGGTTTACTGAGACCTTAGTGGCCACTCCACTCCTTAACGATGTCCCTGCATGTACCAGTACCTCTTATGCTAGACAAAAACAAATCCCACTGCTTTCAATAATAGCTATTTGTAGCCTCTGTAGAAAAGTAAATATGGTTACATATCAGCTATTCATCTCTCCTTTTGGCCTAACAGCCTTTATTACCTGTAAGGGAAAAGCACTGCCACTTTTCTTGAACTATTTCAACTATTTCTTGAACTATTATTGAGGAGCAACTATTTGCTCCTCAATAATTCTACTGCTTTTCACCCTTGGCCTTTCAAAAAAAAAAAAAAGGTGAGAGAGAGGGAGGGTCCCTTTCTCAAAATGACTAGCATTTTCTGTAGTAACAAAAAAATCAAGGAAGAGTGCAAGCAAACAGCAGATCAAAACACAACATGAGAAGCATCACTGTTGCTACTTCAACATTAAGTAATTCTGATTGGGTTTCTATTCCATTGTAATTTTGTTTCAAGTTAGGGGAGGTGGTTAAAACATGTACTTAAGGGATGGTGGATTTCATTGTACTATTCTGCTAAACCTTCACTTTGTTTTATTCAGTCTGAAATGACAAACAAGGTTCACTGTGGAGAAAGTTGTTGCACAGCTGATCTGTGGTGACAGAGAGGGTTCATGCAACTCTGGAAATGGCATGCATTAAGATAATAGACGATTATGCTCATGGGGAGGAACAGGGCTTTGAGCTGGATGACCCCCTCTTCTTTGAAAGTGTATCCAGCATTGATGAAAAGGAGATGCCAGTGCCAAAGGAGATCCCAACCCTTGCAGCAGTATGAGTGAGAGAATTTCTTACTACTTAACCCCAAGGATAAGCAGTGGCTTTCCCCAAGTGTACCTTAATAAAGGTTTACAGACTTTCATCCATATCTTTTTTTTAAACCAAGATAATAACATAAGAATAGCCATATTGAGTCAGACCAATTGTTTAGTCCAGTATCCTGTTTCCAGCAGTGTCAAAGCCAGGTTACAAGTACCTGGCAGAAACCCAAATAGTGGCAACATTCCATGCTACCAATCCCAGGGCATGCAGTAGCTTCTCCATTTCTGTCTTAATAGAAGATTGGAGGGTGACCAATGTAACTCTGATTTTTTTTTTTTTAAGTTCCAGAGATAATCCAGGAAATTAATGACTGGTGAGCCTGACATTGGTGCCGGGCAAAATGGTAGAAACTATTATAAAGAACAAAATTACAGAGCATATTCGAAATCATGACTTAATGAGACAAAGCCAACATGGATTTAGTGAAGGGAATCTTGCATCACCAATCTATTACATTTCTTTGAAGGGGTGAACAAACGTGGATAAAGTTAAACCAGTCGATATTGTGTATCTGGATTTTCAAAAGACATTTGACAAAGTACCTCATGAAAGACTCCAGAGGAAAGTGGAGTGTCATGGGATAGGAGGTAGTGTTCTATTGTGGATTAAAAACTGGTTAAAAGATAGAAAACAGAGAGTAGGGTTAAATGGTCAGTGTTCTCAATGGAGAAGGGTAGATAGTGGGGTTCCCAGGGGTCTGTGCTAGGACCGCTGCTTTTTTGGCCGCCGCCACACAATGAGCAGAAGATTTCAGCGTATTATCTACAATGACACCAGTCTTCCAATTTCCTAAGGTCTGGAGTGGAGGAGTGGCCTAGTGGTTAGGGTGGTGGACTTTGGTCCTGGGGAACTGAGGAACTGAGTTCAATTCCCACTTCAGGCACAGGCAGGTCCTTGTGACTCTGGGCAAGTCACTTAACCCTCCATTACCCCATGTGAGCCGCATTGAGCCTGCCATGAGTGGGAAAGCGCGGGGTACAAATGTAACAAAAAAAAAAAATTCCTGCAAGTTTTCACAGTCCGCATGTGTTTTAACAACCTTGAGAAGTTTTGTGTCATCTGCAAATTTAATCACCTCAATCATTCTGATTTCCATATCATTTATAAATATACTAGTAAAAAAGGCCCATTTCCAAAACAAATGAAACGGGCGCTAGCATGTGGTTTGGTTTTTTTTTGTTTTCTTTTTCTGTTTGATATTAAGGGATATATTTTTTTTTTAAAAAAGGAAAAGAGTTTTTTTTTAAAGTTGTAAAGTCTGTATGAGTGTTTGTGGTTTTGAGGGGGGGTTGTGGGGGTCTATGGGTGTATGCTATTTTTTTGGGGGGGAGGGGTGTTTGTGGGGTAGGGTAGCGTTGTTCTGTATGAGTGTTTGTGGTTTTGAGGGGGGTTGTGGGTGTCTGTGGGTGTGTGTGCCATTTTGTGGGGGGGTGTTTGTAGGGGGGTGTTTGTGGGGTAGGGTTGTTCTGTATGAGTGTTTGTGTTTTTTTGGGGGGGGATTATGGGATTCTGTGGGTGTTTGTAAGAGAGAGATGTAGGTTTTTACTGTTTCAGTTTTTGTATTAAGGGGGTTGGGGGAGGGAGTGTGTGTGTATGAGTGTGAAAGCAAGATGTTGTCTGTTCATGGCAGTGTGTGGCATTTTGGGTGGTGGGCAGTTTGGTTGTATGTATGTGTGTTAGTGAGTGATGCTGATTGTCCATATTAGATGTGGGGTTTTTTTGTGGCTGGTAGGGGGTGATTCTCTGCGTGTGAGTGTGATACAGTAATCTTAATTCAGCAGGGCACTCTGATGTGGTATTTGTAGGCACTTGTATTTTTGTTGAAACCAGAGGGATCCGTTGCAGGCAGGCAGTAGGAGTAGATATGGGTTTTTTTTTTCCGAGTGTGGAATGTGGGTGGTGTTCTGTAGGGGGGGACGGGGCTGAGGGTGCATGTGTCTGGAGGTCTCCTTGTAGGCACTGATTTCAGCTGGGCACTCAGGTGGGCTATTATCCGTTTTTTTTAGGGGGGGGGGTTGGGTGCCGGAGGTTTCCGTTTGGGTGGGTATTTTTTTTGGGGGGGGGGTTGGTTTGGTTTTAGTGTGGAATGTGGGTGGCGTTCTGTAGGGGGGGGTGGGGCTGAGGGCGCATGTGTTTGGAAGTCTCTGTTGTAGGCACTGAACGCCGGCTTGGAGACTCACCGCATGAACAGCTTGCAGAGTAAGGTCCGCGATGTAGTGGTTGTTTAGTGACGTTCTTCGTCCGCGCTTTCCTCGCGGTTGGTCCCCGTGCTGGTAGCTACCCCCTCCTCAGGAAGGGGCGGGACTCGTGTGTGTTTGTTTTTTTTTTCCTGAACGCCGCTGCATTTTCTTCGCTGTCCCACTCCTGCTCCTCTGCAGCACCGGTCCCATTCAAAGGCTTGGTGGTTTCTAAGTCCATGTGAGTGTTTGGGAGGTGGAACCGTACTTTGTGTGCATCACCTGAGGCACAGCCAATCAGCAGCGGGTGGAACCGTACTTTGTGTGCATCACCTGAGGCACAGCCAATCAGCAGCGCGTGGGCGGGGCAAACACTGATGTTCAAAAAGTGGTCTCTGCCGCCTCACTTTAGAACGTTGGGAAAGTGAGGCTTCATTAGAATGTTGGAGGTGTGTTTTATATAGAGAGATTAAATAGTACCGTTCCCAGTACTGATCCCTACGGCACTCCAGTATTCACCCTCCTCTATTGAGAGAAATGACCAAGCTGGTGCATTAGCTGCTTTTATTACTTGCTCCATGAATGAGTTCCAGAACTAAAAAAAATCCAAAAATTAATACTGCGACAAGGTTATTGTATTCAGCTGGTAAATTTGAGAATGTTACGCCATTGGCTTACCATTTAAAATTTTTACAGTGGTTTTTATGCAATAATTATTTAGGCATATAATAACATATTGCATACCAATTACAAATACTTAATAATTTACCCTGGTATTTCGTCGTATAAGTATCAAATCAAATCTTTATTAAATAACATTAAAAATTGTATCCAAAATCACAAAAGTAAGGAGTCAGAAGTTCCACCAACACTCCTCTATATATGCCCCAAAATAAAGTATCAGTCCTTCATAGCAAATTGCAAACCTTGTATAACAACCCGCAGATTCAAGTCCTGATTAATCACAAACCACTAACTGGTCACTCTGCATGACTACCCGCATGCATTCACTTTCAGTGGGTCAAATGAAACAAATCTATCCTGTGCAGGCCAGCAACTGTGACCTACTGTGTAGTCTCCCGCAACCGCTCACTTTTCAGCAGGTGACCTCCTCCTACTTGTTAGACTACATCTGCTTCTTTTAATAGTGATGGGGAGACAGACACCGTTCTTATATAAATGCAGGGGTAAAATGCTTTAATGAAATTCACATCCACCTAATTGTTCTTGTCCTCAATACAGGCCAGTATTTCACAAATTGCTTTCTCAGAAAAACATAGCATACGACCTAAAAACAATAATACAAAAAATTAAGGCTATATTTTAATTGTGATTAACACCACGATTAACTTGAAATTTGTTAATTGTGATTTTAAAAATGAATCAAGGTTAATAAAATTGCCTTACCTTTCCAGCAGCCACCATTATGTTCCCCTTCCCTTCCTCTCCACTCAGCATGTCAGTGTTGCAATTTGGGCACTCCTGATTAGCTCCTTCCTTCCCCTCCGGCGAGCTCCGTCTAAGTCCATCCTCTTCTCTGAGTCCCCCCCCCCCCCCCCCGGCGAGGTCTGTTCCTCTTCTCTGAGTCCCCCTCCCCCCGGCAAGGTCTGTTCCCCTTCCTTGGGTACCCTCCCCCCCCATGAGGTCCGTCCTCTACCCCGAGTCCCCTTCTCTCCCCTTCAAACAGGTCTGTCCTCTTCCCTGAGTACCTCTCCCTCTCCACTCTGCGAGATCCGACTCCCACCTCCCTCCCCCCTGCCATGAGGTCAGGGTCCCCTCTTCCTCCTCATACAGCTCCCTGTCTGCATGCTTGATTAGGCATGCAAGCAGGCAGTCTGGGGGGGGGGAGGGGGCAAAGAGAGTAGAGACATGCAATCACACAGGCTGTGAGTGACTGCATCTGTCCCCCATCCCACCCCCCAGGTGCCTTAAATAACCACATACTTTAAATACAATGAGTTTTAACATTTTTCATGGATAAACCCTGTCATATATGAGTGAATTGTTAAAGTTTCTATCAGCCCAGAATCATATGTTTGAGAGATCATTTTAGATTACATTTTCCAGGCAATTCAGAATTATGTTGTTCAATGTATGTTAGAAATGACTTTTGGTTACCAGGCTTCTAAAATATAGAACGGGTTACCTTATCTAAATTATAGGACCTTTGTGGGGGGGGGGGGGGACTTTTAAAACCCATCTTTTGATAGATGGGGCAAGATGGCATCTGTGGGAGGAGACGTGGTTTGAGAGCTCTTGCAATATGAATCGCGTATTCTTGAAGAGAAATAATTTTTCCTCGTTTTAAATGGGGAAAAGGAAAGGGAAAACTGGGGTGAAAGCCTCCCCTAACACCGGTGTTAATCCCACTCTCAGACAGACAACGCTAGAAGATTTCAGAGTTCCACCACTGGCTATGCAAAGGCCTACCTTGATTGAATCCCCTTGTTCAGCTGGGGAATCCAGCATAGAAGCGGCTTTGTTAAGCCCACTCTATCAGCTATCACCCCCAAGACCAGGAAGGGAAATAACGACAGCAGTTGAGCCCCGAGGGGCGTTTCCCGAAGATGTTAATTCCACTTCAAAGGCTGGGAGAAGCCCTGCTGTTTCGTCTACCCCGATGGAAAAGATGCCAACAGAAACAGTTGGAGCTGGTGCCCCTCTGTTTTCTCCAATCGAGGGAGTTAACTCTGGAAGTCTCGGGACGACTGCAAAACCTGCAGATGTGCTGTGGGAAGCTATCCAGACTCTAAACACTTCATTCCTTCAGGTAAATAACTCATTTAAGCTAGAACTTTTGGCATTGAATCAGTTTAAAACTTCTTTTACTGAAAGAGTTGAATTGAATGAACAAAAAATTGAAACAAATGAAGGTGAAATTAAAAAATTGCAAAGTTCCACTGGAACCTTGATCCAAGATAGAAATATCTTGGACGGAAGATTAGAATATTTTGATAATCAAATAAGGAAGAATAACCTGAGATTCCTTAAGTTTCCGAGATCTCCTTTGATTACTCCCATTGATATGCTTAAGAAGTACTGCACAGAAGTATTGATGATTCCTAAAGAAGCATTTCCTCCTATTGTTAAGGCATATTACATCACTCGGACATCAGTTCCTGCTGACCCTCAACAACAACTTAACTGAATTTTTGGAAAGTTCTCTTGATGTGATCACGGAGCGTACAACTTTAATAGTGACTTTCGCATTTGAGACCGATAGAAACAACATACTCCGACTTTACTTCAGACACATTTCAACACAATTTCTTGGAACTAAAGTACTGGTGTTTCCTGACTTGAACAGAGAGACTCAGAAAAGAAGAAAGCAATTTATAGACTTGAAATCAAGAGTTCTTGCTTTGAATGGGACTTTCTTATTAAAATTTCCATGTAGATGTTTAATTTCTTTAAATGCAGTTAATTATGTCTTTTTTGAATCAAGGAAACTACAGGAGTTTATTTTATCTCATGAAGGAGAAGTAGTTGGAAGTTGGGATGCCCCTACAAATGAGAATGCTGGCAATCGCTAGTGGTCCTTTAACATATCCCCTCTTTTGTTAGAATAATATTTCAAATTATATTTTCCTTGTATCTTGCCTATAATAAGTAGTGGACAAAATTATATGCTATTTCAATCTTGTGTATGAAGATTTTCCTGCAATATATTTTCTTTTTTTTCCAATTAACATTTATGTTATGTAAATGTAATAATGAAACTTATAAATAAAGAATTATAAAAAATAAATAAAACCCATCTTTTTCAAAAATATGTTAGAAAAGACATTTAAAATGTGAAGTTTGGCATTTCATGTTATTTTAGAGAAGGATTGTATTGTAATTCCTAGGAATTCCTAGTTCTCTGTTTTTGTTAACCACAATGATCTGTTCTCAGTATACGCAGTATATGAGAGATCTATTAGTATTGGCATTGGTAGCTATATGTTAAGTGAAAAAAATATTTTCTCCTATTTGTTTTAAATGTGCTACTATATACCTTCATGGCATGTTCCCTCATCTTTGCATATTTTGAAAGAGTAAACAATCGATTTTCATTTACCCATTCCACTCCATTCAGTATTTTATAGAGTCTCTTCTCCAAGCTGAAGAGTCTCAATAAACCACTTCGCCAACCCAACCCAGTTAAGAATGTCTACCTTCTATACTCACCCACCTAACTCTTTTCTTTTCCCTACTTAATCTTGATACTAACTGTATCTGACATCCTGGAATGACAATGTCATTACAAGTCTCTGTAAGCCACATTGAGCCTGCAAATAGGTGGGAAAATGTGGGATACAAATGCAATAAATAAATAGAGGGGCATTTTCGAAAGAAACGTCCAAGTTGCGATTTGGATGTCCTTGCAAAACGGCAAAACCAGGGGCGGGAAAACCCGTATTTTCAAAACGAGATGGAAGACCATCTTTCATTTTGAAAATACCGTCAGAGACGTCCAAATCCTTAGTCGGACGCCCCTAGACATGGACATTTCTGACTTTCGTCGATTTTCGAAACCAAAGATGTCCTTGTCAAAACGTCCAAATGCAAGCCATTTGGGCATGGGAGGAGCCAGCATTTCTAGTGCACTGGTTCCCCTGACATGCCAGGACACCCTAGGGGGCACTGCAGTGGACTTCATAAAATGCTCTCAGGAACATAGCTCCCTTATCTTGTGTGCTGAGCCCCCCCAAAACCCACTACCCACAACTGTACACCACTACCATAGCTCTTACGGGTGAAGGGGGGCACCTATATATGGGAACAGTAAGTTTGTGGTGGGATTTGGAGAGCTTGCTTATTTCCTCCACAAATGTAACAGGTAGGGGGGGGGGGGGTATGGGCCTGGGTCCGCCTGTCTGAAGTGCACTGCAGTACCCACTAAAACTGCTCCAGGGGGACCTGCATGAGCTGTCATGGACCTGAGTATGACATCTGATGCTGGCGCGACATATTTTTAAATATGTTTTTTGAGGTTGGGAGGGGGTTAGTGACCATTGGGGGAGTAATGGGAAGTCATCCTCGATACTCTACGGTGGTCATTTTGGGCACCTTTTTGAGCCTTATTCGTAATAAAAACACTTCCGGGTGAAAACGGCCAAGTGTTCGTCAGGGACGTCCTTGCTTTTTTCGATTATGGGTCAAAGACGTCCAAATGTTAGGCACGCCCAAGTACCGCCTTCGCTATGCCTCCAACACGCCCCCTTGAACTTTGGATGTCCTTGCGACAGACTGCAGTTGGAAACGTACTAAATCGGGTTTCGATTATGCCGATTTGGACGTCTCTGGGAGAAGGACGTCCATCTTCTAATTTATGTCGAAAGATGGACATCCTTCTCTTTCGAAAATGAGCCCATTAGCCTCTTAAGCTATTAATTTCCTAATAATTCCTAACATTGTTTGCTTTTTTGGCTGCTGCCACACACTGAACATTGAGATTCCACAAATAGAAGTGTTCTATACTGGTGGTTTGACAAGAAGAAGCTCTTTAATAAATGTGGAATAAATAAAGAAGCTCTTTAATAAACAATGGAATAATGAAATACCAGAGCTCTATCTATGAAGACATGGTAGGCTGAGATTACACTGAGATGCACTCTGATAGAGAACATCTGGAGTCTCAAGTGATAACGATGGTAGAGGTATTGCAAAGTAGTGTTGCAAGAAACAAAAAGGGTCTTGCCTATGGGTGAAACACTTAACCAAAAATATTTTATATTTGAAAGTGTGTGAACATCGCCTGGAAGGTCTCTCTGCTATCACCAAAATGCCCATTCAAGGATAAAAGTAGGTACTGGTCAATTTTCAGCATTGTCAGAGTGGGTGGCATAGGGTTAAGATGCAGAAGGGCACCCTCATTTTGTGTCCAGGTTGAAAAGGTCTAAAGTCTGCACAGATTAAAATAGAACCTTTCAGAAGAGGAAACCAGTTATGACAAGACCAATATGGTTTATGTTTAGTATCACTGTGTTGGGATTTTCCTAGAATTTGTGCAAAGTTTTTGCTATTAGACAAATAGGTGAATAAGCATAGGGAGGAGCCAAAGGGGACAACATGGTACCCTAAAGAGCAAACATCTGCACAGTTCTCTCTCTTTTTCCTGCTGATATGCCAACAAAATAAAGACCAAGGAAGCCTGCTCTACCTGCACTGGGGAAAGCAACGAGTACTCCATTTTATGTTCAACAAAAACTAGATGCTTTTGCTGTGCACTCACCATCTACTGGGGCAGTCCCACTTGAAATGAAAGATGGTTAAACGGAACCCTCTTCATTTCTGGGAAGTAGCGTTTCACTATCCCTGAAGAGAGAGATCGTCCAGGGTAACCCTGCACTGAGACAGAAGAGCCTGCTGGAAGGGAGTATAGCATTTGTGGATGAGTGCTCTGCAGTTGACTCATCTGGTCTGGATTCATCAAGTGTGCTGGAATCCTCTAAGCAAGACAGGACCGAAGGAAAGAGTGGCATCCAAACTGGTGAGCAAAGAAAAAAACCACTGAAACTTTGTGTATGGAATTCCAGTTGGGATTGGGAACTTCAATCTCCATCAGGTTTGAACCAGTGAGACTTGCTGTATTTACTCTGGAAGAAATTTGGAAGACTATTGTGGCTCTGGGCCAGACTATAACTTCCCAAATAGCTATTCAATCCAGTAAGATCTCAGACTTGGGGAAAAAAGTAGATAAGCATGAGTCATTAACAACTGTAGTTCAAAATTCCTGTGACATGTTATCTACTACAACATATTAATAGTTTATCTACATGCAGTTTATCAGTATGTAGTGCAACATATTAATAGTTTAGCTGCAGGTTTGATTAAAGACCAAGCAAGTTTGGAATTTAAGTGTGAATGTTTAGAAAATTAGATTTGAAGGAGATATCTTTGCTTAATAAACTTTCCTCGTATACCAGAAATATTGGCACAGGTGATGTTGAAGTGCTATCTTACTGATGCTCTCCATGTTCCTACTCAATCAACGTCACCTGTATCTAGAGGGGCCGATATTCAGACCACGGGAGATAAATCGGCTAACTCCTATTGTCCGTGCTAAGCTCTGATATTCAATGCTGGGCTGTTTCCAGTGACCAGAATTGAATATCCAAGTTTTTTTATTGCTGGTTTGAAGATAATCAGTATAGCCGGTTATCCTCAAACCAACCAAAGATATTCCCTTGGCTTGATCTGTCCAAATATGGCCGCTAAACCCACTTTAAAAGTTGGTTCATAGCCGGGGATAGCCGGTTATCCCTTGCTGAATATCGGTGAATAAGCCCGTTAAGCACTATTTAACTGGTCAGCAGCTGTTCTCACCAGTTAAATAGCACTGAATTTTGGGAGGACTGTGTTTTATCTTCCTCTATATAAGAAAACTCCAGTGATGATGGTATTGATCAGCTATCTCCAATATCTGAAGATTTTAACTGCATTTTTGAAGTCATCTGAGGAGGTGGTGGTGGTACCAGCCACATTGGCAGTTATTGTGACTTTGGATTATGACCATGATTAGCTTCTGAAGTTATTTTTCTGGCACTGAAACACACTATTCTGTACTTTGAAAGTGGTTTCCCAGATGTGGCAAAGGTGATTTAGAAATGTCGCAAGTGATTCCTGATTGAGACCAAGGGTTCTTCCCTTAGGTGCTTTTGTTTTCTTGTTAAAACTTCCCTGCAAATGTATGATAAAATAGAAAAATGAAACTTTAATTTTTTTTTAGCCTTCACAACTGTTGATCTTTCTGAGTGATAAAACAGTGGCTCAGCAGGGGGTCATGCAGTGACATTTATGCCCTTTGAAGAACCTCTCTGATTGAAATTAATATATCTCTGCACTCTGAGAATAATTTCCTTATGTTGATTTAGATACTTTCCTGTATTGTTTGATGTCATACCCTTCCTAATATAGGGAACTATGTATAAATGGTAAAATTGCTATCTGTCCAATATTCAAAATGATTTAGCCGGCCAGTAAGTGCTGCTGAATAACTTAGTTAGCACAGAACACAAAGCTGGCTACCTTAGGGGCATTCTGGGGGCAGAATCAGCACTTGGCCGCCTGATATTCAACACTTAAGCAGCCAGGGTTACCGCATAAGTGCCTGTCCTATCTTTTATGCACTAACCCATGGCTGCTTAAGTGATGAATGTTGACTTAAGTGGCTATGTGTTAGCCGGCTTAAAAATAACCATATATTCAAAACCAAATCCTGTACAGGTCGTGGCTTTGAATATCTAGGAATAAGGCCATCAGCGGTGAGCAAAATACTCACCGCCGACAGCTGGATATTGACCCCAGTGTATGTTTTCTATTTTCTTTATACCACTTTATTTCTTAACCTCAAGAATTGTCTTGAATGGAAATATTTGAAAATTCAATTTTAAAAAAGAGAAGAGGCCAAGTAGTCTATAGTTAGCACATCCTATGCTAGGTGATGTGGAGATAGGTGCGCTGAAGAGAGGAAAAGCTTTACAGTGTCGCTCCTGACAAACAAATCTATTTGAATATTACTACAGTTTTGAAAACTGTCTTCTAAAGTTTGAGATAAATGGTAGTTTGACATGAAGAAGCCCCTACTTAAATGAAGAAATGACTGTTATCCATGAATTTAAGTATGATTGGTCAAAAGTGGTTAGTGTGGTGGACTGGTCCTGGGGAACTGGGTTTGATTCCCACTGCAGGCACAGGCAGCTCCTTGTGACTCTGGGCTTAACCCTCCATTGCCCCAAGTACAAATAAGTACCTGTATATAAATATGTAAGCCGCATTGAACCTGCTATGAGTGGGAAAGTGCTGGGTACAAATGTAACAAAAAAAAAAAAAGAGCATAGAGATTCACTCTGACAGATGGTGTCTCCTGCCCTTCCCAGCACCAGGTTCAAAAGGCCCTGATATGGTAGCTTGACCCCCTAGCAGTAGTAAATTTAGAGTGGCTACTTGCTCCTCATGTCATACTTTCACTTGAAACTATTACCTGAACCAGTCTTCAACCACATATACAGGGTGAGGCAAAAGAAGTAACCCGATAGATTTTTTTTGCTGTTTTCTTGAAAATGAAATTTTACAGCGTTATTTGTTGTTTCTGTTTACATTTATGTGCCGAGTAGCATTTTAAACACTGCAAAGTTAGTCTTTTTAGTGTGACCACCCAGTGATTTTTGTACATTGAAAAATGTTTGCACTATAAAACTACCATTATTTGGGGGGAAAATGAGGTACCTGGCTTACCACATTGACACAGAGTTTTGTCTAGGGAACAAAGTTGGAGGCCTTTTCAGCTTGGAAAAGAGATGGCTAAGGGGGAGGGGGGGTATGATTGAGGTCTACAAAATCCTGAGTGGTGTAGAATGGGTAAAAATGAAATGATTTTTCACTCTTTCAAAATCTACAAAGACCAGGGGACACTCAATTACATTGAAATAATTTTAAAACAAATAAGAGGAAATATTTTCTCACTCAAAGAATAGTTGAGACTGTGACTCTTGTTGCTGGAGGATGTGGTAACAGCTGTTAACATATCTGAGTTTAAAAAAGGTTTGGACAAGTTCCTGAAGGAGAGGGACATGGGGTCGGTAGCATGGAATGTTGCTACTAATTGGGTTTCTGTGAGGTACTTTTGACCTGACTTGGCTACTGTTAGAAGCAGGATTCCGAGCTAGATGGGCCATTGTTCTGACCCAGTATGGCTATTCTTATGTTCCATCACAAGCTCCACACAAAGCTGCAAACAATCGCCAGACTCATGGAAGAACTACAGATGATCTAGGACAGCCTGCTACAGGGACCAATCAATAAAGCTGTTAAGAACTTTACAAAGTGACTGAAGGCCTTTGTTAAAGCTAGGGGTTGACACTTTGATGATTCACAGTAGAGAGTTGCACAGGGACAGAAATCCATCCCCATCTGTCCCCGTGGGGAATCTAACCCATCCCCACCCGTCCCTTAAGAATTTAATGGTACATTAAAAAAAAAATTCCTGTCTGCTCTCTGGGTTTGAGCCGCAGCACTGCAGGCAAGGAAAGAACAGAAGTTGGAAGTTGAAACACTCTGGTGCGCACATGTAAGACTTCTCTGATTCACTGGCACTGTGTGCTAAGAGATTGCCAAATGCACATGCCAGTAGATTAGGTGACTTCAGCGCTTCAGCCCGGGAGCAGAGAGGATTAATAGTAACATAGTAAATGAGAGCAGATAAAAACCGGACCGGTCCATCCAGTCAGCCCAATAGACATAATCATTATCAATTCATGATTAAATCAACAATGAATGTAATATTAAATACTTGATTATGGTTTTTCTGTGGCGTTTCTGGGACATAGACCATAGCTGTCCGCCTGGCCCTATCCTTATGTTCCAACTGCTGGAGTTGCCCTCGAAGCCCACTCCCCCTATTTATCTTCTCATTTGCTGGACACAGACCATAAAAGTCTGTCCAGCACTATCCTCATGTTCCAGCTACTAAAGTTGCTGTCTAAGCCCTTTTTAGCCCGTCTTAAACCAGATTGCCATATATGAGACACAGACCATACAGGTCTCCCGGTATCAGCCCTAGTTCATCACAGCCAGAGTCATCATCTAAGTGTCACTCAACACATCCACACACACGCAGTCATTTAGGTTTAGATTTTTTTATAACTTCCATTTTCTAATTAGAGATCCTCTATGTTTATCCCATGCCTTTTTGAATTTCATCACCATTTGTATCTCTACCACCTCCTTAATGTGAGCAAGTGCAAGGTGATGCATGTGGGAAAAAAGAACCCGAATTATAGCTACGTCATGCAAGGTTCCACGTTAGGAGTTACGGACCAAGAAAGGGATCTGGGTGTCGTCGTTGATAACACACTGAAACCTTCTGCTCAGTGTGCTGCTGCGGCTAAGAAAGCGAATAGAATGTTGGGTATTATCAGGAAAGGTATGGAAAACAGGTGTGAGGATGTTATAATGCCGTTGTATCGCTCCATGGTGCGACCGCACCTTGAGTATTGTGTTCAATTCTGGTCGCCGCATCTCAAGAAAGATATAGTAGAATTGGAAAAGGTGCAGCGAAGGGCGACTAAAATGATAGCGGGGATGGGACGACTTCCCTATGAAGAAAGACTAAGGAGGCTAGGGCTATACAGCTTGGAGAAGAGACGGCTGAGGGGAGACATGATAGAGGTATATAAAATAATGAGTGGAGTGGAACAGGTGGATGTGAAGCGTCTGTTCACGCTTTCCAAAAATACTAGGACTAGGGGGCATGCGATGAAACTACAGTGTAGTAAATTTAAAACAAATCGGAGAAAATGTTTCTTCACCCAACGTGTAATTAAACTCTGGAATTCGTTGCCGGAGAAAGTGGTGAAGGCGGTTAGCTTAGCAGAGTTTAAAAAGGGGTTGGACGGTTTCCTAAAGGACAAGTCCATAAACCGCTACTAAACGGACTTGGAAAACTCCAAAATTCCAGGAATAACATGTATAGAATGTTTGTACGTTTGGGAAGCTTGCCAGGTGCCCTTGGCCTGGATTGGCCGCTGTCGTGGACAGGATGCTGGGCTCGATGGACCCTTGGTCTTTTCCCAGTATGGCATTACTTATGTACTTATGTACTTTAGGTCAAGCAGTACTAAGAATTCTGTCTTTCTGATCTGTTCAACTCGCACATCATCTAACAAGGCCACTTTTTATCAGTGGGCCAAGTTATCTACAAGTTGAAACAACCAGAGCTTAGGAGTTACCCATTTGTGTGCCTGATTCAGTGCTACTTGTTGACTGCTTAACTCTAACAGATGTTCTCTATAGAGAAGTGGATTAAGCAGACACACAATCCGTCCTACGTCCCTGAGAATTGGGTAATGTTTTGAGCTGTAGAGCTGACTGGTGAGATTGCTTTATGTAGCAGGAATATGAGTTTATTAGTATTCATTCACAGCAGTGCTGAATGTTAGGCACAGAAATGTGTTCTAGCGGATATAAGGTGCCAAAATGGGGCAGAAAAAGCTGATCTGTGCAAAAATACTCTTATGCACCCATTTAGAGAATAGCACCTAAGTGTTTCCATGTGGACCTGCAAAGCGAGTGTGGCCTTGGGAGGGGCATGGGTGAATCAGGAGTGTTCCTTTAATAGTGCAGATCCACACCCAACTTGCATGCCGGGATTTACACCTGGATTCAGTTGGTATAACCCCTTGTGCCCAAAGTTGAGCACAGATCCCAACTTGATGCATTACTTTATAAAGGGCGCCGATCCTGGAACATCTGTTATAGAATACTATTCAGCGCCAAATTTTGAGTTCTATTAACTGAATCCAGCTTTCAGTGGTCTTTTTAAGTGTAAAGTTTGTGTGGTAACTGCAGTTACAAAAACGTTCTTTACCATGTGTTCAGTTTAATCTCAATTAGGTAAGTGCACCTGCACTCAATGCACAAGTGATGGAACAGGATAAGGATTTTTATTAATTTATTTATTTGTTGCATTTGTATCCCACATTTCCCCACCTTTTTGCAGGCTCAATGTGGCTTACATTATGCCGTAATGGCAATCGCCATTTCCGGAATGGGAAATACAAAGTGGTATTGCATTAAAGTTCATAAATGATAGAGTAAATTACGGAGTAAGTTAGATAATCAGTTCATTTCCAGCGTGAGAAATAAGGTGGTAATGTGTTAACGTTCATTAGTGACAGAGTGACTAAGCAGTCAGGTATAGAGAGTTCGGATTTGTCTGGTTCTGGTAAAGTTTCGTGGTCTGGTATTTAGGTATTTAAAACTTTATTACTTACCTTATACCTTATACCAACTACATTGTGCAGTCCACTTCCATCCTGCAGCCAAAATCCACCCAGTTCCCACTCCGTAATACAGCAAGCAGTTAATGTGAGAATTAGCGTGTGGTTTGCACTTTAGTAAATAGGCTGCTTGGTTCATAAGTATTCTTTAAAAACATTTTTTACCCACCAAATCAATTTAATACATATTAGCCTATAAATTAACACATTCTAAAATGTTTTAAGTAGAGGTATTTTAAGTAGATGATTTAAGTAGATATGCATTAAACAGATTTTATTGAAACAAATATGTGGAAAAAACTATGGGGGGGGGGGGGGGGAAGATAAATTGAAAATGAAACTAAAATTTGTGGCCTGTGATATCTCTAGTGCAGGGGTCCTCAAAATCCAGTCTTCAAGATGTACAGGATTTCCACAATGACTATGTATGAGATCTATTTGCATGCAAAGAATGCAAACAGATCTCATGCATATTCATTCTGGAACTCTTGAAAACCAGGCTGGGTTGTGCACGTTGAAGAATGGAATTTGAGGACGCCTTTCCTACTGCATGGGCAGTGCTGCACATACTCTGAACTTTCCACAAGTTTCATTTTCTGGGGGAGCTGTTCTGCCAGGTGATGTTACCTCCTATTTGTATACCTGATTAATCTTGCTGTCTTTGGAAAACACCTGTTGCAGGTAAGCAACTTTGCTTTGTTTGTTATTTGTTGTCTATGTTATCCTCCTTTTGTTTTGTGGCCCTCTTTGAATTAGATTATATCTAAAGATGAAATATACCATAACGTAACAGTCTTGCCTTCAGAACCCTAAAATTTGCCACCTCTGTCATATGTGCTTTTATTATTTTGTTTATTTGGATTTGGCTCTCACCTTTTTCAGTTGTAGTTCAAAGCGAGTTACATTCAAGTACAGTGGGTATTTGAGTTGAAAGTAGGATATTGATGTCAAACATTTAATGTTAAACGGTAGGAAAATATAGGAATGTCAACCTACTTATGTTAAATGGTTTGTTCCTTGATGATGGCTATATAGCTCAACTGTAATGAAAGAAAGTTATATTCATATACTCTTTCATAAAGCACAGTCCAAACACACACACACACATTATATATATAAAAGGCAACCCCAACGTTCTGAAGCCTCCACGGAAGTTGAGGCACCCGAGATATCCGGTCTGCACTCGAGTGTCTGCACCGCCCTCGCGTCAAAACGTCATGACGTCGAGGGCGGAGCTATGACACTCGACGAGGGCCGAAACGGAAACGCCGCAGCGAACAAGGCAAGTCGCTCGGAGGGACGGAGAGGAGGGGGCCCCTTGCTAGCGCCCGTTTCATTACGTTCAGAAACGGGCATTTTTTCCTAGTATATATATATATATATATATATATATATATATCTGTAAGAACACAGCAGTCTGTCACCTTTTTTAACAACGATGGCCACCAAGGGCTTTTTATGCCAAAATGTTCAGTGCCTATAACCCAATACTAGCTGGTGCTGAATATCCAGCTATATAGGTTGGCTGGTGGTAATCCAGGAACTTGCAGTATTCAAACCTATCCAGTACCAGTTATTGGTAATTCTGAGCTCCAACCAAGCTCAACCTGCAGACTGCCCCAACATTTCCTACTTAGTGATATGATCATCTGACCATGATTCAGCAGCCTTATTCTAATAATTTCACTGAAAATCTGGATATGAACCCAGACAGCAGGACTTATCTGTGTAGGAACAGCTCCTATTTGGATAATATCAACACCACATATTATTGTTTTGTTAGTTAACACTTCGACTTTTGACCTGAAATGAATTAATTTGTGATGATACAGAAAACATCAGGAACATTCTTACTACTAAACTAGGCACTAAGGGAGTCAAGTTTTAATCCTTTCTATGGTAAAAAATACTTGTCAGACAGTGTTGATCAAATTTTTGGGGTGAGCAGTGGGGAGAACAGTGAATGTATTTAAATTGGATTTCTGCAAGATGTTTGGCATGATTTTACAAGGAGACTTGTAAATAAGCTGAGCACCCTAAAGAGAGTGACTAGATTAGATACTGTTGAGTGAAAGGTAACAAATGACAGCAATAAATTTAAAGTTCATTCTAAGACAAGGGGCTATACCAGTGTTGTGTTGTGTTGATTCTGATTGAATATATTTAACACTTTACAGCAGGATGATTGTTTAGAGATCCTTTATTCAGAATAAAATGTATTACTAGCGATGAAGAAGCTTCATAGGAAAAGACCACTGGCATCTAAGGCCAGTTGTCTTTCATGAATGCTTTGCCTTCCAGAGGGCATACAGTTTATATAAGCAATTTAGTACAAACAAACTTACATCAGAAGGTCTGCTAACAATCAGTCTTAATCAAAGAATTCAATAGGTCAACAAGAATACAAAGAAATAAAATATTAATTGATAGATGGATACAGATGGTCAGTTTCAGCACATTCCTCCTTAGGCGACTTATCTTTAGATAGGTTCTGGTGCCTGGGCCTCTACATAGATCAGGTCCTTTCTGAAGTCAGGGTGAAGGCTGAAAAAGCAAGTTAGTCTCATATTATATGACAGCATTTTCTACTATTAAATGAGGATTATTTTTTTCCTTTTATTTTTAGACTTAAAAATTAACCCTACATTTACCAAATCCACAGTTTTCATGTATTGATCTTTACCCAGTTCTTTTAAGTGATATTGCAAACAGGGTACATATCCCGGAAGATGTTGAAAATATAAGGGATCTGACAAATCTTGAGGAATGGTCTTCAGTTTGGCAGCTATGATTTAATGTCAAAAAAATGCTAGGTGTCGTGTTTATTCACCTTATCCTTATTTGCTTGAATGGACTTAGACTTTGCTAGCTGCTGTCAGGCCAGTACTGCTTCAGAAAGAGTCTGGTTCAAAAACAGAATTTCAATGTAGCACTATTTTTTATGTTAGCTCAGTTTGAATAGAAATTTCTCACCTCTGCCCAGTAGTGCTGTCCGATTCAGTCAAAAAAGTTTCGATTCTGTATGATTTGATTCTTTTAAAAAAATTGTTTTTGATTCAGTTTGATTTGGTTTAACTAGATTAAAATAGTGAGGCCCATATGCTAATGTATTATTATAATACAAAGGGTTAAAAAAAACCAGGCTGCAGCAACTGAACAAAGGCAAACTTTACTTTTCACATGATGTAACACAGTATGGCGTGCTCACATTAAAGTTTGGTCAAGTCCAACATCTTCCAGTTTTTATTAAGGAAAACCATTTTATCCACTTTGGCTGGCTTCAGACAACTGCATCTTGCAGCTATATAATTTGTCCAGCGGCAGAAAAAATTCTTTCTGAGGGCACAGAGGTGACTGGCGTACACAGAAACTTCTGTGCAAGCCGGTTCAATAGTGGCAATTTCATTTGAGTTTGCTGCCAGAAACAAAAAACATCACCGTCAATTTCCAAAGGATCTTCGTGTTTATAGCAAGGAAGTTCTGCGCTGCATCTGTTTCAAATATCACTGTCATAGTCTGATTATGATGGAAGTCTGTCTTTCTTAGCTGAATCATTTGTATATTCCACTGTTTCCCAAAAACTGCGTTTCTTTTGAGGTTTATCCACATCCTATGTTCCAAACTCTGGAACAGCTGGTAATGTCTGCGTGATCTCCGTAGCTGTGCCACTGCTGACTGGCAATGGTACATCAGTGGTTTGTGTTTTTATGATCTCTTGAGCTGCAACTGCAATGACATCTGGTACTTCACCATAGGTTGACTTGAATCTTGGATCCAGGAAGCTGCTTAATCTATATAAGTTATCAAATAATATATCTTGAAATCTATGGAGTAAACCTTTCTTCAGCTCTTCTTTCAAGCGAGAGATAACTTTCAGGTTTACTGATTCTGTATCTTCATCATTGATATCAACTGCCTGTCCTGAGTCTTCCCCATATGTTGTATCAATTGAATTAATCAGGTGTTCAACCAGCGGCTGAACAACAGACACAGTAACATACTGTTCTCCTGATGCAATTGTTGTGGCTTCCTCAAAAGCCTGCAAAACATCAGTGAGTTTTTGGGCAAGATCTTAGTCACGTTCAGCAGCTGCACCTTTCTTTGTGATTTTATTGCTGCTGCTCAAAGCTAAACCAATGGGTTGCTTCAGTTCAGCTGCACTTTGCAACATAATGCAAGTACTGTTCCAACGTGTTTTCACATCACCAATCAGTTTCTTTACTGGCATTCCCAGCATTTCTTGAGCAGTTTTCAAGCTTTCTATAAGTACTAGCCGTTGAGCCCATGAAAACGGGCTACTTTTGGAATGGGGGGGGTTTCCGAGCCCCCCCCCCCCCCGGAGTCGCCGCTGCCGCCCCTCCACCCAGCCCGAGCAGCACTGTAAACTTACATCAGCACACAGCAGCAGGCACATCTGCCGTCGGGGTGGGCTTCCTTCTCTGCCTGTGTCCCGACCTCCTGTGACGTAACGTCGGTGAGGGCGGGACAAAGGCAGAGAAGGAAGCCCGACGGCAGCTTTGCTGATGTGCCTGCTGCTGCGTGGTGATGTAAGTTCACAGTGCTCGGGCCAGATGGAGGGGCGACGGCGACTCCGGGGGAGGGGGAGCGGTTCCGACGTCTCTATCCCTCCCCCATCATCACGTTTTGAAGCGGGGGTGGGGCAGAGAGGGAAGTCTCTACTGCGCATTTGCGAGTGAGTACGGTCACTCGCCGTTTATATGTTTGATAGTACTGTGATGGAAAGTGCTGACTATATCACAAAATTTACTGATAACATCAGAGATTGCTGGATAAGACCGCAGCCCATCTTCCACATATAACTGCAGAGTGTGTCCGAAGCAGCAATGGTGAACAGTACAGATTCCTTTTTTAATAAGTTTCCCTACTTCTTTTTTAATTGATGCAGCATTATTTGTAACAATTGCAAAAACTTTGCCTTCTAGCTGCCATTTCTTCAGTGCACTATCCATGGCATCTGCTATATTGTCACCTGTATGTCTCTCTGGCGTGTACTGTGTATTCAGCACAATATTCATTGCATGAAGTCATCATTTATGCCATGCGCAATAATTGTAATATAAACCGTCATGGTTCTGCTGGTCTAGACATCTGTGGTAATGCTTGCATATCTCAGACTTCAAAGCTGACTCAATGTAGATGGACATATCATATTTAGCTTCAGTCATTCTACCTAAAGTTTGACGTGATGGCACAGTATAACTAACACCTATTGAGAGACTAAGAATAGGCCATAAAGCCTTCATCTGTAACAACACTAAATGGTTGCATAATAACAATAAAATACATGAGGGCAGTGTCAATTTTTTCTTATCTGCTGGTGGAAGTGGCTTGTGGAAAAAGCAAGAAACACGGGCTTGAGAAGAGGCTGCTGCTGATGCTTTAGGTTTTGTGGCCACAAAAGTGTTAGACTAACCAGATTTCTTAGAAGTGTCTTCAGCTTGCAGATCAACAAATTTTGCTTAATGATGTCTTTCAACATGCCAAAGGTTACTGGTGCCACCACTATGTTTAACTTTAACTTTGCAAAGCATACATTTCACAAATTCTCCACTCTGGTTTCGTCATTCAACTGTGCAAATACAGACTATATTACTGATCTCTGACCAACAGGGCATGCTGACCTTGATTTATTCTCTTTCTGCATCAAATTTGTTTTGTTCAAGATTTGCAGTGTTCAATTTGCATGGAGGCCGGGGGCATCTTGCGCAAAGAAGATGGAACTGCCATCTTTCCTCCAGCAGAGTGTGTCTTTTAGGCTTGGGAAATGGAAAGCCACTGGGTCTTAGGAGAGGCGCTGCGGGGGAAGGTGCGAACGTGGCAGCATGGAGGCCGGGGGCATCTGCGCGAAGAAGACAGAACTGCAATCTTCCCTCCAGCAGAGTGTGTCTTAGGCTTGGGGAATGGAGAGCCACCAGGTCTTAGGAGAGGCGCTACGGGGGAAGGTGGGAACATAGCGGCAAGGAGGGGGTGGGACACGCATCCTGCATGAAGACGGAAGACACAGAGGAAGGCGGGAAGGTGGTTGGTGGCAGAGGAGGCAGCTAATAGTGAGTTTTTAAAAAATAACTTTTTTAAAGAAACAAATCAATTCGAATCACGAGTTTGACAGTACTGCTGCCCAGAGATCCTTGCCCCCTCCCCCCCCCCCCGCCCCCCCCCCCCCCCCCCCCCGTTTGATAAGACATATTTCTCCATGGCACATCTTCCCAGTTCTTCTGCTGGGCTGGAGACTACCTTCTTTCACATACTCCAACTCACTCAGTCTTCACACTTGACACACACTTACTTTCTCTAATATCCAGGAAATCCTATGTTATATAGGATTTGTCTCCATAGTCATTAATGGTTTTTCCTGTCATTGGCTGTCGATAGAGTAACTTGGAAGTAATGGAGCTTGGCATTTCATGATTGGTCTAGGTTAATGAGGATTATGTCATAAGGACTGCTCCCATGATGCAAAGGTCTAGCCAGCTTAATCATACACATCCTGTTCTCTGATAGGCCCATCAAAAGGGAGTCTCTGCAGACTTACCATCTGGCCACCTTTATGGGTTGGTAGTATAGGATTGGCTTCTCATGTGCTTGGGCTGTACCCAGGTCACCTAGTGCACCACAATTATTCTGTCTCATGATCTCACCTTGAGTACACAGTTCAGCTCCACGTTGCAGTGCTCTTTGGCACATCAGCTTGGATCAATAATGCTTACAGTTTAGTTCTCTTAAAAAACATTTCAGGCCTGGTCTGAACAGCTAGGAAGCAAAGCCTAATTTAACCAAACTTTCCTAATAGTCTACAGGCCCAAAGGCCCCCCCCCCCCCCCCCAACTACCCATAACACATTTTCCTATTCCTTACTGAGCGGATAATAACAACACCTGTTTGAAACATAATTGTCTCCTGTCTGTCTTTCTAGTCTGTTCTCCAAGTTCCGTGAACCATTTTACTAAAGACAGAATTTTAAACTGGATATGAGTTTTTATAGATAATTAGTGCCAGGAATACAGCTGTGAGGCTGGTGTCCATCTCGAAACAGAAGCATAGCCAGACTCGGTATTTTGAATGGGCCCAGAGATAAATTGGGTGGGCCCTTCCACATGCGCGGTTCCCCCTACCCCCCTCCCCCCAACCACACACCACAGATATCTTCCTGGAGATATTTTTTAAGAACATAAGAGGGGTTTTTTTCACCTACCCCACATCTTCTCCCTCTCCTCTGTGGCACCCCGGCATCTGCGCTCCTGGCTTTGACCTCCGTCCCTCCCCAATGTCCGTACAGAGAGACCGGAGTGCACATGCTGGGATGCCGCGGAGGAGAGGGAGGAAGAGAGCAGTGTGGCGCTGTTGCTGGGTGGGCCTGTGCCCACCGAGGCTGACCCGCAGCTTTGCCACTGTGTCGAAACACCCACTGATACTTAGGCTGCAGGTGGATCCCATTCCACTAGTCTAAGTAAGGAATTACTAGAGCAGCATGGTTTGTACACCTGAACTAAAGGTGGTGTTGTCTAAAATGGTTTCAATTTTTATATCATTTTAAATCTTAAAATGCTGCCCAAATGATAGAGAGAACTGAAAGAAAAACCCCCCACCCAGCTCCCTCACTTTATCTGCTATACTTGAATCTGCAAAGCAGCAGGACCTTCACAGCATACCAAATGTTGCTTCAACAATAGCATGTTTCTAAGCAGCCACTGAAAACTTTTTTTTGAATCAGTGCTGATCTTTTATCAGTATGGGATGAAGTTGTGTACACGGAGTAGGATCTGGGGGTGATAATCTGATGACTTTACAATGGACAAACAGATAGAGAAGTCAGTAGCTGTAGCCAAAAAGGATGCTTGCGTACACAGGGAAAGGAATGACCAGAAGGAAAAATTCAGTAATGGGTGATAATGTAAGTCTACATCATTTGGAATACTGTGTGTATTTCTGGAGACTGCACCTTCAAAAAGATATAAACCAGATTGAGTCTGTCTGGGGGTGGCCATTAAAATGGTCAGCAGTCTTTATCATAAAGCATATGGAGACAGATTTAAAGATCTGGATTGTATATCCAGATTTCCAGAAGACATTTGATAAAGTACCTCATGAATGACTCCTGAGGAAATTAAGAAGTCATGAAGCTATTAAGTAGTACATTTAAAACAAATCAGAGAGAATATTTTTTCACCCAACATGTAATTAAACTCTAGAATTCATTGTCGGAGAATGTGGAAAAAGCGGTTAGTACAGTAAGGTTTTTAAAAAGGTTTGGACAAGTTCCTAAAAGAAAACTCCATAAACCATTGTTAAGGTGTATTTGGGAAAATCCACTGCCTATTCCTGGGATTAACAGCATGAAATCTAGTTAACTCTTTTGAGATCCTGCCAGGTACTTGTGACCTGGATTGGAAACAGGATCCTGGACTTGATGGACCTTTGGTCTGTCTCAATGTGATGATGCTTTTGTACTTTATCTAAATATATCTACCATAGAGGAAAAGCTGAATAGGACTGGTATAATAGAGACATTTTAAGTACCTCTTTAAAGTGGTGGTGATGGATGAGATGAAAAATTTCCCAGTGGAGGAATTGGAGAAAGGGTTGTATCTGAATTCCATAAATTATTGGACATGCACAGAGAGAATTTCAGAGAGAGAGAGATTGAGGTCACAGGAACTGGCTGTATGTTTTGGGAGCTATGCTTGTTGCACAGTAAAGTTACGTGTTTTTGAATTTTAAACCTATAGTTGCAGTGCTGCAGCTTGAACTTGCATCTTTGTTGTATGTACACCTTCATTTTCACTTTATGTAAATATTTTGTTGCGTGGCTTTATAAATTTCTTATTTCAGTTTATATAAAACTTAATCTTGCTAGGGAATAATTACATAATACTGTAGCACTAATCTCTTATTTTTTTTTCTTCCAGTGATGCTGATTATTATGATTATGGTCATGGAATTGATGAGGACCCATATGATTCTTATGGTGAGTAATTAAGTTGGTCTTCTGCGTTATTTCATGGAGTATAGGTCTTTATATAAATAATTATGCTTTTTAATTTAAGACACTAGTCCTCTTTCAGATTTCAGCTAATATAAGTATAATTCATTTCTATAACATATTAGGGAATCTGTTTAGTAGAGACCTCTGAATACCCAGTTCAATCCAACATTCATAACATAGCTTGATTATGTGGAAATTCTCAGTGGAAAGTATTAGGTTGCTAAGGGATTATTGGCTTTTCCTTACTGCTGCAATAAATAACTACCAGAGGCAATATGTGACACACAGTCTCGAGTAAAAAATGTGGAGCATCATATTGTGAAGCCAATATTCTTTAACCTGGACTATTCATTAAAAACGGGAAATGTTTAAGTCAGAAATCATTATTTGTAATATTTTTTTATCAAAAAGTATAATTGTTTTCTTATAAATTTCATTCTCTGGTTGGAATAGAAAATGCATACATATGCTCACATTCACGGATAGAAGTGAATCCTTTTTTCGCTCTTTCAAAAAGTACAAAGACTAAGGAACACTTAATGAAATTACATGGTGATACTTTTAAAACAAACAGGAGGAAATATTTTTTCACTCAAAAAATAGTTAAGAAATGGAACTCACTGCTAGAGGATGTGGTGATAGCGGTTAACATATCTGGGTTTTTTTAAAGTATGGACAAGTTTCTGGAGGCAAAAATGCATAGTAAAAACTTTGTTAGGTATATTAGAAGCAAGAATTTGGCAAAAGAATCAGTTGGTCCACTAGATGACTGAGGGGTAAAAGAGGCACTCAAGGAAGACAAAGCCACAGCAGAGAGATTAAATTAATTCTGTGCATCGGTCTTCACTGAGGAAGATTTTGGAGCGATACCGGTGCCAGAAATGATATTCAAAGCTGACAAGTTAGAAAAACTGAATGAAATATCTATAAACCAGAAAGATGTAATGGTGCAATTTGACAAATTGAAGAGTAGCAAATCTCCTAGTCCGGTTCATCCCAGAGTACTGATAGAATTGAAACATGAACTTGCAAAACTGTTGCTAGTAATTGGAGGGTGGCCAATGTAACGCTGATATTTAAAAAAGGTTCCAGAGGAGATCCGGGAAATTAAAGACCAGTGAGCCTGACGTCAGTGCCAGGCAAAATGGTAGAGACTATTATAAATTACAGAGCATATTTAAAAGCATGGATTAATGAGACAAAGGTAACATTGATTTAGTGAAGGGAAAACTTGTCTTACCAATCTACTACATTTCTTTGAAGGGGTGAACAAACATGGATAAAGGTGAGCCGGTTGATATTGTGTATTTAGATTTTCAAAAGGCATTTGACAAAGTACCTCATAAAAGACACCAGAGGAAGAGGAGATCACGTGACGCCATGACCAGGAGCGGTTGCTGAAACCTCCGCTCCGGCCAGCTTACCCACTTAACCCTCAAAATCAAGGGAAACGCCCCAGTAAAGAACCGCCAGACACCTTAACCCGCAAGAAGAAGGGAAGGTAATTAAATCGACGCTACTCACGGGAAAATCCATGGCGGCGAAAAGTGTCCGCCGAGACAAAGAAAAGACGCGGGCCGGCGAGGAAAAAATGGCGGCGCCGGCGAGCCCGGCTGCGACGGCCTTGAGCTCCGTGTGGGTAGCGGAGGTGGCGGCGGAGGTGACGGCCGCCATGGAGCCTCTGCTGGATCGACGACTGGGGCCCATCGACAGCAAAATAACGTTGGTCCAGGAAAACTTGGGACAGCTTACTAAAGAACTAGCGGAGTATCAGCAACGTCATGGAGCTCTCGAAGACAGAGTGCACAAAATGGAGGAGGAAAATATTAAGCTTAAAACCATGGTGGAAAGCTATGAAGGAAAGCTAGAAGACCTCGAGAACAGATCAAGGAGGAATAACTTAAGATTGGTGGGTCTGCCTGAGGCTTTGGAGACTGTAAACCTGCGGGTATTTTTGGAAAAATGGCTGCCAGAACAACTACAACTCCCAGAAGCCCTGGGAATTCTCCAGATAGAGAGAGCTCATCGAGTGGGGCCCAAGCCTGTGGAAGCAACACGCCCGAGAGTGGTGATCTGCCGCATCTTAAACTTTGCGCACAAAGAGGCAATACTGCAAGCTTTAAGGAAAGATCAGGAGCTGCAATATGGGAACAAAAAGATCTTATGCTTCCAGGATTACTCGGCGGCGGTGGCGATGCAGAGAAGGAAGTTCTCGCCTATATGCACTAAACTTTTTGAAAAGAAAATTCGATTTGCACTGCAATATCCAGCTAAATTAAGAGTCACCTACCAAGCGGTCACGCAGGTCTACACAACGACTGAACAAGCACAAGCTTTTTTGAACTCTGTGGAACACCGCTGATAGAGAGGTTAAATTGAAGCTCAGAGGAGATCTGATGGAAGATGAGATCGAGGGGCACATGGATAAAATATGTTGGATTACAAAAAAAGTTAACTAGAGTTGGAGGATGTTCAGACCCAATTTGCTGGGCGGAGACGATGGATTGATGAGATTGTGGCCACAGGAGGCAGCCTGGGAGAACATACTAGGCAACTAGAATTCCTTGGGCACGCGCTGCAGAATGGCTCGAGCAGAAGTCTGAGATTACTGCATAGAATACTACAGAGCATCGAAGCACAATCACTGTACCGAAGAATTGAAGCGATTTTTGCCAAAGCGGCCTGGATTAATACCAGAAGGACACTACAGGAGGCTGACCTGGGGAAGTTCTCGTAGAGGGCTGCGGAGGATTCTCCCTACAGATCAGAGAGACAGCCTGAGAACTCTGGAATAAGGTTTTGTGTAGTTTGTTAAATGTTGTTTTTTTCTTTTTTTCTGGACAAACTGGAAAAGTTACATAATCATAAATTAGAGTTACACTGAGGAGAGGAAGTCGAGGGGAAACATTTTGTGTTAGATGGTATACGAGAGGGAGGGGGGTAGGAGGTGTTAAACGTGATGGTCTCTTTTAGAGGCCTGGGTTTAGAAGAAGGGAAGTTGGGGTTTAAGGGGATAGTTGGGGCTCCAAAAGGGGAAGAGGGGGGAATTGGGGGATGGGGGGGAATTGAGACCTGGAAGAGACGGCGACTGGGGCTTGAGAATAAATTAAAATGGCTAAGGATAGAGCATGAGGAGGGGTGGAGGCTGGGACATCCCTCTTCTATGAATAAATGGTATACATCTTGTGATCAGATTTTTTATGGGACCTGGGTCCACTAAAAATAGTTACATGGAACGTGGGAGGGATCTCGTCTCCAATTAAACGCTCAAAAATTTTGCAACATTTACAAAGACATAAAGTAGATATAGCCTTCCTCCAAGAAACCCATCTATCGGCTGGGGAACATGCTAAATTGCGAACCTGGTGGGTGGGGGATTGTGTATCGGCAGCGGCACAAGGAAAGAAAGGGGGGGTTGCCATCCTGTTTCGAAAAGGAATAGTGGATAAGGTGGAAGTGAACTTCACAGACCCAGGGGGTAGATTTCTGCTGTGTGAGGTCCATGTGCAGCGCCAAATTATGTTGTTTGGCAATGTATATGCTCCGAACCAATATGATCGGAAGTTCTATAAGATGATCACTTCACGACTGTTAATGAGCAAATCTTTGCCCATAATAACAGGGGGAGACTTTAATATGGTGATGGACCCCTCGATTGACAGTACTGGGGCTAGGAGGAATGAGCTCAGACAGGAGTCGCGGGGGCTGCCTAATCTTTGCCGACAGGTGGGGCTAGTGGATGTCTGGAGGACTCTCAACCCACAGGGGAGAGACTACACACATCTCTCGAGGGCGCACGGCACACAGGCTAGAATTGATTATCTGTTGATTTCAGAACCGATGTTCAATTCAGTGATGGCATCTGCAATAGGAGCAGATGTGATATCGGATCATGCTTGGGTGGAAATGAGCTGGACGCCTCGGGAAGAGAGGGGAGGGGCACAGAGATGGGTATTCCCCACAGAGCTATATCGAGATCAAGATTTCAGGGCCTCCATACACCAGAGTTGGCGGGATTATAAAACACACAATGCAATGCATGTTGAAGACCCGGTTCTGTACTGGGAGGCGGCTAAGGCAGTACTTCGAGGGGACATCATTAGCTATATGGCTCACAAACGTAAAGCTCGGAATAGAGAGATACTGAGGGTGAGTCAACTAGTATGCCAGGCTCGGAGAAGAAACGGGCAACGGGCCTCCACTGAGAATAGACAACATTTGATGCTCTTGCAGACTAAATTAAATGAAATACTTCATCATAAAGCAGTTAAATCGCAAATTTACTATAAATACCAATTATATAAGCATGGGAACAAGTGTGGTCGGTTGATGGCGCGCCTGATTGCAACCAAACAGGGGAAAACCAGGATTTTGACTATGAAGAAGAGGCAAGGAGAGCGAGTCCACACGGACAAGGAAATTAGCGAGGGTTTCTACCAATATTACAAAAAATTATATGAGGCCCCGCCAGATGATGGTCTGACGGGAGACTCCTATTTAGATCAGATGGGTTTACCAACGCTATCCCCCCAGGAGGCACAACAACTGAATACTCCTATTACACCAGACGAGGTGTTCCTGGCGATTAATCAAAGTGTACTGCTTAAGGCGCCGGGAGTAGACGGCTACCGGGCGGAGTTTTACAAGATCATGGGAGAAGAGATCACTGAGCCCTTAGCTGCAATGTTTAATATATTAATAGAGCAGGAAAGGATGCCTCCGAATTTAAATATAGCCTGTATTATAGTACTCCCCAAGAAAGGGAAGGATCCGGAACTAGTTGAATCATACAGGCCCATTTCGCTGTTAAATTACGAAGTGAAATTGATGGCTAAGATCTTAGCGAACAGATTAGCGAGAATTTTGCCGAACCTTATACACGACTCCCAGGTGGGGTTTGTGAGGGGACGGAAAGTCACTAAGAATGTTTGTAAGGTGCTGGCCTCATTAGAAGCCAGACGTCGAGGGAAGGAAAATTCTTTGTTAATCAGCTTTGACGCTGAAAAAGCTTTTGATAAAGTAAAATGGAATTTCCTATATGCTGTTCTTCAGAAATATGGCTTCACGGATCGATTTCTATCAGAGATCAAAGCATTGTATTCAGCGCCAAGGGCTAGAGTATCGGTAAATGGGATTGAGACACAAGATTTTGAAATAGGCCGGGGAACACGCCAAGGTTGCCCTCTGTCACCGTTATTGTTTGTGCTATCACTGGACCCCTTATTGAGAGAAATTGAGGAACAGAAAGCGGTGGCAGGGGTAAAGATAGGAAGCGAGGTCTTTAAGGTAGCGGCTTTCGCAGATGACATCTTGGTCCATTTAACAGACCCACAAGAATCTCTGAACGCTCTATTAGAGATATTCTCCGAATACGGAGACTATGCGGGCCTCAGTTTGAACTTAGAAAAATCAGAGGCCTTGGCCTCCTCAGAGGACGTGTGGAGGCGGTGGAGAGGCGAGTTCCCTCTGAGAAAAGCACAAAACTCCTTTAGGTATCTCGGAATCTTGATGCCTATGGATCTCTCGCGGTTGTATGATCTGAATATTACTTGGCTGTTAGAGGAGACCCAGCAGGTGCTACAAGGATGGATGGATTTGCCGCTATCAGTGTTAGGGAGAGTAAACATGATTAAAATGGTGTTGTTCCCCAAATGGCTCTATGTGATGCAGACCATCCCAATTTGGCTCCGACGGAAAGACCTAAAAAGTTTTTATAAGCTTGCATCAAAGTTCTGCTGGAGAGGCAAGAAGCCGCGGGTTCGCTTCTCACGATTAGTGGGGAGTTGGAGTCGAGGAGGAATGGGCATGCCAAATTTAGAATTATACAATAAAGCATGTCATTTGAGATATCTGGGAGATTGGTGTTTAGACACGCAACAATATACTCCTACGGCGTTGGAGGCGGCGCTTTGGGAACCGCACCATCTTTTTTCGCTTTTACACCACAAAACACGAGATTTACCGGAGGGATTCAGTGGAGGTGTGTTGTTGCGATCTCTCCGGGAGGTGTGGGGAGTGCTTACTCGCCAACTGGGGGGGGACCCAACAGTAACAGATTTGATAACCATACGTGGGAACAGTGCATTTTTACCAGGATTGTCAAGCCGACATTTTGTTGAATGGGCTAGACGGGGAGTTTCTAAATTGGAACACCTGGTGGGCGAAGATGGGCAGCCTCTTACCGATGAGGAGCTACTGGGAAAGGTAGGCGACTCCTGGGGGAATAGATTTGCAATATGTCAGGTGCGACATTACCTCACTTCTTTACCGACAGATCCCCTGAGAACTCGGTTGGGGGAAAGGATACGAGAATTTTTTCACTCCTTTGGTGAGGGAGGAATCACAATATCCTCGCTTTATAAAAAAATATCAGGATGGCTGCCCCCCAGGGACTATAGACAGCTAAGGAGTGCTTGGGAAAAGGAATTGGGAGTTGCAGTGACCTCCTGGGACATCACTAAATCAATAGCACGAATACCCCTGTTAGTATCGGATGCTCGTTTGAGAGAATGTGCTTACCGCTGCATCCATAGGGGATATGTAACTACAGCTCAATTAGCACATATGGGAGGAAATCGAAGCCCGGACTGTCTTAAATGTGGAAGACATCCTGGCACAATGCTGCACATGTTTTGGAGCTGCCCAATTTTAAAAAGGTTCTGGGCTCGAGTTCGAGGATTTTGGGAGGAGCGGTTAGGGCAGCGGATTTTGGGGACAGTTGAGCAACTGATTTTAGACATCCCGGGGTCCTTTAGAGGGCAGAATCGTTTTGAAACATTGATGCTCCGTAAGATGAGCCTCTTGGCCAGGAAATGTATTTTACAATACTGGACGGTCAAAGATCCTCCGGCTTACTGGCACTGGAGAAATCAGCTACATCAGCTGGTATCGTGGGAGGCGGGGGAATCTAGGCTCTCGCAGAAAAAGAGAGTTACATTTCTGGCTATCTGGGGCCCTTATTTGCAAAGTCTAAGCCCTAGAGGCCGTAGTTTGCTTTTAAATACAAGGTGAACTCTACGGGCTGAACTGAATGGTTATCCAGGTCTGGGGTAAAATGGGGGGGGAAGGGAGGGAATGGGAGAGGGCGGGGGGAGGACTGGTATGATTGATGGGATAATAATGTTGGCAAAAATTTATAAATGCTGTATGCTAGTTAGCAATTGTTGTATATATAGACTGAAACAGAGCTGGCATGACAATGTTGATGCTGACACAATGTCAATAAAAAACGTTTGAAATTATGCAGAGGGGAAGGAGGAAGGGTTAGGGGGGGATGGGAGAAACTGTTAAAAAGTTTTGATGATGGACTTTATCATTGTATTTCAATTTTGAAAGTTTGACGGTGGCATTTGTGTTTATGCCAGATATTGGATGTAGTTATTTTGTTTCATCAATAAAAATGTTTAAATATAAAAAGACACCAGAGGAAATTGGAGAGTCATGGGATTGGAGGTAGTGTTCTATTGTGGATTAAAAACTTGCTAAAGGATAGAAAACAGAGAGTAAGGTTAAATGGACAAGGGTACATAAGTGGGGTTCCCCGGGGTTCTTTGCTGGGACCACTGCTTATATTTATAAATGATCTAGAGATGGGAGTAACTAGTGAGGTAATTACATTTGCTGATAACACAAAGTTATTCAAAGTTGTTAAATCACAAGAGGATTGTGAAAAATTACAAGAGGACCTTATGAGACTGGGAGACTGGGCATCGAAATGGCAGATGACGTTTAATGTGAGCAAGTGCATAGTGATGTATGTGGGAAAGAGGAACCTGAACTATAGCTACGTGATGCAAGAGTCCACACTAGGAATGCACCCAGGAAAATGATCTAGCTGTCATTATTGATGGTATGTTGAAATCCTCTGCTCAGTGTGCGGCGGCAGCTAAGAAAGCAAGTAGATTGTTAGGTATTATTAGGAATGGAATGGAAATCAGAAATGAGAACGTTATAATTTGTTTGTATGCTCTATGGTGCAACCGCACCTCGAATACTGTGTCCAATTGTGGTCACCGCATCTCAAAAAGATACAATAGAATTGGAAAAGGTACAGAGAAGGGCAACAAAAATGATAAACAGGATGGGATGACTTTGGTATGAGGAAAGGCTAAAGCGGCTAGGTCTCTTCAGCTTGGAGAGGGGAGATATGATAGAGGTCTATAAAATAATGAATGGAGTGGAATGGGTAGACATGAATCGCTTGTTTACTCTTTCCAAAAATACTAGAACTAGGGGGCATGAAATGAAGCTACAAAGTAATAAATTTAAAATGAATCGGAGAAAATACTTCTTCAGTCAACTTGTAATTAAACTCTGGAATTTGTTGCCAAAGAATGTAGTAAAAGCAGTTAGTTTAGTGGATTTTAAAAAAGGTTTGGCTAGCTTCCTAAAAGAAAAGTCCATAAACTATTATTAAGATGGGCTTGGAGAAAATCCACTGCTTATTTCTAAGATAATTTGCACAGTAGAGGATATTGAAAAGTACAAATATGTTGAAACGGGTTGTACTGGGTAAGTCTCATAAGTGCACCACGGCTGGTATCACTTCACTCCCGCGGTGAACCTCTCACCGTGTGTATGTTCTAATCATTGACTTTAACCTACCAATTCTCAAATTTCTTCACTCTTTATTAATAGCATTATGTAAAAATTGAGGCAATATGTTACTTATCTCATTTTCAAACAGGTGTGCTCTCAGACCCCGACAGGTAGCCTGTTTCGCAATACTTGCTTTGTCAAGGGGGAGCCCTTCACCAAATCTGTCAAAGCACAAACAAATATGCCTTAAAATCATATAAACATAACATACTTCTAACTATTAAACTCTCCCAGCAATTAGACTTACATTTGATCGTAACGCCTCTGATTATCATCACAAGACACTAAGATGGCGACGGCGTTTTTATACTCTTGCCGCTACCGGAAACAGCGAATCGCTGGATCCAGTAAAACATACTTTACAGTAAACTTACATAAAACACCCCCAATGTACATAAGTATTGAGCCCACTAGGTTCTATTGTGTTTAATTTATGTATCCAGAATGTTTCTCTTTGTAACAGTTTCCTGTTGTAATCCCCTCCTCTCGAAGATGGGATAACTTGTTCTATAACTGAACATCTCAAAGATTCCACATCGTGCCTGAACTGAACACAGTGTTGGACAAGAGGAGCTCCCAAGTTGCATGACTGGATATGTGAACGATGTTCTGTCATATGTATATGCAGCGATCTGGTGGATTTGCCTATATAAATCTTTGTACATGGGCATTTTATCAAATATACAATCCCCACCGTCCTGCATGTTGTATGTCCCTTTAAGATATACTTCTTGCCAGCATGGGTAAAATTGTCACACTCTTCAGTGATCATACATGTCTTGATTTATTGCATTTAAAGTGACCTGCTGGCAATGATGCACCCAATCGCGCACTATCACCCACGTCATCTGGTAATTTAGCTGGACTTAAAATTTCTTTGAGATTACTCGAACGTGAAAATGCTGTCCTTAACTGACTTTCACTGAACAAAGGATGAGACTTCATAATGTCCCAGTGGCGCTTAATGATCTTTGCAACTGCTTCTCCGCCCGGGACATATCTCATCACGAATGTAAACAGCTGGTTATCTTCATCTGTTCGCTGCTTCTCTTGTAGCAAAAGGTTCCTCTGGTTGTATTTAGCACATTTATACGCCCGATTCAAAATTGTTCTAGGATAATGTCTATGTTGTAACTTCGAACAAAAATGCTCTGCTTCTACCGTTTAATCTTCTTCATTCGTGCAAATCCTTTTAAACCGGAGGAACTGCGAAAACGGAAGGCTGTCTTGTAGTGCTCGTGGATGGCAACTATTGTAGTCTAATAGCGTATGCCTCAATTTTTACATAATGCTATTAATAAAGAGTGAAGAAATTTGAGAATTGGTAGGTTGGGGGTAAAGTCAATGATTAGAACATACACACAGTGAGAGGTTCACCGCGGGAGTGAAGTGATACCAGCCGTGGTGCACTTATGAGACTTACCCAGTACAACCCGTTTCAACATATTTGTACTTTTCAATATCCTCTACTGTGCAAATTGTTTTGAGTTTGTAATTTAGTAGAGAAGTGCCTTTGAATTTTGACAGTATTTCTAAGATAAGCAGCATAAAATGTATTGTACTGTTTTGGGATCTTGCCAGGTACTTGTGACCTGGATTGGCCCCTGTTGGAAACAGGATGCTGGGCTTGATGGACCTTCGGTCTGTCCCAGTACGCCAACACTTATGTACTTATGAAGAAATGTCCATAGTCCGCTATTGATGTACACATGGGAGAAGCCACTGCTTACCCTGGGTTTGGTAACATGGAATATTGCTGCTGTTTGGGTTTCTGCCAGGTACTTGTGACCTGGGTTGGCCACTGCTGGAAGCAGGATGCTGGGCTAGATGAACCATTGGTCTGACCCAGTATGGCTATTGTTTTTATGCTTTAATACCTCTGTTTGTGAAGATTATGGAGAGTCTGGTAACTAAACAGTTAATTGGAGTACTTATCCCACTTCTCCTTACTACACAGCCCGCAGTCAGGGTTTAGACCAAGGTACAGCACTGAAACAGTGCTCAATACATTGTTATCTAAATTTAGGAGACTGTTGAGCACTGGAAAAAAATGTATCATCTTACAATTTGATATATCTTGCGCTTTCATCTTTTTTTCATTCACAATATACTATCTTCACTACTCAATGATATTGGCATATGCGGAAATGTCCACAAGTGTTTTATGGGCTTCCTCCAATCTAGACCATACCAAGTTAAAATGTTGGGATACTGTTAATCTGGTCGTGAGCCCTTGAGCCAAGGCCTAGGGTAGGCCAAACAGGCCCTACACACAACCCCAGCCACCAAGCCAACTAGCACCACCAGAAAATAGGAGATAGAGCATTCAGGCAGGCCTCACGGCCGATCGGGAACCCACTTGTACAGAGACCAAGCGTGCGGGCCGAACGGGAACCCACTCGTACATTGGAAAGGGAGAAAGAGCAACGGAGGGTCCCCCAAGGGACTAGAGCACAAGCAGCTGGAAAGAGTCACAAGGGAAAAGGCGAGAGACAAAAACTTCTAAAGGAACACATAAGACTGTGCCACCGGGCAGACAAGAATACAGGAAGCCCCACAAGGGGACACACTAGGCTGTACCATACAGCACACAAAGGTAAAGGGAAACCACCTATAAGAATACACAAAGCTGGCCCCACAACACACAAGGATAAAGGGAACTGCTTATAGGAATATACAAGGCTGTGCCACACAGCACTCAAGGTAAAGGGAATCCACACACAAGAATTCACAAGGCTGACCCCACAACACACAAGGATAAAGGGAATGGCTATAGAAGGGTGGTGGACTTTGGTCCTGAGGAACTGAGTTCGATTCCCACTTCAGGCACAGGCAGCTCCTTGTGACTCTGGGCAAGTCACTTAACCCTCCATTGCCCCATGTAAGCCGCATTGAGCCTGCCATGAGTGGGAAAGCGCAGGGTACAAATGTAACAAAAAAAAAAAAAAAAATATATATATATACAAGGCTGTGCCACACAGCACTCAAGGTAAAGGGAAGAGTAAGCAAACAGAGAAAGTTGCCTTAACATACACAGATCAGATAAGGAGCACTGCTCACCGGAATCAGGAGACAGACTCAGCAAACAAAGGGAAAACAGGCTAAGGGAAAGGCTACTCCTGAAAACCAAACTGCAGGAAGAAGGGCTGCACAGCAGACAAAAGTGAGGCAAACAAAGGGAAACTAAAACAAACAAACAGGAGCAAATACAAGGACAGGGAGGCTGCCAAACAGAGGCAGAAGCACTGGGAGCAGAACCTAAGCTTAGCACAAAAAGGTACACAAAGAGAAAGGGAACTAAATCAAACAAGAATGATACAAGGCACAAGCTTACCACAAACAGCACAAAACCAGAGAAGCTGGAAACAAACCAGGTGTAGTGAAGGGAGGCAATCAAGCTCATGCTGGGAGTACCCAGCACATACACACACACACACACACACGCACACACACACACACAGAATCAACAACCAACGAGGAGAGAAGCAAAATTCCAATGTATACAGAAAGTGCCCTAGCACAAGCAGGCTTCAGATGAGCAATCAACACTAAAGCAAAGGTTGTAGGGAAAGGTAAGGTTAAGTAAATCTTGGCTTCTGACGTCTGCAGCTACAGATGTCAGCTCAAATCCTGACAATCCAATGAGAGGCAAGTTCCAGCCATTCCTCTGCCTATTAGCAGAGCGGGTTTCAGCCATTCCCCTGCCTGTTTAGCAGAATCATAACAGATACATTTTCTCAGCTTGGTTCCCAGATCTACGGTGTTCCCCAGGGCTCGCCTATCTCTTCCATCGTCTTTAATATAATGATGGAACCTATAGGCTGACTCTTGAAAGTCAAAAGTTTAAAATATTTTATATATGTTGATGCCACCATCTATTTACCTTTTGATAATCAGATCCAGGATATCCTAGATACCTTCCGGAAAGTCCTAGGTCTGATGGAAAACTGGGCATCCTCTTTTCATCTCAAAATCCTAATCATTTCTAATCCTAACAACACACACAAGCATACCAGTTTCACAATCAACCAGATAACTTACCCACTGGAGTCTAAACTGAAAGGGGTCATTATTGACTTAATTTATGACTGGTGAGGATCATTCAAGACTCTCTCGAGACTAAAAATAATCAGACATTTCTTTCTAACCACTGTCTTTCATTCACTTGTCCAAACTTTAGTCCTATCACAGACTGTTGCAACGCCATTTACCTAGGGAGCAAGGAATTTCTAATAAACTTCTAACAAGTCTAAATACAGCTGCTAGACTGGTTTACAAAGTTTGTAATTTTAACAGATCATCTCCTCTCCTCATCAGACTACACTGGCTCTCTATTAAAAGTAGGATTATTTTCAAAACATGGACGTTCATTTATAAAATAACATGCTGGATGTCTCCAGACTATATGCTGCACTTGATAGACCTCCCCTTCCCCCGCAACACATATCTTAACTTCAAGGGATTATCGTATTTCTACACTTCCCTAGCTACAAAACTATGACATATAAATCTATACTAAATAGGGATTTCTCTCACTTAGGCACCAAATGGTGGAATGCCATTCCAAGTGAAGTAAAACATATCACCAGTTACTTGACCTTCTGCAAATTCCTGAAGGCCTTCCTTTTCAACAAGTTTCTACATTAATTGTATAAGAAATTGTTTCTGATTCCCTATGATTCACCTATCCTAATTGTTGTCTTGCAGCAATATTTCTACAAAACTGTACCTACTACACACTACAGCACTCAGCCTCAGTGGGTCCTCCCTGGTCCCACCTTGAAGGGCACAGGTGGTCTAGTGTCCACTTCAGGGGCAGGAAAGAACACCACTCTTTCTTACTGCTATTTTGCCCGGCACTGCCATGTTTTAAAAATGGCTGCCAAGACTCCTTAGACCCACAAGACTACCATGGGAAGTCTCGGCACCCACTTTGAAAACCTGGCTGGGCAGAATAGCAGTAGTGGGCAGGAAAGAGTGGGGTTCTTTCCTGCCCCCGAAGAGTACACTAGACCACCAGGACCCTTCAAGGTCAGACCAGGGAGGACCCTCTGAGGCTCAGAGGGCTGTAGTATGCAGCAGGGGGAGAGAGACTGGGCCCTCGGGCACTGCCGGTTGCCAGAATGAGGCTTGGGGAACTGTAGTATGCAGGAGGGGAGTGGCAGCTGCGGCAGTAAGGGAGCTGCAGTGTACGGGAGGGACGGCAGCAGAATGGTGGGGAAGGCAGTGGCTGGGTGACCCAGTGACCTTTATTGCCTGGGGGCCCAGATCAAGGTTAGTCCACCCCTGCATGTTCCCATATAGAATAGCGCTTAGTGCACTTGTGTGTGTAAGTGCCTGTTAAGGTGCCATATACACATGCAAGGTGCATGTAGCTGCATATTCTCAATTATAGAATTGCCCTTTATACTGTCTGAGGGAATTAAAATGGGCAGTAAAATGAGGCAAGGATGCTTCTGATCTCCTCTGCTTTTTAATGTGTCATTGGAGCCCTTATTAATGTAGAAGAAAATCTATTGAAGTCAAAGGAATTGTATTATAGGAAATGGAGTGTAAGTTAGCAGCAATCGCAGACAATGTGTTATTTCATTTTGAAAGGAAAAAACTGCTCCCTTTGAATTATACTGGAAAATTACTGATGAGCAGAATGCAGGTCAGAAAAGAAAACGGGAAAAAGGTTTGAAGAGTGATGTGGGTCTTAATGAGGTTCATTGTATAGAATCTGCTCTCCAGAAATTTTCTCCCAAGTACAACACATCACTGAAGCCATGCTTCATATCTTCTCTGAAGCCTACTCTCTGGGTATAGCAGCCACCTCATAATCTGTCATTGCTGTCTCATGTGCATCATGGACCAGATGCATATTCTACAGTAAATGAGTTAAACTTGGGAAGAGCAAATTGAAACCTATTAATAGGACTACATAATATTACATGTATACCACCTTATTAATAGATCATTTAGAAGCATATTTTCAAAGCACTTAGACTTACAAAATTCCATAGGTTACTATCAGGCTCATTTTCGAAAGAGAAGGACGTCCATCTTTCGACATAAATCGGAAGATGGACGTCCTTCTTCCAGAGACATCCAAATCGGTATAATTGAAACCCGATTTTGGACGTCTCCAACTGCAGTCCATTGCAAGGACGTCCATATTTCAAGGGGGCGTGTCGGAGGGGAAGCGAAGGCGGGACTTGGGCGTGCCTAACACTTGGACGTCTTTGACCCATAATCGAAAAAAGCAAGGACGTCCCCGACGAACACTTGGACGTTTTCACCTGGACATGTTTTGTTTACGAATAAGGCACAAAAAGGTGCCCAAAATGACCAGATGACTACCGGAGGGAATCAGGAATGACCGCCTGTTACTCCCCCAGTGGTCACTAACCCCCTCCCACCCTCAGAAAACATCTTTTAAAATATATTGTGACAGCCTCTATGCCAGCCTTAGATGTCATACTCAGGTCCATGACAGCGCAAGCAGGTCCCAGGAGCAGTTTTAGTGGGTACTCCAGTGCACTTCAGACAGGCGGACCCAGGCCCATATCCCCCTACCTGTTACATGTGTGGAGGAAACAGCGAGCTCTCCAAAACCCACCACAAACCCACTGTACCCATATATAGGTGCCCCCCTTCACCCATAAGGGCTATGGTAGTGGTGTACAGTTGTGGGTTTTGGGGGGCATTTTATGAAGTCCACTGCAGTGCCCTCTAGGGTGCCCGGTTGGTGTCCTGGCACTACAAATGCTGGCTCCTTCCACCTCCAGATAGCTTGCATTTGGACGTTTTTGACATGGACATCTTTGGTTTTGAAAATCACTGAAAGTCAGAAATGTCCATGTCTAGGGACGTCCAAATTTAAGGATTTGGACGTCTCTGACGGTATTTTCGAAACAAAAGATGAACGTCCATCTTTTTTTCGAAAATACGGTTTTCCCCACCCCTGCATTTGGACGTTTTGCAGACATGACCATTTTCAAACCAGAAAACAATCAACTTTTTATTTCAAAAATGGCCATTTGCTAGACATTTTTTGTGCTTAGTGCATCTGTCTTTTAGGACTATTTTCAAAAGCGTCCAAGGGGAAAACGCACAAAAACAAGCCCATTGGGATGTATTTGGGTGGGGGCATCATTCTTAGTAGAATGGCCAAACATATATCCCAGCAGAACAGTGGGGCACCCTACGGGCACTGCAGTGGATGTCACATAAAAGGTCCCAGGTACACATCTCATCGTTACCCCTTTATGCTGTGTGATGAGCCCTCCAAAACTCACCAAAAATCTGCTATACCTAACTGTACACCACTACAACAGCCCTTATGCCTGCAGGGGTCCACCTATATGTACGTAGAGTAGGTTTTTGGTGGGTTTTGGAGGGCTCACACTTTGCACCATAAGTGTAACAGTTAGAGTGGGATATGGGCCTGGGTCCCCTTCTCTACAGTGTACTGCACCATCCACTAAGCTGCTCCAGGGACCTGTGTGCTGCTGTAATAGGATTGATTGTAACATCTGAAGCTTTCAGAGGCTGGTATGTTCTGTTTCACATATTTAGTGGAGGGGGAGGGTGTAAGTGACCACTGGGGGTGTAAGGGGGGGTCATGCTTTAGTCCCTCCATTGGTCATCTTGCATTTAGGGCACCAGTTTGTGACTTAGGCATGGTTGAAACGGGTCTAGACCAAAAGTCTAACTTTTTAGCCCTGGATGTTTCTGCTTTTTTTCATTATGGCAGAAAGACGTCTAAGTTTTGGGAATGCCCAAATCCCACCCCCAACACACCCCCTTGTGATTTGGATGCACTGCAGAGAAAAACATCTCAAATCTGAGTTTTGAAAATCGTAATTTGGATGTTTTGCTAAAAAATATATATTTTTTAAAAGGCCAAATGCCACTTTATGCAGTTTGAGACATTTTTCTCTTTTGAAAATGATCCCCTTAATGTGACAATTGTGTTTCAATTGTATTAAATGAATTTTACAAGCTTCTGATTATTTACCTATTGAAATGTTCTGCTTACTGTGTTCAGTTACCTTTAGAGGTTCAATGCCTGCCTTCTACAGAATCAACAAAGAGTCACCATGAAAGAGGAAATAGAATTACTCATAGAGCAGGCATAAGGGAACAGTGGTGCTAAAATAGATAATAGATGATGAAGGAAATTAAAAGGGACATGCTGGTGATAGGAAATGATGTTTCTTTTTAACTAAGTGCAGTAGTGACAGGTCTAATTAAGTGTTGGTTGTGGATTAGCAGTATAAAACATATCAAAAGGTACTTTTGCTTCAGGGCTGAACATTCAACCTTTGGCTAGAAATCAGAAATATGTTAGATTCAATCATTCTAAAAGTTTGTGCATTGCCAGTAACAGCGGCAACTTAATGATTCTGACCAGTTGATGATGAGATTTTTATAACAGACAAAAAAATATTACCCCGTATTCATAAGATTCATGTGAATATCCTTCCAAGTCTGGAATCTAAAAGCCTGAATAGAGGTAGATCTATTGTCTTTCTCTGCAAGCAAGTTATTTCTTTCTGTACTTATTCAAGCGTATAGTCCGCTGACTACACTGACTACATAGTTTGTTACCTTTAGATTGTAAGCTCTCTTGAGCAGGGACTGTCCTTCCCCTTGTTAAACTTGTACAGCGCTGCGTAACCCTAGTAGCGCTATAGAAATGCTAAGTAGTATAGTCTGCAGATCTAGTATACTATTCTGCAGATGGCACATAAACAATTAAAAGAAACACCAAATAAGCGCTTAAACTGAATGCTTGTGTAAACAGCTTTTGAGCCCCTCCTAAAGTTCAAATAATCATTCTTCATTTTTAGTGAAGAAGAGAGTTCCATAGCCTGGGTCCAGCAACTGACCATGCACAGTTAACTGAGAGGTGAGCCTCTCTCACAAGGAGATATCATGCTGCAAGGAAACAGTCGAAAGCAATGTCTGCCCAGGGATGTACTATATGACGTATAATTTCAGATACAGAAGACTATCATTATGGATGACAAACAATTATTCTGATCCTAAATGTCAGTACTCTACCAGGAGCCAGTGCCCTCAATCTGGAGTCTCCCACTAAGCCATCTCTCTCTCCCCTTCAATCTGTTCAAAATTCTGCTGCATGACTTATATTCCGCCAGTGTCGCTATGCTCATATTAGTCCTCTCATCAAGTCACTTCATTCACTCCCTATCCGTTTCCGCATACAATTCAATCTCCTCTTATTGCCTTACAAGTGCATTCACTCTTGAGCTCCTCACCTTTACACTCTTATCTCTCCCTACACTCCTCCCCTGAAATAGACTTCCTGAGCCAGTACGTCAAGCTCCATCTCTGGCCGTCTTCAAATCTAGGCTAAAATCCCACCTTTTTAATGATGCTTTTAACTCCTATTCACTTGTACAGTACCCATGTATGTTTTATCATTCCCACCTTAGTAATTGTCATCCCTTATTTGTCCTGTTTGTCTGTCCTAGTTAAATTGTAAGCTCTTTCAAGTAGGGACTGTCTTCATGTTCAAGTGTACAGCACTGCGTACATCTAGTAGCACTATAGAAATGATTAGTAGTAGAGTTTATAAGATGAAGCCTGTATATCCAAGTGTGTTTGGAAATTCGTTTTGGTCAAACTTATGGTACCCAAAATGATGAGAAATATTTCTGTATCTTTCTGTAACATTTTCTTGGTCTCGGAGGATCTTTTCTTTCTCCACGCAATTCACAGAGTAATCGCGCAGACTGTCATCTCTCTGATTAATGCCATTCTGGTGTTTTTCTCTTTTACCACTATGTACAGCTTTCTTGCATCCAGCTTTTTATCTCTTAGGATGCGTATGCCCCAGGTGATCATAACCTTTTTGTTTTCCACAATTCTCTCAGGTCATGATCCCCATGCTGTTCTGATACACTGATGTAATATTTACAGAGTTCCAGTGAATGAGACCTGCCACCTTGTGCCTTTCCATTTAAAAATGTTATATGCCACTAGCACTTTGCAGCTAGCCGTGAGATGAGTAACTGTTTCCTGCTCTTTCTTACAAAATCTACAAATGTCAGTTGTACTAGTTTTCTATATGCTTGCTGTGAACCATCTCGTCAGTAATCTGCTGTCCTGAGTTGCAACTATCAATCTCTCATCCTTAGGTTTCAGTTCACCTCCTCTTAACCGTTCCTATGTCCAGACTTGATCCAAGTGTGGTTCTTGAAGTAATACTTCATATTTCCCACTGTATTTGTGCATTTGCCACTTGTTTATCCTTGTTTGCTGATCAACTTCTTTAAAGAGCTTTTTCTCCTGTTTTTGTATGTTCTGTTGGATTCTCACCCATTCCTTCTGCTTGTCAGAATGCCTGCCTGAGTTTAATGATGGAATTAGATTCCGGACACTTGCTCTCATAATTAACATCACATCACATCTCACTTATATTCTGCAAAAATCCTCTGAGTTCTATACAGATAACTATAGAAGAGACTAGGCAAACTATAGGTAGTACGGTTAAAACTAATTCTCAGCCAATTCAAGACACACATTCTAGAAATAACAAAGATTTTAAAACTTTTTCTAAATACTGAATAATTATATATCGGTCTTTAAGTACATTGGTGAAGAATTGTCAGCAGCCTGATACAGGAAAGTTAATGTTAACAAATGCTTAGATCTAAGCCTTCTAGCATACGGAAAATTTAATAACCTAGTATTAGGTGTAGCATAATTCCTTCTGGTATATAAAGGTAATAATAAATTGCACAGATATAGTAGAGCTTGACCATAAAGAATTTTAAAAATCATTATGCATAGTTTGAATTTTACCCAGGTAACCAGTGGAGATCCACAATCAGAGGTGTCTGTCAAATTTATGAGCTGAAAAAAATCAAGTGGGCTGCTATGTTTTGTTTTTAGTTTTTAAAGTAACTATTTGTGGCAGCCTGAATACACAATATTACAGTAATCCAGCTGGATAAAATCAGAGCCTGTACCACTGACCTAAATTGTTGCAGAACCAAGAATTTTCTAATCTGTCATAGTTTTTTTTAAATAAAAACATGGCTTTTATAACCACACTATTTACCTGTGTTTCCATAGAGAGATTACGATCTACATGTGCCTCCAAAATGTTTAAAGTTGAACAAAATTTATAATTGGTGTTGTTTACTCCTAATATATAATCATTCTAGATATCATCTTGGGCACCCATTTGGCTGCGTACTAGGCAAAAGATAAGGCCAACACAGATCTTGTAAACTACTTAATTTGGTTTTGGAAAGGAAAGCTCAAGATAGTGTCTGGATGAACATATTCTATTTCTATAAGCATAAAGCCTGGAGCATGGCCTTACAAAATTAAAAAGTCCAAAGTACATAATTTGAAAATATCCCAATGTAATTTAGCAAATAGTGGTGTTACTCTGTCAGACTTTGATACAGAGGACAGCGATTAAGCTGCTGTGTTTTGAATGGTCTTTAGTTTGTACATTCTCTGTGCAACCCATATATGTTATGTTACAGTAGTCTAAAAATGACAATATTAAACCATCAATCTGAAAATTTCTGATCAAAATAACTTCAAATACATCTCAGTTTTCTTAGCATCAAAAAAACCTTTCTTAGTCACTGCTTGTAACTGTGGTTCAAAGATTCAAAAATTATCAACAATTACTCAAAAAATTTATAGTTGTGATTTTTAAGGTGTAGGTATTTCCCTCTAGTAGTAAATTTGAAACTGGAGTAAAATTGAATGAAGTCCCCATATTCAATTTTAAATAATGTGAAAGTACCCAATTTTCTATCAATTATAGGCTCGTGTTTATGTTAGGTAAATAGACATTGTATCATTTAGAAAAGGTGTGAATATAGTGATATTGTCTGCATAAACAAAGAATCAAATGCCTTAAGAAGCTAGTTCTGCTCCTAACGATGCCATCATAATATTAATTAAGATAAGAGAGCCTTGTATACACCACACTTAGCTGTCCAAGGGCTGGAGAGATTTCTATTCATTTTGAACCAATAAGACCTATTGGATGAGTGGAGGAGTAGCCTAGTAGTTAGTGCAGTAGGCTTTAATCCTGGTGAACTGGGTTCAATTCCCACTGCAGCTCCTTGTGACTCTGGGCAAGTCATTTAACCCTCCATTGCCCCAGGTACAAAGTAAGTATCTGAATATAATATGTAAACCACTTTCATTGTAACCATAGAAAGGCCTCTGGCTCCATCTTCTTGCAGGGGACTTAACCCGCTTATTTAGATGGTCTAGCAGGATTCAAGGAAAGGAAATTAACAGGTAAATGAAATAACCCCTAAAAAACTGAAAAGGTCACAAAAAGGAGTACGGAACATTGGTTTAATGAAACCTTACTAAAACTGCAGCAATCCTATAGGAAACTGGAAAGAATGTGGCAGAAAACACAGAGTAAAACAGCCAGAGAGGACTGGAGAAGAATGGTACATATATACACATTTCAAAATAAATTAGCTAAACAATAGTACTTTTCTGAAAAAATAGGAAAGGTAGGCCAGATATAAATAAACTATATCAGATAACAGAAGACCTAATGAGCCCAGAAGAATTATTAGAACAACAACCACTCTACCCACTGCAAACCATTTAGCGCAACACTTCAAGGACAAAATAAAAAATGCAAGAAAAGCAGTAAAAGAAAATGCAGTAAATCTCAATGACTATGAAGAAATTATCTCCAGCAGAGAGCTTATAATACAGAAAAAGAGAATGTGCAGCAGATAGAAATTGATCAAACTTTTCATCTATCAAAACAGAGAAGTTCAAGAAATTAATACTAAAATACTCAAAGGGCCAATGCCAATTAGATACCGGCCCAGTCTACTAACTGAAAAACCCCTCAGGAAGCTATCTCGTGCTAGGAATGACATGGATAAAAGAATTCTTAAATGCAGGCTCTTTTCCAAGACAACTTGGCAAAATCATACTTACCCCATCCTAAAAATCAGAAAGGAAACTTAGAAGATGTCACCAACTATAGACTGGTGGTTTCAATACCATTATATGTCAAAATCAAAGTATAGTCGCGGAACAATTAACAAACTTAAAGGAACACTACAATCTATTACATCAAAAACAATCTGGTTTCAGAAAAAACTGCAGTATAGAGACACTACTAGGGACCTTAATTCGCGAATTCAGGACAACTGTGAGTACTGGCCATCAAATAGCATTGATGTAGTTTGACTTCTCAAGCGCTTCTGACATAGTAGACCACAAGATACTCCTGGAACTCTTAGAATCCCTAGGAATTAGTGGCATAGTTTTGGAATGGATAAGAGGTTTCCTCAGATCTTAGTGTGAAACAGGGTATAACCCTATCTAAGGAATGGATAGCACACACTGAGGTGCCGCAGGAATCCCGACTGTCACCAATCCTATTTAGTGTCTTGATGTCCACCCTGGGTTTCTATATGGAGAGAAAGGGAATTAACTGCTTCTCCTATGCAGACAACATAACACTATGCCTTCCGTTTCATTAAGACAAAGATGTTGCTAATGTACTGGTTAACCATAGTCTGACGCTGGCTGACAAATGGGCATCATGTCGGAATCTTAAACTGAATTGTCACTTAACAAAGATTTTAGTAATCACAGCACCTACCATGGGTGTATTAAACATACAACTACACTACAATAGAAAACCACTGAAATTAGAAAAAGAACTGAAAATCCTAGGGATAACAATCGATAGATATCTAATCTTTGACAAACAATGTCAGCAAATGGTTAAAAAGCCTTCAGCATGCTCAAAGAAACTTAGGAGAATATGTCATTGTTTCAGTTGAGACAATTTTAGACTATTGGTGCAATCTCTCATTCTTGCATAGATTGATTATTGCAATGTATTATATATAGGCTGTGCAATATCAATTAGAAAAAAGATACAGACAGTACAGAATGTTACAGCTAGAGTAATTTTCTGTAAATCAAAATATGATAGAATAACTACTACTACTACTACTACTTGACATTTCTAAAGCGCTACTAGGGTTATGCAGCGCTGTACAATTTAACATAGAAGGACAGTCCCTGCTCAAAGGAGCTTACAATCTAAAGGGCAAATGTACAGTCAGTCAAATAGGGGCAGTCTAGATTTCCTGAAAGGTATAAAGGTTAGGTGCCGAAAGCAACATTGAAGAGGTGGGCTTTGAGCAAGGATTTGAAGATGGGTAGGGAGGGGGCTTGGCGTAAGTGCTCAGGAAGTTTATTCCAAGCATAGGGTGAGGCGAGGCAGAATGAGCGGAGCCTGGAGTTGGCGGTGGTGGAGGAGGGATTTGTCCTGTGAGCGGAGGTTACGGGCGGGAACGTAAGGGGAAATGAGGGTAGAGAGGTAATGAGGGGCTGCAGACTGAGTGCATTTGTAGGTAAGAAGGAGAAGCTTGAACTGTATGCGGTATCTGATTGGAAGCCAGTGAAGTGACCTGAGAAGAGGGGTGATATGAGTATATCGGTTCAGGCGGAATGTAAGACGTGCAGCAGAGTTCTGAACAGATTGAAGGGGGGATAGATGGCTAAGTGGGAGGCCAGTAAGGAGTAGGTTGCAGTAGTCAAGGCGAGAGGTAATGAGAGCGTGGACGAGAGTACGGGTGGTGTGCTCAGAGAGGAAAGGGCGAATTTTGCTGATGTTAAAGAGAAAGAAGCGACAGGTCTTGTCTATCTACAGGATATGCGCAGAGAAGGAGAGGGAGGAGTCGAAGATGACTCTGAGGTTGCGGGCAGATGAGACGGGGAGGATGAGGGTGCCATCAACTGAGATAGAGAGTGGAGGAAGAGGAGAAGTGGGTTTTGATGGAAAGACGATAAGCTCGGTCTTGGACATGTTCAGTTTTAGATGGCGGTTGGACATCCATGTAGCAATGTCAGATAAGCAGGCCGATACCTTGGCCTGGGTCTCCGCAGTGATGTCTGGTGTGGAGAGATATAGCTGGGTGTCATCAGCATAAAGATGATACTGGAAACCATGAGATGAGATCAGTGAGCCCAGGGAAGAGGTGTAGATTGAAAAAAGAAGGGGTCCAAGGACAGATCCCTGGGGAACTCCAACAGAGAGCGGGATGGGGGTGGAGGAAGATCCATGAGAGTGTACTCTGAAGGTGCGGTGGGAGAGATAGGAGGAGAACCAGGAGAGGACAGAACCCTGGAACCCAAATGAGGAAGTGTGGCAAGAAGTAAATCATGATTGACAGTATCAAAAGCAGCGGATAGATCAAGGAGGATGAGGATGGAGTAGTGGCCTCTGGATTTGGTAAGGAACAGGTCATTACAGACTTTAGAGAGTGCCGTTTCTGTCGAGTGTAGAGGGCGAAAACCGGATTGAAGCGGATCGAGAATGGCATGAGAGGAGAGAAAATCAAGGCAGCGGCTGTGAACAGCATGCTCAAGTATTTTGGAGAGGAAGGTTAGGAGGCGGTAGTTGGAGGGACTGGTAGGGTCAAGTGATGTTTTTTGAGGAGAGGTGTGACTACGGCTTGCTTGAAGGTGTCAGGGACAGTTGCAGTGGAGAGAGAGAGGTTGAGGATATGACAGATGGAGGGGGTGACAGTATGAGAGATGGTGTTAAGTAAGTTGGTGGGGATGGGATCAGAGGAACAAGTGGTGCATTTCGAGGAGGAAAGAAGGCGGGCGGTTTCCTCCTCGGTGATCTCAGGAAAGGAGGAGAAAGAGGCCTGGGTTGGTTGGTTGAGGGAGAGGGTTGAAGGGTGAAGAGGAAGAGGTGCCTTGGTAGTGAACTCAAGGTTGATCTTTTGCACCTTGTCGCGGAAGTAGTCAGCCAGTGATTGAGGTGAGAGGTAAGGGGGTTGGAAGCGGAGGGCACTTTAAGGAGGGAGTTAAGGGTGGCGAAGAGATGACGAGGGTTGGCGCTGAGAGAATTGGTCAATTGGGTGTAATAGTCCTGTTTGTACTTCACACTACACTGGTTACAGTTTGAAGCAAGAGGGATTTTTAACTCCGCACCATGATACACTCATTTTTACGTGGCAAAATGCCAGACTACGTAAACCGTTGGATAATGCTACCTGAAAAGAGAAGAAGACTAAAAGGAAATCTTCAGGACCTGGTATTTCTATCAATAAAAGGTGACAGATTTAAAACAGTATACTCAACAGCTTTATCCTACCTATCGGCAAAATGTTGGCACAACATACCAGCAACAGTAAGATCAGTATCAGAGAACGGAATCTTCCATAAACAGTTGAAGACTTATCTGTTCCAAAAACGTGTTAGGAAATGAGGAACAATGAATACAGCGCCCAATGTAAATTTTTCCTACAAATACTTCCAGCCTAAAATGTCTTTTTCTCTTCAAATGTCTCGAGCCTAAAATATAACAATGTACTTGATTAATGGATTAATGAGACAAAGTCAACATGGATTTAGTGAAGGGAAATCTTGCCTCACCAATCTACTACATTTCTTTGAAGGGGTGAAGAAACATGTAGATAAAGGTGAGCAGGTTGATATTGTGTATCTGGATTTTCAGAAGGCGTTTGACAAAGTACCTCATGAAAGACTCCAGAGGAAATTGGAAAGTCATGGGATAGGAGGTAGTGTTCTATTGTGGATTAAAAACTGGTTAAAAGACAGAAAATAGAGAGTAGGGTTAAATGGTCAGTATTCTCAATGGAGAAGGGTAGTTAGTGGGGTTCCCCAGGGGTCTGTGCTGGGACCGCTGCTTTTTAACATATTTATAAATGACTTCAGATGGGAGTAACTAGTGAGGTAATTAAATTTGCTGATGACACAAAGTTATTCAAAGTCGTTAAATCGCGGGAGGATTGTGAAAAATTACAAGAGGACCTTACGAGACTGGGCATCTAAATGGCAGATAACGTTTAATGTGAGCAAGTGCAAAGTGATGCATGTGGGAAAGAGGAACCCGAATTATAACTGTCATGCAAGGTTCGACGTTAGGAGTCACGGACCAAGAAAGGGATCTAGGTGTCGTCGTTGATGATACGTTGAAACCTTCTGCTCAGTGTGCTGCTGCGGCTAAGAAAGCAAATAGAATGTTAGGTGGTATTAGGAAAGCAATGGAAAACAAAAATGAGGACGTTATAATGCCTTTGTATCGCTCCATGGTGAGATCGCACCTCGAATATTGGGTGGAGAAGTGGCTTAGTGGTTAGAGCACCAGTCTTGCAATCCAGAGGTGGCAGGTTCAAATCCCACTGCTGCGCCCTGTGATCTTGGGCAAGTCACTTAACCCTCCATTGCCTCAGGTACAAACTTAGTTTGTGAGCACTCCTGGGACAGAGATATATCCAGAGTACCTGAATGTAACTCACCTTGAGCTACTACTGAAAAAGGTATGAGCAAAATCTAAATAAATAAATAAAATAAAATTCTGGTCGCTGCATCTCAAAAAAGATATAGTGGAATTAGATAAGGTGCAGAGAAGGGCGACAAAAATGATAATGGGGATGGGACGACTTCCCTATGAGGAAAGGCTAGGGCTCTTCAGCTTGGAGAAAAGGCGGCTGAGTGGAGATATGATAGAGGTCTATAAAATAATGAGTGGAGTTGAATGGGTAGATGTGAAGCATCTGTTTACGCTTTCCAAAAATACTAGGACTATGGGGCATGCGATGAAGCTACAATGTAGTAAATTTAAAACGAATCAGAGAAAAATTTTCTTCACTCAACGTGTAATTAAACTCTGGAATTCATTGCCAGAGAATGTGGTAAAGGCGGTTAGCTTAGCGGAGTTTAAAAAAGGTTTGGACGGCTTCCTAAAGGAAAAGTACATAGACCGTTATTGAATGGACTTGGGGAAAATCCACTATTTCTGGGATAAGCAGTATAAAATGCTTTGTAGATTTTTGGGATCTTGCCAGGTATATTGTGAACTGGATTGGCCACTGTTGGAAACAGGATGCTGGACTTGATGGACCTTTGGTCTTTCCCAGTATGGCAATACTTATGTACTTATGATCTCTTGATGTAAGTTGCGCTGAACTCAGTATGGGAATGCTGGCGACTAATAAGAAATAAAGTAAAGGTAAGTTTAAACGTCATCATTGTAAGCCACATTGAGCCTGCAAATAGGTGGGAAAATGTGGGATACAAATGCAGCAAATAATAATAATAATCATCATACTTGCTTGGCCTGAGTTAGAGAACAGGTTAGAACCACATTTATTGTTAAAATATTATATTGAACAGAGAGGCAAGGCTCAGAGCATGTCTTTCATTATCCATCTTCACCTGTAGGATGTATGTACCCCTTGGGTACATGCAGATGTTCAGAGACGCATACAGCACTTCCCCAGATTGTCTTCTGGAACAAGAAAAAGGTAACAAATTGCTTACAACAGGTTGTAAGATTGGATGGGAAATCCTAATGCTTCCTGTTAGGAATGTTCCGTAAGCAAAAGAACATTAAACCATACTATTATAGCAACATATTTATTTCTAATTCAATTTGCTAAACAAAAGAGTTTTGATTTTTTTTTTTTTATCTAATTTTGTAGCTCTGGTTAGTAACAATTCAATCAATAGGCTTACTTGTTAATCATAATTTGTAGTTACTACAGTTAATATCTCAACTTTCCTTCCCTTGGCTTAAGATCTAGGATCCAGTGCTTTATTAATCCTATTTCCATGAAGCTCCTGCACAGAAAGACAGCTACAATAGTATAATAAATTGTTTCTAAGCATTCATCACACTTGCTCTACACTTACAAGTCATAGGCTTAGTCCAGCCTATGATTTAAATGGGAAAGATTTTCCTTCTGGCAAGATTTGCTTTATTACACTAACCACACATGTGGTTATTGTTCATAGTATGTGCTAACATATATGCACTAATTATATGCGTAAATGATTAGAACAATGGCATATACATGTATATATATGCGCATGTGTGTAAATGCCAGAAATCCTCCTAAGTGCTATTCTATAAATATGCATATGTCTTGCATAGCTCATAGTTACCAGTAGGTGTACAGATATAGGTGGAGTCTGGGCAGAGAATGGGCAAGACTCACATTTATGTGTGTAACTTGTGCACATAACTTATAGTACTCTATATCTCCAGCATTTAGACGGAACACTTATCCTAGCTGTATGGCTGTCATAAGTGATCATGCCTAATTTGTAGGCACAAATTTTTGATGTTATGCTAGTATTCTATAAAGGAAAGTAAGTGCCTACATTCCTTTATAGAATAAGTTCCTACCAGGTGCCTATTTATCAATGCACAGTTTTAGAATTCCCTCCAAAATGCTAGACTACTTCATCCGCAGTTCAGTCTGGATTGAAACCTAATTCAGTTTAAGTACTACTACTACTACTTAACATTTCTAAAGCGCTACTAGGGTTACGCAGCGCTGTACAATTTAACATGGAAGGACTGTCCCTGTTCGAAGAGCTTACAATCTAAAAGACAAATGTACAGATAATCTGAAAGGTCAGACAGATTGGGGCAACCTATATGTTCGAAAGGTTAGGTTCCGAATGCAGCATTGAAGAGGTGAGCTTTAAGCAAGGATTTGAAGATGGGTAGGGAGGGGGCATGGCGTAGGGATTCAGGAAGATTGTTCCAAGCATAGGGTGAGGCAAGGCAAAATGAGCTGAGCCTGGAGTTGGCAATGGTGGAGAAGGGTACTGAGAGGAGGGATTTGTCGTGTGAGCGGAGGTTACGGGCAGGAACGTAGGGGGAGATGAGGGTAGAGAGGTAGTGAGGAGCAGCAGACCGGGTGCACTTGTAAGTAAGGAGGAGAAGCTTGAATTGGATGCGGTATCTGATCGGAAGCCAGTGAAGTGACTTGAGGAGAGGGGTGATATGAGTACATCGGTTCTTGCGGAATATAAGACGTGCGGCAGAGTTCTGAATGGATTGAAGGGGGGATAGATGGCTGAGTGGGAGGCCAGTGAGGAGCAAGTTGCAGTAGTCGAGGCGTGAGGTAATGAGAGCATGGACGAGAGTTTGGGTGGTGTGCTCAGTGAGGAAAGGGCGAATTTTGTTGATGTTGAAAAGGAAGAAGCGACAGGTTTTGGCAGTCTGCTGGATATGCGCAGAGAAGGAGAGGGAGGAGTCGAAGATGACCCCGAGGTTGCGGGCAGATGAGACGGGGAGGATGAGGGTGCCATCAACTGAGATAGAGAGTGGGGGAAGAGGAGAAGTGGGCTTAGGTGGAAAGATGAGGAGCTCGGTCTTGGACATGTTCAGCTTCAGGTGGCGGTTGGACATCCAGGCAGCAATGTCGGACAGGCAGGCCGATACCTTGGCCTGGGTCTCTGAGGTGATATCTGGAGTGGAGAGATAGAACTGGGTGTCATCAGCGTAGAGATGATACTGGAAGCCATGAGATGAGATCAGTGAGCCTAGGGAAGAGGTATAGATAGAGAAGAGAAGGGGTCCGAGGACAGATCCCTGGGGAACACCAACAGTCCATCTACACTTTGTCCTGTTCACTAACTTTTAAGTGGGATACAATGTTTGCCCAGTCTTTAGTGGCCATGTTTTCTACAAAACCTTCTTCAATTGAAGTCTCCCATAAAATCATCTATAGTCTTATTTAGAAACAGTGTAATTTTAACCAGCTAACGGAAGCCTCCATTTTGAGCCTCTCAACTCTTGTAAACTCAAGCAATCTGACCTGAAAGGTGGTGCATTTGTTTTTTATTTCTTAAGATATTAGTTGATGGGCTGCGAGCCTTAGAACCATGTCCAGCTTCCATTATATTTTGTTCACCTTATGGCACTGCATGAGACAGAGCTAGTTTCTCCCATAATCATTTAGTTATCATCACACATCTTCAAATTAGTAAGGAAGAACTTGTACATTATACAAATTCCTTCTTATACTGTGAGAATGTAAGACTGCTTGTCCTCAGAGAAAATATCTTTTCACATGTAAATACCATCTAACCATTCTAAACTGATATCCTATGTATGTATGTTATTAGGCTTAATGCAGCGATGTGCATCGGGGGGTGCCTGCACCTGCCATGCCTTCCACTGTGGCCCCGACTGGCCCTGAGTCCGTGGTGTGGCCTTCGGCACCGGTGCCACTTGTGGCTCCAGTATCGATTGCCACCCATTCTGGCTCTCCTTCGACATTGGTGGAGGATGCTTCGGTGGAGGATGCTTCGCCGGAGTCGAGGCAGGTGCAGACACCTTGACACCATTCTCGAGGACATGGATCCTCCATGTTGAGGCTGGCCTGGACATCCTTGAGGGAAGTGTTGTCCGATATTGAAGAGGAGCGCTTGTGGGAATCAGAAGAGGATCCCAGGTACTTTTCCTCCGATGAGTCCTATGGGATCTCTTCTGAGCCTTCCCCTCCACCTGAGAGGAGACTGTCTCCACCTCTCCTTTACCTCCTTTGTAGGAGAAATGACAGAGACCATTCCATTTCCCATAGAAGTGGTAGATGAGCCCAGGGCCAAGATGCTCGAGGTCCTGGACTACACCGCTCCACCTAAGGAGGCAGTGATGGCTCCTCTCCACGAGGTACTCAAGGCAGTCCTCATACGGAACTGGGCATCCCCTCTGTCTGTCCCTGTTGTCCCGAAGAAGATTGATACCCAATATCGAATCCAAGGAGAACCTGGGTTGGTGAGGCCTTAGTTATCCCATAACTCCATGGTGGTGGTGGATGCCGCTCTCAAAAAAGCCAGGAGTACTAGGGACTGTGCTTCGACTTCCCCAGGTAGAGAAACTAGAACCATGGACTTTTTTGGGAGAAAGATGTGTCTGGCCACTATGCTCATCGCCCGTATTCAGTCTTACCAGCTCTTCACGAGCGTCTACTTGTGGAACTCAATGAGGCAGCTGTATGACTTGGTTGATACGCTCCCTACAGAGCAGGCCAAGCCTTTTCACAAGTTGATCAAGCAGCAGAAGGCATGTCGCATGTTCTTGGCCAGGGGCACTTATGACACTTTTGACATGGCATCCAGAATCTCTGCCCAGAGTATAGCAATGTGCAGACTCTTCTGGCTGCATGTTTCTGACCTGGACAATTCGGTCCAGCAGAGAATGGCGGATGCCTCTTGCCGGGAGGATAATCTTTTCAGAGAGAAAATCAAAGAGGTTGCTGACTAGATAAAAAAAGCACACTGAGGCTATGTGTTCTCTCTCCAGCCAGACGTCTTCTGCAGCCACCTCCTCATCCAGGAGGTATTTTGGTGGGTCACGGAGCACTCCCTATTCCTGCTTTAGGCATAGGTATGCTCCTGCTGCTCGCCAGCCTGTTCAGGCTCAGCCCCGGCACGCTCGTTCTCATCAACAGTGTGCGCCCAAGGCCCCTGCTTCTCCACAGCAAAAGCAAGGGATGAGCTTTTGACTGGCTCCAGCAGAGCATAGCTGCAGTCAAAGTGTCCATTCCAGACAATTTGCCGGTTGGAAGGAGGTTAAAATGTTTTCACCAAAGGTGGCCTCTTATAACCTCCGACCGATGGGTTCTTCAAATAGTCCATATAAGATACACTCTCAATTTATTTATTTATTTATTAGGATTTATTTACCACCTTTTTGAAGGAATTCACTCAAGGTGGTGTACAGTAAGAATAGATCAAACATGAGCAGGAGGCAATTAGAGCAGTAAAAATATTCAAACAATACAAAGTATGGCATGGTATACTACTTGCAATGACAACGCAATATGTACTAGAACATTATAATTGGTAGTGAAGGGTAAGGCAAAGTTGTAACATATAGATGAGTAAGAAAGTAGGAAGAATTAGAAAGTAAGGTGATTGATTTGAAGAAAGTTGCACGTGAGGTCAGAGAGATGGTTGAATATTATCTCAGCTAGGGTAGGATTGGATAAACATGTCCCGCTGCAGTATGTGCAGCTCGAGTCAATCCTTGTGTGTGTGTGTGAGTGAGACTGACAAGTTAGTTACTTCTTCTGTTAAAGCCTTGGTTGAAGAGCCAAGCTTTCACCTGTTTCCTGAAGTAGAGGTAGTCTTGTGTTAAGCAGAGCCTTTCAGGCAATGCATTCCAGAGTGTGGGGGCTACTCCGGAGAAGGCTCGCTTGCGGGTATCACATCGTATAATGTCTTTTGGAGAGGGTGTAGTTAGTGAGAGTCTTTGGGAGGACCTTAGTGTTCTTGGTGGTGTGTGGAGGATCATCCTATTCTTCAGATACTCGGGGCCATTTTCTTTTGGGGCCATTTCCTTTCAGGGCCTTGAAGATCAGATATAGAGTTTTAAATTTAGCCTTGTATTGTACTGGTAGCCAATGAAATTTTTGCAAAAATGGTGTGATGTGGTCACGTCGTTTGCAACCTTCTATGAGTCTTGCTCTGAATCAACTGGAGCTGGTGCAGTCCCTTTGTAGTCAGAGCATTGTATAGTGCTTTGCACTAATCCAGTCTTGATGTTACCATGGCATGCACAACTGGGATAAGATTTACCTTCTCGATGTAAGGAGAGAGGCAGTGTAGCTGTCGCAAATGGTAGAAGTAGCTCTTGAAGGTTGCTTGGATTTGGGGAATCAGAGTAAGTGTTTAATCTAACTGTATTCCAAGGTTCCTGACTTGCAATTTGAGGGGGAGTTCAAACTTCCCAAAAGGGATTTTGATGTCAGGTATGTATCCACTTGTGTTAGGGACCCAGAGAAGCTCGGTTTTACTTGGGTTCAGGCAAAGTTTGTTGTGTTTAGCCCATTCTTGAATTGACAGGTAATCAGTTTATTCAAGGCTTGTAGGTAAGTCAGGTTCAATGGGTATAAGTAGCTGCACATCATCCGCATAGATGTAGAACTGAGTGTCCATTGATCGAATCAGCTCAGCCAGTGGCTTGAGGTAGATATTGAACAGAATAAGTGACAGTTTCCTTGTCATCAAGCAGATGAATCCATTACGAGTGGGTTGTGTCCATCAACCAGCAGGGGGCGATAGAGAGCACTGAAAAACCATAGTGCCTCATGGCCAGCTAGCTCCATCTGCCTCTTCAGTATTCTCTATCTCACCAGCAGGGTGGTTGCAGCTTGTTCAAGCTCCTTCAGAAAATCTGCCTGGGGTGGCTCCTGTGCTTTTGCCAGTTGTAGCAGGGGTGTTGTGGCTGATGGTGCCCATTTTAAAGGCAAATAGGTTAGCCCTTTCCCTGCCTTACTCGGCCCCCCGATGTGGAAGTAGACAAATAGGCAGGCCCTGTCCCTGTCTTTGCCCACGCTGTGGATGCAGGCACATAGGTTCGCCCTTTCCCTGCCTTTCCCACGCTACTGATCCTCTGGAGTTGGAAATTTGCCTCTTTCGCTATTGCCTCAAACTTTCCTCACAGCGTTATAAAAAAAAAAAAGAGGTTTTCTTCTGATTGTGCAGCGTGACCGGAGACTCGGTCTGGTGAGGTAAGAGCATTTTGTAGCTCCTCCGGGGAGGGCCCGCGTTTGGGACGATTTTGGCGCGAATCCGCCATTTTGAATTTCCGCCGCTTTCGGCGATGGCTGCTGAGAAAGTTAAGCGCTGTTCCGTTTGTGGCAAGTGCAAATGTGCAGCGTGGCTCTGTAAGGCATGCTTTTCAGATGGTAGAGCTGGCCTGAGCATGACGACCGATGTTCCTTTCCGCTCCATGGAGCTAGCAGCAGGTGCCATTTTGGAACAGCATGGCGTGACCCCCGCTGAGGCGGAGGGGTTTGAGCCTGGAGGGGCGCCTCGTGTGGATGCTAATAAAAGAGCTGTTTCCCCCAGACTGGAACAGGGAGGCCAGGGTGAGCCATTTTCCCCTCAATTTGTTTTATTGCTGCATAATGCCCTGCTTTCTATATCCCCTCCAGTGGAGTCTGGCCTTGGATTACCGTCAGGCGCGTTTTCCCCTGACAGATGGCCGCAAGACAAGCGCAGAAGGGTGGATTCCCCTTCAGAAAGTGGCGCCCCCCCCCCCCCCCCCTTGGTCGGGATGTGAGGACTCTGAGGGGTCTCGCAGGCCTTCGTGGTCTGGAGAGCCAGAAGAAGGTGCAGGATTCCCTCCGGATCCGGATGATCCTTCTGCGGTGAGGATTTTCCACCACGAGGAGCTCCCAGAGCTTATTACTGATGCCTTGCAGGTCCTCTCTGTAGAAGACCCTGGGAGTACTATTACTATTTAACATTTCTAAAGTGCTACCAGGCTTGCGCAGCGCTGTACAATTAACAAAGAAGGACAGTCCCTGCTCAAAGGAGCTTACAATCTAAAGGACAAAAAGTGCAGTCAATCAAGATTGAGGCAGTCTAGAGTACTGAGACCTTCTCCAGTAATCCGAGGATGGCAAGTACTAAGAAGCCTGCTCGAGCCTTTCCTTTGCATGATTCCATCCAAGAGCTTATCACGGCTCAATGGGCTGACCCCGAGGGACCTTTGAAAGTCACCAGGGCTATGGGGCAATTATACCATCTAAGTGAGGAGCATTTGGTGCGCCTAGCAGTGCCTAAAGTGGATGCCCTGGTCACGGCTGTGACAAAGAAAACTACCCTCCCAGTGGAAGGAGGAGTTGCCCTGAAGGACATGCAGGACCATCGCCTGGAGGCAGCTAGGAAACGGTCCTTTGAAATTTCAGGCCTATCTTTATGGGCGTCTGCATGCAGCTGCTACGCTGCCCGAGCCTGCCTCGCTTGGTTACAACAGGCAGTGGAACAGCCCGGAGATGGAACGGAGCCCCTTATGGAGGTGGCACCGCGGATGGAGTCGGCCTTGTCTTTTTTGGCTGACGCCCTTTATGATCTGGTCAGAGCTTCGGCTAAGCAGATGGCTGTAGCGGTGGTGGCTCGCAGTCTTCTGTGGCTACGGCATTGGGCAGCTGACATGGTCTCTAAGCAAAGGTTGGTGAAATTGCCCTTTCAAGGCCTTCTCCTGTTTGGTGAGGAGTTGGAGAAAATTGTGAAAGGCCTGGGGATGCCAAACCCCAGCTCTTACCCGAGGATAGGCCGCGGCCTTCTTCCAAGGGTCAGGCGGTTCCCTCCTCTTACAGACCTCGCTTCCGTGAAGCTAGAAGGTACCGCCCGGGGCATTCTGCTAGGTTCACTTCGCATGCCCGTTTTCAGCAGAGGAACTCCTTTTGCTCGGACAAACGTTCCACAGCAGCAGGCTCAAGACCTGGAGTTCAAGGGCGACTCTCTCAATGATGGTGCGCCGCCCCCATCCTCGATTCCTGTGATAGGAGGATGACTTTACCTCTTTTTCGAGGAGTGGGCCAAGATTACCACAGATCAGTGGGTCTTGGACCTGATCAGAGAAGGCTACAGAATAGAATTCAATGCCCCAATAAGAGACGTGTTTGTGGAGTGCCGATGCGGTTCTGCCGCCAAATGGGCAGCGGTAGAGGAGACCTTGCAAGGCTTGATTCACATAGGGTGGTTTCCCCCGTGCCTGAAGGGCTGGGGTGCACATTACTGGGGAAGGCATGCCCAGGGTCTTTGGATACCCGAGGAGTCGGAGTGATCCATAAATCGCTTGGAGTTGAAAGCGATTTTCCAGGCGCTTCTGGTCTTTCATTTGACCCTGGAAGGATTGGCTGTCAGAGTTCTGTCAGACAAAGCAACAGCAGTGGCCTACATAAATCGCCAAGGAGGCACTCAGTGCTTAGCACTAGCAGTGCAGGTCACGCAGATTTGCCACTGGGCCGAGCTTCATCTGCCATTTCTGTCAGCAGCTCATATTGCAGGTCAGAGCAACGTGCAAGCCGATTATCTGAGCAGGAATCAAATCGACCCAGCGGAGTGGGAACTTGCAGACAAATTATTCCTGCGGATATGTGCCAAATGGGGAAAGCCCGTAATGGATCTTATGGCGTCAAGCACAAATGCCAAAGTCCCATGCTTCTACAGCAGATGGAGATATCCTCGCTCTGCAGGGTTGGATGCCTTGGCTCAACCCTGGCCTCAGGGCCTCCTGTATGTGTTCCCTCTGTGGCCCTTGATAGGGTGAGTACTCCTGCGGATTCGACTCCACCAAGGAGAGGTGGTTCTCATTGCCCCGGATTGGCCCAGGAGGCCGTGGTATGCGGACCTCTGGCGGATGCTGGTAGAAGATCCCCTTCCGTTACCTCTGGTACCTAACCTATTGTCACAGGGCCCGGTGACCATGGAGGACGCCTGCCGCTTTGGTCTTATGGCATGGCAATTGAGAGACAAGGAATATTCCAGTAAAGTCATTTCCACTCTCCAGCAGGCCCGCAAGCGTTCCACTTCCGTGGCTTATGCCAGGATTTGGCGCCAATTTGAAGCTTGGTGTGCTTCTAAAGCGATCAAACCCATGCGAGCTTCTGTCTCACCGATACTTGACTTTTTGCAGGATGGTTTACAAAAGGCTTGGCCTATAATTCCCTGCGTGTTCAAGTGGCAGCCTTAGCATGTTTTCGAGGGAAGGTCGCTGGCCTCTCTCTGGCTGCTTGCCCGGATGTGACACGATTTCTTAGAGGGTTGCTTCGGCTCCACCCTCCCATGCGGGCCCCATGTCCTGCCTGGAACCTGGGGTTAGTTTTAAAGGCCCTTCAGTGTTCGCCCTTCGAGCCTCTTAGGCGAGCTTCGGAGAAGGATGTGACCTTAAAGACTGTCTTTTTGGTGGCCGTGACATCGGCGAGACGGGTATCTGAGCTCTAGGCGCTGTCCTGTCGAGACCCATTTCTGCAGTTCTCAGAGTCCAGAGTAATGGTACGTACGTTGCTTTCCTTCATGCCTAAGGTGGTTTCAGCGTTTCACCTAAACCAGCCTATTTTCCTGCCCTCCTTTTCTAAAGAGGAGTTTCCAGAAGCCTATGGGCAGTTGCACCTTCTGGATATGCGAAGGGCTCTGTTGCAATATCTGCGCATGTCAAATGCCTTCAGGACCTCTGACCATCTTTCTGTTCTTTTGTCAGGTTCGCGCAGAGGGTCTCCAGCGTCTAAGGCCACTATAGCCCGTTGACTCAAAGAGCTATCTTTTCAGCATATCTGCTATCTGGCTGGCCTCCGCCTGAAGCCTTTAAGGCACATTCCACAAGAGCGATTTCCTCTTCTTGGGCTGAAACTGGAGCACTCTCTCTTCAAGAGATATGTAGTGCAGCTACTTGGGCTTCGAAGCTCTCTTTTGCCCGACATTACAGGCTGGATGTGGCTGCCAGGAGAGACGCGCATTTTGGAGCACAAGTGCTGGCGCGTGGTGTGGCTTGTTCCCAATCTATCTAGGGATTGCTTTGATACATCACACTCGTAATGGATTCATCTGCTTGATGAAAAGGAAGGGAAAATTAGGTTCTTACCTTGGTAATTTTCTTTCCTTTAGTCATAGCAGATGAATCCATGAGCCCTCCCTCAGTGGTTCATTATCAAGCTCATTTTCAAAGCACTTAGCCTCCCAAAGTTCCATAGAAACCTATGGAACTTAGCCTCCCAAAGTGCTTTGAAAATATGCCTCTATGTGATTCATGTAACTTTTATGTTCAGTTTTTCCTGTAGATATGTTCCCTCCTTGGGAGAAGTTGGAAAACAGTCTTCAGGATTTCTGTTCAGTTACAGGAGGGTGAGTTCATGCCCTCCTTTGAATTATAGCTCCGGTTTTGGGGCGTTCATCCGCTGTGAGGAAAGTTCATGTTGTTATGCTTTGCAGTGTAACACTGCTTTGGAAGCTTCAAATACTGAAGAGGCAGATGGAGCTAGCTGGCCATGAGGCACTATGGTTTTTCAGTGCTCTCTATCTCCCCCTGCTGGTTGATGGACACAACCCACTTGTAATGGATTCATCTGTTATGACTAAAGGAAAGAAACTTACCAAGGTAAGAACCTAATTTTTCCATCGATCCTTGTGGTACCCCACAGGTCAGTGTCCATGATGGTGATGAGTTGCTGCCAATCATTATGGATTGTTGCCTGTCTGATAGGATCTGTACCAGGCAAGTACTGTTCCATTGATACCTGTTTCTGTCAGTCGTGCTAGCAAGATATCATAATCCACAGTGTCAAAAGCTGCTGAGAAATCTAGCAGTATTAACATCGAGGCAAATCCCTTGTCTCGGTTTCTGTGAAGATCATCTTGCAGGGATACAAGGACAGTTTCTGTTCCATAACCAGGTCTGAATCCAGATTGACATGGATCTAGCCAGTTACTCTTTTCTAGCCATTCATTAAGTTCAACACAGACTGTTTGTTCTATGAGTTTCCCTAGAAAAGGGATGTTGGATACTGGCCTGTCATTTTCAAGTCTGTCTTGGTCAAGGTTGTTTTTCTTCAGCAAGGGCGAACCACTGCCCTTTTTAATGCTGTTGGTAATTGCCCATTAGAAAGAGAGGTGTTCACAATTTTTGTGGCACCTTCTATAAGGTCCATACTTGCCTGCTGCACTATCTTTGATGGGCAGGGATCGAGGGATGCCCACCGAGAGCTCACTCATTCAGCTTTCAGCACAAGCAGGTACTTGCAGAGGAACTCTCCGCCCTTCTAATGGCCTGTGCGGTCGAACCCGGTCCACTAGAGGAAGAAAGGAAGGGATTCTTTTCCAAGTACTTCATTGTACAGAAAAAGGACTGTGGGGATGTGTCCCATCCTTGACCTGAGGGCCCTGAACAAATTCCTAGTCCCAGAAAAGTTCAAGATGGTTTCCCTGAGCACTCTTCTTCCCATGATTCAGAAAAACAATTGGCTATGCTCTGTGGACTTAAAGGATGCATACAGTCATATCCTGATACTTCCAGCTCACAGGAAGTATCTTCGATTTCAGCTGGAAACACATCACTTTCAATACCGCGTATTACCGTTTGGCCTTGCGTCAGCTCCCAGGGGTTTTAGAATACGTTTTGGGGTAGTCGCAGCATTGCTACGTAAGCAGGCTGAGTGCATATGTTCCCTTATCTCGACAATTGGCTGGTGAAGAGCACCTTGGAAGACGGTGCTCGGGAGTCAATGTGGATGACTGTTCAGGCGCTGGAACTGCTAGGGTTCGTAATAAACTACCCCAAGTCCCATCTCCATCCAGTTCAACAATTGGAGTTTATAGGAACCTGCTCAATACGAAGAATGTCCGAGCCTTCCTCCCACAGACTCATACCGACAACCTTCTCTCCCTTGCGTCCAAGGTTCGTGCATCACAGCAGGTCACAGCTCAGCAGATGTTGAGATTGTTGGGCCACATGGCTTCCACAGTATGTTACACCCATGGTACGTCTTCACATTGAGATCTGCTCAATGGACACTGGCTTCTCAGTGGTATCAAGCCACATGAAGTTTGGAGGATGTCATCCTGGTGTCCTCGGAGCTTATGCGCTCTCTTCAATGGTGGACAGTTCGGTCCAATTTGACAATCAAGTTGCACCAGATCTCGCCCTCTATGGCAGGAAGGGGTTCAGTTGTGGCTCTGGGTACGCCATCATGCTATGTTTCTCCAGGCCTTTTATCTGGCAGGCATAAACAACGGCCTGGCCGAAAGACTGAGCAGGATAATGCAACCTCACAAGTGGTCTCTGAACATGGTTGTAGCCCGCAACATCTTCCGAGCATGGGGCACCCCCCTCGGTGGATCTTTTCGACACTCAACTCAATCACAATGTCCAACAGTTCTGTTCCAGGCTTCAGGCTCATGAAAGACTAGCGTCAAATGCCTTCCTTCTTCATTGGGGGAACAGGCCTTCCGTATGCATATCCTCCCATTCCTCTAGTGGGAAAGACTTTGTTGAAACTCAAGCAAGACCGCGGAACCATGATTCTGATCTGGCCACTGCAGATATGGTTCTTATTCTTTTGGAATTGTCCTCCAAAGAACCGTGGAGATTGGAGTGAAGCAAATGCAGGCTGAAAATCCTTGGTTGCAGCCCGAGACCCTGAAGAAGCAGCGAAACGCTGGCCACCGTCGGCTCAGGGCAGCCTTGAGAGACCGCACAGCGGGAGCAGCATCTGATTGAGAACATTGAACAGAGATAAGTGTGAACCCGTTATCTATGGGATATTTTTCTGTGTTCCTGGCGTAGCGTTTAATGCATTGAAGATCAGTTAATTTGAAAAAATGTAAATAAAGTGTTTTTGGCCACAGCGTAGAGATTTTATACAACTGGGGCCTCAGGGTTTTTTGCCTATGATGAAGAGAGGACTATTTTGTCCGTTTAGCTTGTTGAGATTGATTTTATAGTCTCTAAAGCTCTTTGAGGCTTTTTCCCTGATTATTTCTTATTGCGTGGATTTTTTTGCACACATTACTCTTTAGTGGCTTTTATAAAATACACTTTTTTGGACATTTTACATAGACATCTTGTTAGGAAATTACAGCCTTTATGCTCATTTTTATTGGTTTCCAAATAAAGAATTTTTTTTAAATGTAAAACTGAGGTTTTTCTGAGAGAAACCTTTGCTGTCCTATTGACATTTTCATAATTTCTTTTAAGATAACAGCTAACTAGTTTCTTATATGTTTTGTCGCTGAGAATGCTACTGTTCAATGAATGTCAAATCACTTTATTGGAAACATTTTAGTTCTAAGAAGAGTTCTTCGCCCACACCCGTATTTATTTTTCCTCATTTTCTAGTCATAAGCTGTTACATGTCTCCAAAAATCACCATAATAAGGAACTATTTCACTTTGTTTTCCTGGGGGGTGGGGGGATCTGTGTTATCTGTTCAGTAAATCATTAAAAAAACATTTTTGGAACAAATGTGCTGCAGTAATTGCTTGGATTGTTTAATAGGAAACCAGAAGCATAGAACATCTCAATAATAATTTCTAATTATGCTTGTTTTCCCTGTGTTAGGACAAGAAGAGTGGGCTAACTCAAGACACAAGGCACCTTCAGCAAGAACAGCAAAGGGAGCCTACAGAGACCAGCCATATGCCAGATACTGATTGTACTCTGTGATGTTATGAAATACCCAGTCTTCTCCAGTCCTGTATACTGTTCAAAGTAATTTTTTTCTATAAACAATCCCTTTTTATTAAACAAAAGTACATACATTCTGAATGGCTGGACTGAACATACACAGTTTTATTGAAAGAATCGAGACTGAACAGGATGACATGTAAAAGGAGGAACTTTGTTATTTGCAATCTGTATTTGAAAAATAGGAGATCAAAAGAAAAAAAATAACCTTTAACTAGTGTTAAACAAAAACTAGGTTTACTAAATATGTTAGTCCATTCTTTTAACATAAGCGTAACTTTTTATTTTAAGGGATTTGAACAGAACTTAGTTCTTTTACCTTTATCTTTTAACCATCTTCAAGTTTTCTCTTGTAAACCTGCATTAAAGAGGGAAAATTACAAATGCAAATAATGTGATATTCTTTTGTAATTCAAATCTTGAAATGTTCTGTAGTGTTGAGCAAAAGCCAACTCTTGCTTGATACTAAATAAACTTTTGAAAGTAAGTCCATGTGTGTGAGAGAGTAATTTTATGCCTTATTTAAAAAAATATAAATAGTAGTAAACAGGGAAAAAATTTCATCTAACAATGATCAATGGTCATCATAAAAGGTTCACACTAAATCTTGTTCAGTTTTTTAAATTTGGTATAAACATAAATATACATTTATATGCACATGGTAGATTTAAATGCTGTTTAAAGTATTCAAATGGTATTCATCTGCTTGTGTGCCACCTTAAAACAGTGCAAACAAAAATCTTGTTTAAAATGTTTCTTTAAAATAGATAATGAATTTTCTGAAAAGATGTGACTAGTTTTCATCTTGTTGAGCATTTTTTCACTAGTGCAACTTTGGAATTTTTATGAGAATTTTGCTACCTTAATGAACATCTCACTCCGTGCTGGAAGCAATTAACACAAAGCTTTTAAAGACATTCTGACTTGTCTAATTGAGGTCGCATTCATCAGAGACAGAGGATGTGTAACCCTTAAAACGGTCTTCATTTGCAAAGGTAAATAAATCAAATAAGATTTTAATCTCACTTAATTTATCTTAATATAACCAATAAAAAGCAGGGAGAATACAAATTAGAAAGTTCAGTTTAGAATTTAGAAAAGTTTTAAGAACATATAAATTATTTAAAATTTTTAATTTATAGTAATCTAAAAAGCCTTAGTTAAGCCAGTTTAATTGGGGCAAATTATTTCCTATTAAACAATATGTAAAACGTCATAACTAGCAGTTTGTAATACTTTTTTTCCATAAATTTTAGTAACCAAGAGCTTGTCTTAAAAAGTAATTAATGTTGACTAAAGATTTTCTTTCTTTAATGATTTAGTTTTAATATTAATTGTACTTCTATTACATTTGTGAAGTATTTGACGTTTTCATATAAATAGTACAATTTAAATGAATTAAATTAATAGACTTTTTTCTCTTCCCAGGAAACACTAGCATCATGAAGGAACAAACAGAAGAAAAATATCTTAAATATGCTGAACCATTGGTAGGTATATATTTTTAGTAGCACTATAAACAATTTTAAAGATTTGAAAACTATCATCCTTTTCCCAAAATGGTAGTTAATAGAATACAAAATGAAGTTAGCAAACTGTAATTACATCACCTGTCCAAGTCATTATAAATTCTCTGGTGTCCCCAATTGGAAGGTAACCATTGTGATTCTTTCAAAACAGATGAACCTAAGAATAAGAGTATATAATCCTCCATGTGCAGATCTCCAACCATAGACTAGCTTCTTTCTTTACCTTTCTAGGTGGCATGAGATGATGTTTCAAATTCCCATGGTGTTGGTTTGCTGAAGGCTGATCATAAATACAAGGGGCAATTCTATAAAAGGACTCCTCCATTTATGTGTCCCAATGCTGCATAGGGAGCACCTATTCCAGAATAACATCTAGGTGCCGGGATTCTGTTATAGAATACTAGCGTAAACCTGCATTGCTGTGGCCTAAATTTATGCACAGCCATTTACAGTAGATCAATGCTAAGCATAAATAGACACACCTAAGTGTACCATGCAACATGAGTAACAGGAGACATGCCTATGCCCCTCGCATGCTCTGACCACATGTATGCCCTCTTGAAGTTATGCGCTATCTTACAGAATAGTGTGTAGTGTATTTGTGCATACAGGCTGCTTTTTTGTGCACCTAACGTACCCAGTTATAAAGCCCAAAATGTTGCTTATGATCTGTAGTTGGAAGGCTAACAAGTTAATTGTTTCTCATTCATGTTCTTTCAATCTGACAATACCCAGTATCAGCTATATAATGTTGCAAATATCCACACTTCACAAATGGGCCTCTCGATTTTTTTTTTCTGACCCAGAATAACAAGTTAAAATGTAATTTAAAAAACTGTGCTACTGAATTTCTTATATTGTTGCATCCCGAAACATCTAAATGATTTCCGTGTGCATAACCCAACTGGTGCTTGAGCAATTGTACTGATGGCCTCGATATAGATCAGTATTTAAAATACTTAACTTTTAGAGCACTGTTTACTGTCGTGCTAGCGTTTTTATCACGTGCTAAATGCTAGACATCCATATGTTCCTATGGGTGACTTGGTGTTTAGCACATCCCAATTGTTAGTGTGCTAAAAATGTTAATGCACCCTTAGTGCTTCTTAGTAAACAGGGCCCTTATTTTGCAAGTGTCATCAATTTCCCACTGAGCATGTACTATACAAGCAGTCCGCCTGAGAGGATTCTGTACATATTTTAAAATTTGGCTCAATTATTGACAAGGATTTTATAAAGATGTTTTGCACGTAAATGATATTTTAGAAATTTGCCCGTATACTAAAGCAGCTCATTTAAAAAAAAAAAAAAAGCCAAAATGAATGCGTGCAGTAGGTTTTGTAGACTTTTTTGCAGAAAAAATATAGCTTTAGGTGCTATATTTATTTTGTCTACAGCTGGCTGAATAAAAGGCCACTTCATACAGATACGACATCATAAAATTAAAGGACCCACTCTCCTTAGGTAGTCTCATAGTACTACCACTAGGGATCACTGACAGTCAGCCACTAAGGCATGAGCAGGTTTGATCACTCCTTCCACCATTATCATCATTTATTTTATCATTTATTTATTTTGTTATACCGTCTCTTATTGCTAGGCAAGTCAGAACAGTTCACAGAGCAAATCCTATATAATAAAAAGCACCTCCAACATTCTGAAGCTGACTTTGTGGTACTGTGGCAGTGTAGGGTTCGAAAGTCTGTAGTTCAGTGTTTCATTGGCTCTCACTGTCCCCGCCCTCATGTTGAGGAAATGGAACACTGCATAGTTGCCAAGCAAACAAACGCGACGTCACAGGAACGAAGAACCAATCAGACAGAATAGAACTTGGAGGAGGGAAGTGCAGTGGATTGAATCTCTAACAATCATATACAGGGAGGTATGAACAAAAGTGGAGGCAAGTGCACAGAACAGAAGGGAAGACAAACATTTAATCACTTTGGGTTCATTTTCAAAGCACTTAGACTTACAAAGTTACATAGGTTATTATGTAACTTTTGGGGGTATTTTCAAAGCACTTAGACTTACAAAGTTCTATAGTAACCTATGGAAGTTTGTTAAGTACTTTGAAAATGAGCCCCTTAGTAAGTCTAAGTGCTTTGAAAATATGCCTGTTTGTCACTCAAACAAACACACACAGACATCACACACACAATCACTCTGTGTATCTCTCTCTTACACTGTCTGTAAAACACACTGTCACTCTCAGTCTCTCACATGGGCAACTGTATGTTGCATTCTCACGAGTAAGGAACTCTTCTGATGTGATTGTTAAACTGATTGAAGGGCCTGAACAAGGAAAACTTTTACCACATTGTAACACAGTTTACACAAAAAATATTGTATATAAAGAAATCTTACACATGTAAACAACAATTATATTCAGAATACAACCATGGAAACATTAATGACAGGCACTCATTACATTGCTAGCGCCTGTTTCATTGCGTTAAGAAATGGGCCTTTTTTACTAGTTATACATTAAAACACAAATTAATTTAGTAACTCCATTAAATGATAGAAAAGAACAGATAAATCTTCCATGCCCTTGGGGTGAAACAAGGTTGCAAGGTGAGGAGGGGCAGTTCAAACCCTATTTTGAGCATAACATTTTACACCAGCATAGTATCTGGGAGGGGCAGCATCAGGCCCATTGGGCCGCCAGAAAGTGTATGCAGAGCCCAGGGGCCTCCAGATCTGGCCAATGACCTCTTTAAATTAATGACACCACTGCACAAAGAGCACATTATGGGGGGAAATTTTCATGTGTTGAGTTTACCACAGCCTGGAATGCACAAAGTTTCTGGCTGTGGCAATACAAGGAAAATTCCCTGTAAAGCATAGATAAGGATGGAAGTGAGCCAAGAGCTCATTTGCATCTCATAGCTACACTTATTAACCCTGGAACATTGTTATGGTTAGTTTATAGGCACTGTAGGTAATAAAATGGATGTTTGGGTCCGTGCATTTAAAACTATAATAGTACTTTATAAAAGGCTTGGTTTATTTATTTATTTGTTTGTTTGTTGCATTTGTATGCCACATTTTCCCACCTTTTTGCAGGCTCAATGTGCCGATTCCGTTCTGAACAAATACATGATACGAATGAATATAAGGTGATGTTGTGATAGATAAGGTACATGTAAGTTAGGTGTAGTTGGGGGAACTTAGAAAGGGAGGGGGGGGAGGAAGAGTCAGGTAATATCCTTTATGTTCTTTGGTTGCATTGTGTCGCACGTGTCCATGTATTAAATGTTGGGTCGGTGGGGTATGCTCTTTTGAATAGGACCGTTTTTAGTGATTTCTGGAAATTAAGGTGGTCTGGCATAGTTTTTACAATTTTTGGCAGTGCGTTCCATAGTTGTGCGCTTAAGTAGGAAAAGCTGGATGCATAGGTGGATTTATATTTGAGTCCTTTGTTGCTTGGATAATGGAGGTTTAGGTATGATCGTGTAGATTTAGTGGTATTTCTGGTTGGCAGGTCAATAAGGTCTGTCATGTATCCAGGTGCCTCGCCGTAAATGATTTTATGAACAGTAGTGCAGATTTTGAATGTGATTCATTCTTTGATTGTTAGCCAGTACAATTTTTCTCTGAGTGGTTTGGCGCTGTCAAAACGCGTTTTTCCAAATATAAGTCTGGCTGCTGTGTTTTGGGCAGTTTGAAGTTTCTTTATGATTTGATCTTTGCAACCCGCATACATTCCATTACAGTAGTTGAGCTTTTTAAAAAATATGTATAGGACCACCACAGATGTGTGTGTATTTGGTGCAATGTACAACAGGAGAAGCTTTTTGTTAAATAACACATTCAAAAATAGAACAACATTACTAGTGGTCTTGAATTTATAAGCTCCAAGTTCCATTTATTATTTGATATACCATAAATCATTCTATTCATACAAAAAGTACTCCTTACTCCTTCAATATTTTTAATGTATTTATTAATCATATATGCCTATGAAATACAGTCTCCCTAGGCACTCACAGTCACTTGCAGCTTCCACTCAGGCACAATTCTTGTTAATTTCCTTTCACTGCTACTATTGCTTCTAATTGATTAATTATCATAACACTTTTCAACACATTTCAACATCAACCCCATATTTTGTGCAACCCAGTACACATAGCTCTTTTTTATGTCCGTACTCCAGGATATTATTGAGGCACTATTTCCCACGTCATCGGAGTGCCTGCAAAGTCCTGAACCTTCCGTTCATACTTTTAGAAGCTCTTTGATAATCTTGTGCTTGAGAATCTTTTCAGCCAGGGACCAGCTACCAAGGTGCTGTATATCAATTTATCCACTTCAGCTAAAAAAAGTCCTTTAAATCCACCGAGCTCTCAGTTTCTCATCTTGGCCCTCTATGCGTGACCGCATTTCGGAGTTTTTTTCCTTCATCAGGTGGAACCAATTTCAAAAAGACGCGCTGTATAGATAAATATATCAACATAACCATAACCACTTTTTTAAATTGGCTGATTACTGTCAGGATCTCTCACCAACTCAGGACTAATCTGACTACCTCAGGACGCTGTACCTACAAGGCACCTCCCAGGGGTTTAGGTCTAGATTAACTCCTCCCCCTTTACGTATTACGTAATCACTGCCACTCAACTTCTAGGTTAAGCCCTCTAGGGGCCACCGTAGCCCATTCAAAAATATATCTCTGCTCTATATTATGCAACAGAGCACTCATATCTCCACCACATGTCCACGTTGTTATTTGTGTAAGCACCACGCTTTTCAACTCATCTATCGTGTGTTTTTTATCTAACCAATGGTTGACCAATGGAGTATCTATTTTTTGGGGTTCTGATATTACTAATATGTTCCGCTAGCCAACTCTTCAGCTTCCTTTTGGTGTGCCCAATATAGTACAGCGAACAGGGGCATATAATACAATAAACTACTCTTTCGCTATCACACATAGTCTGAGCTGATAAATAAAAACGCCTAGTGGATCCTGGTTTGTATATCCACGTGGTGTTTAACGCATATTTACAGTAAGCACATTTGCTGCATGCTGCCCTCCGGTTCTATTTCTCTCTGATCTTTTCAATAATTCTCCCAAATTTGATTTGCGGCGGTAAGCTATTTTGGGGTGGTCGCTGAATTCTGAATGCACCGACAACACATGCCAGTACTTGTGGACCAACTGTCCAATTTGAGGTGCTCGATGTGAAAAAGGGATTACACACGCTAACGATCCTTCCATAGATCTCTGCTTGGGGGCGAACAGCCACGATCTGTGTGTATATCGTGCCCTTTTGTAGGCTTTTTTTATAACCTTCCAAGGATACCCTCTCTGGCGGAATCTATGCATCATCTCCTCTGCTTGGACTTTAAAGTCTTCCACAGAGGTGCATAATCGCCTCAATCTTAGAAACTGCCCGACAGGAACCCCTCTACGCAACCCTATATGATGATGACTGGTAAAATGCAATAGGGTGTTCCTGTCAGTGGGCTTCCAAAATATGGAGCTAGAAAATCCCCCATGCTCGTTACACATAATCTTTATATCCAAAAAATCTAACTCATGTTTGGCTATGCGATAAGTAAACTTGATGCAAGGATCCGCCTTACTGAGGGCATTAATGAATATATCCAGATCTTGTTCCGTTCCTTTCCAAAACATGACTACATCGTCTATATACTTCTTCCATAGCCAAAACATGACTACATCGTCTATATACCTCTTCCATAAATCATAACAGAAATGTCTCAGCGGTTTACAAAGTCAATAAAAATTAAAGGGATTGGAGTGGACAAAAAACCAAAACATTTGGGAAACACAAGAAGGCAGAGTTACATCAGCAATCACAATAGGGATAAAGGGTGGGGGGGGGGGAAACATAATGAATTAAAATAATGCTGCACTCACCATTAATTAAAAAGATCAGCCAGAGATGGCTGGGGGGGAGGGGAAAGCCTGGGTGAAAAGAAAGGACTTAACGCATTTAAATTTTTGAAAAGAAGGTTCGTCTAATAGTGAGAGGAAGGTCATTCCAGAGTTTGGGAGCTACTACACTAAAACATGTGGTTCTTATGCTATCTAACTAGATATGTCATGGAGAAGGTACTGTAAGAGATGAACGGAGGCTGCTCAGTGTAGAATAGGAAGATTAGCACGAAGTAAAGGGACACCGAGGTGAAAAACCTGATGTACACTAATAAGATATTTAAAAGGGATGCGATAAGCCACCAGAAGCCAATGTTCAGACAGGAACAAGGGTGTTACCATAGTCATATCTCTTTTTTCCAAATATTAACTTCATCGCTGTGTTTGGACCAGTCTCCTGATTTGTGTCAGTGGAAGACCATGATGGCACTACACACACTTATAAGTTACGATTTTGAACTTATACCTCTAAATTCCAAAACTTACATTTATAAGTAACATAGTAGATGACGGCAGAAAAAGACCTACACGTGATAGGTTTTGTAAACCTGCACATCCACAAGGAGCTCATTTGGCAACAAGTAGTAGTTTTGAATGCCAGAGAGGTAAGCATAAGCTTCCCCTCAAGCATTCATCTAACCCTGAGTCTAAATGAATAGTTAACCAAAGCAGGTGGAAATGCTGAGGGAAACTTTTCAGCAGTAACAAGTATTGCCATTCTGAAATATGATTGATATATATATATATATATATATATATATATATATATATATATATATATATATATATATATATATATATATATATATATATATATATATATATATATATATATATATATATATATATATATATATACACACACACACACACACACACACACACATATACACATTTGTACTTTGAAGGACTACCCAAAGCACACCCAGAATACTACACCTTTAAATTGCCATATGCTGCCAGATTCATGTATGTGAGTTCTAAAATCACTACTTACATGTCCATACTCATTTACATATGTAAATGGCATCATAGGTCATTTTAAAAGGATTGTGCCATTTATGCATGTAAAAAACTGGTTTATAAATGATCCGGAAATTTAAACAATGAGTAAGGTCATCAGATTTGCAGATGACGTGAAATATTCAAAGTTCTGAAATTTTATACTGACTGTGTAAAGTAGCAGGAGGTATTTGGAAGACTGGGCATCCAAATTGTAAATGAAATTTGATGTGTGCAAGTGAAAATGAATAGAGAATAAAACAAAATATACCATTATGCTTCTATATCGCTCCATTGTAAGACTGCATCATGGGCCTTATTCTATAAAGATTATGCTCCTAAACTTACACTCCTAAAATTTATGCTCATAATTTATGATATAAAACCTATTTTTGAGCATAGAGTATGCTTGTAATTTAGGAGCATAAGTTTTAGGAGCATAGCCTGTATAGAATAAGACCCTTCTGTGCAATTCTGGTTGCCACATCTCAAAAAAGATATAGTGGAACTGGAAAAGAGAAGAGTGACCAAAATGATTGAGGGGATGGAAGGACTCTCATACGACGAAAGGCTGGAGAGGTTGATGCTCTTCAGCTTGGAGAAGAGACAGCTGATGGGAGATTTATTTTTGTTACATTTGTACCCCACGCTTTCACACTCGTGGCAGGCTCAATGCGGCTTACATATTGTATACAGGTACTTATTTGTACCTGGGGCAATGAAGGGTTAAGTGACTTGCCCAGAGTCACAAGGAGCTGCTTGTGCCTGAAGTGGGAATTGAACTCAGTTCCCCAGGACCAAAGTCCACCACCCTAACCACTAGGCCACTCCTCCACTCAGGTCTGTAAAATCCTTAATGAAGTACAATGAGTATGTGCGAATCGATTGTTTAGTCTTTCAAAAAGTAGGAAGGCTAGGGCATACTCCATGAAATCAACATAGCACGTTTAAATCAAATGAGAAAAACATTTTTTCACTCAATGTATAGAAGCCCTGTAGCTCCTTGCCTAGCAAGTAGTAAAATAGTTAATATAGGAGGAAAAACCCATAAGCTGTTATTAAGGTAGGCCTGGAGAAAGTCACTACTTGTCCTTGGAGTTCAGTAGCATGAACCCTTGCTATCTTTTGGGACTCTGACAGGTACTTGTGACCTAGACTTGCCACTGTTGGAAACAGGATACTGGGCTAGATGGATCCTTGGTCTGATCCAATAGAGCAGCTTGTATGTTCTTGTGTTCTTAACTGTGCATACACTTTAACACGATCTGGTGATACAGCTTGGGCAGAGGGGAGTTGCAGTGTATGCACACATTTTATAAAATACTTGTGTGTACACTTGGGTAATTTTATAAGGAATTGTCTAGTTTTAAATGCTAAGAATTTGCGTTTGTGCACATAATTTAGTAATTTATGTGCATACATAGTCCCTTATGAAGTACTGATTATTGTGAAAGTATACATGCAAGTTTCATGGCACGTGCTTTCACCAAGGGCATGCAGGGGGTGGAGTTTGAGCGGAGCATGGGCAGATTCCACATTTAGGCACATAGATTTTAAACTTCCTTAATTTGTGCATATGTATGAAGTACACGCTAACATTTACCCCAGCCAAAGAACTGGTATACACGATCGCACCTACATGTGTGTGCATTCTTTTGCACCTATGCTAGTGTTTTATAATGTCAATCATCATGTATTTGATTTTCGAAAATAGGCGCATGAAAGCAGTCCTTTATTTACACATTTTTTAATGTAGAATTCCTCCATCATGAGATCTGGCTTCACCTCGACCCAGGTCTGATAGCTACCCCTGCAGATTCAACCCCTGGCTTTCTGTGCTTCACTGTTCAGGGTTGACACCCTTCAGCTTGCTCTCTACCCCCCCCCCCCCCCCCCTTTAAAATAAAAAAGACCCCTGATTTCTTTCTGTTCTCCAGTTCTCTCTTTCTCCTCACCCTTTAATAAGACCACATTTCCTTTCTTTCCCCTAGGCACCCACTCCCAACTCACTCTCACTCTGCATCCCAGTCCCCTTTGAGGCATATTTTCAAAGCACTTAGCCTTCCAAAGTTCCATAGGTTTCTTTGAAAATGAGCCCTTTGTGTCTCCCTAAAACTAATCACATTACAAGAGAAGGAAAATGACTATATATCAAGCTACATCTTACTATTCTGTTGGGCCCAATGTCTGATTTGAACTGCATGTCTTTATGTTGGCCTGTATAGTTCAAATCACCAATTAAGCTTAGGGCAGCAGAGAGGTGTGGACATTCTTTCTCCTTCTCTTGCTATATGACTGGTAAGGGGATGGGGGAACCAGTAAAAGGATTGGGAAGAGAAAGCTACTGCTGCTTCAGCAGTCTTGTATTTCAGCAGTGCTAAGGTTTTCTTTGTGATCTACCACCACTTCTTGTTCCAATGCAGAATTTTGTGCAGCAGGTGCTGAATGCTGCACAGGAGAGGAATTCAGCACTATTTCTACAATGCACAGTTGTACAGAATTTCCCAGGAATAAAGCAGCTACAGTACACATTTTGTCAGAGTGTCCTGCCATTGTACTTCTGATGTAACCATCTCAAAAGGGTACAAGGGTAAGCCTTTCTGCTGAAATTACTGGCAAAGTGCTTACATTTGAAAGATGTTTTTGTGTTGTGGACAGTTCTTGATTGGCTTTTGGATGGAAGTGATTTCCAGTTTCTTTTAATCTGAGCCAGATTTAAACTGGTGAGCCAGAAGTCCAAGGCATTAAAAGAATTGCCTCTTAATCTATATATGGGGGTGTTTGAACACCTACACGAGATTTGCTGTTTTGGGTCACACCAAAGGTCCGAGCAAGCTGAGTGTGACCTGAATTGGAAACTTCTGGAAATAGGACAAGTACCTGGTAGATTATATGCTGTTTCCCCCCACCCCCACACACACACACACTTTCCCCCTGGGATAAACCATGACTTTCTGCAAATCTACCTTAATGGTTTGTAGGCTTTACCTCTAGAATTTTGTCCAAACTTTTTTAAACCTACCTACAATAACTGCTTTACCCTCTAACAACACATTCCTGAGCTTAATTATCCATTGAATAGAAAAATATTTTCTCTGATTTATTTTAAATGTACTCCTTAGTAAGTTATTGAGTCCCCTAGACTTTTTACTTTTTGAAATTGTAAACACATGGTATGGTGTCCTTCGCTGAGCTCAAGTCTGTCAGGTTATGCCACCTCTCTCAGCACAAGCCAACCAGACTATATGATCACTTCCAGATCCCTCTTCATGAATATCCTGATTTGAACAGTAATACTATGATCCTTTGGAAGCAGCACAGGGAGTATAGGCAATGTGGGGAAAGTCTTGTACTGTGTTCCTCTTTTTGTACCCTATGATTTATGTTTCCATTCCAAATAAAATAGGAGAGACAGCAGTCTTTGTGGATGTGGCCAGAGATGACTTATAGAGTCATGTTACTTCTGCCAGTCTTGCTATTGTTCTGGGTAATAACACTTGCAATTGAGAAGAGAGGAGTCAACTACAGGGGATGGAGGAACACCAGCCCCTACCAACGTAGCAGGAACAGTCTAATGGAGTAGGTTGAATGAGTCAAAAGATCTTCAGAAACAAAGTGTTTATTTCAGTGTGTACACTGTGAAGACTTGACATGGAAATATATATTTCAGTTCATGCAATTTATTAATGTGCTATCTAAATTAAAGCATATTGGTGTTTTGTCCTCTGTATACTTTTCATACTCCATAGATTGTCTTTTGGCCTTACAGGAAATATATATATTATGTACTTATATATGTAATTAATCCCTTTTTTGAGGTTCTTTGAACTTTATGTTTAATTCATTGGATTTTATTTTAATGTCATTTATGATTGTGTTGTTATTGTATATATAATTTTAGACTCCTGAGGCAGGCTTCCAGCTCCGAAACACAGTTCCATGTCGAGTCTTCAAGGTGTATACATTAAAATAAACACTGTGTTTTTGAAAACGTTTTGACTCGTGTTTTTGGAAGTGCCATCTCCCTTACCCAACTCCACTAGATTGTTCCAGTTGAGAAGGGAGACACCACAAAGGCAGACAGACCAAGAAATCTGTGCTTGAGGAAGATCAACTTGCAAATTCACTGCTTCAGCTCCAAATGTCAGAAGATGTAGATGGGGCAAGTTTTTCCTAACTGTTACATCCTTTCCTATGACAACTATTATCTATTTGGTCTCTTCTGTTATCTGTTGTACATTAATATGGTAAGGAAATTCATCTAGAGTTAACCCAGAATAGCAGAATTCACAGATGAGTATTCCAAATCCTCAAGGACTAGGCTTCTAAAATTGCTTTGAGTAGAAACAAGAGTTAATTCAGCTAGTAGAGTAATGAATGTCATGTTGTCAGGTAATGGAAGCATATCTTAAGTGACTTCTTTTACCAAGGTCACTGCCTGATTACAGATTTTAAATTAGACTAGGTAGTCTAAGATAAGGAAACAGTTTGAATTAATGCCCCTACTGTGATGGAGAGAAGATGTTTGATTAGCACCACTATTGTCATTCATACACCAATTTAATGCCACAGTGATTTAACTGTGAACAAATATCAGTTAATGAGCTGCTTTAAATCTAGGTGTTAGAAAAGAAAAAGTGTTCAGTGCATGTTCACACCATTTGCCCAGTTTGGTGTAGTTGATTAATAATGACACATAACTGCAAGTCCCAAAGAAGAAAGAGAACAGGAAATGATAAAAACTGAAAAAGGGAGAGGACCAAAATATTAATCTTTGTGTAAACTCAAATTATTCCAATTACTTTTTGCGGTAAGATTAAGTATACCATAAACGGACTATTTTGAGTGTGAAGCATTTTTTTCCACTTAAATTATTCATCTCCTTCTTTCGAAAGCCTCACTGGGTTACATTGTGTGTTCCTACTATCAATTTTGTATGTTGCTAACATCATAAGAATGTGTTTACTTAATTTTGTCTGCATTTGATAATAAAGAATTGGCTGTATTTGACAAAAAAGAATTGGTTGGAAGTTCTGTAACCCTACTTTAGTATCAGTTGCAAAAGTCTGTGGTAGTTAGGGCCCAGTATGTTCTATAAAAGGAATATGAGAACTTTTTAAAGATAACAGAATGCATCAAATTATCCCCTTATATTCAAATTAGCATTAAATTACTCTAGAAACATGGCATCAAGTTTTTCTTAGACCTTGCCTATAAATGTTTTCATGTTTTAAAGCTTTATGTGGTATATGGGAGGCTTTGAAACTCTCACTTTCAAATCTGTTGTAGAGTTTGATAGGGACATTAAAGAGGATCCCCTTAAAAACTTATAGGTTAATATCTAAACACTGTAGTTTGTATTTAAAAATGTATCCGGGTATTCAGTGACAGATGCTATCCTGATATCAACCCTGAATATCTGGGTATTCTGCCAATAGCTGTATCCAGGACCATACACTGATTTTCAGCAGCATTATCCAAATTATGTTGCTGCAAATCATTACAGACTATCCCAGCACTATCCAAATAGTGCTGGGGCAGATTGAGAGAATATTCAGATAGCAGCGGTAATCAACGCCCATATCTGGATAAATTAGGACAGCGAAAGATTTTTCCAGATACCAGCACTATCTGAATATTTCCAGCTCATCCCAGACTGTTCCCACAGTATCCAGGTAGTGCTGGAGCAGTCTGTAAAGATTTGCCGTGGTGGTATCTGCATATTGCTGGTGAAAATCAGTGGCTGGTCCTGGTCAGTGGCATTTATGCAGATGGCAGGTGCTGCTTCCCAGAAAAGTGCATTTAAATATCAGGCCTTTAGTTTACTTTATTGTTTGAACTGACAGTTCTACAAATTCAGGAGTGAAAAGCAAATTAGGCACAGCAGTATATCTCCAAGGAACACAGCCAAATACTCAAATCAACCTGAGGAAAACAGCCCATGGTTTATCTTAAACTAATAAGCAGTTTACACAATTCAGGATTTGAACTGAATAGAGGTATTTTGTGTTTAAACACCTGCAGATAAGAAATCTCAGCTGGTGTTAAGATTAAATACACTCAATATTTGTTAACACAGTACAAATATTAAGAATAAAAACACTACATTTTGTGCTTCTGTTCTCATGAGGAGCAATTCTATAACAAGGAGTCCACATGTATGTGCCACTTGAATATGTAGATGCACAAAAGTGAGGGATGGGGAGTCAAGTCCAAAATCTTAAACACCAACAACACAGGTGGCCCACAATAATGGCAAGCAAGTGTATGTGAAAAGAAAAGCATGTTATATTTAATGGAAGAAAAAAACCTCAAGGAGCTCCTGACCAACAGGTCTAAAGAGCTTAGCTAGTTTAGCTATGAACAGGAATTTTTTTCAATTTGAAAGGAAGATTTACCAACAAGTATCTGGCATAGCCATGGGAGCAACGATGGCTCCCTCAGTGGCCAACCTGTTTATGAATGACTTTGAAGAAAAGTATGTACATGGAGGATAGTTGTTTGAAAATGTGCACCTTTGGGTGTGGTCATTGATGACATTTTTCTTTTATGGGACGAGAGTTTGGATCTTTTACATCAGGTTTTGCATTTTTTTTGAATAGTTGTCATCCCAGGATTCAGTTTGTAATGCATGTTCATGATCTTGAGAGATCTTTTATGGATGTTTTGGTCAAGAAGACCACTGATGGATTCTCTACTACCATTTTCCATAAGGATACTGATAACACATTTTTAAATTATCAGAGTTGCCATCCGCCCTCGTTTAAAAATAGCCTCCCCTTCTCTCAATTTTTGAGCTATCGGAGGATTTGTTCTACAGACAGAGAATTTCGTCATCAATCCAAATCACTTTTTGACAGACTGGTTGCTAGAGGTTACCCTACCTCAGTGGTACAACAGGCACTCTGTAGGGCGAAGTTTAATAACCGTGATTTGCTGTTAACACCTAGAGGACCTACCAAGGAGGAAGAAAGAACTTTAATATATATGATGAGATACACTAGAAGTTCCCCGCAGGTGGTCCGCTCTGTAGGCAAACAGTGGTCACTATTGCAATCTATTTCTACCTTCAGGGACTGCTCACTGAGATTTGCCTACAGTAGAGGTAGAAATTTTAAAGGAGCTTTTCTGCCCCTTGGTCCTTCCAGCGTTATCTAATGAGGACACCTTTAGTCTGGGAAGGATTTGTCAGCATATGGAGTGTGGTGAATGTACAGTATGTTGTGTCATGATGGAAACCTCAGAGTGCACGAATCCAGTCACAAGCAAGAAATATTACTTGAGACAGTTCACCTCCTGTAAATCTAAAGCGGTGATTTACTGCTTGCAATGTACCTGTAAGAAGATTTGTGTTGGACAGACATCTAGGACATTGCAAGTTCGTCTGGTTGAGCATCAGAATGCCATCCAGACCGGTAAAACCAATTTACCTTGGCGACGCATTGCATCTCGTGTTGCCATTCTTTTGAAGATTTGCAATGTGTGATATTACAGCTTGTGCATCCATTGAAAGAGAGGGGGCGATATCCAAAGATTGCTACTTCCAAGAGAACATAAGTGGATTTTTTTTTTGAAGTTGAACATGGATGGATATAGGAAGGTTTTTTTAGCCGATGATGAGGAACAGATCTTATTGACCAAAGTACAGGTCATTTTGATCGACTGTAGCTCTTTAGACCTGTTGGTCAGGAGCTCCTTGAGGCTTTTTCCTTCCATTAAATATAACGTGCTTTTCTTTTCACATACACTTGCTTGCCATTATTGTGGGCCACCTGTGTCGTTGATGCACAAAAGTGTACATTTACCCACGAAAGTGACAGCAGGGTGACTAGTAGGCATATTTTCAAAGCACTTAGCCTTCCAAAGTTCCATAGAAACCTATGGAACTTTGGAAGGCTAAGTGCTTTGAAAATATGCCTCTAAGTGTTATTCCATAACAGCATCCATGAGTGGCAGAAGTGCAAGGGAAGCATACACATGGTTGGGACCCTCTTATGCACTTTACATACTGCATATAGGGGCCCTTTTACTAAAGTGTGTAGAAGCCTGTGCACGTCAAATTGGAACTACCTACTGCCAGGCTACCGCAAGCCCTGGGCAGTAATTCCATTTTTGATGCACATCCAAAGCGCACCGTAGAAATTTTCTACCATGTGGCGCTTACCCAGCGGTAATTGGCAGTGTATGTGTGCTGAAAATTACTGCCTGGTTAACGCGTGAGACCTTACTGCTAAGTCAGTGGGTGGCGGTAAGGTCTCAGGCTGAAAATGGATGCGCGCTGGTTTAAATTTTGCCGCACATCCATTTTCTACCCCCTCAAGACCATTTTTGCAGGTGTGCTGAAAAATGGATCTGCGCGCTTCCAAAACACGCGCCTACAATAGCGCAGGCCATTTTTCGGCACGTCTTAGTAGAAGGACCCTACAGTCAGGTACATTCATTCCTGCAACTATAGTTCTGCCAAGTCAATGGCTTGTGTAATTGCAGGGGTATAAATGTAAGATGCACTGATATCGAATTAAGCTAGTACTCTTTATGGATTCTGGGAGCCGAGATGCCATCATAGAATAGTTTCTCACCGCATAGCACTAGGGCATCTAAATGGAGAACCCAGGTAGAGAATTGCCACCTTAATGTTCTTTCTGTGTACTTGTCAGCTTTTTAAGTCTTTGTTACGTTTTGGGACACAAGTCATGACCCCCTTTACAGTATTGCAGATTAGAGTCCAGCCCTGAAAACAGGCTTAACTATAATTTACACAGAAATTTCATTGAAGCATTCTTCTAATCAGAGTGTAAAACCCTATTGCAGCTTTAAACTTTACACTTATGAAAATCATAGTTCTGTCGTAATCATGCCAAAAATTGGAGTATATAGGTCAAACAGTATGATTCTATAGATGATATCATGATACCGAGATCAAATGGTGTAAGAATTGCCTTTAAAATTTGCACCTTGATTCATAGGATCATTTATGGTGAAGTTCCTGGATACATGTTAAATCTTATAGATCTACCACCCAGAAATAGTTCCAGTCTTTCCCGATCCTATTTAATTTGACATTATCCAGATTGCAATGGCCTCAAATACAAATCTACCTATGCATCAAGCTTCTCCTTCATAGGAACTCAGCTATGGAATGCATTGCCTAAACTCTTAAAATCAACTCATAATCATCTGAACTTGAGGAAATTATTGAAGACCACCCTGTTCAAGAAGGCGTACCATCCAGACGTTACTTAGTTTCTTTCTTTTCTGTTCAGCAAAATTTATGGACCCTAATGCTTTTCCATTATCTTTTATTATCTTTGTTGCCATAGAGATTTATGATTAATTTTTTTACTATGACGTTGTTTAATGATATACTGAATTGTAGCCTACCTATGTTATTGTGTAAGCCACATTGAGCCTGCAACTAGTGGGAAAATGTGGGGTATAAATGTGTTAAATAAATAAATAGAACTTTGCCTGCTTTCTATTTCCTGTTAGACCATAAATGTATGTGCTGATGCATACTTAAACTGAGCAAATATCATGAAAAGTCACATAACAGCTACAGCTATGGTGTCAGGAGCTTAATGATAAACATTTTAGGTTGCCATAGCGATATGTGGAATCATTACAGAATGTTGCTAGCTACCCATTCAAATTCATTGTCTATTAAACTTTCACAGAAATCTAATTAGTTAGTCTGTGGTCCAGGATGTTGAATCCTAGTCACTTCCCTGCTTACCCTGAGCTCCTGCCCAGAAAAAAGTGATATTTCTCAAGCCTTTTACTAGCTTACCTGTTCTTTAGAAACACATCCAGTAATTCAAGCTGTAAAGTGCTTATTCTTAGAGGAACTTTTCTTTTTAATCCTGTAGAGAAAATATTTAATTTGAAGGCTGTTGTGAGGTAACACTATATTTAAAAAGTACAGAAAATGGCTATATTATTAATTAAATCTATTTGTGACTTTCAGTGTATTACTAGTGTAAGAAGAAGCAAAGCATAGGAAATGGCATGCCATTACCAAGAAAACAGGAAAGTAAGGGCCCTGTTTACTAAGGAACCCTAGCATTTTTAGCGCACATTAATGGTAGCGCGTGCTAAAAATGTTAGCGTGCCTACAGCGCAGCATATTAAATAGGGCCCTAAAATGTACATTGTAGTTAAGATGTTATGGGACAATTTATCAAACTGTCCACATTGCTGCCATTAGCTTATTGTACTCAGTCTTTTCAATAATTTACAAGTACATGCATATAATAGGGCTCATTTTCAAAGCACTTAGGGGGAGATGCACTAAAAAAATCATTAAAGCCCTTCCCTTACCGATTCCCTTAGCGAATCGGTAAGGAACAGGCATGCATCAAGGAAAAAGAATGCAAATGAGCTGTTTGTTGTAGCTCACTTACATTCTCTATTTCTCTATTCCATCGGTAAACAGTCAGCCGGTCGAGCATGCGCAGAGCAGCCAAGCGTTAGATATTAGCTACCAAACTCTAGACTGCTACTACTACTACTGCTATTTAGCATTTCTATAGCAGTACCTAGAAGTACCCAGAGCTGTACCCAAGCACTGAAGAAAGTCCTTGCTAGACAGAGCTTACAGTCTTTCCAAAAACAAATCAGGACAAATATGAAATTATGGAGTTTGATTTATTATGGGTAAAGGGGTTAAGAGGTTGCTTATTTATTTATTTAAAGATTTCTGCTCAATCTGAACATTCTTGTCAGGTTACAATTATAAAGTACATATTCAAAATAAAAAAGACATATTAGTCCATACAACACAAAAGTATCAATTCAGTTAAAAGCAGCCTCAAAAAGGTGAACTTTTAGCCTGGTTTTGAATAGGGGAGAGCATGATTTACATGCTCAGTAAGTCTAGTCCTGGCATATGATGCAGCAAGATGGAATAAATGGAGTTGGAATTGGCAGTGGAGGAGAAGAGTTCAGATAACAGTGACATACCTGAATAATTCATTATAACTTTCCCACTTTAGCCAATGTCTACTTTCTGGCAGATTCTGATGATATCTGCAAAAATAGCCCTTCTCTAATATTGGCTTTAGAAAATGTTGAATAAAATTAGCCTGAGGTCCAGTCCCAGTAGCACACCACTGGTAACCAATAATCTAAACAGAATGCATGATTTTCCAATATATTGTGGATCTCATTTCATTATTTACATGCAATTGAATCTTCTATCCTTCATATACCTGCAAACTTCAACGTGGGTAACAATAAGATAACTAGAGCTTACTCTAGGAATTAACATTGCATATCTAATGTTAATTCCTAGAGCTCTAATAAAACATGTATTTAATCTAAGTGAGGAAGGCAGAGAATTCCAGCCCAAAGCAGCCTAATACAAGACAGACAACTTGAGCAATTTACAAGAAGTGGAAAGGTATTTTCGATTAAAGTCCAATTTAGGACATTTTAAAACATCCAAAAATCAAGTGGCAAATATAGCGATTTTCGAACCAGAAAACATCTTTTTATTTCGAATATCATTGTTTTCTAGATGGTTTTGTCTCAGTGCAACTATCTTTTGGTACCATTTTTGGAAAAAAATGTTTTGGAAAAAATAAGCCATTAGGATGTCTGGGGGCCGGGATTTTTAGTAGACTGGCCACACAGACATCCCAGCAGATCAATGGGGCAGCCTAGGGGACGCACTGCAGTGGACTTTACACAAAAGATCCCAGGTACACCACTCATCATTACCCCCTTATATGGTATGGTGAGCCCACAAAAAACCTACTGTTTGGGATTGAAGTCCCTATTTCTACTATGGGACCTACTCAGGGGCTGCTGGGAATTGTAGTCTTTTCCTTTTCTCCAACCCCCCCCAGGGGAAAAGACTCCTTCCTTTCTCTACCCTCCTCGTTCCTCCATGTTCCTTTATTCTCCCTCTCACCCTCATATTCCTCACAATATTAGCATTTAGCCAGCATTAGGCTATTTAACTAACTTGAATCCTGACATTTCACCCACTGTCTGAAATTAGTGTTGGTTTCAATTAGTTTTCACTGTGTCATCTCTCCATTTCATTGTCACTGCTACTGTTGTCTTCATCTGAAAACATCCGATAATTTTCAGCTTCATTCATCACTGCTATCAGCAGAATCACTGATATCAGAATTGCTACTTGAGCTTTCTTTAGTAACTGGACAAGTTAGTCAAAATTCCATAAGCCATTATTAAGATAGATTTACGAAAATCCACTGCTTATTCCTAGGTATACAGCATAAAATCTGTTTTACTGTTTTGGGATCTTGCCAGATACTTGTGATCTGGATTGGCCACTGTTGGAAACAGTGATGCTGAGCTTGATGGACCATCAGTCTGTCCCAGTGTGGCGATGCTTATTATGTTATGTTCACTGCTTCAGCAACTGAAAAACATGTTCTTTTTCTTCTTGCCATTATGAAGGACAACTCTGTTTACAACTTATTACTACCTCTGGTAAATTATGGGTTGTGGGTGCATTTGTCTGTCTGATTGATCTGATAATGAAATGACCCACTGCAGTAGACACAACAAGTCTGCCGCTTGCATACTGTTCAGATGGGACATACAGTCAGAATGGGAAAATCTAAATGTCCCACTGTGTGGAAGTCAAGTTGAAAATGCAATTTCAGTTTACTTATGCAAGAGCTATACCCCAATATCTGTTGCAATAGACCTAATAGCATACACTACAATAAACCTTATTATTTATATTACTTATTTTTCAGCACAAGCTGATTTAGAGTTGGATTTGGCTCATTACATGCATATAAAGATAAAGTACATCTGATTTTTCCATGTAGTCCTAGATGTAATACAGTTACGTGGTCATATTGCATGATATAAATTCTCAAATGCGTTCTTAACTGTTGTCAGACTAGAACCTCGCTCTTTTTGAAAACAAGTACTTTTTCTTGATTGTTCAGTCCTGAAGGCCTGTTTGTGATTTTTTTTTTGTGTTGTCTTTGCTTATGTACTTCCTGACCGTCTCTTTTGCTACCTTACAAAGTTAAATGAAACATCTCTCTGTGATTTGAATGCATAATTACTATTTATTTGGCACTTTTACATATTTAAAGTAAGCAAGCAGTGACCGTGGCAGGTGCAAAACTTTGGACACCCTTTCAGTCATAATCAAGTCTGGAAACTATGAAGGCAACACCAAAACCTTCATCTTTCTTGTAAGTACTTCTTGGTTGATTTTGAGATATGTTTTGGATCATGATCCTCCTGAACTATCCAACCTCTTGTCATCATCAATTTCTAAATAGACTCTAGGATCTTAGCTTCTAGGGTATGTTAACATTTAGTTAAATTTATTTTTCTTTCATCCAACACAATATTTCCTTTGTTACTGGCTGCCACACAATCCCAAAGCCACTCTTGCGCTTAACAGTTGGCAAAGAGATATTTTACTCAAATGCTTCACTGTTTGTTTTTTCTTTAAATGTGTGTATTGCATGCTCATAGCCAAACAGTACAATTTGCATTTCATTAGCCAAAGCACTTAACCTTGATGAGCCTGAAAATGTTTTTCTTTTCCATACTTCACACCAGTAATCTTAAATGCAAGACCCAGGAGCCAATAATAGCTGCCACAAACCCCATTGTTGCCCCAACATACACATACACTTTTTTTTGAGCTATTGGGAAGAGCAAAGTGCGACCACTGTATAGCAGCAGAGTAAAGATATAGAAGTAGGGCATGTGCTTCTGCAGTCCTCTTCTTCACAGAGCTGGCTCAAGCATCAAAATAATGTAGTGGCGGGCAATGGATTTCATGTGGCTTTTGCCCTTCTTCCAAGATTCTTTCAGAGTAGGAAGAAGTGCTAAAATGATGGCTTTGGGTGGCTGTGGGCTACCCATCTTCAGCAGTGCCCTCTGTCCTTTGCTGCTGCTGCCATTTTTGCATGTGTACTAGTTCTTCTAACAGGATGCAGGGAAGGGGGGAGACATTTGACCCTGTAGGACCAGCTGCTGCAGCTGAGACCAGGAAGGGAGCAGGTCCAGAGGACCTGTGAGAAACATCAGGAGCTACCACTGCTAGCAGGAAGTGGAAAAATTATTTAATTAGCCTGCTAGGAGGACTAAATACCAGGAGTCTAAGGGAGAGAGCAAATAAATAGTAATTATGCATTAAAATTCACAGAAAGATTTCATCTTTAACTTTGTATCATGTAAAGGTTGTGTTCACTTAGAGATTCAGTGAAACATAGAGTTTGACCTGGGGTGTCTGTATTTGTGCACAACTGTATCAAGATTAGTATAACTTCTGGCTGCTTATTTTCCAATCCTAGCCCTAGTCCTTTTCCTCTACGTTTCCTCCTTTGTTAATTTCTGATTATTTTGTGTTTGTATGTATTTTCATTGATTGGAACTTTTTTTTTATGGAGTAGATGGGCTTGGATTAGTTATCATCTTTTTTGGTGGTTGTTGTAAACCACCTTGGTATGTATAATGAAAGGTGGTATGTCAAATCAGTGAACTAAAAGCCCAATTTTTCATGGGCTCTCCAGGTAGGGCATCCAAGCCTGAACATTTACAATTAGCACAATATTCTACAAAAGAGCATGAGGAAATTGGGTATACAAGGGAAATTTCTGTAATAGGTCACCTACAAGACGTGTTCCTTTATAAAATAGGCATCTACTTTCTTTTATAGAATACTAACATAACAAGGTATTGTTGCACCTAGTTTTTAGATGTGAGCACTTCTGCCAGCCATTGAGGTGTAGTAGTTACTCATGTAACAAAGTATTCTGTAAATCAAGTGCAAAAGTGGAAGCCCTGCTAAGAAACGTCTAAGTTGGAATTTGGACGTCTTTGTAGAACATCCAAATTTGGAGGAGGGGAAAAGGTCATTTTTGAAAAAAGATGGACGTCCATCTTTCGCTTCAAAAATACCAAGGACGTCCTTGGATTTGGACGTCCTTAGATTTGGACATCTTTGATTTTCAAAACCAAAGACGTCCAAGTCTAAAAAATCCAAATGCAAGCCATTTGGATGTGGGAGGAGCCAGCATTTCTAGTACACTGGGTCCCCCTGATATGCCAGGACAGCAGTCGGGCACCCTAGGGGGCACTGCAGTGGACTTCATAAAATGCTCCCTTACCTTGTGTGCTGAGCCCCCCAAAACGCACTACCCCCAACTGTACACCACTACCATAGCCCTTACTGGTGAAGGGAGGCACCTATATGTGGGTACAGAAGGTTTCTGGTGGATTTTGGAGGGCTCGCTGTTTTCTCCACACGTAACAGGTAGGGGGGTATGGGCCTGGTTCCACCTGTCTGAAGTGCACTGCACCCACTAAAACTGCTCCAAGGACCTGCATGCGCTGTCATGGACCTGAGTATGACATCTGAGGCTGGCATGGAAGTTGGCACGTAATATTTTTAATTATGTTTTTTGAGGGCGGGAGGAGGTCAGTGACCACTGGGGGAGTAACTGGAGGTCATCCCCGATTTCCTCCAGTGGTCATCTGGTCATTTCGGGCACCTCTTTGTGCCTTATTCGTAATAAAAATAGGTCCGGGTGAAAACGTCCAAGTTCTAGTCTTGGACAAGACGTCCAAGTCTTAGGAACGCCCAAGTCCCACCTTCACCACGCCTCCGATACGCCCCCTTCAGATTTGGACGTCCTTGCGACAGACTTCCGCTAGAGACGTCCAAAATCAGGTTTTGATTATACCGATTTGGACGTCTCTGAGAGATGGACGTTCAAGTGCCGATTTATGTCGAAAGATGGACGGCCCATCTCTTTCGAAAATGAGCCTGTATGTAAGTTATGTGCTTTGCAGAGTAGTGCTTAGAGTACATGCTGGCATATAAAAACAGAGAAAAATGAAGGCAGATAAAGCTCATATAGCCTATCCAGTCTACCCATCCATGCCATCTACTACCCTTCCTCTATCTTAGAGGTCCTATGTACTTGTCCCAGGTTTTCTTGAATTCAGATACAGTCTTTGTCTCCATTACCTCCACCAGGACGTTGTTCCACGAATTTACCACCCTTTCTGTGAAGAAATATTTTCTTACTCCTAAGTTAGTCCCCTTTCAGCTTCATCCTATGCCCCCTCGTTCCAGAGCTACCTTTCAACTGAAAGAGATTTGCCACAGAGGTATTTATCTTCTCCTCTTCCACCTTTCTTCCAAAGTATAGATATTGAAATCTGTGTCTGTCCCCATACGCTTTATAATGAAGACCACTGATCATTTTAAAGCTGCCCTCTCGACTGACTCTTCTGGTTATATATTTTTGAGGGGGCAGTCTCCAGAATTGTACACAGAACTCAATATGACAGAGTCTTTCAGCCCCATCCTCTGGGATCTCCTGAAAACCCTGACTGGCTGGGTATGCCCTGAGGACTAGGTTGAAAGCCCCTGCTATATGAGGTCTCACCAGAGACTTAGGCACTATCACCTCTTTTTTCCCACTGGCCATTCCTCTCCCTATGCATCCAAGCATCCTTCTGGTTTTTGGCCTATATGCAAGTATTCTAAACAGTTATGCACATAACACATGTATAAATGGCACCTATTTTATAGAATTGCTCCACAGTGGGAGCACCTGTTTTACAAGGAAACACATTAAAAAAGAGCAGCATCATTTGGGACTGTGTGTTTATAAGATTTGGGGCTTCCTGTGTAAAGAGAAGATTTTGCAACCTACTTGTGTGACTGCTCGATTTACAAAATAAGGGGCTCTTTTATTGAAGCACATTAAGCTGTTAATGTGCAAATTAGGGCATGTTCACCACTCCTGCAGAAGCGTGCTATCAGCTACTACAGTGTCATGATAGTTTGCGCACGCTGTTTCGTGCATTAACTGCATATTGTGTTAGGGGACAGGAACTAGATGAATCATTGGTGAACAGTAGGCATGGACTGCATAAAACAGTGAGTGCATGGTATTTAACACGTGCTAAATTTCATCTGTGCAGTTAGTATAGCTTCACTTAGCGCCTCAGTAGGATGTGCTAATTACCACCAGGTTCTATGCATGTTAATTTGGGTCCATGCATTAATTCCAGAGGACATGTTGGGCATGCCTCCAACAATTACAGGCAGATGATCAAAGCCCCGCACTGTTCCAAACAGCGCTCTAAAAATAGCACTGGAACAGCGCGGGGCTTTACCGCATGGATGATTAAAGATAATGCATGCAAATTTAAGCAGCGCAATTATCTCTGATCATCAGGTAGAAGTGCGGGCGAATTGTGCCAAGCATGCGCTCAGCACAATCCTCCCGCACTTGTTTGACAGGTCTGGGCTGTCAAAAGCCCAAACCTGTCAAACACCCTGCCCCGTCGGTCAAACACCCTACCCCGAGGCCCGAGCAACGGGGGCTGGAGGTCCGGTGGACCTCCGGTCACCCCCCCCCCCCCCCCCGTCGATCCCTCCCAAACCCCCAGAAAATGTCCATTGGCCACCAGCCAAACCCTCTACCACCCTCCCACCCAGCGACGGGGGGGGGGGGGGCTGGAGATCCGGCGGCCCACCCCAACCCCCCCCCCCCTCCAGGGTTGGCTACCGAATTCCCTGGTGGTCCAGCAGTAGTCGTAAAAGAGACCCCCCCTCCCGGCCCCCCTACCTTAGTTAGAGGTGGAAGGTAGCCTGCCTCCCTCCTTTTCCGTGGGTGACGCCACCGCAAAATGGGGGCGCCCAACTCCTCCTAGTGCATCCCAGTGCCATTTTGCGGCGGCGTCACCCATGGAAGAGGAGGGAGGCAGGCTACCTCCCTCCTCCAACTAAGGTAGGGGGGCCGGGAGAGGGAGTCTCTTTTACTACTACTGCTGGACCACCAGGGAATTCGGTAGCCAACGCTGGAAGGGGGGGAATCGGGGTGGGCTGGAGGTCCGCCAGACCTCCAGCCACCCCCCCCCCCCCCCGGTCGCTCGCTGGGTGGGGAGGGTGGGGGAGGATTTGGCCGGTGGCCAATGGACATTTTCTTGGGGTGTGGGGGGCTGGAGACCCACTGGATCCCCAGCCCTCCCTGAACCTGGGGGGGTGGGATCGTCGGGGGGACCTGAGGTCCACCGGACCTCCGGCCCCCTGTTGGCATTTGCCTTGGGGGGAAACAGGGGCCTGCCAGCATGCAACTGCATGCTAGACAGGGCTCACCATTCCTCCCCAATGATAGGAATACCTAATGCCATGTTTAGCATGCATTTGCATGCTACTTGCTCTACGAGCCCTCGAGGTGTTGTTTCACGCGCTCGAGGGCTCTGACCATGCGACCAGAATTGAACACAATATTCAAGGTGTGGTTGCAACATGGACCGATACAATGGCATTATAATATCCTCACTTTTGTTTTCCATTCCTTTCCTACTAATACCTAACATTCTATTTGCTTTCTTAACTGCCGCAGCACACTAAGCAGATGATTTCAACGTATCATCAACAATGACACCGAGATCCCTTTCTTGGTTGGTGACTCCTAATGTTGAACCTTGCATTACGTAGGTATAGTGCGGGTTCCTCTTTCCCACATGCATCACTTTGCACTTCCTCACATTAAAAGTCATCTGCCATTTACACGCCCAGTCGCCCAGTTTCATAAGGTCCTCTTGTAATTTTTCACAATCCTCTCACAATTTAACCACTTTGAATAACTTTGTGTCATCAGCAAATTTAATTACCTCACTAGTTACTCCCATCTTTAGATCATTTATAAATATGTTAAAAAGCAGCAGTCCCAGCACAGACCCCTAAGAAACCCCACTATCTACCCTTCTCCATTGAGAATACCGACCATTTAACCCTACTCTGTTTTCTATCCTTTAACCAGTTTTTAATCCACAATAGGACACTACCTCCTATCCCGTGACTCTCCAATTTCTTCTGGAGCCTTTCACGAGGTACTTTGTCAAATGCCTTTTGAAAATCCAGATACCCAATATCAACTGGCTCACCTTTATCCACATGTTTGTTCACCCCTTCAAAGAAATTTAATAGGCAAGATTTCCCTTCACTAAATCCATGTTGGCTTTGTCTCATTAATCCATTCTTTTGAATCTGCTCTGAAATTTTGTTTTTTATAATAGTCTCTACCATTTTGCCGGGCACCAACTTCAGGCTCACCGGTCTATAATTTCCCAGATCCCTTTTGCAACCTTTTTTAAGTATCGGCGTTACAAGGGCTACCCTCCAATCTTCCGGTACCATGCTCAATTTTAAAGATAAATTACATATTACTAACAATAGTTCTGCCAGTTCATTTTTCAGTTCTGTCAGTACTCTGGGATGAATACCATCTGATCCAGGAGATTTGCTACTCTTCAGTTTGTCAAATTGCCAAATTACATCCTCTGGGTTTATAGAGATGTCATTCAGTTTCTCCGACTCGTCAGCTTTGAATACCATTTCTGGCACTGGAATCTCTCCCAAATCTTCCTCGGTGAAGACCGAATCAAAGAATTCATATAATCTCTCCGCTATGGCTTTGTCTTCCCTGATTGCCCCTTTTACCCTTCGGTCATTTAGCGGTCCAACCAATTCTTTTGCCAGCTTCTTGCTTTTAATATACCTAAAAAAAATTTTACTATCTGTTTTTGCCTCCAACGCAATCTTTTTTTTCAAAGGTTCTCTTTTCCTTCTTTATCAGTGCTTTGTATTTGACTTCACATTCCTTATGCTGTTTCTTATTATTTTCAGTTGGTTCCTTCTTCCATTTTCTGAAGGATTTTCTTTTTGCTCTAATAGCTTCCCTCACCTCACTTTTTAACCATGCCGGCTGTCGTTTGATGTTCCTACCTTCTTTTTTTAATGCACGGAATATATTTGGCCAGGGCTTCCAGGATGGTATTTTTGAACAGCATCCATGCCTGATGTAAATTTTTGACTCTCGCAACCAAACCTCTAAGTTTTGTTTTGTTTTTTTACTGTTCTTATTTTATCATAGTCTCCTTTTTGAAAGTTAAATACTAACGTATTGGATTTCCTGTGTATACTTACTCCAAAGCTAATATCAAATCTGATCATATTATGATCACTGTTATCAAGCGGCTCCATCACCGTTACGTCCCGCACCAGATCATGCAATCACCTAAGGACTGGGTCTAGAATTTGTCCTTCTCTTGTCGGCTCCTGTACCAGCTGCTCCATAAATCAATCCTTGATTTCGTCAAGGAATTTTACCTCCCTAGCATGCCCTGATGTTACATTTACCCAGTCAGTATCAGGGTAATTGAAATCACCCATTATTATCATGTTGCCCAGTTTGTTAGCCTCCCTAATTTCCAATAACATTTCTACATCCATCTGTTCATCCTGGCCAGGTGGACTGCTATCACTATCCTTTTCCCCTTTACACATGGAATTTCAATCCACAGGGATTCCAAGATGTGTTTTGTTTCCTGAAGAATTTTCAATCTATTTGATTCAAGGCCCTCCTTAACATACAATGCTACTCCTCCACCAATTTGATCCACCCTATCACTACGATATAATTTGTACCCCAGTATGACAGTGTCCCACTGGTTATCCTCCTTCCAGCAGGTCTCAGAGATTCCTATTCTATCTAATTTTTCATTTAGTGCAACATATTCTAACTTTCCCATCTTATTTCTTAGGCTTCTGGCATTCACATATAGACATTTCAAGCTATGTTTGTTGTTCCTATTTACATCATGCTCAGTACTTGACGGTATTAAATTACAATCTTTTGTCTGATTTTTATTTAAGGACACTTGATCTATTACAGTCTCTTTTGCAACTTCACTATCTGTATACCCTATCTTCCCTGTTTTGGTGATATCTTCAAAAGATACCTTATTCCGAACCACGCGCTTTTGAGCGACTGTCGTCCTTCCCCCAGTCTCTAGTTTAAAAGCTGCTCTATCTCCTTTTTAAACGCTGATGCCAGCAGCCTGGTCCCACCCTGGTTAAGATGGAGCCCATTCTTTCGGAATAGGCTCCCCCTTCCCCAGAATGTTGCCCAGTCCCTAACAAATCTAAAACTCTCCTTTCACCATCGTCTCATCCACGCATTGAGACTCCGGAGCTCTGCCTTTCTCTTGGGCCCTGCGTGTGGAACAGATAGCACTTCAGAAAATGCTACCCTAGAGTTTCTGGATTTGAGCTTTCTACCTAAGAGCCTAAATTTGGCTTCCAGAACCTGCCTCCCACATTTTCCTATGTCATTGGTACCCACATGTACCAAGACAGCTGGCTCCTCCCCAGCACTATCTAAAATCCTATCTAGGTGATGTGTGAACCTTGTGGTTCTGGTGTACCTTTTTCTAAGGATAGCTTAATTCAAAACTTCCTCTCTGTGTGCGTGAGGTCTGCCATCTGTTGTTCCTTTATCTTGGTTTTATTGCAAAATTATATGCACACAGCCTAAAAATAGCCTGGCACTTGTCACAGCTAGGGGGTACCCCGGTGTCCGTTTCCAGGTTCACACCTCTACCTAGGTGCCAGTTCCCCATTCTGGAGTCAGCACTATCCAGAGGAAACACTGTCTACCTGTTGTCACAGATTTTTCCCCTCTTTATCATGAGGGGAAATTTACCTAGAAATTTATTTTCCACCCAGTAAAAGTCCACACCCTAGATTTTATACATGCCACATTTTATTTAATTTAACGAACAACAAAATGTCCTCCTTTTAACAGAGAGGGATGACTACAGTCCACAAAATCTCTATCTTTATCTTAAACAACTAACGTGTTCCCTTCTTAGAGATTCTGTTAAAGCTCCACAGGATTAAAGTCCCCTGTAATGCCTACATGTAATAGGAATATTACATGTAGGCATTACAGGGGACTTTAATTCCTGCACTGTAGAGAGCTTAGACCATCTACCATAAATTCCCAAACCACAAATGAGATAACCTTAGAATCGCAGTAAAGTGTACAAGTCCCCCCATCAGTAATCTTTCATCTTTGTTTCAGTTTCGATATGGAGGTGGTAACTTCTTCATGCCCAAGTAACCTTCCACACAGATTTTATTTTTTTAAACAAGAGAGTTCAAACTTCTTCTAAGGAAAAGAAAACTCTGTGAGGTACTCTTCCCTTTAACCTTTACCTCTGCTTAATAGCAAACTTCTAAAGGGCACCTTTTAAACCTTTCAAGCTCCTTAGCCTTGTGGTTCTGGTGTACCTTCTTCTAAGGGTAGCTTAATTGAAAACTTCCTCTCTGTGTGCAAGCAGAGCACATCTTAAGAATATTCACCTCCCAGGTTTGTACTTTTTCTTTTCAGCTGCCTTTACTCTGTATGCCTCCTGTCAGGGCTGTCCAGAAACAAAGCTGGGCCCACTGCTGTACCCCCCCCCCCCCCCCCCCACACACACACACACACACCAAACCCCTTGCCCATTTTGTGGGTCTTCTCAGAGCTCAGCTCTTTCACCCATTTGTGTTCAGTATGTACTTGAAACCACTTAGTTCTATCATCAGATAGCATAATATTAATTATCACACTTGCTGATGATCTTCTGTAGGCAAGCACAAGTCAGATGGTTACTTCCGGCTATCTTAAATGGGTAAGGCTTTCTTGCAAATGGGTGTTTAGTTAGATTAATTTTTGTCCCTGGATGCTCAGATTGCTGCAGCTGTTAAAAAAAAACAAACAGCTCTGCTTGCCTGGAGTAATGGAATGGAAGGAAGCAGCAATCGAGAGAGACTGCTCTGCCACAGGTCGGTCTTCCTGCCACATCCTGCCTCCTGTGAAGTAACTTCTTATTTTCGCATAGGTTGGATGCGGCAGGAAGAAGGACCAGTGGCTGGAACAGCAGTCCCTCTCCATCGCTCACACTATGACTCCAAGCAAGTAGAGGGGGGGGGGGGGGGACGGGCCTGGGAAAATCTTGCCTCACCTGCCTCCCCCTCTCAGCAGCCCTGCCTTCTGTGCATTTGTCTAGAGATAGCTTTGTCCCTAGCCCTCTTTCCTCCATGCAAACAGAACATCTCTTAAAGAAGCCTTTCCTGTCTTCTTGTAGGTAAGAATAGGGGATGGGATTTGATATACTGCTTTCTGTGGTTGCAATCAGTGGCGTAGCTAGCAGGGGGGAGTGCATGGCCCCTCCCTCCCCCCCCCCCCCCCCCCCCACCACACACTTTTGGCAAAGGCCCCCTCCACAACTGCAGTAGATATCGAATGGCTGGTGGGGATAGCCAATTCCAACCAGTGGGTAAGATCCACTGCCCTAGCAGGAAGAAGCCAGCAGCCTAATTTCCAGCTACTGATGTCTGCATTCTTTGCACATTCTCAGTTCATGCACAAACAGAGCACGCTCAAAGAGTGCAGAAATTGGTGACTGGAAAAGAGGCCGCTGATGACTTCCTGCTTGAGCAGTTCAGACAGTGGATCTTGTCCTCTGGAGGGGATTGGGCATCCCTGCCAGCAAAGGCAAGATTAACGTTGAGGTGGTGTTGTGGGATTATATACAGGTACTTATTTTGAACCTGGGACATTGGAGGATTAAGTGACTTGCCAGAGTCACAAAGGGCTGCAGTGGCAATTCAACCCAGTTTCCCGGGTTCTCAGACCGCTGTGCTAACCACTTGGTTACTCCTCCACTCGGCATATGTCTCTTGGGGCAAGCTTCTTTTCAATTTTCCCCTTTCTTTTGTAGTCTGCTCTTTGTCCTGAGGCTCCTACTTCTGTGGGTGCCTGGAACTTCCTAATATAGGGCTAGCCTTTTGCAGAGATTTAGCTATTCCCTCTTCTACAGCTAGAAGAAAGCTGAGGAGTATAATTCAGATCAGTAGCAGACCTGAAGTTTGGGTGGGCACAGAGTTAACTTGGGTTGACAGTAAGCATCTCTGCCTCTCCTTCCTACCCTGTCCCCTTCCCCCATTGGCCCAGCATCTCTCCATTCCTCCTCCCCACTGGCACAGGTCCAGCATCTTTAGCTCTTCTTCACCCCCACCCTGACATTGCTCCGGTATCTTTTTCCCTCTCCTCACCACACAAGTTTGACATCTCTTTCCTCTAATGCAGGTGCAATATCTCCACCCTTGCATTTCCAACTTGCATGTTTTTCACCAGCAGCAATGAATCCAGACTGCCTCTCACCAGCCCTGATGCTTCCCCTCTACTGTGACCTGCCTATGAAGCAACAGGAAGTTACATCAGAGAAAACAGGTCTTGGCAGAAGGAAGGGGCTTCCTTGCTGGCCAGAGGCAGTCTGGTTTAATCGCTGCCAAAGAAAAACATATACGTTTGAAGGGCAAGGGAGAGATATTGGACCCACGGGAGGAGGGGGGATAAAGAAAGGCTGGACCCATGTTGGGGGACGGGGGAAGAGAACAGGGAGAACGAGAGATGTTTGACCTGGGTGTGGGAAGGGAGAAGCACCTAAGGAAAAAAAGCAGCACCGAATTGGCTGACAGACTGGGTGGGCCTGTCCCCATCCAGGCCCACCTGTAGCTACGACCCTGATTTAGAGCATGGGTTTTTTTTGTTATTTTTGGTTTTTTTTTAGTATTTATAATATTGTCATAGTACAACTCCAATCCTCAAGGGCCACTTTCCAGGATGCCTGCAATGAATATTTATGTACGTACTGCTTTGGTTGTATACAAATATTCTCAGGCATATTCGGCATAGATATCTGAAAAGCAGACCTGTTTTTGACTCTTGAGGGTTGGAATTGTTTTCCACCCTTGGTATAGCACCTAGTGAGTCAGTGACATTAAATTCATAGCTCTGATTTGGTTCCTGTAAAATTCAGCATTACTGGTATGACTATGGTTCTTTTCTCTAGATGTTCCTATTACTTATGAAAATTAAAAATGACTGGATAGCTTACTGCACTAGGAAAAGTGGCTGCAATTTTAGCGTAATGCTTGTTTTGTTGTTCTTTTTCTGACATTTTCTGTAAATTGGCATTCAGTTTTTCTTATGCCCTTTTCTCCAGATAAGTGAACTTTGTTTTAGGTACTATGAAAAGCTGAGTACTGCTGTATCTAGAGTAAATTCCAGTTGAGCTCCAGAACAGAATTTTAAAAAGAAAATAAGTTACCACTATATCCAGAGCAGCCAACATGTAGAATGTGCAAGTGGTATAAAAAAGAGAATAACTACTGAGAACAGCCAAGATGCTTAATTAAGCATGCAGTTAATTTAAGTGAAAGTGTTTGAAGCATATCGCATGCCAAAATGCTATCAGAAGAAAATGCCAGAGTGGAGGAGTAGTAGAATGGCTGGAACAGCTGGCTGAAAAACTGGGAAGAGCAGTTCAAATCCTACTGCTTCTCCTTGTGATCTTGAGCAAGTCATTCAAACCTACATTGCCGGAAGTACATATTTAAATTGTAAGCCCCCCCCCCCCCCCCCCCCCCCCCGGGGACACAAAGCTCGGCCTCAGCTGCAACTGAAAAAGGCATGAGAGAAATCCAGATCCCTGGGAACAGCCTCCTTCTATCTGTTGTTACTGTTTCCCTGGCTCAATAAAGATATTTTCCACAAAAAAAAAAAAAATCCCTTCCTCTTAAAAAGTGAGAAGCTTGTGTAACACTTTAAATTGCCTTTCAGAAACCTGAGGGGCCTGTCTAATAAGGGCCCAATATTCCAATGACTCTATTTATGTGGATAATGGCAGCTGTTATCCAGATAAATGGATTGGTCATTGTTATCTCTGGCTATCATGAATATCCTTAGACAAGGGCTTCTCAACCCCATCCTTGGGACACACACAGCCAATCAGGTTTTTAGGATATCCACAACAAATATGCATGAGATAAATTTGCATGCACTACCTCCATTCTATGCAAATTTATCTCATGCAAATTCGTTCTGGGTATCTTGAAAACCTGACTGGCAGGGTGTGTCCCAAGGATTAGATTGTCTTGGTACTATCCGATTACTAGGGGCTTCTATATATGTCTCCTAATATTACTTGCTATTTCCACACCAAAATGTTGGCGCTGGAAAGACAACAGAAGCAAGATGCTGCTGAAACGGCCAAAATGACAGATCCGTGCAGAACTACACGCCCAGTTCTAGAATAGCGCCTGAAAAGGGTGTAATGATAGGAGAGACATGGATGGGTCTGGAGTGTTCCCATAAAATGCGCACAGTATTATACAATTAGGAGGGCCCACACCCAGTTTGCATGCCTGAATTTATACCTGGTTTCAGTTGGTGTAAATGCTCGCACCCAAAGTTGGGCATGGAGTCTGGCGCTACACGCTGCTCTCTAAAGAGCACCCATCCTTAGAAACCTGTAGTGGAATGACTTTTAAAGATTGTTTTTCAACTCTGCCTTGACCAACAAGTGCACTCGGGGGTCTGTATTTTTTGATTAGAAGTAATTCTGTGTAAAAAAATGATTGTGTGAAAATAAGTTGGAATGAAGAAGATAAGACACAGCTCTAATTAACTTAGTATGTGAAGGGGAGAGGTGGAGCCTGTTTCGAGTTCAGACTGGCCACCTGCACTGAGAAACGTGAACACATTCCCACAGTATGGCTTCTTTACCTAAACAGAGAAATTCTCAAGCATTCTGTAATTTTCCTTAGCTCTGAACATGCGTTCTAAGCCTAATAAAAAAGGGGGGGCCTTTTGCAGTAAAGCTGGAAGCTCATCTGTGGGTGGGTGGATGCATTGCATAGAACAATATTCCAGGTCAAACTCCGGCTTCGCTGAAAAAGGGGCTTCTCTCAGCTGATGAAAAAAGCCTAGATGATGTAAGGACCAGTGATGGATGGATGACTGGAGGAGTGGCCTAGTGGTTAGGGTGGTGGACTTTGGTCCTGGGGAACTGAGGAACTGAGTTCGATTCCCAGCACAGGCAGCTCCTTGTGACTCTGGGCAAGTCACTTAACCCTCCATTGCCTGCCGCATAGAGCCTGCCATGAGTGGGAAAGCGCGGGGTACAAATGTAACAAAAATAAATAAATAAATAAATATATTATAGTGTATTATTCTTTTCCTGGTCTAGAAACTCCTAGCATTGCTTGGATGTAGGGACCAGTGATGTAATGATTGTTTATAGGTATTGTTTCTTTTCAGTTATAATCATTGTGCATATATAAATCATTGTGTATCTTAGATTTTAGAACGTCTAATAAAAGTCTCATTTACCTAATACGAATCCAAAAGAATACATAATAATTACTGAGTAGTCTGTGTCAGTGAAGCAGGCTGTAAAACCAGGGCAGAATAGAACCCTCATAGAATATGGTTTAGCACCGATATTTTGGTGCCATATATTGAATTTAACCCTTACTGCCTGGGCAGTATGAAGGCAAAACAGGACTGAAAGCCCACCTCTTTAACATTGCTTTTGACTCGTAACCACTTGTAACCACTCGCTTCCACCTACCCTCCTCTCTTCCTTTTGTTCACATTAATTGATTTGATTTGCTTACTTTATTTATTTTTTATCTATTAGATTGTAAGCTCTTTGAGCAGGGACTGTCTTTCTTCTATGTTTGTGCAGCGCTGCTGCGTATGCCTTGTAGCGCTATAGAAATGCTAAATAGTAGTAGTAGTAGTAATGATGTTACCCAATTTGTGGCAATATTCATCTGTTATCTGATTAACTATCTGGGTAAAGTTCATACGGAAAAATTATTGTCCTACAGTTATCTACAGAGCTTTTCAGAGAGCTCTTTGAATAGATAATAGCACTCCACAATGTACATGAATATTCAGCCCCACCATTTCTATCCAACTAGCAGTGCTGATTATCCGTGAATAATTTAAACACTGCATTTAGGGATCCTTTTACTAAGGTGTTCCGAAAAGTGATCTGCTCTGCTGTAGACACGTGTATTGGACGCATTCGGGTCCATTTTTCAGCGCACCTACAAAAAAGGCCTTTTTGGGGGGCCGAAAATGGATGTGCGGCAAAATGAAAATTGGGCCTGAGACCTTACCGCCACCCGTTCACTTGGTGGTAATTGTCAGCACGTGTACAGTGCCGGTTAGCACCGCACGCCAGAAATTTTCCGGCACATGTACTTGGCGTGTGTAAAAAAAAAAAATGAAATTACAGCCCGGGCTACGCGGTAACTGGGCAGTAGTTCTGAATTGGTTCATATTGGGTGTGCGTAGGCACCTACGCGGCTTAGTAAAAGGGCCCCTTAAAACACACTGACCACAGAGTTTAAGGGGCCCTTTTACTAAGCCATGTAGGCGCCTACACACACCCAACGCATGCCAATTTGGAACTGCTGTGTGGCCTGGGCGTTAATTTTATTTTGTTCGCACATCCAGTAGTCACGCCGGAAATTTTCCGGTGCGTGGCACTACCCGGGTGGTAATCAGCATTGTACGCATGCTGACGATTACCGCACGGTTAGCACATGAGACCTTACTGCTAAGTCAATGGGTAGCAGTAAGGTCTGAGGCCCAAAATGGACGCGCGTCAATTTTCATTTTGCCGCACATCACTTTTCAGGCAAAAAAAACCCTTTTTTTTTTTTGCAGGTGCACTGAAAAGTGAACCTGCACACATCCAATACATGTGTCTACACCAGCAAAAGCCACTTTTCAGCACACCTTAGTAAAAGGACCCCTAAATCCTATTATTTGGTTTCAGTTTCCTGTTTCCAAGTTTACTTCATTTATTGTATTTATGGTTATATTTGGTCATTTTACTGTTATGCTGTTAACAAAACTGTTAAGTTTTATGTTAAACTGTACCTGCTGTATACTGCTTTCATAAATGTGGTTAATAAATCCCAATAAAAAAAAGTAAAATGCAAGGTATTGTGGCCAAGTGGCTCCTGTGATTCTGAACTCTCTGCCTACGGACTTCAAACAAATCCAGCTTTCAGGGTAACTAAAATATGCACAGTAACAGCTGATATGCAAAACATATTCAAAAATATTTTGGGTAGCCTGAGAGGCAGGCTGGTCTAGGGGTTTCTAAGATCCGAGTCCTGTTCTTTTGTTTCTTTTACTTGAATCATATCTGAAGCTGGCTGCAAGGGCAACTGACCTGGCCCTCCCTTCTGGGTTCGATCCCACTGCAGCTCCTTGTGACTCTGGGCAAGTCACTTAACCCTCCATTGCCCCAGATACAAAATAAGTACCTATATATAATATGTAAACCGCTTTGATTGTAAATACATAAAGGCAGTATATCAAATCCTATCCGCTTTCCTTTTCTATTTATTAGTGTTTCTATTGCATTTGAATAGACAGTGTAGGTGAATTTGGTTTTAATAATTATAATTAATCACATAATTGTTGGGTTTAAGTTCCTTAAATGCAAGCCTTCTTGTGGTCCATGCACTCTCTTTGCACAGTTAGCTATATTTCTGCATTGTTTTCATGGATCTGCATAAGCCTATTGAATTTTTAATTGCCTTTTTCTATTGCCTGTAACCTGAGAACCCCTAGAGACCCAGTGGCAATTATTAGTTTCTACATGTATATAAATGTGTGTCATTTTGCTCTTTTCCAGGGACTTCCACAGCCTAATTGTGAACTGCGTAACAGCAGTATCCAGTATTCGCCAGCGTGCCTAAGCAATGATGAAATAACCACTGGAGCTTGACAATCATTTGTATATATTTTAATTTCATGTATTAAAAGCTAAGTAATCATAATAAAGTTTTCATTTTATTTTTTTACAGCTCTTGCTAACACCTTAGCACAATCTCTGATCTATAAAATCTTTGTTACATCCTGCAGCAGTTAATGAAGAGCCTCAACTTAAATTTAATTTTAAAAACAATGAACACCAAAAATGTTCTTGCACTTCTATACAGATCTGTAAGGGAACTCTAGTATGGAAGACTATCTCTTTGTGAACTGTCCATTGTGCAAACCTCTACTATGAGTACAATATGCACCAGTAAGTTGGGAAAACAAAAATGTTCCATTTGTTAATCTCTTATGAATAGGTTACTGAACAGCCTGAGGAGTATTATTACTTGTACATATAATACAAATCTGTTTTGCATTTTCGCCTGTACTTTGTTTAATACAGAGGTTGGAATCCCAGTGGGCTTTGTTATGCTGTTCATTCTGTCTCTCTTACTAGTACACTGTGATCCTAATTTAATAACTCTCATGAGGAGTTTCTCTTTCCTCTGATAATAAAAAATATCTACCACAATATGTTTTCTAGTCCTGGCTTTTCGAGATGGGATTTCATGCATTGATAATGTGTTTTTTATACAGTACCTGCAGCACAACACATTTTTCCAACTCCTACATACAAGAAATGAGAACATTGCTGATTTCAAAATCTTGAATGTTTTGTCATGCACTACACTCAAATTTAGCATGAGATGTTTCCATGTTATCACACTCTATTTTTTTCTTGCATGTACAACTGAGCTTCAAGTGCACTTAAGTCTGTGACACATTTTGTGGAGTAAAGATACACTTAGAATTTCTTCATATCCAGACCATAAAGGTTTTAAAGTAACATAACTGACCTATAATAGTTCTCTGGTTCAGTATTGTCATCGTCCTTTTTAGCTTTCATTGTTAGTGTTTGATAAGCAGTTGGGCCAATATTTAGCCACTATGGTTTCTTTAAATGACAGCTGCAGTGCTTGAAAATATTCAGACATGCTATCCAGATGGTAAGCTTTGCCAAATATCCAGATGAATATGCATGAGATCTGTTTGCATACAATGGAAGCGATACATGCAAGTCAACCTCATGGATATTCATTGTGGAAATCTTGAAAATCTGGATAATGTTGCCACTTGCCACTATGAGTGGCAACATTATCCAGATTTTTCACATAGCAGTGAGCCCAGCGATATTCAATCAGCTATCAGGATATAACTTAAGATAGTCTTTTTTTTTTTTTTTTTCGTGGTCAGGTAGTGGACGAATATCGTTGCTATCCATATAATTCCACAGATCACCCATGCTCAGGATGGGTCAATAATGATTTGAATGATATTATCTAGATAGTGCTGCTGAAAACCACTCAACTGACCAGGGGTGGACAACCATTGACCTGAAGGGCCACAACCTAGTCAGATTTTCAAGATTTCCACAATGAATATCCATGAGGTTGACATGCATGTATCGCTTCCATTAGATCTCATGCATATTCATTGTGGAAATCTTAAAAGCCTGACTTGGTTGTGGCCCTCGAGGGCCTTGGTTGCTTACCCCTGCAATAGACCCAGTCAGCAGCATTTATCTAGATAAGAAGTTCTGCAATCCAGATAAGTGCTTTTAAATATTGGGCCCCAATGTGTTTTGTCCATGAATTGAATTATCTATTTTACCTAGCACAGATATATATATATATATATATATATATATATATATATATATACCCTTTTACTAAGGTGCACCAAAAAATGGCCTGCGCTGGTGTAGGCCCGCCCATGTTTTGGACTCATGCTGGTCTATTTTTCAGTCTACCTGTAAAAACGACCTTTTTGTTTTTTAGGCTGAAAATGGACATACGGCAAAATTTAAACGAACATGTATCCATTTTTTACCTAAGACTTTACCACCATCCATTAACTTGGTGGTAAGGTCTCACGTACTAACTGGGTGGTAAGCATCAATGCGAGTACACTGCCGATTATCGCCCAGTTAGCACCACACAGTGGAAAATAGAAAATATTTTCTGCCTCACGTAAAAAATGGAATTACCGCCCAGGGCACGCAGTAGCCAGGCTGCAGTTCCAATTTGACGTGCGTTGGATGCTCATAATCACCTACATGCCTTAGTAAAGGGAATCCTTGCACCTGTCTTTCCAAACATAAGGTCATGACTTATAGTTCAGAAGAAGAAGGTATATCCCTGCCCCAGAAAGCTTACAATTCAAGGAATAGTTTTGCTAACCTGCATTAGCATGACTCAAAGCATCTTATTTAACACAAGCACTAAGCTTGCATAATAAACCATGTAGCCTCTCTTCACATCTAAATTCCTCTTTAAGGTCCACCAATTTCAAAAATTGTTACCTATAACTACATATTTACCATAGTCTTGATTCAGGCAAATATGGCACTTTGAAAAGTTTCTAGTAGAAAGATATTTATTAAACTCCCTGAATAAAAATATTAAAATTTTAATATTTTTATTCGGGGAGTTTAACAAATGTCTTATAATGTAATATTTTTTAACTTAGAAGTTATACAGATTGTTTGAGAATTTGATTTCCTGATATTTTTGTATGCAGATGATATCCAAATTGTGGCACCACTATGGCATAATGGAACAGAGCAGATTAAAGGAGGGGAAAGGAGCAAGAGTGTAGTGAAAGGCAAAGTTTTACCGCATCTTGAGTTACCATGGAAGTCACCAGCTGCAGTATCTCAGTACTGCAGGTTGCTGACTCCCATGTGAAAAGTATAACGCTGCTTGTGAGCCATTTCACAAGCACTACTATTCCATCAGCCTGGGAGCATCAGGCTGCCAAACCATGACCTGATACGCCCAGGCCATATTTTAAAGGGGTCAGGAACCTGTTAAATTTGTAATGGCTAGAGCACTTCCCCAAGGCCAAACCCTCTCATGTACCTCCCAAATCATCAATCCCTCCAAACAGCCCTCTCAACCATATCCCTACCCCCTACATTTAACACCCCCCCCCCCCAGAAGTCCCCCTCAGGGCCCCCTCAACCCTTCTGAAGGATCCCCGGGCCTACCTTTAGCAGTGGTACCGATACACTATCACTAGGGGTTACCAGCACCATTTTGAATGATGGCACTGGAAAGGACAAGAGCAACAGGGGATTGTTTCTGCCTGAACCAGTAGGGACCAGGGATTTTGTAAACATAGGAGAAGGACTTTCAAAAGTTTTCTAGTGTGTGTTTGGGGGTAATTCCAAGGGCTTCTTGGCCTGGGGGGGGGGGCACTCTGGCCACTACAGCTGGGGTTATTTTACCAGCTGTCTTGTAAAGTTCAAAGATTGGTTTGCTGATTTAGGTCTAATAGTTAACGTATCAATGATAACTTGGCTTGGGAATGGGTGAAGTTGATTGGAACTATACGTAATTCATTTCTAAGTTCAACCAAGTTGACTTGCCATGAGTTACCATAGTACATTGTTTGGGTGTGATGCTGAGTATAAAAGGGGTTGGTCAAAGGCCATTCATCAGCTACAACCCTATTTAGAAGTGTAGAGCTTTAAGGATAGTGTTGCAGGACTTATTCATATGTTTATTAGAGTATTGTAATGTGCTGTATTTTGGAATGGTAACCAATATGATGAAAAAAATGCAAAATCTTCAGAATATGACAGCAAGAATTTTATTAGAAAAAGAAGGCAGAAAAGTGCCCACCCTTTACTGTTTCAGCTATATTGGTTTCCTATGAAAGAACACTTCCAAATATACAAACTCTTTTACAGAATCTCAAAAACACACTGTATAGTATATTCAATGTTGCTAAAGGATATTCATAAAAATAACAAAAAAGGAGGAAAAGACCTCAAACTACCTGGGTGCTACAGTGAACTTGTCACTGTCATCTTCAAAGCACTCACTGGGCTATTGATCATCATTGGCCAAAAAACCTCCTAAAAATATTTTTTTTACTTTTTTAATTGCACCATAATAATTATGTTTAGATTAGTGTATGAACACCAAAAATGTTTTTTAATAACTTAACTTATTGACTGATCCGGCTGCTAAACTGATATGACCATCTTGGAAGCCAGACCAGATGTATCTTCTGTGTAAAAAAAAAAAAGTGGAAGGAAGGTGAAATGATAGGTTAAAGGAAGGAAGGTGAAATGAAAAAAGCTATTACAGCCAAAAGATCATACTTCAAAAAATAAAAGGAGGATCTGAATAAAGATAACATTTGCACTAGCAAGTTTGATGCAAAGCATTTTATTTCCATTTTGCTCACACCTTTTTCAGTAGTAGCTCAAGGTGAGTTACATTCAGGTACACAGGATATTTCTCTGTCCCAGGAGGGCTCACAATCTTGGTTTGTATATGAGGCAATGGAGGGTTAAGTGACTTGCCCAAGATCACAAGGAGCAGTACTGGGATTTGAACTGGCCATCTCTGGAGTGCAAGACCTATGCTCTAACCACTAGGCCACTCCTCCATTGCATTGATAAGTCTAAAAGAAAATATGAAAAGAAGCTCACCCTAGAGGCAAAACTTGATAGTAAAATCTTTTTCACATATATTAGAAGCAGAAAGCTTGTGTGGGGAGTCAGATTGTTAAATCATCAAGGAGTAAATGGCTCACTAAAGGTCTCTTACCAAACCGCACTAGTGATTCGCACGTAGCAATGCCAACAAAGCCTATTCAAAGTGAATTGGTGAAGAGACTAAAAAGCTCTTTTACTAAAGCTTAATGTGTGCTAAATGTTGCTTGCCCTATTTTATACCTGTGGGCCATGTGGCAGCACACACTAATGTCTGTTCTGGCGGTTTTGCTAAAAGGGCCCTTGGATTTATTTATTTATTTTATTTATTGCATTTGTATCCCACATTTTCCCACCTATTTGCAGGCTCAATGTGGCTTACAGAAACCTGTTATGACATCACCATATCAGGGTACAAAGATAAAACAAGAGATATGAAGGATATCAGGATCATAAGTAGTCTAATCAAGCAATTATAAAAAGATATTCATAGTAAGGGATGAGTGGTGTTATGTTGAATTAGTTATGGGTTCTCGTGATAGGTTTTGGTGAAGAGATAGGTTTTCAGCGATTTGCGAAAGTTAGTGATTTCATTAATTGTTTTCATGTGATTTGGTATAGCATTCCATAATTTCATGCTCATGTAGGAAAAGCTGGAGGTATGTGTTAGTTTGTATTTTAGTCCTTTGCAACTGGGGAAGTGTAGGTTAAGAAAAGTACGGGCAGATCTTTTGCCATTTCTGGATGGGAGGTCTACAAGGTCAAGCATGTATGACGGAGCGTCTCCGTAAATGATTTTGTGAACAATCGTAAAGAATCAGTTATTTGCTTCTCTCTTTACTGAGGAGAATGTAAGTAAGCTGCCCATGCAAGACATGATGTTGAAAGGTGATGATATGGAGGATCTGAAACCGAACCTGGAAGATTTAATAGACCAAATTGGCAAACTGACGAGCATTAAATCACCAGGACTGTGGATGGTATACATCCCAGAGTACTGAAATAACTCAAAAAAGAAATTTCAGATCCATTGTTGATAACCAAGGATTAAAAAGTGGCAAATGCAATGCCAATTTTAAAAAAGGGTTCCAGAGGTGATCCAGAAAACTATAAACTAGTGAGCCTGATGTCATTGTTGATTAAAATGAGAAAAAATATATATATATACACATCAAAATTGCTGAACACATAGACAAACATGGTTTAACTGTTAAGAGTCAACATAGATTTAGCCAAGGGAAATCTTGCTCACCAGTGTGCCACATTTTTTGAGGGCATTAATAAGTATGGATAAAGGGGAATCAATTGATGTAGTATATTTAGATTTACAGAAATCGTTTGACAAAGTCCATTCTGAGAGACTCCTGAGGAAATTAAATAGCCATGTTTGAGAATATAGTTAAATGGAGTGGAAGAGGCTGAGTAGGAGAGTGCCACAGGGTTCTGTACTGAGACTAGTACTTTTTAACATTTATACATGATCTGGAAGAGGGAATAATGAGTGAGCTGATTAAATTTGCAGATGACACAAAATAATTTAATTATCTTTTTCAATATTGCAAAATTGATATTCATTGGGATCCACTAATTTCTACAGATGGTTTAAGCTTAACTATTTGGAAAAAAAAATAAAACTTCTAGATTTCATCACAAGTGGTACGCCTTCCTTACTTTCTGCAGCAAAATTGTTCCTACAGCATCTTATTATGAGCTGCTCTTATCTACCCAATATAAAGAACACTACTGCATTACAAAAAACATGGGAGACAGATATGAATCTACAACTCTCAGATGAACAATGGACTTATTTCTGGACATTTGTCATTCACTTGTTCTCTCCAAGCTGTTTTTCTTATAGAATAGTTTGGACTCCTTGTAGACTTCATGTTGCAGGTTTAGCACCTACAAATCTGTGTTGGAATTGTACAAATCATATAGGGACATTATTCCATATGTTATACAAATGTAGTAATGTTTTCACATTCTGAAAAGAGGTTCTGTGAAATAATATTTTTAAATTATAAGTGAATATTTCACCTTCTGTTATCTTTAAATCTTGTTCACCCCAAATTACTCTTATCAGTATTGCAACATCACAAGTTTCAAATGGCTATAGCTGAAAAATAGGTAATATAATGTAAAAGCGTTCAATGTGATCTCCTCTTGACTCTTATAATCACAACACTGACTCATTCAATTAGTTATTTTATTATAGAGATTATTCTTTGAACATTCTCTTTCTTTAACTACCTCTGAATTGTCTTATTATGGTTATTACTGATACAGTTCTTTCTAATATGGACATTTTTTGGTTTCTGTTATGTACATTTACAATGAATGTACTTTGCACTTCTATAAAATTCAAGAAAAGGTCAAGAAAAAAAAATAATTTAATCACAAGTGGACTGTGAGAAATTGCAGAGGGTCCTTACAAGACTTGAAGACCAGCATCCAATTGTCAGATTAAATGTAATATTGTTAACTATGGAGGGCAGGTCCTAGTTACAAGATCACTTCCTGCCTCACCAAGGTGATTCTCTCCCTATTTCAGGTTACCTCTATCTTCCAAGATGGCATAGAGCAGTGGTTCAGAAACCTGGTCCTGGAGGCACCCTAGCCAGTCAGGTTTCAGGATGTGCACATTGAATATTCATGAGAGATTTACATGCAGTGAAGGTAGTGCACGCAAATCTCTCTCATAAATACTCATTGTGGATATCCTAAAAACCTGACTGGCTGGGGTGCCTCCAGGACCAGGTTTGAAAACCACTGGCATAGAGTTCAAGATTTCTGAGCCCTGCCCTATAAAGGTCATATTAAAAGTTGTCGTCAGCCGGCACACCAAAAGAGGAAGAACTATTAATCTAATATCTTGGACTGACCTTAAAGCTCTTTTTGATTGATAGAGTTAAACATAAGATAACAGATATGCAGGAGCAATCCCTTAAAGAACCTTGAAGAGCAAAATAAATACCTTTGCAAAGAAGCCAATGTAAATTTGACAGAAAAGATTTCACATGGGTCAGACCATCGCCCATCACATCAATTTTGCCACTGCATTTTATAAAGATTGTAATCTCTAATTTTTTTTATCTAAAAAGTGTTTCATATGACATGATATTTTTAATTTCAGAAATGATTTGCGAACTGCACTAGTGATCTGTGATGACATGGTAAGACCTGAGTCTACTATAATACCTAAAAGTTATATTTCATCTCTAATTGGAACTTCCAAACCTGCCAGTTTTGGGAGTGTTTGACGTTTTCTACAAGAAGTATTTCCAACCCAGAGTATTCTGGTTTATCTGGGTTTATCTTTAACTTAAGAGAATAAAACCAGGTATACAACTTGTCAAAGACTTTGGTTCGTGGTATTTGTTTTTACTAGAGTGAGCTCCTCTTTCCATGGGAACAATAATACTTAGAAACAGAAAAATGTAGGCAGATAAAGACATTTCAAAGCACTTAGCCTTCCAAAGTTCCATAGGTTTCTATGGCACTTTGGAAGGCTAAGTGCTTTGAAAATATGCCATATGGCCTATCTAGTCTGCCCATCCATGCCATCTACTCTCCCTATCACTCCCTTAGAAATCATATGTACTTTTCCCAAGCTCTCTTGAATTCAGATATTGTTTTCATCTCCACCTCTTCCACTGGGAAGCTATTCCACGAATTCACCACCCTTTCCATGGAGAAGTTTACTTCTGAGTCTGTCCCTTTCATCTTCATCCTATGCCCCCTCATTCCAGAGCATTTTTTCAATTCAAACTCGCCTACTGTGCATTTATGCTGCAGAGGTATTTAAATGTCTCTATCATATCGCCCATCTCCTAGCTTTCTTCCAAAGAATACATATTGAGATCTTTAAATCTGTCCCCATACACTTTATAACCAAGACCACTGACCATTTTAGCAGCTGCCCTCTGGACTGACTCCTTGCTGTTTATGAAGGTATGCTCTCCAGAATTGTACACAATATTCTAAATGAGGTGTCACCAGAGTCTTGTACAGGGGCATTATCACTTTCTTTTTCCTACTGGCCATTCCTCTCCCTATGCACCCAAGCATCCTTTTAGCTTTTGTTGTCTCCTTTTCTACCTGTTTGGCCACCATAAGAGCATCAAATACAAAAACATCCATGTCCAACTCCTCTTGTGCACAAAAGTTATTCACCCCCTAAACTGTACCATTCCCTCAAGGTTTTGCAGCCCAAATGCATGACCCTGCATTTTTTAACCATTAAATCTAAGCTGACAAATTCTATACCATTCCACTAAGTCCTTCCTCGTGTTACCCACACCATCAGGGGTGTCTACCCTATTGCAGATTTTCGTATCATCCGCAAAGAGACAAACCTTACCAGACAGCCCTTCAGCAATATCGCTTACAAAAATGTTAAAAAGAACCAGCCCAAAAATAGAATCTTGTGCGACACCACATCCTTTTCCATAGAATGAGCTCTATTTACCACGATCTCTATCAGCTTCCACTCAACCTGTTCCTAACTCAGTCACTTTAGGGCGCTTACTGAGGGCGCTCATTTATTGTCTGTGCAGAACCATGTTAAAGGCTTTGCTAAAATCTAAATACACCACATCTAGCGCTTTCCCTCGATCCGACTCTCTGATCACACAGTCTAAGAAATTAATCAAAATTGTCTCACAAGACCTTCTCTTGTGAAACCATGTTGCCTTGGGTTCTGTAATGTATTGGATTCCAAAAACTTTACTATTCTCTGTTTTGAAAGTGTTTCCATTAATTTACTTACCACGGAAGTCAAACTTACTGGCCTGTTGTTCCCAACCTCTTCCTTCTGCTTTTGTGGAGAGGGACCACATCTCTTCTTCAGTGCTCTGGGACCACCCCTGACTCTAGATAAGTATTGAAAAGGTCAGCCTAGAATTTCTTAAGTTCCTTTAGTACCCTCAGATGTATGCTGTCTGGCCCCATCACTTTGTCCACATTTAGTTTAGCTAGAGTACCTGTAAGCAAACAGAGTCAAAACATCTCCTGCCAAACCAACATCTGATAACCTGGCCAACAAAATATCATGGTTGGCCAGATTGAAGGCTGCTGAACGATTCAAGTATGCCTCTTTGGCCTCCAGAGATTAGACTCATTCTCTGAAAAACAGGTCCTCTTAGTGCTGAGTACATGCATACAACTTCTCACCAACTGGTATCTCAGTAATTATATTAATAATTTTAATACATTCGGCATTTAATGCAAATACTGGTTAGCACCCATCTCACCACTGGACTGCTGTCTGTATCTTAATATTAGTGACTTGCTCAGCTATTTAAAGCTAATTATGGGAGTTGGGATACCTAAACTAATATAATGGGCCTTAAGAATATTTGTATATTTTGTGCTTTTATTTTGTGTTTGCTTCTCACTGAACAGCAAATAATTTTAAGGTTATGGTGATTCTCGAACTGTGGTGCTCAACTACGGATTTGCATGTTTGAAACTCTTTCATTACTGAAAGTGACATCATATCAGATTACCCCTGATGCAGCAATTTACTGAAAAATGGGCTGTATTGCGTTTACAATAAATATTGTCTCCGCACCCTCTTCTTGTGGCTGCTGTATTTCTTCAGTGTGTTGAATCACATGCTGATCACAAATTTCTCTCTTGTTCTCTTAACTGAGGTAAATAGCTATAAAGTAAGAGATGTGCTTAGGGGGTTTGAGGAACAGTGCCATCCCATAATGTTCAAAATAGGTGTGTAGATAATGGTGCTGAGTCTAAACATACCTAATCACTGGTCCCAAAGCCCTCTTTATTACTACTAATCATTTCTATAGTACTACTAGACCTACGCAATACTGTACACATTATATGCAGGTACTTTCTCTGTCCCTAGAGGGCTCACAATCTGTTTTTGTAACTAGGGAAATGGAAGGTTAAGTGACTTGCCCATGGTTACAAAGAGTGACACAGTGGGAATCAAATCCAGGTTACCAGGATCAAAGCTCGCAGCATTAACCATTAGGCCACTCCTTCAGACCATTAGAAATTATAAAAATCAATGGTTTGTTCAACAGAGAACAAAAAATGCAGTCCTGAAAATATAGAAACAGTTCCTAAACACTACTAAACACTAAAGTCTAATATATATAAGCCCAGTGTTACTTGGTACAAAGCACAAGCTTCACTTTCCAGATAATTACCAACTTACTAAATTCTAAAGTGACTGTGAACACAGAACTTGACCATATGCTCAGTAGGGGTCAGTAGAGTTTTCGTCTCCCCAATGGTAATGAGGTAAGCAGAAGTAGCAGACCTGGTCACAGGAGGTGGTACCTCAAGGTGGTAGTGGTCCCTCTGTCTAACCAACTGATCTTTGCACATCTGTATAAATATACTGTTTGTTATCAGTCATGTTCTTGAAATCCTGATAGTATAATGGATAGTGACTGGTTGGGAGCCTTTGTAATGGTTCTAGACCCAGACATAGAGATGTTTCCCACTTCATCTTCAGATAACCCTAAAAATAGCATACCAGGCTCCAAGTGATCTGGAACTGCATAAGCAATAGTCCTTCTCCAAGGTCTCCATTATTTCAGACTGATTCTTCGATGAATCTTTAACAAAGAGAATCTATGTGCTGTCTAAAGCCTGAACCACAAACACGGTCAATTCTGTGATACACATGTTATGTTGTGACAGGACTAAACTGTGGCAAATTAATTTAAGATCCTTTGATAAATCTGCTACCAACCTTTAAATATTCAAGGGCTGTAACAGCTAATTGTAAACTGAGGCAAAAGAATTAAAGACCTAATATTTTAGGCCACATGCACATTTTTCATATTGTGCTTAAATAATATTTAAATATGTATAAGTAATACAAAATTTACTGTGTATGTAAAATATTTAAGAATTACAGACCTCAATAAGCTACAGACTTGAACTGTGACGTCATTTTTCTTTTGTAGTACACTGAATTGTTGCACTGTGATTTATCATGGGAGCTTTCTTATTTTCATCTGATTATATGAATTTATTTATGCTGAAGCTGTGTTCCACATCAGCAGAACATCATCATTGGGATCAATACTGAAAAGATTTGCCCCACTATCCTTTGGAATACACTGACAAACCATCTTGATGATTAAAAAAAAAAAATCCACCCTCCTCCAGACTTCACCGATTGGTTAAGCTTTGTTGGGTCAACAAATTACCTACATAAAGTTTATTTATTTAAGTAGAGCTAGCATTTGAAGCATGCCAGGAATTACATTTTAGTCAGACAGTAGTGATATTCAGGATTGTCTATACTTAGCCAAGAGAATCTACAGAAATAACAGGCCTTTAGATAACTTTGATGCTCACTGGGCTATTGAATATCAGCTTCTCTATTTAAGAAAATGTCCTGTTCCATCTCTCTAACTTGAAAAAAAATCCCTTTTCTTGAAGCCACTGGTACCTTCTGTCTCTTCTACCAGCTCTTAAAATTGTAAAAATTGCTCTGGACACCCAACACAGTTCCTCCATCCCATGAGCTCTTAAATACAGCCCAGTCCAGCCACTTCCCTCCATTTTTCAACTGTTATTATTTTCTTTAAATTTGCCACATGTGTAGGTTAAAGGTGCTTTCTGTGGGTTAGGGACAACTGATTTTAGAATCCTACACATGAGGAAAATACATGTGGAAAGTACCAGATCTTACATGTTTGTATGCTGTCACTTACACATGTGCATTGCAAAATAGCACCTGTGTGGTTGCACATACATGTGCAAGAGAGACATTTTGCAGTAATATGTGTGTATCTCTAGGATGGGTATCATACTGGGAGCAGCCATTAAGGTTCAGCACCTTACTGGCTACTCCCTGATCATATCCTCTCTCCCCCTGGGAATGCTCCCCCACCAAGATCACTTTCTCTCCCATTAGAAGCCTCCAATCCAACCCCCTCCCCGCCAAACACATAAGTACATAAGTATTGCCATACTGGGAAAGACCAAAGGTCCATCTAGCCCAGCATCCTGTCACCGACAGTGGCCAATCCAGGTCAAGGGCACCTGGCACGCTCCCCAAACGTAAAAACATTCCAGACAAGTTATACCTAAAAATGCGGAATTTTTCCAAGTCCATTTAATAGCGGTCTATGGACTTGTCCTTTAGGAATCTATCTAACCCCTTTTAAACTCCGTCAAGCTAACCGCCCGTACCACGTTCTCCGGCAACGAATTCCAGAGTCTAATTACACGTTGGGTGAAGAAAAACACATCATCAGAAGCCTGATGAGCACCCCCTGATCACATCCCCTCTAATCACACACACTCCCATCCCAATCACAATAAACCTCATCCCCCCAGTGAGATGCACTTTAACCCCCTCCAGAGCCTATCCCCCAAATATGCAGCCTAGCTGCTATACCTTGATGAGAAACCACTGTCTCTCCATCCCTTGACCCTTCAGGGCCCCTTGCCTGTCCCAGACCACCTGGAAGTAGTCTCTGGTGGTCCAGTGTTTAGCAGTGGGAATGGTCCCCTTCTTCTCCCACCAGATCCTGCCCAACTTCAGCAGGCCTGTGAGGACCCTAGTGGAAATCTCACAGTATTACTCCTAGGACTACAAGACTTCTAGTGGAGGGACATGTAGCCATTTTGGAGGCTGTGCAGGACCAGGCAGGGGCAAAGTGGGAGAGGTCCCACTACTGGAACACTAGGGAGCACCTCTAGGTAGGTCCTGGGGGTGGGCAAGTGATCTAGGATGGTTGTGGGCTATGAGGAGGGTGGTTTCTTCTTATAAGGGAGCAGCCTGGTGGCATATTTGGAGATAGGCTTCAGGAGATTTGGTGCCTCCCTGGAAAGGGGGGTTTGAAGTGCTTCTTGTTGGAGGGGTGGTAAGGATTGGGAAGTTAGTGTGTGTGATCAAGGAGGGTGCTCATTGGGTTGCTGATAATGTGCTTGGGTGGACTCAGAGGCTTCCAATAGGGGTGCAAAAAGGTGATCGATGTGGTGGAGTATTCCCAGGAGGGGGCTGAGAATGTGGGGTAGCCAGTAAGGTACTTTCAGAGGGAAGCTCTTACTGCACCTTAATGGCACTTGCCCTGCACTTATTTGTCCTGAAGAGCAGGCATAAATTCTGACATCTGTCAGGTCAGACAAACATATTCCCATTTATCATTTATTCAAATTTGCTAAAATCACCTTTTTTTTACAATGCAAATCAAGGCAATGTACAAATATAAAATGAACCAGAAAAAGAACTCCATAAAAATTATACAAAAGTATGCAATCATACAAGAAATACAGTCAATACTAGAACAGAAACTGCAGGTCTCCTCAAGCCAAGGTCTCCTAGATAAATCAAATTTATCCAGTTATGGCCCCCTAAAAATGAGTCTTTAGGCCTGCCTTAAAATGTTTAGGAGAAACTTCAGAACAAAGAAAGAGGGGCAACATAGTCCAAAGAAAAGGTGCTAAAATATAAAAGGCACTTTTTTCTGGTAGATTCCTCATGTGCATGAGAAGGGCCTGGAAGAACCAGTCTGTGATCATTCAAAGAGCGAAGATGACACACAGGAACATATAAAGCATTATCAGAGGCAAGGTAATCAGGTATGCTAGTATGAGGGACCTTGTGGGTTAAAACTAGAATTTTAAACCTAATTCTAGCATGTAAATGATAGTTCTACCCTTGGAATGCCCGCACTGCACCCTCATGTAACAAACATGTAATGCAGACATCCATGGTTAAACACTGGCTTTCTAAAATTGGTTTCTAAATGTGTATGCTATTTACAGTGGTGTGCTAGGAAATTTTTAACAACAGGCTCTGCAATTTGGGGGGGGGGGGGGGCTGAGGTGGACTAAGGGAGCAACACATTCCTCTCTATCCTTCCTACCCCCATATGGGCATGCTAGACATACCTTTGCTGGCAGGGATGCTGAGGCCCATCAGCCAAAATGGACTACTGCCACTCCCTGCTGCTTGTTTCTGGCTTTGAGCAGCATGCCAGGAATTCTCACACAGACTTGTACAAGAAGTCTTAGCATTCTGCTCAGAGCCAGAAACAAGCAGCAGGGAGCAGCGATAGTCCATTTGTTTAGCTAGTGGGGCTCCGTATCCCTGCCAGCAAAGGTAAAGGAGTTCAGAGATGCCAATGGTGGTCCACCTCAAAGCTGGAGATGTACCACCGCTATTCTGGAGATTGAGGGCCAATGAGTGAGGTTTTTCTTGTGGGCTCCAGCCATATCTAAAACCAGTTCTGGCAAACGCACATTAAAAAACTGACATACATAATACATCCAAAACTTAATTATTAATTTCTCATTTCCATCTTGCAAAATTCCAGACAGCAGATCAGCAGGACCCAAAGCAGTCCAAAACAAGTAGTGCTGAACTGGCCAATGTTGACACATTTACACTGACTCTGGACAGTTCTACATGAAGGAAACCCTTCCCTCATTATTCAATACCTTCCTTGTGAAATGGTAGTAATAAAAAAGGCAAGTGCATTTTTATAATATACCATTGCAGTCCACAAAACAAAAGGAGCATGTTCCCACATGCCATCTTTTTCTTTTGATGTAGGCACAGAAAAAAAAAGATGTTAAATTCTCCCAGGTCTCAACCTAATTAATGATTTTTTAAAACTGTACTTATCAATAGTAAGTCTGATTCTTAAGCACCTGATACTCATAACGTCTGTTTTGGTGGCCCTTTACTAGGTGAATCCCTATAACCAGCCCCACTAAATGACACAATGGTTACGATTTAGAACTAATTACTATAACCGATTAAACCAGCACTTTTTCTGTGTACATCCGTATGCTGCACAAGTCATCGTGTTGAAAATATAAGCAAGATGAAATAAAAATGCCACCAACAATAAAGAATGCTCATAGATTTGCTTTCTTTGTTTGGGTAATGGGGATTATGGGTGCACGGAGGAGAGGGAAAGGGAGAAAAACTTCATGGGCTTCAGCCATTGCAATCTAACCGCCTTGGTCTGCTCTCTCCTACACACTCATTTAGTTCCAGCTCCCAGCACTGCTGCCTTCTTCATTTCCCTACCCCTGACAATTTTTATTTATTAGTTACATTTGTACCCCACACTTTCCCACTCATGGCAGGCTCAATGTGGCTTACATATACAGGTACTTATTTGTACCTGGGGCAATGGAGGGTTAGGTGACTTGCCCACAGTCACAAGGAGCTGTGCCTGAAGTGGGAATTGAACTCAGTTCCTCAGTTTCCCAGGACCAGAGTCCACCACCCTAACCACTAGACCACTCCTCCACTCTTGCCTCATCAACAATGCCCATTCTCCCCACCCCCTCCCCAAGCCTACATGAGAAAGGCCTCCCCAAGCTCCCTAAGGTCCAGGTAGGACCCCTTGCCCCCGGGCCTACCTGTGTCCCTGGTGATTCAACGGTGGTCATTGTGAGAGCAGAAGCACAGTCCCCTTGTACTGCCATTCTAAAATGGTTGCCATGATCTCTCACAGCACTATACTGTGAGCTTCCATGAGAGGTCATGGCAGCCATTTTAGAATGCTGCCGCAAGAGGCAGGAGTGAGGGGGCTGCGCTCCTGCTTCCAACAACCACTGCAGGACCACCAGGGGTACTGGTAGGCTGGGGGGGGGGCTACCTGGATATTGGGGGAGTTTTGGAGGGGCTTTCTTGTGTGGGCTTGGTGAGGGAGGGGAGGAGGGGCATTGTTGATGGGGCGGGAGAGAGCTCAAGAGAACTTTTACAAAAAAAGAAGTTTATGTGAGTGCCGGCCCAGTATTCACTGCTGGCACCCGCATAGCTAAGTGGCCTAATTTAGGGCAGCTTTTGAATATTGCTGGCACCCGCATAACCTCAGCTCCCAACGTCCCCATTGACCTCGGCCCACTTTTTAGTTGGGCAGTGTGTGGGGATATTCAGTGGCAGTCGCTGGTTAATTGCCACAGAATATCCCCACTTAGACAGCTGGAAGCGGTTTAAGTGAGCATGAGAGGTTCCTGCCCACTTAAATCACTTTGAAAGTCGGCCCCATTATCTTCTTGCATGTAGTTTTTACTTCAATGTTAGAAAGCCCTTTTCTGCATGTAAAGGACATATGGAAAACTTTTTTTCAAATTACCCCCTTATTGTATGTAGACAATTCAAATTTTCATACCTAAACAATGACTCAGCCCTACTTTGGGGACCCTTATCACTGCATTCTACATCTGACCAAAAGCATATTATAATTTGTACATTATTTTGGATGTTACTACCTCATCTGCTAGATTTCTTCAGGCATCCAACACTTCATGTGTGGCAGCAGTCAAGCCATTGAAATATCCTTGATATTGAAAGGAAAGACTGCATTGAATCTGGTGTACAGGTAGACCTCTGATACAGGTGTGATATGCTGAAACAGAGCCATGCTGGGTCACTGTGATTTGCTCTATGATAAATTTTGACTACTACAGTGGACTCTTGAGTCTCATTCCTCTTCTTCTGCATCGTCACTGCTTTTCTGTGTCTGATACTATCTGTAAAAACTCATCTCCCTTTTTTTTTTCTTTCATATGTAATTGTCACAAGAAGAAGCAAAATTTAAAGAAAAAAGGTTTGCTTTCCTTTAAGGATTTTAGGTTTTATTTATGCAATTTTTTTACATTTATACAATAAACTTTGTTGGCATTTCCTACATAATAGAAATAATGGAGGATATCAGAATATAGAAGTCTAATTTCTAGATTTCATACTGTGTATATTTACCATTCTCCGAGGACAAGCAGGCTGCTTGTTCTCACTGATGGGTGACGTCCACGGCAGCAGCCCCTCCAATCGGAACACTTTCTAGCAAAGTCCTTTGCTAGTCCTCGCGCGCCGATGTGCACCGTGCATGCGCAGCCGTCTTCCAGCCCGAACCGGCTCGTGCCGGCCAGTCTTCTTTTGTCCGCGCTCGGTACGGTCGTGTTTCGCCGTTCGCGCCCCAAAGTTGACCTTGCGCGTCGTTTATCGATTTCGTTCTACGTAAAAAAAAAAAAAAAAAAAAGGTGTCGGAAGGAGACCTTTGTGGTATTCTCCCTTCCCGTACTTCTAGTTTTGCCCCGGTAAGTTTTCTTTCGTCGTCGGGGTAGGCCTTATTCAGGCCTCGGTCGAAGATTTTCTTCCCCCTATTTTTGTGGTGTCATTTTCGCCATTTCAAGTTTTGATCTCGCCGGCGCGATTTTTCCGCCCATGACATCGAAGTCTTCCAGCGGCTTCAAGAAGTGCACCCAGTGCGCCCGGATAATCTCGCTCACTGACAGACACGCGTCGTGTCTTCAGTGTCTGGGGGCTGGGCACCGCCCGCAGGCCTGTAGTCTGTGTTCTCTTTTGCAAAAGCGGACTCAGGTAGCGAGATTAGCCCAGTGGAACGATTTGTTCTCGGGCTCTTCGTCGGCATCGGCACCGGGAGTATCAACTGCTTCGACGTCGTCGGCGCCCGGACCTTCATCCTCACCCCCGATTGCATCGAGTGCATCGAGGCATCGGCCCTCTGCATCGGGGCGACATCGGAGGGCTGCGTCGGCGTTGGTGGTATCGAGACCTCCTCGTCTGCTGATGTCGTCAGACGGTGGTGCTTCGTCTGGAGTGCAGGTGAGGGCTGTCCATTCCCCTGCTGGTGGCGGTGAGCCTTCGGGTGGGTCTCCCCCTACCCTGAGGGCTCCTGCGGTACAGCCCCCCCGAGACCGACCTTCTTCGGCCTCGGCCCTGAGGAAGAGACTGCTGGATTCTACGTCCTCCTCGTCGGTGCCGGGAAGCTCCGGTGACATGCTTCGTTCCAAAAAATCGAAGAAGCATCGTCACCAGTCCCCTTCCCCTGTCGGCACCGAGAGCTCTGGGTCGCCGAGGGAGTCGGCCCCCAGTAAGCATCGGCACCGAGAGGACCGCTCGCCCTCTGTTCAAGAGGTGTCGATGCGCTCCCCTTTGGACAGCCCGGAACAGCCTCCACGCCCGGAACAGGTTCTGACATCGACTCCTGCATCGGCTTCCATGTCTTTTTCCACAGCCGCTCTGCACGAGAGCCTCCGGGCCGTTCTCCCAGAGATCCTGGGAGAGCTGTTGCGCCCTACCCCTCCGGTACGGGGGTGCTTGCACCACCGGTACCGTCAAGCGAGGCGCCGGCTGGCCCATTGTCCGGGGTGAGGTCTCCGACATCGGTGCCGCTTGCGGTACGAGTGCGGTAGCCTCCCAGGAAGGCTCCCGACTACGTCGGCGGAGGGAGCTTCGCCGGTGCGGGCGAGGGAGTCTACCTCTCGACACTCCCACCGTGGCCGTGGTTCCACAGAGTCGAGCCGGGTACGGTTGCAGACACAGGTCCGTGAACTTGTGACTGACACCGATGGTGAGGCCTCGTGGGAAGAGGAAGAAGACATCAGATATTTCTCTGACGAGGAGTCTGAGGGTCTTTCTTCTGATCCCACTCCCTCTCCTGAAAGACAGCTTTCCCCTCCTGAGAGCCTGTCTTTCGCTTCCTTTGTCCGGGAGATGTCTATGGCCATCCCCTTCCCCGGTGGTTGTGGAGGACGAGCCCAGGGCTGAAATGTTTGAGCTCCTGGACTATCCTTCTCCACCTAAGGAAGCGTCCACAGTACCCATGCATCATGTCCTCAAAAAGACATTGCTGGCGAACTGGACCAAGCCTCTAAGTAATCCCCACATTCCCAAGAAGATCGAGTCCCAGTACCGGATCCATGGGGACCCAGAGCTGATGCGCACTCAGTTGCCTCATGACTCTGGAGTTGTGGATTTGGCCCTAAAGAAGGCCAAGAGTTCTAGGGAGCATGCTTCGGCGCCCCCGGGCAAGGACTCTAGAACCTTGGACTCCTTTGGGAGGAAGGCCTACCATTCTTCTATGCTCGTGGCCAAGATTCAGTCCTACCAGCTCTACACGAGCATACACATGCGGAACAATGTGCGGCAGTTGGCGGGCTTGGTGGACAAGCTCCCCCCTGAGCAAGCCAAGCCATTTCAGGAGGTGGTCAGGCAGCTGAAGGCGTGCAGAAAATTCCTGGCCAGAGGAGTGTATGACACCTTTGATGTTGCGTCCAGGGCCGCTGCTCAAGGTTTGGTGATGCGCAGACTCTCACGGCTGCATGCTTCCAACCTGGAGAATAGGATCCAGCAGTGGATTGCGGACTCGCCTTGCCGTGCGGATAATATTTTTGGAGAAAAAGTCGAGCAGGTGGTAGAGCAGCTCCACCAGCGGGACACCGCATTCGACAAGTTCTCCCGCCGGCAGCCTTCAGCCTCTACCTCTACAGGTAGAAGATTTTTTGGGGGAAGGAAGACTGTTCCCTAACTCTTCTGGCAAGCATAGGTACAATCCTCCTTCTCGACAGCCTGCGGCCCAGCTAAGCCCCAGCGCGCTCACTCTCGTCAGCAGCGTGTGCCTCAGCAAGGCCCCTCGGCTCCCCAGCAAAAGCAAGGGACGAGCTTTTGACTGGCTCCAGCAGAGCATAGCCGACATACAAGTGTCAGTGCCGGGCGACCTGCCAGTCGGAGGGAGGTTGAAAGCTTTTCACCAAAGGTGGCTTCTCATAACCTCTGATCAGTGGGTTCTCCAAATAGTCCGGCAAGGATACACCCCTCAATTTGGCCTCAAAACCTCCAAATTGCCCACCCGGAGCTCAATCTTACAGCTTCCAGCACAAGCAGGTACTTGCAGAGGAACTCTCCACCCTTCTCAGCGCCAATGCGGTCGAGCCGTGCCATCCGGGCAAGAAGGGCTGGGATTCTATTCCAGGTACTTCCTTGTGGAAAAGAAAACAGGGGGGATGCGTCCCATCCTAGACCTAAGGGCCCTGAACAATATCTGGTCAAAGAAAAGTTCAGGATGCTTTCCCTGGGCACCCTTCTCCCCATGATTCAGGAAAACGATTGGCTATGCTCTCTGGACTTGAAGGACGCCTACACACACATCCCGATACTGCCAGCTCACAGACAGTATCTGCGATTTCAGCTGGGCACACGTCACTTCCAGTACTGTGTGCTACCCTTTGGGCTCGCCTCTGCGCCCAGAGTGTTCATGAAGTGCTTGGCTGTAGTAGCAGCGGCACTTCACAGACTGGGGGTACACGTGTTCCCATACCTCGACGATTGGCTGGTGAAGAACACCATCCGAGGCAGGAGCCCTGCAGCCATGCAGATGACTATTCGCCTCCTGGAGCTACTGGGGTTTGTGATAAATTATCCAAAGTCCCATCTTCTCCCAGTGCAGAAACTCGGAATTCATAGGAGTTCTGCTGGGATTCTCGGACGGCTCGCGCCTATCTCCCAGAGACGAGGGCCACCACTTGTGTCCCTCGTCTCGCGGGTGCGAGCGTCCCCAGCAGATCACAGCTCGGCAGATGTTGAGATTACTGGGCAACATGGTCTCCACAGTTCATGTGACTCCCATGGCTCGCCTTCACATGAGATCTGCTCAATGGACCCTAGCTTCCCAGCGGTTTCAGGCTGCTGGGGATCTAGAAGACGTGATCCACCTATCCACGAGTTTTCTCAAATCCCTGTATTGGTGGACGATTTGGTCCAATTTGACTCTGGGACGTCCTTTCCAAATTCCTCAGCCACAAAAAGTGCTGACCACGGATGCGTCTCTCCTGGGGTGGGGAGCTCATGTCGATGGGCTTCACACCCAAGGAAGCTGGTCCCTCCAGGAACGTGATCTGCAGATCAATCTTCTGGAGGTATGAGCGATCTGGAACGCTCTGAAGGCTTTCAGAGATCGACTGTCCCACCAAATTATCCAAATTCAGACAGACAACCAGGTTGCCATGTATTACATCAACAAGCAGGGGGTCACCGGATCTCGCCCCCTGTGTCAGGAAGCCGTCAGCATGTGGCTCTGGGCTCGCCGTCACGGCATGGTGCTCCAAGCCACATATCTGGCAGGCGTAAACAACATTTTGGCCGACAGGTTGAGCAGAATTATGCAACCTCACGAGTGGTCGCTCAATTCCCGTGTAGTGCGTCAGATCTTCCAGGTGTGGGGCACCCCCTTGGTAGGTCTCTTCGCATCTCGAGCCAACCACAAAGTCCCTCAGTTCTGTTCCAGGCTTCAGGCCCACGGCAGACTGGCATCAGATGCCTTCCTCCTGGACTGGGGGGAGGGTCTGCTGTATGCTTATCCTCCCATACCTCTGGTGGGGAAGACTTTGTTGAAACTCAAGCAAGACCGAGGCACCATGATTCTGATTGCTTCTTTTTGGCCGCGTCAGATCTGGTTCCCCCTTCTTCTGGAGTTGTCCTCCGAAGAACCGTGGAGATTGGAGTGTTTTCCGACCCTCATCACACAGGACGAAGGGGCGCTTCTGCATCCCAACCTCCGGTCCCTGGCTCTCACGGCCTGGATGTTGAGAGCGTAGACTTTGCCTCTTTGGGTCTGTCGGAGGGTGTCTCCCGCATCTTGCTTGCTTCCAGGAAAGATTCCACTAAGAGGAGTTACTTCTTTCTGTGGAGGAGGTTTGCCGTCTGGTGTGACAGCAAGGCCCTAGATCCTCGCTCTTGTCCTACACAGACCCTGCTTGAATACCTTCTGCACTTGTCTGAGTCTGGTCTCAAGACCAACTCTGTAAGGGTTCACCTTAGTGCTATCAGTGCATACCATTACCATGTGGAAGGTAAGCCGATCTCAGGACAGCCTTTAGTTGTTCGCTTCATGAGAGGTTTGCTTTTGTCAAAGCCCCCCGTCAAACCTCCTACAGTGTCATGGGATCTCAATGTCGTTCTCACCCAGCTGATGAAACCTCCTTTTGAGCCACTGAATTCCTGCCATCTGAAGTACTTGACCTGGAAGGTCATTTTCTTGGTGGCAGTTACTTCAGCTCGTAGAGTCAGTGAGCTTCAGGCCCTGGTAGCCCAGGCCCCTTACACCAAATTTCATCATAACAGAGTAGTCCTCCACACTCACCATAAGTTCTTGCCGAAGGTTGTGTCGGAGTTCCATCTGAACCAGTCAATTGTCTTGCCAACATTCTTTCCCCGTCCTCATTCCTGCCCTGCTGAACGTCAGCTGCACACATTGGACTGCAAGAGAGCATTGGCCTTCTATCTGGAGCGGACACAGCCCAACAGACAGTCCGCCCAATTGTTTGTTTCTTTTGATCCCAACAGGAGGGGAGTGGCTGTGGGAAAACGCACCATATCCAATTGGCTAGCAGATTGCATTTCCTTCACTTACGCTCAGGCTGGGCTGGCTCTTGAGGGTCATGTCACGGCTCACAATGTTAGAGCCATGGCAGCGTCAGTAGCCCACTTGAAGTCAGCCACTATTGAAGAGATTTGCAAAGCTGCGAAGTGGTCATCTGTCCCC